>NW_028259149.1:5625000-6250000 GCF_977971745.1 Zootermopsis nevadensis | reverse complement strand
ATGGAATAGAAAATACTTCCACTGCTCTCAAACGCTCCAAATAATAGCACACATCACTTGCACAGTCCTGGTGTGATAAGCTGTAACTAGGTCATTCCAATACAAATATGCACCACCATCACGCCCTCACAAGATCTGACCATATATGTAAACGTAACTGAAAATATACATTTTCATCATCCTTTTTAGGTCGTAATGCATTACGAAATGATTTATGTTTAAAACGAAGAACTGGTTTGAGGGCTTAGGGCGTACTGTACGGCAAATGATCCAGATGACTGGATCGCTATCTGATGCAGTTTCGTTCTTGATAAGTGAGCACAAGCAAATTACGTTGTGGCGTGCGAGTGTCGCAATAAAACCACGCGGACGGCGGAGAAAGTTACGTTTTTATGACGTCATGCTACGCCGTGCCATGAACTTGGCACACTGAACGGCAGTGAGCCGGTGTTCCAAATACCACGTACGTACGTCGCGGTTCCACAACAATGGTGCCATAAGCTAATTATTCCACCACATACAAATGCGGTAAGATAAATAATGGTACGGGAGGGGGGACCCTTGTTGCAACAGCCATCAAAACTGGCTAATATCACCCAATGCTACAGAAACTAGATCATTTAACCATGAATCATACTGAATCCTAAAACAATGTAGGTCGTATCTGCATACCTACATACTCCCTGTGCCTATTTTGGTTAACCAACACCGTGTTAGCAGGATCAAAGGTCCAACACTGATATCTAAATCCGTCATTGGCCATATCTGTACCAGAAAAAGTGGACGGTTTATTGGTTAAGTTTCCTCGACGACTTTCTGTCTGCGTTTCTAACAACTCCATCACATCCCACCCATAAGCCACACTAGAAACTGCCTTCATACGCCAAAAGGATCTACTGGCTTCAGAAATGCAAGGGACGAGTGCGATTTATTTAAACTGGCAGCTGATGAAGAACACGTGTTTCTCTAACGTCGCATAACAGTTTTTCCCAGTGACGAGATAGACCCTATAACTGTGTAGTAAACAGCGAAACACTTATATGTACTTGAACCTAAGTCCAATTTAAGTGACAAACAAGCAGTTAAATTTGATTAGAACACCAGTTATTATCGTGATATGTAGAAATTCAAGTAGCACATGAATTGTCAAAACAGCAAAACAGGATAACGTTATCACTTCCAAGCAAATAGTGCAAGAAAAAAGTGCGACTTTTTTTGGGACCTTCTGTTTGACGTAACAGAAAGTGCCTCTTGCGTGTAACGCCACAAGCAAGCAAAGTCTTATCGATTGTAGATACTGCTCGATTCTGATAACAATGACACACACGTGAGAGCAAGTTGAATACGGAATTCCTGGAATGACTCTCAAAAGACAACATGACGTGGCGCTTTCTGACGCGGCGCCATCTTGTTAACTACACATTTCCAGTCTCTAACCACATTCTCCGCCTACATATTCTGAACCGCATCTCAACACTGTCTCGACCAGCAGCCGAAGCTCAAATTCTTCTGACTCGTGGACCGGTTATAAAACATCACCGGCTTCCCTAATGGCAAAGGACAACAGCCGAAAAACCTATTACCAGCAAGAAAACGTAACGAACATCTGAGTCCCTGAGAATCTTAATTGCTCAGATAGGTCGCTGGTGATCTGAATATCACACCAACTCTGTCTATCCTGAGCCAGATGAATCCAGTCCACAACATCCCAAAATATTTCCGTTTCCCATCTTCCCAGTTCTCTTCAAACCATAATTTTGTGCTAATTTCCTATCTATCCCATGCCATCCTCCTTGATTTCACTGTCCTAAAAATATTTGGGGTAACGTATTAATTATGCTGATTCCTCCCCCACCCTCACCAGTAACTTCATCGTCATAAGATCAAGTATTTATTCTCTTCAGCACACTTCTTAAACACCCTCAACCCGTGTTCTACTCTCAACACGAGAGACCAAGTTTCACACCCACACAAATATTTAAAATGACGGTGTTTTGTCTTGGTATTAGTTAGCAGACGGGAAGATAAGCAATTCTGAAGTGGATGGTAGCTAGCATGCCCTGAATTTAACCTGTAGCGCATCTGAACGAATCTATAAGCAGTAATAATTACACACGAGGTCATGACACATCAGACAACCGTTTCTCTTTGACCCCGGGGGATTTTTACATAGCTCCACTCTAAGGAATGCCATCATCAACCCACTGCTGCCCTCTCTTTCCATTCCATCAAACGACGTAACAACCAGAAAAGTTAAACCACCGACAGCGTAATAATCCAACTCTGAAACCAAATTTGGTCCTACTAAGAACCGTGAATCATAGACCATTCAAGAGAGCAAGTGGGCGGTTGTACACCTCCAAGTACAACAGTGTTGCACCTGGTTTCGCCCTCAGAAACTAGAATGCTTCGTCTCTGGGTTGTACAATTACATGACAAGACCCAGCATTGCTGTGGCTTAGTCAAGGAAGCATCTGTAACGTTGCTTTGTGAAGCCGTCAACGCCGTAGCGGACACGCGCTAGTTAACTGGCACTTAGGGACTCAAAACTGACATACCAAGACGTCGTTCAAGCCGAATAGCAATTCCCAACCTGTTTCGTCAAAAAGGTCGGTGTTTACAGCAACAACACCACGGATCTACGACGAAAATGTACCGTTTCTACAAGAGAAAGCCAAAAGATGGGAAGTGTAATTGCATAATAAAAGGGTGTGTTGTTTCATTTAGAGATAATTCGTCAATTACACTGGTTGCACAGTGTATCAAGGAAGACGGCTGAAAAGAATCCAGGACCTCCCGAGTAGGAAGTACAAAAAAAACTTCAACAGGAAAAGAAGGTTATGGCTAATAACGTGATTAGGTTACACCAAAAACACATGCCTATCCCTACACGCCAGTTAACAAAGAAAAATCCCGAGAACCATGCCACAGCGCACACCGGAAGACAGGTACCAACATTAACGATGAGTTGCACACCCACGCATTCACCATTGTCACGAGACACATGACCCTTCCCTTCCGTACCATTCCCACGATAAGAGCTTCTATCAGGATCCCGAATGAAATTCTATTATAGTCTATATAGTCCTGCATTCACACACACATTAAATAAAAGAGACCTCATATCGAACAGATAGTCAGTGCCGGAGCAAAGAAATAATCGAAGTGTGGAGTGGTAAGGATGACTGCCCCATAATGCCGGAACCTTTCGTCTGATTAAACACTTCGTACGTGAAAAATGCTTATATTCAGGTAGATTTCTCGTTTGGAAGTTATCGCGAAAGCATTTCGACTTCTTTACCTCTGTCCACCCCGCAAATCTACAAGTCGAGAGGTCCTGAAAGCCGAATTCAATCAGTGGTCCAAGGAAACACTGCAGGAGACAGGAACACATTCACGTCGTAACTTGGTGGTTATGAAAACTTCAATGGAGAACCACTGCCTAGTCCAAGCGCGCGAAGGACAAATTCAGGCACGTTACACAGCATTGTCTCTTTGCGAATGACGTTAGCCTAGGATTCTGCATGTGCTTGCGGAGTTGTCTTTTTTCGCTGGGGATTCCCCACGAAAGTATTCAAGGCGCAGAAACGTCTATGGACCTCCGTGTAAAGTTCCCGTAACCGTCCTTAGTTTTAACGAAACTATAATGCAGTGACAGAAAAATTCCCTCCAAAATCAAATTCAATGCCACGGTTCGCGAGAAGTTATATGCTGAAACTGACGGACGGACAGGCATAGCAAAAATAATTGGGGCAGTTCTGCAACTTTCAGTTTCAGCCAATACATCAGAATACCCCCTTCACTAAATATGTAAAGGTAAGCGTCACTAGATAGACATTCCGAATCAGAACTTTCTAGTCTTATAATTAATTATATACGCTGCTTAATTAAGGGTGTGAAACGGGACCTCTCAATCTAAAGACGACTGATGGCAAATCAGACGAAAAGATTTGACTTTACGGGAGTTAACGTAACGAAAGACTGAAAAATTTAAACGATATGGTGTTTAAAGAGATGAGCTTTCAGATGAACAGAGCTACATTTTTTCAAGCGAGTATAAACACGTTATTAGTCACAACTTTCATTCTGAACTCGTCCAGAAGGTTGATGCATTAAAACTGAATCCTTCACCACCGCCAACCCCTTAAGAGTTCTTGGAAATGTCTCCAGCAAACAAGTAAAAATAGATATGTCGTAAACTGTCAAAAAAGCGTCGTATGTCATAACTTCGCAAACCAAATAGTAAACAGTAAACAAAACCACATGACCTCATCACCACCTATCATGATCAAAACAGGATTTGACGAAATACACTGTTCACCACTAAGGCATTTCCGTGGCAGCCAATTATTGCGTAATGCAATCCAGGCGACTGCTTACCCCGCAAATAACATCCTGTCTCGAAGATGGCATGAAACACAATTGTTTACGTAGATAGATGAGGAAACCCCCGTTTCCGATCACGATCCCTGCGTCCTGTGCAAACTGACTTTACACGACCACATACAGCGAATATCACATGCGTTACGAGGGCTGGAATCATGTCACACTCAGCAAATTCCCGAATAAGGACATTCAGAAAGTGATATAAGAGTGAACAAGTGCTCATGCAATGTTCCAAAGGCATGTCAGTTTTGATTTGTGGAAGGAAAACGATTATAAAGAGATGTCGACGAACCTAAGCAAACAAGTGTTTTCAACGAATGTCAATCAGTGACATTACGAAACTGATCTTTTCTGACTTTCAACTACGTAGCCAGATAAACGATAGTCATCGCGTAAATGTCCCTCTAAGATGTGTATATTAACACAACCCACCAAGGCAATTGTATGCCAAACAAGCAAAGCGGCCCAATCGAGAAGCTAATCACTCACCTAAAATATAGCAGAGTTCAAGAATACGTAGAGCTACACATTTTCGTGGCGCTTATTAAGTTACAGCAAATTCAGTCTTTATGTGCAAATAACGTACAGAAAGCCTGGCGGGTTGTTCCATGCGTGTGGGCCGCTCTCAACAAACACGGCATTCTGTGCTACATGTGTGGCCACAACGCCACACTTCCGCTGCGTTTTACACTGTAACTGATCAGTAAACAAATGAAAAAGACGCGGGGGGGGGGGGGGCTTCGGAGAATTTTCGGAGGCTGAGCGGTGTTAAAAAACATCCTCCGAAGAGTGAGATGTCTCACAAATCATTTCACATGTTCTCGCCCATAACTGCAATGTTAAATGTGACTGTGGCGTGTCCATAGAGCGTTTCTGCATCAGAAGCAGCTGAGCTGATTAATACTTTTTTCTTTTCACAGAACACAAAAGCACATCGCCATGTTTCCAAGAACCTGCAATAAACCCTATCCCGAGTCACCTGAATTTAACATCACATGAAAACAACAAATACAAATTATGCATAACACATGTTTAAAACTAGTAATAACACAATTACAACTAGACATGACGAATATCATTGTATTTTGGGATGATGCTTGAAAAAGGTTCGACACAAAATTACGATACGCAATGGAACGAATCGTAGGGCTTTTCCGCAGACGCACCGAGGCGTATCACGACTCTAGCGTGCCATAAAAAAGGCAAACTTGTGCAGCTTTTAAAAACTTGCTCAGATAATTCGGGATATATTTTAACTTCAATTTCCTTAATTAACACGTGTTTGATCATATTTTAAAGACGGAGGACTCGTCCAACGGGATTCAAAACCTTATTTCCCACTCCCTAAGGAGGAAGACACAAGTTTATAATCATTAGACTCAACTGGAATTGTCGACTAATATACGTACGACTTAAACTTATACTAAGCCCTCTGAAACCGAAGCTTGTGTAAATATTTAAAGACTCAGTCCTTACCTCAAAGAAAATACAAAGCATGCCCATTATAAAGATCAAATACCTGTAAGATTTGAGGTTTTCACAGCGGTGAGTATGAAGATTTCTGTCTTCTGGGTTGTTGCGCTGTGTAGTCTGGTCGATGTTAACCAACGTTTCAGAGGTCAAACTGCCTCCGTCATCAGGGCGCAACAACCCAGAAGACAGAAATCTTCATCAAATACCTGCTTACTCTTGCAAACGAAATCAATACATAAAATGTGGGGAAAATGCATTTACTGACTGGTCGGGCGCGATTTGATAACCAAAACTGGCCACGATTCCACTTTATCATAAACGTCCACACCTTCCTGAAGCTTCGGTAGCTCCGAACAGCTTTACTTACCTCCATGGCGTTGTGCTTACGAACAGAGAAACTTTAGAATTTAAAGGAAACTAATTATTTGTATGTCATAAGCAATAATATGACGACAGCTTTGTATGTAACTTTCTACCCACGTAACGTACATGATAATACAGCTGGTCTGACGTCAAACTCATTCCACGTACAACAAACACCTAAGTGTTTTGCAGCGCACAAGCCTGGAAGCAATACGCCCGCAAATATTAACACAGGTTCACGAACAGGCGGGCATGGCTTCCTGTAGTCTACTGCATCCTGCCAAAATACATTCCCTTCGGCTTGTCCCTTAGTGCTCAACAAAAGGACACAATGGCAAGTTCAGGTAGCTGTTTTATGCCCTTCTCAATGGAATGTTCTATTCGCCGTTGAAATGAAACACAATCCTCAGTTTTCGGTACCACAAAAAAGTTCAGAGCCATTTCATTTGTTCGCGTAGTGTAAACAGCCTTCCACCAGTCTTATTAAATAATGTACATATTCATTAAAAATTACAGAATAATTGTAACTAAAAGGGAGGTAGGGAAAGTAAGCATAAAACATAGATGCGTTGACATGGTAGTTTATACCACCTGGATCTATCTTCTTCGAAACTCTAATGTCATCTCGAAATTCCCACAAACCTGTTAATCAGATGGGCAATCAATGTCTTTTGTTAGTATTGTTTGAATAGCATTACGAAAAAGTTGACAGTGGAACCACGGTTCCGGAGAATCTGACGTAAATACGTCTCAAGTGAGCAACGAATTCCTTACAAGTATGACCGAAGTGCGTGTAACTTTTGAGAGCTTCACAAACAAGGCACGTTCTGCGAATCCCCTCCAATATTTCTTCTTCATACTCACCGAGAATTACTGAAGGAAACCTAGATGTTTGTTTAAACGTCGTCAATGCTGATACGCTCGACGGATAAATATCGCGGCCATGCAATTCACACGCCTGCTTCGTATTGTAGAGGACCCGGTTCAAAACTCGGCACAGAAATTGTCTACACCGAGTAAGATTTAAGATTCTCAAGGCGGCGAATATGGCGGTTTCCTGCGTTGTTGCGCCGTATAGTCTGATACTTTGCCAACGTTTCAAAAGTGCTTGCTGCCTCCATCATCAGGGTGATCATCACGGCGCAACAACCCAAAACACAACCATCTTAATTCCTCCACATTCTTTCTTCATTACTCAGTTATCACGCTAAGTCTAAGCTGCCAACAGCCACAAATAAAGAAAAGAAAATTAAATTTACTTGCAGAGTGGGCCCGAAAACGCATATTCTTCTAACAGTAACACTCAGAGTTAAATAAAATGCATTTATGGCCAAAATTCTTAGCCTACATAACACAAGTACCAGAATGCTGGGGACAGTTTATAGTCTGAACGCCACGAATAGCTAGAAAACATAATAATCCCGTTCTTACTCAGTTCAACGATTCTGCGTGACGCTGTTCAAACACTAACAATGTCAGTGAATGCCAAACTGATTAACGGGTCCGTGGCAATATCGAGAATGCCCGAGGGCCATGAAGTTAAAAAACAAACTAGAAAATAAATACGGCACTCCCGTGGCGATGTTGATCTTCTGTGCTGTTATGCCGCGTGGACTTGCAGGCAGATGCCATCGCTATACAAGGAGCATCCTGCCTCCATCTCCAGGGCTAAAGACACAGTTCCTACTAAACGTCTGTATCTATGGCGTTGCAATCCCCGAGGCCAACACCGACATCTTCGCCCTGAGGACCCCAAATCTCAGAGACTTTTAGCATAAGTCTACATCGAATTATGGAACGTTGGCCCACACGAACATAAAAGAACGTGAGTTGTACTAAGATCTTTAGCCACTGCTTCAGTACTGATCTGTTACTCTCGTTCATGCATCCCACAAGGCAGGAGTTTTTTTAACCTTCTTGAAACGAGAGGTCGCATTCACTTTCTTATCGATATGAGGGCAATATGGTTACAAATGAGGACAACTTACTGAATATCAAATAGGCCCACATAGAACTTAATAAGTTAATAAAAATTAATTATTAGCAAGTAATCTGCAACTTCACTTGCTTGAATAATTCTAATTAGGTTTAATTTGCTTTTGGTATCGAGAGTAGCGTCCTAGTTTTTCATTTGACGTCATTTATTAAGCTGTAAACCTGCTCACAGCGAAAGTTACATTAAAAAAGATAAGTATTCGGATATGAAGCAATATGCGGAGAGCACAAAACATATCGGCAAGTGTTTTACAGTAATCACCAGCCCCACTCTAAAATCTTCTAAATTAAAAAGTAAGCCCAGTGCGCCTTCCCTATCTGTGAAGCAGGGCCCTTCAGAAGCTAATAGTCGTTCAGCTAATCAAGGAATGTCCGACCTTTCACGCAAACCCAAAGCTTTATCCCCGAGTTCAAGATTCAAACACTGGTCCAAATTCTGAGGTACACTAACGCAGTTCACGCCCTCAGATTCATTTTAATATCATAATCAGTCAACACTAAAAACTACTACGCAGAATATTCCTTCCTTCCACGGTTAACGAAATAACCAGGTCGACCGGCGCAAAGGCATTTCCTCCCGTTTACATCTGAAACTGCTTTCTCTGTGAGTTATATGACGAGCCGTTGTACACATTCTTGAGGTGCAAAATCATGCACGTAAGTACTCCTGGAAGACACTGAAAGTTCTTTTCCGGGATACAATACCACGTGGAATCAAAGTTACTGACGCCCACACAACTGCGTCCGACATAAAATTGCGTTTCCTAACATGCATGTACTTCGAATGCGTGTCCCTGGATGGAGAGAGAACTTCGCACGTGTTCAAATTTTACATTCAACTGCTTCGGGACAACATAAGAAAATTACATGACAGGAAGAATCAACTAAGTATCAAGTCAAAAGGATTTTCAATGGCTCCCACGAACCATATAAACAATTCATACGCCTCTATCAGCAACAAAAATTTAACTCCGGAAAATACAGACCGGAAGATGTAAATTTACACACAATTGACACTGAGAACATAAAGCAGTGAACTGTTGGTACCAACAATGAACGTCCACTCAAGACACATTCCTTTGGTGGTAGCGGCAAACTTGGGATTTTTTCTGGGAATTATAAAAGAAACTTCATAACACGACTGCACACCTTTAAATAAATACATTTATCAATAGAAATAGGGCACGACAGTCAACAGAATTTGTGGAAGAACTGAAAAACAAAGAAACTTTTCTTACACAAACATAGATATGTACCGATCGTAGCAGTCTGTTAACAAAAGAAGTCCTGGCGAATTCATTCCGGGCAAGGGGTGGGGTGGGATGCGGTGGGGGTGAGGTAATATTATAACCACTGTTGCATCACAACCACCACAGTTAGGTTAGGTAAGGGTTGTCTGTGTTGCGTTAGGTTTGGTAACCTTGCTTTGCGTAATGTTTGTTTACGTTTCTAATGTTTTAGTTTTGATATGGATTAGGTAAGTTGAGGTCACACATGTTAATGTCACGGTACGTTCACGTCATTATCAACCCTAGGTTTTGCTGATTAAAGCCATTTAAAATTTTCAAGGTCATTTAAAGACTAATTATTTTCACACTTAATTTTGAAGAACTGTGGGTATCTGAGTGACCATTCTCACGTAACGTTGAGGTGCCAGACAGGTCAAGTTCATGTCACAGTCACAACAATATAGGTCCCGATGTTTTCCGATTAGATTCATTTAATTTCTTTCAAGGTCATTTTGAAATTCATTTTTTCAAACGCATATATCTACCGATCTGTAGGAATCTGAGTGAACATAATCATGTCAGTTTGAGGTCACGGATAGGTCAGCGTCATAGCAAGGTCACGACAATATCAGCCAGAGGGTTTGCCGAACAGATGCCTTTACATTTTTCAAGGTCATTCGAAATTAATTTTTTGGGCGCATATGTCAGTCGGTCTACCAACCACCGTCACTAATTCCTGCTTCCCGTTTCGAAATACAAGTTTATCGATTAATCATTTCGCCTTTCCACTAAAACTTGCTCAGTTACTATGACATTAACAATTGTGTGGTTTTAATATGCATATTTAATGTTATATAATTCTATCCAAAGCCTCACGGTGCACCGGCACGCCGGTTGAGAACCACATACAATTTAAACGAAGACAGTGTTATCACGGACATTTGCATACAGCTGTTCCCAACACTTGAACGTGGGATGATGACTTTCACAAGAGACCTGCAATTCAAATTTCTTTGTGGTTTGTCAAGTGCATTGCTAAATAAAACGAGAAGCAATCGAGTGTATTCCACCTTAGCTGGAATCAACGGGCTAATGACGCTTCACGCACGTCACCACCAGATAATTATCAAACAGATTACGTACTAGTAAAGCAAAAACAACCAGCCAACCAGCGCCATCATGTCGCCAGGCAATCCTGTAACTTAGCATCCAACCCACGGCAAAAACCGAAAAACATGTATCAAAATTACTTTTCTCTCGGTAACACTACCCCATTTATCGAAGCAAGTGATCAAAATTTAAAATTAAAATTCTGTTTCTTATAATGCACAGAGAATTACATAAATTTCTGTTAAATTATCAACATTACAATTAATGGAGTAGTTTGTTAAACGAATGTTAATTGCCCGTCTGCTTCCCCCCCCCCCCCCCTCATATCGTCGAAGCGTTCCATATCGGCTCTGGAACTCAAGAAGCTGTCTATCCAATGTGTACCGACGGTGCGCTTTCATCGGGAAGAGAGCACGCGGGATGTGAAACTAGCCACACACTTGTGTCTAATGCCGAGGTTCAGATGTGCGGAGCCATACCTCCACTAACCCATTAGTGTTCATGGCATCGAAAGAAATTAAGTAATGAGACTTTATTTACCTTTCCCCTGATGATTTTCAAGAGTTGTGCAGTTTCTTCCATACGAACCTAATTTAAAAATTGTGCACACAATATTCCAAATATCAAAGCGTACAGAACATCTAAGAGAATAGGTTCTGGAATGTTAAACATCTACCACGTTGATGTCGGTGAACAGGTACTATTCATATCAAGTAACATCGTCCAATACTGCATTTGTCAGCCCCACCCCAAAAAGTACAATTGACAGCCATTATATAACGAGATGAAATTACCACTCCGTCCCGAAGAGATACGAAGTACATACCTAAACATTACAAACAGAAAAATCTTAATGTTACTGCCAAAGAAGTTGCTCATGGAAATAACAGCAAACAACGTGATCCATAAAATCCAAAGAAAATGTTTCTTCACTCTACACACATTTCAAATTCAATAGGCGGTAAAAATAGTTAACGTCCATAACTGCGAGTCTGTCAAAATAGTTCGCATAACAAAAACACGTTCAAAATCTTAGATATAATTTTGAAACGAGAACTTAAAATGACATGTGCAATCAACTCATTAATTTTTAACATAAAAATCGAGATGTTGCCTGGTTGAAAATAAGCCAAATTCCGTACCACAGTTCAAGAACAGTCGAAGGATCACACATACAGTGTGACAACTCGCCATACCTCTGTTTCATACGGTCATTACGTTTGGTACACAGAACACTCGTAGGCAAGACAGGATAAATATGGTGGCCTCTCGTTCGTCACTGTTTTCCGCCCTTCAGGCTTTGGACAGTCACATCTAGAACATCTCCACGGATACAAAGCAATGCAATACAGTTTCAACTGCATTCGTGTCAAACTTATGCAATAGGCAAATATTACTGCACGAACTAGCCTTCCGGATGTAGTTGAGCTGGATAAATTGGTACTAACGTAACAAACCGACAACCCATTCTGGATGGGGTAATATCAGTTTGCGTACGACGTAGCAAGATTTTTTGTTTCAAGGAAACCGACTAGCCTTCAAATCTTTTATAATACCAACTGCCACAGGATTTCGAAAACGGATATGTGTAATTTTATCTGACGACAGACACAGTGAATGTTCAATGCCTACGTATTCCCGCACAATAACTGTTATACCCTCTCCGCTGAAAACATCAGTCTTTAGTTCATACTTCTTTCTTCTTCGTTCGTCCCTTATTTCCTTCTCATCTTTATTCCTGAACGTTACCGTATTCCACTATAATGTTTTTACGATCACACCAGCTCCTAATCGGTTAACGCACCTCATACATTGCTGTAACACTAAATTTCCATACCAGGTTCTTGAAAGGAGGCCTGCATAAAATACTTCAATATGTTCTACAGGGCTGCATAACGCAAAAAAAATAATAATCGAAAGCACTATACTCAACCAACAGCATAAACACGATTTCTAAAGCCATTTAAAAACATGTTACACAGATCGATCATTTGAACAAAATATTATTTCGATTGAGGTCTTCTGGGCTGTGACGCACTGTACTCTCGTACGTCGTGATCGTTTCGAATAAACATATATCTTCCAACTTCAGGGCGTCAGAACACAACCCACATTACACGGCATTGGGAACCTCTAATTTCCAATCATCAGAATAAAGTAAATTTCTTCTGACGTCGAAACTAATTTCCCGCAAAAAAAACATCCTGTGCATCAGAACAAACTCATATACTAATCATCTTCAGTCACGAAACAGTAGGAAGAATTCATAAATATATTCACAATAGATAACGTCACGCAATTTCCTTAGAATACGTACACTAGAGAAATCATGTGCACAGAAGCCTTCTCATCGGCATGTGACATAATCATACAGGCAAGCATGCCAACAGGAGATATCGAATCCTGTGCAATAACTCAACGGTTATAAAAGACTAAATCAGCACAGACAAAGGGAATCATCTACCACGGCTGCAGTGTCACAATTGTTAAGGATGTCGCCTTTGTGTATTATGTAGTTCCCAAGGTCACGGCAAACAGGATATGATATACAAGTAAATTATTCGAAGCTACACAAAAGATGAAAAGTAGCGATGATAACACGTCTGATTACGTATGCAATAACTGCAACACGCAATTCATAAATCAATTAATAAGGAAGCAGATCTATTGCGTAGAGCATCCATCTTTCGAAACTTCTTGAGAACTAACAGTCGCTCAGCTGGCCAAGAAATTACTTGCATTTTAAGGACCTCTAAGGTTCTTTACGTCATCACAAGAGACCACCAGTCCTTATCCGAAGCCAGCCAAATTACTTCAAACCATCACGTCCTACTTCATTACTATCTATCTTAATAAAACCTCATCCACGCCATCTCTCATCTCCCGAGCGGTCTGATCAAAACTAACAAGCATTTCAGCATGTGCGCTACATGTCCCGCCCATCGCATCCTTTAAAAACCGAGACAAAAACAAAACTGCAAAAAAAAGTTGACAGCGGAACCACGGTTCCGGAGAATCTGACGTAAATACGTCTCTGTATTTAAATTATATTTAAGCAATAAATATAATGAAAGAAAGATAGCTACATGTAATGTCAAAATTATCTAGTCTACGACGCACTTCCTCTACAACCGATTCACAGCTCAGCTCTTTCCGCAATAACGAAAGCGGATTGTTGACGGCAGTAATGTAACAATGCCGAGTAAACAGATGACGCAACAATTAGTTTCTTAGGTAACACAAGCTCTTTTTAGGACAGTATTCAATCTGCGTGCATTGCTATGTTACCTAAGAAACTAATTGTTGCGTAATCTGTTTACTCGGCATTATTGTTACATTACTGCCGTCAACAAAACGAAAGCGGATTGTTGACGGCAGTAATGTAACACAACAATGTCGAGTAAACAGATGACGCAACAATTAGTTTCTTAGGTAACATAACAATGCACGCAGATTGAATACTGTCCTAAAAAAATGCACGCAGTTCATACAAAAGCTGACCATTGTTGTCGGTCCATATTTACACATTGTTGATATTGATCTTACACATCTTCGTAACGCTGCTTACGCCGAATGACCCTTCCGTATAGAAGTATTTACATCAAAATACAAGGAAAAAAAGCCAAGTCTTTCTGATTACAACTGTAACAGTTATAATTTGTAAAATCTGTAACAGCCATCCACGAGTTGTATTCACCTGGACGTTGAGATTTTCAAATTACATATTAGATTGGATCCTTTTCCAATTGTACTCCAAAATAAGAATGGCCTTGAATCTGAGTAATCACTTATATAACGCATGCAGCACTGCGCTGACATCCTGGACGAAACCGCAATGGGTAGGTGACTGGCTGTCCTTCAACCTGCTCTGTTGTGACCATTGTTCAAAGGTCCCGATGGCTGGGAACAAAGATCCGCATTTCTCACTCCAGAAACCAAGGTCTGTCTGTCATACGGTACACACAATGGAGTATAAAACCTCCACACTTTAGAGATGTTGGCCTTGGTTTCTCGTCAACTGCCTCCTACTGGTGACTTAATCTTTAACAGCAGATGGGGATGAAGTTTGCTTTAGAAGCTTTTAATGACATAAGTGTAGGATTTTAAAACACCATAGGAAAGGAGAGGGAATTTTTATTCGTACCCAAAGACCCCTGAAGCTAGTGAACACGCGGAACACCAAGCGAGATAAAACGTAATCTTTTCACATTTTAAACATTGTCGTCAGTCCGACCAGCGTTAACAACTACATTTGTTATTGGGAGTTTACGAAGTTATATCGCGAATTTAATTCGTGGGTTCAACAAAATCCTCACTTCTAAAACCTCAAATTGAAGTCCAGGTCACGAATTTCGTTCGTGGGAGAAATGTGACAATAAAGTGATAGACGAAGTAAAGAAATATCAACCCTTTGCGGTTCGATGCGTATCAGCAAAACACAAAACCGAATTTATTCGCTTCTAACCCCAACCACAAGACTGACAGGTTTAAAGTTTACGGTGTTTAGGAGAATAATGGTTACCACTTTAAAGGGATAAGGTCACATCATTTTTCAATGAGCTTCCTATCAGTATTAAAGTAATCAAATCAAGGAGGATGAGATGATCTGAGTTTGTGGCACGCATGAGAGAGATGAGAAACAAACACGAAATTTTAGCATGAATACCAAACAATAGAAGAGACCACTTGGGACGACTACTACTACTACTACATTTCTAACACAAATTACTACGTAAAAATTCCCAAGATCATACGTGTGAAACCCAGTTATCCCTCTTTCAGGCACGTCATTGTCTCGAACTGTCAGATATATTTTGTAAGTTTTAAAAAGCAATTAACTTTGGAAACAACGTGTAGGAGATTTTAACTCCGAGAAGAGGACGGGGATGTGGTTCTCCTATACTCCAAGACTCTTTTCAATTAACAGACATCTGGCAGTCGTACTTACAGCCACCCTAAGACCCAGTTCTGCAACTTCTCTGAGATTCGGGGGCGGATACACAAGGTTAGATTATTAAATGATATCCTTTCGCCTTTCAGCACAAGTATCGCAGAACATTAGCAAATGATTGATACGCTTTGGTGGGGGGGGGGGGGGAACGTAGCTTTGGTTGACCTGTCACGTAAATCTATTCTTCCACAGCTATACAACAATTCTCAATTCTGAGTCGCTTACAGTTTCCTTTTTTCCGTTGTAAAACAACCCGTCGAACAATTGTTACACACGTCTATGCCAAGTTCTCGAAAGTCATACTGAGAGTGTGAGTATTGTGTTGCATGCCAGACGTCATTGTAGTCGGGCGAAAGTCCCAAGAGGGAACAAAACACTGCCCGATCTTCCACCTGGTCTCTTCATGGAAGAGGGCAGTTTAAAGCGAGGGGCAGATGTCTTTCAGACACAACACGTGGGCACACTGTTGCATGTCTACGACAGTCCTACTCGCTTTAGAACAAAACACGTGAACAATGACTCGTTAAGAAAGCGGGTCTGCTCGAAACATAATAATATAAAGATAACGAGGTCTCGAACAGGTCTCGTGGAGGACTGATCAGTTCAAGTTAAAGACCGTTCTTGGGGAGTGAGGGCAGGTGGTAAGTAACCAGGGCAGGTGGTAAGTAACCGAGCAGGTGGGACGCGGGTTCCCGTTTGTTTTTGTACCTAGTTTTTAAAAGGGTTTATCCTCACGTGTCAAGCCGGGCAGGGCGGTTAATGATCTTGCTTAATAATGAGGTGAGGTAGGTTCAATTCGAAGGTCATAAGGTTTTGTACATTTCCTGTTCTTCATCACAATAGTTATTACTTTTTGTACCTGATGTTAAGGAATAAACCACTGCAGACTTCTTAGGGCGCTCCTCACACTCAAAGCTCAAAAGAAAAAAAATACATGCAGGCTTTACAGCAGATGTTCCCCAAGTGTGATCAGCAGGGTCCCTGGACACATTCAGGTGGTCATGTGAGTAACTGGGATTACAAAAATGTATAAAATAATACTGATAAAACTACAGACGTTGGTTGGGACGTGGTTAAACGTAAAATTGTGTTCATAAGTTTTTGCAACAATTCGTTGCGTCATCGTCTAGTGATAGCATATATTTTGTCCAGGATGCTTAAAATTCATTCATGAGAGAGATCTCTTCTATCCCTGGCCAATATACGATTGCAATCGTGCGGTGAGCGGATGTGACTGCCCGCTACTCTTTGTTCACATCAGGATCGTCCTTGGTTGTGCTAAAATGTATCTTGAGTGTGTTTGTCCTCATAGTTGATCCAGCCAGTCACGCAAAATAAACCTCGAATTAAAACTATTTTTTCCCTTTTTTCCTTACCCCTCCAAGTCGCCGCTTCGGTAACGTTACATTTGGGATCGAATGAGTTGTTTGTTGAATTTAAATTCATGATTGCTTGTGTATGGTTATGTAGGTTTAAATCAAACTATTTTCAGGAGAATCGCATTACAATACCGTAGATGCGTGTACATGGTCAACGCGTATCCATTTCGAAGACCTACTAAACGGGTCGATATCTGTGCTATCTACAGCTTTATAAGAACATCGGCTGGCCAGCATTATCTTCAGCGTTCCCTGGAATTCTGTTAAGGCGCAATAAGTATACACTACAAGAACGTCAATCGCCAAAGCTTTTTCGTACCTGGTCTCCTTGAAGTACGTTACAATGAAATACTAACGAACCTGCCAGATGCCTACTTTTTAAACAATCACGCCCGGCACGCCTTCAACAAGAAAGGTTTCCAGGAAATGTAATGGACTTTGTCAAGTCCTAAAACAAAGTCCAGTGAATACGACATGAAAAACGATTAATAAAAAAGTACGTACAGCGGTTGCCTGCCGTCCTTGGAAGGCCGAACGAAAAGCCGTCTAGGAGCAAGAGACGAAGTGTTCTTTCCTAAATAATAACTAGACAATGGCGGATATTCTAAATTTAGACCAGACGAACTCTGCTAGCGCGTTTGTGGCGGCTCACAAATAAGGTCCAGTGCCTCACGACACACGAAAATACGTGCATAAATGAAGTTCGTATTATTATCATATTTTGTTATACTTCATACTGAACGTTTTTAACATGCAAATCCTGTTAATTACAGGAACACGTCATTTGGAAATGTTTATAAATGCCAACGACATAATAAACAATTCAAAGCTTCCCTTATGACTAAGAATGGCGATCCAGAGGCGTATAGTGGGCGACTAGGTTCGCACCCACCTCAATATCAGAGTGAAGTGAGTGCAAAGTTTCAGGCTCTGACATCCTTAAACGTAGTAGTGCATAAATACAAAGCCGTGCTATATTTACTGCCTGAAATATCAATATCTGGACAGCACCAATTAAATAAAACAGGGCTAAAAAAGATCTGTGCCGTTTTGTGACCCAATAAAATTAGTATACACGCATTTAAAATTAAAATGGTCTGCACACTGAGTCACAGATTTAAAAATTCTGAATGCATCTCTCACTAAAATGGCACAATGAAAATACCTGAAACGCAGTTGCACGCCACACTTAATTAGACTCGTAACTACGTAAAACGAAAGGAGGAAGTTGGAAGTTGATAATGTACAGAAACTCGAAACATTCACATTATGCTGGAATTTGACTTTCTTCTCGCCAGGACAACGCCGCTGACTTTGAGAAGAAAAATCAGAAGTCATCTTTAGAATCCTTCAAACAAGGCGACCCAGCCGTCCTCCCCCTAACAGATGAACACAACTATCAGTGGCGTTCCTAACTCCACCCCCATCTTACTACTCATGGCCAAGTGTTCCTTCTTGAGGTTATTTACAGTTACTAGGCGTCAGCTACTTTAACCTACCCATTCCTTCAACCATTTCATGGAATTCGGGTTGAGGTTTTGTTACCATCATAAACAACACACATTCTAACTTAACCAAAGCAAATGAACGCCATACTGAAGAAAGAACTTGTAAAAAATTGTGTTACGTGGGATTTAGTGACGAAAGGAATACACTAATTTTATAAATAAATTCAATTCCACATACGCTATTTATTTACTGGGAGTAAAAGATAAACCATTCTTCCTCGAGATCTACACAAACTAATGATATCATAAAAAGTTGAGATTCCTTTTTGGAAGTTGAAGGCCAGTGAGCCAATGAACTTCTCATGAAACTGCCGTGGGCAAATAACCTGCATCATTCGGTATTCGAGTAGTATTGTACCTTGGCGAATAAATAAAGTATAAAACCAATGTTCCTTATATGGCCCGCAGCATATCCGTAGAAAACATCTCTTAACCTATAATGGAACATGTTATGTTGACAAAACATCAAGATTACTGCCCTGGTATGGTTTATCAGTAAAATGTTACAGGTGCTAGGCATAAAAGATAAGAAAACAAATTTAAAACCATCAGTTTCTGATGTTGACTTCTTGACCGACTTACGTTCCTCAGATAATTTGAAATCACTTGCAGGACCGACGAAAAAGTCACAACGGCAAATTCTTACATAAGGAAGCAGTTTAAGTCATGAACACATTGCTTAAAGTATCCGCAATCAAACTGCAATCCACAATCCGCATCTTATTCAATTTTTAAATTAATTTTATCAAATATATGCATGCTATACAGAACCTACTTATGAACATCACTACAAAATAATACTTCAACATACCTTTCTCTTCACTTTAGCTTGTGTTCCAATCTTAAGAAATCTTGTCAGAGCTGAAACTATGACATTCCCACGGGAACATTTATCCGTTCCATTCATTTTCACAGCAAGAGCGAAGAACTGAGTCCTAATTAGCAAACGAACTTTGACGACCGCGGACACAGTCCAATTAGCAGAACTAGAAAGCAACCTTTTGCTTCAATTTCCTCCCGTGTCTTTTTCACACGTGCATCACAAGTTTACTCCACCCCGGCAGCGACCATTAGGAAACAGCTTAGCCTCGCCCGCCAGTCAGTCAGTCAACGGCCTTTTCCCGCCACTCCAAATTGGGAAGAATTAATAATTTACAACATTCCTGTGAGTTCCAGTTTAATCACTAGCATTTCTCCAGCTCAAAACTAACACACCTACTTCTGCAACCACAGCGCTAATATTTTTGTTGTGTATTTCGTTATAACAGAACAAATTCAACCAGCACAAACAACGCTTCCTTCCTCACAGCCAACCAACGACTGTTACACAGCCACTACCCGTCCCGCTGCAGCGCAAGTTCTTTGCTCTGATGACGATTCAAACTGCAGCCAATGGGAACGCTTCACACAGTCTCCCGCCCAAACAACATGTCTGCTGCTCAACTAGACAGGGCAAACCGCCTGGGGGGAGGGGGGAAGAGAGAAGGAGAGAGAACGAGCCGCCAGAAACAGACGACAATTACATACGGTAGTGAACGCTACACCCCATTTTGCTACAACCTGAACATAGTAAACGCGCGTAACACGTGCTCTTGTGCAGGAACGGAGAACAACAATGAATTTACCTTCTTGTTTAACCTTTTGCGAAATAATAAACAGAATTGTCATTCTTTC
Organism: Zootermopsis nevadensis; assembly: GCF_977971745.1. NCBI lineage: Eukaryota > Metazoa > Arthropoda > Insecta > Blattodea > Termopsidae > Zootermopsis > Zootermopsis nevadensis. The sequence continues at coordinate 6,229,932 of NW_028259149.1, read as the reverse complement.
TGAATCACACTAAACTCCAGCGCTCGTCACAAAATCGAAAATAATTCATGCGGTCGCTGTGTTTTTGACGTAAATACGTCCATACGGAAGGGTAATTCGGCAAAAATGTGAAAGGAAAACGTGTAACGAAAATGTGTAAGATCCGTATCAACAAATCGACAATAATGGTTATCTGTTGTTATGTTACCTAGGAAACTTCATCTGTTTACTCGGCATTGTTGTGTTACATTATGCCGTCAACAATCCGCTTTCGTTATTGCGGAAAGAGCTGAGCTGTGAATCGCTTGCAGAAGAAGTGCGTCGTAGACTAGATAATTTTGACATTACATTTCCTAACATTATATTACATTTAGCTATCTTCCTTTCATTGTATTTATTGCTTAAATATAATTTAAATACAGAGACGTATTTACGTCAGATTCTCCGGAACCGTGGTTCCGCTGTCAACTTTTTTATGGCAGTCGACATTCGTATGGACGCTTTTCAGGAGAATGCAGTAATGAGATCAACTTCCTAGTTCATTATGTCTGAGAATGGAAAGTGCTGCACTAGGTTTTCACGTCATCCTTGTAGCACTCAGTCTGAGCAACTTTTGAGTTAATCCTCCTCTCCATAACACAACAGACTAAGAACGGTTCCGTACCTCTGCTTCGTTTATTATCATAATTTTAATATGCTTCGTGCATCGACACAGAAGCGTTTCCACGGTTGACATTTTGGAGTTGTTCATACAGGTATTAAAATTCTGTAAACGGAGTTTTCTGCACTGGACCCGTACCAGCTTTCACAAAATCCGGAAACAAAAAAGTCTTTCGGCAAGAATGCACTCGACTGTTAAAATCAAAAAAGCACAATATTATTTCATTTCCGGGGATGGCGGGAACTACGACGACATACGAGCACTGCACAAGCCATCTCAGGTTGCTACTCCACGTGTTTTTTGTCTGCTGATTGCACAATATGTCGAAAGCAAGCGACGCATTCTTTCAAGACTCCATTACTACTCATGTTCATGTTAAATGGACCTCTAATATTTCTGTAGTAGTCATCAGTCTGAATATTACTCTTCTGGGATGTTGCTGCGTTTAGAATGGTAGAGTTTACCGATGTGTCAGAGGTCCTTATTGCGTCCATTATCGGGGAGGTAATACTCGCGGCCGTGAGAACCTAAAATCTCACCGTTATCAGTTTTGCAAAAACTTAGCACCAAGTACCTGAAGCTAGTACCTGGATAAAGTGGGTATAAATCCTAGAAATTCGGTGAACAAAAAATCAATTTCGTGGAATTTCCCGCAAATGATATTTTTTGACTTCAGAAATAAAAAAGAACACAATTGCCACATGAACGTACAGCCTCGTGATAATTTTACTGAAGCAGTAATCGTACTTTGGTTAAGCCTTTATCCTGGCATCGGCGAATTAAACTGCAGTCCTCATGTAACGTCATTATTTTAACGCGTAGGTTTCTCGTAGAGGTCTAAAACGACAACACAAAGAGCATTTGAAATGAAGTTAAAAACACGATTCGGCCCACTGACCTCACTATGACACACACAAGCCACCTGCGCCAGGGCGTGGCACGCAGAAGAGGTCGCAGCAAGATGGTCTGCAAACCACTATACATAACACGAAATGGCGGGAGAACTACGGTGCGTTGCTCCCTGCAGCACGAGAATGGGCCGCCTGCTACAACTACCCCATCCCATGAGAACGAAAGGCAAGGGTTGGCGCGGGGTAAAGGGATGAACTGCGGTGGTCACGGGAGGTTTCCCCATGTGCGTTCTGACTGGGAAAAAAAACGCAACATCCTCTCAATGACTAGCGTTCCTATCTTGTTTTCAGATAACTCCTTTATAGCGCAGGAGCTGTTTTTATGACTGCGGATTCAGACGGAAGGATCAAGCCAACCTATAACGCACGGGTTCGCTTAACGGTTGCGCTGTCTAGAAAACAAGCTGTATTTAAAAGACAAATTTGCAACAAAAACATGTCCGTCGCCGGTAACCTGTGTAACCGATCTCCCTTTTAATTTGTTCTTGGTTATTTGCTGGGCGCCAGTGGACCTCTTGTGTCCACGAGAGATGGTTGCTCAGGGTAGCTCCAGCCGATAGAACACGCCGTCTGTACACTCAGGTTAGTGTAACGGCCGGACTCACAATGACGCAGCGGACGCTCGGACTTATGACACAATTGTAAGTTTTCAACAAGCCCAGATTTATTGTTATAAATTGAAATTAAATTGTACACAAGTGTTCACACTGTCTATATTACTTACTAAATCACACAAGTACACTTCTTCACCTCGCCTCTGCCGATGTATGCATTTCCAATGTATTTTATCAAATTTGTTATAAATTTTGGTAGTTATCGAACTTAGTACAATTTCCAATATAAAGGCCGAATTGTGGCTGAGCAGTTTGCCACCGACTTACTTCATGTCCAAAAAGGGAAGAGCCTAGAAGCATCTGCACACACGACTAAAAACCCTCGGCTCTCCAAAACCAGGGGTACCTGCAGCACATCCTTGCTTTTTGATTGTATCCCCTAATTTTGGGACCCACGCCTAAATTTTGTAACAAAGGGGTCTCAAAGGCCATCGGTCAACCCCGTTATTACAGATAGTGCCATTAGACATTGCCCTACCTTAAGATTTAACAATAGGGCTTAGATCTTAAGCGAAATGCTATACAAAAGAGGCCTTCCGTTAATGTACCTTCTTTTGTCTTCACCAACAGAAGTGTTACAGGGGCATGTTTACAATAACATGTCGCCAATAGATCAACTAACTTATGAATAGATACATTAAACTAATATAAAGTAAATAAACCTTATCAGCTGAGGATTCGGACGACTACAACTGATAAACGTATTAGGTACTGAAATTATGCAACATCAAATAAGATTCAGAAAAGCAAATGGAAATCACAGAATATTTGAATTAATTTACCTCGGTCTGCATGTGAACCTGTCAGAGTCCTGGATTTAATAACAATTCCTGTGCAAATGCACCTCGCACTATGAACATTCTGAGGCAGTACCAAATTTTGAATAGAAGCGAACCGATAAACAGATCAGATTGTATGTGAGATGATTTTTCTAAAGTTAGCAGCCTACATCGTAAACACTCGTATCAACTACACAGCCAACCCAAACAACTGGTTAACATTCATCGGAACCCATAAAGAATGTTGCCATGTTGTGAGTCAGTCGTGTTCAACGAAGTACTGCGCTGCTGGGGGCTTTAAATAGACATCCGTCTCTTCTGTCATGAGAAACTTCACTTTCCCTAACACGAACACCTTAGAGCAGGTTTTGGCGCCATCACAGTAACCCAGAACAACAAACTTCCGTACACAACCATCCAATAGCTCCAGACTCCAGGGATTTACTAGGACTTCGGCTGGATCTACAGGCGGTGGGGGAAACTGGCGAGACAAGGGAGGGATAATGTGTCTGCAGAAGGGGGAGCTCAGGATCAAGACAGAAACGAAGAGATGCTCTATCTCACTTCCCGTGTCCTACAGGCACGTGCTGCTTGTATTGTTTCTTTTTGGAATTCTTTTTTTAATGTCGGTTCGCAAGTTCGTCGCGCCATGATGGTGTGGGGACGAGGACGTCGTTGTCATTCCTGAGACTCCCTAGCCTGCCGGCAGGCCGGCCTGACTGACTCACCGTCTGCTTGCACGACAGCCGGGCTATTTATGGAGGACGCCAAAGGATCATTCACCTTTACGCTTGCAATATAAAACATACAGACTGCGCGTTAGTCAAATTATTGTTGCCCAACGACATGACGGCGAAGCTGAGGATCTTCTGTAGTGTTGCTTCAGTTTTGCGTACTGACCGACCACACATAAGAAGTCCTTGGTTCGTACATTGCAATTTCATTGTCACGTCGATCATGTGTACTCTTAAGCACAGAGGACGTTGGGACTTGTAAGTTATATTGCATACCGTCAAACTTGACGGGAATTGAACTTGTGGTCTAAATAAAATGTGAACACGTCTTCTCGACGACTGAAGCCAGTTTCCCGTCAAACGCACCAGCACAAAACTGACCGCGTGACTCCAGACTGGCGAAAATATTAGGTGTGGAAGTTATTGTGACAGAAGTGTTCCGAGCATGATCATCTGTGATGAATACGTTTTTCAGTCACTGTCTTCGAGTCGCATTGATCCAAACTAAAAACGTGTTGCATTTCAGGCTATAAAAATTTATAAGCATGTGTGGTACCCCAGACCGGACAGGTCATAGGTGGATGAGGACGAAAATAAGGACCTTGTGGGAGCGATATTCTGCCGACGAGGTCTACATAGTAGGGAGACTAAGTAGCCTCTTGCTTGCACAATCGTCGTTACGAACACAATGAGATTACTAACACCATTCTGCGTGTCCAATGAAACAGGCCTCGTCCTTTGGACTATACCCACGGGGCCACTGACGGCGCTAATGAAGAATACGTGTGTAAAGAGAAATCATTTATACCTCTGCAGAAATATAATCCTTGACCTGTAGGGTAATCGGATATTTAAGATTTTTTAATCACCCTCTCCAGCTACAAAACAAGAACAAATAATGACGAAGTAGGCTTGCGTAAAGCTATTTCATCCGCTGGTTAGCTGGCCTGTCGAAACATTCTGGTTTCCTGTTAACAGAGGCTACGAAACACGTAGGATCCATATCGACCGACACGGCAGATTACAGCTTTGCCGCCTACATACGCGTTCCTGACCGAAATGTGAAAGGCCACTCGGAACCGAATATAAGTGTGACAGAGACCGGGGCCTTCTGTGTTTCACATGATATCGTGTTTCCAAGAAACGGCGCACTAGAAGTAACACTTCTTCAGACAAATCTTGATCAAACCAGCGTACACATTGCACCAACAAATTAACTAAACGCTTGCCTAACAAACATCACCATACAGTGTTACTGGTTATCCTAAAAACCCATCGACTTATTTGGAATAAAATCTTGTACATATCTCACTCTTACGACAAAGGTAAGATGTAAAATCTGGGAAGAATCTGTGACATCTACTTTGCTCTACATGCTTCATCTGTACGTATAAACTAAAAAGATTTATAATTTAATAGACACACGCCTTACAGTGCACAGTAAGGAGGGCCTTCGTCGAACGTAATTAGTAATTTGTAAGATCTGAGGATTTCCCAGCGGTGAGTATGAAGATTTCTGTCTTCTGGGTTGTTGCGCTGTGTAGACTGGTTGATGTTTACCAACGTTTCAGAGGTCATACTGCCTCCGTCATCAGGGCGATTCTTAGTATGAAGATTTCTGTCTTCTGGGTTGTTGCGCTGTGTAGTCTGGTCAATGTTAACCAACGTTTCAGAGGTCATACTGCCTCCGTCATCAGGGCGATTCTTAGTATGAAGATTTCTGTCTTCTGGGTCGTTGCGCTGTGTAGTCTGGTCGATGTTTACCAACGTTTCAGAGGTCATACTGCCTCCGTTATCAGGGCGATAGAAGATTCTGTCTTCTGGGTTGTTGCACTGTGTAGTCTGGTCGATGTTTACCAACGTTTCAGAGGTCATACTGCCTCCGTCATCAGGGCGATGAAACGTTGGTTAACATCGACCAGACTATACAGCGCAACAACCCAGAAGACAGAAATCTTCGTAATTGGTACTGACAAAATCCGTTCTTACCTTATTTGTTTATTTGAAGTTAACGACACTATCAAAAGGTCAGGTTATATAGCGTCGAATTAATGAGCCCAGGACGTGAAAATAATCAACAGCAACCATATTTTACACAGAACTAAGTTCACTGGAAATATTTAACACGCATATCTGTTTACAAAAATATCACGGCCATATATTGAGCTGCATCCACCTCATAAGTCTGCACAGCAGTGACAATGGAAATTATAATGGAAAATTAGAAATCTTCTGTCAGGGGGTACCGAATGGAATGACACAAATATAATAATAATTTCTACTTCGATTGAAACACGAGACGCCAACCCCTTAACATAATTTCTCTGCCTGATTCCATGTGTTCTGCACTATGGAAATAAAGTCAAGACGCAGAATCACAAATATCCGCACCAGAACTTCCTGAAGCATGAGCTGAGAAGCGCCATAAGATACGCTCAGCTGCAGATATAATACATTTCTATTTCGGCCGAGACGCCCGCGATGCGACCATTCACCTCGCATATATTATTCAATCGCAAGTCAAAACACCAACACACTTTCGTGCCTGGTTACTGAAACTTCACAACTTATACGCAAAAACTAAACGTAAATACGCGGCTGTTACATCGAGGTATTTGTGTTTCGACTACGGCTGCTGGTCCGAACACCATTTAGCGCATTTTACACATTATAACGCACATGTGTAGTCCTATAAGTTTTGTATTGAGACTGTAAGACATCATAACCCAGAAGACCACAGTAAAATTTTCATCGACGTGAAAACCTGAAATGTATAAATGTTTGGAAGGAAACCTCTTCGAACTATGGGACTACTTGTAATCACACACGTGAAGAACTCTGATCACAAAACTGTCAAATGAACACAACACCATAAAAAATTAAACTCAATTTAAATAATTTCGTAACACGTTCTTTATCAAGTACTTCGTGGTATAGAGTCCTTCTTGGAAAGCTAACAGTCGCTCAGCTCGTATATAAATTCCCTGCCTAACATGAAACTCGAAGGTTCATAACCTCGTTCAAAACAGCCGGTCATCAGAACCTGTCCTGATCCAGATAAACCCACTCCACACCCCCAAGTTCCACTTAAGATACATTTCAACATTACTATCCCATCCAGGCATTCGTTCCCATATCCTACATGCTACATGCCCCGCCCATCCGATCAGTTTAATAGTCTTTGGTGAAGAGTACTAACCATGAAGTTAATTTTATAATAATAAGTAGAAAAGAATCCTTATTCGGGAGCGCACTGCCATCTGAACAAGTAAATACCACAGAAGTGAGTCGAATTTCGGGTCTAGGCTATAAATGTAAGAAGGCGTTGGTAGAATTACGTCGCTCCATGAACAAAGAAGCCTCGTGCAGAGAGCAGGCTCCAAAATTTCTAAAATACTGAAGTAATCAATTTCATGAGACGAATACAGGCCACCAGGCTACCCCTAGAACACTGCTAACATCATCACAACTGTTATTAACGTGTAGGATTTGAGGTTTTCACGGCGGTGAGTCTGAAGATGGCTGTCTTCTGAAATTAATATATTTAGTAAGTTTGAGAATACGTATCTGTCAGCATTCCCATTTTGCTGTCAAATGGCGATAACACGAAATGCTACCCTTTCGCCACAACAAAAAGTCAATTTCTGTGCGTGAAGAATCTTCAACTTATTCGTGAAGTGTTGTGAACTGGTTTTGTTTCTTCACAACAAAGGCGATGTCTCATTCCTCCAGCCCTCAGAGAGTCTATTCTAAGACACCGGATGTGACCTTTCACTAGAGGCTTGAGGCTCGAGGCTTGATGGGAAGAGCTAATGCATTTGTACCAATAAAAATACAGTGCAACGCTTGAGAAATGCTCCCTGTCTGCATTCCAAGACAATGACGATGACGAATTTAAATTCCTCAGTGTGAGCATTTGCTACGATTAACGTCTGTCGTGGAGATGCTTACAACAGTGGGTTGAATGACAGGTTTACAGCTTCAGTTGTAAAATTGGCCACACATTTGGTTCAACGGTCTGTGACCAAAAGCGTGACAGAAAGTTAGCAGTGGGTAAACCCATTATAGGCCTACGAACAAACATTATGGTAGATGTTCCTTGCCTTACGCACATTCGACAAATACGTTTCGGAATTGGATCTACTGCCCTTTTCAGGGGAATAGTTGTTATTCTACAGAAGATATGTTTTTATTTCTTAAACGCGTCCGCAGGTAAAAGCTGAAAAATGAACCTGTTCGCTTCGCCATGTCTGTACGTATGTACCAATTCGAGAACCGTTGACTGCATTATCATAAAACTAAGGTCAACTGCAGATCAAATATCAAAATAAACAATATCAAATGTCAGTCTTATGGTAATCACATAAAGACTAGAGTAAAGATAACTTCCGAAACATTGAGTAACATTTATCTAATACAGGCGTACCTCAGAAAATGGACAACAACAATTTCCCAACATTAACTAATGAGGACAAAGTCCCATGCACAAATGAGGTTGTTGGCGTTGTCATCGATTTATTCACCTGGAAAAGAATAGAGAATCTTTTTCAGCTCTTGAGTAGATGGTCGGCCTTACTTTTCACAGAAACTTGTAAAAATACACTATGAAATCAATATCGGCTACACACACAGAGAGAGCCTTATTAATCTTTCAGAAGCTATTGAGTGCCCTTGTTCTCGATCGCTCAAACTTTATACGTGGTTCCTACGCAACGCAAACGACCGCAGACATAATTTATGACAAACAATGAGTGACAAATGACACCGCTTCTGTGAGCGATTTCATATCCTGGCCAATAAATGACACGGCAGCTTACAATGAATATGCGGCAACAGACTGGCGTGGTATCATCTACACTTTATTACATCGAGTGACTAGAAACTTAATATAGGAGAAGTCTAAAAATAAAATTTTAGATCATTTAAACTAACTTCGTACGATCTAAATTAATCTTTCTGTTTACGTCGTTAATTATTTCGACAAAAGTAATTCAACATTAACGTAAAACATTTTTAATTCTATGCCTGTATGGGCACCAGAAACATTTCATGTTGTTATAAACTTAATAAAACTCTGCTAAGATGAATAGACACAGCCACAGCGTATCGGTGATGATAAAGAGTAACATATGTAAGATTTGAGGTTTTCACAGCGGTGAGTATGAAGATTTCTGTCTTCTGGGTTGTTGCGCTGTGTAGTATGGTCGATGTTAACCAACGTTTCAGAGGTCATACTGCCTCCGTCATCAGGGCGATGAAGATTTCTGTCTTCTGGGTTGTTGCGCTGTGTAGTATGGTCGATGTTAACCAACGTTTCAGAGGTCATACTGCCTCCGTCATCAGGGCGATGAAGATTTCTGTCTTCTGGGTTGTTGCGCTGTGTAGTATGGTCGATGTTAACCAACGCTTCAGAGGTCAAACTGCCTCCGTCATCAGGGCAATGAAACGTTGGTAAACATCGACCATACTACACAGCGCAACAACCCAGAAGACAGAAATCTTCATACCCGTCGCCATGACAACTTGAAATCTCACGATACGGAAGACAGATCCACTCGAATTTCAGCATCAACACTGTCATAACTATAACAGAAGGACCTCCAGCTTTATTTCTTAAGAATACTGGATAACAGTTTGTGAAGAGAGAAACTTTTATTGGGTGTTTTCTAAGAGTTCTTTAACTTTTTCATTTTCCAATAGACCGTTACGTATATGTTGTTCCCTCTGTTGTATTTTCGAAATGAGGTCGTTTTAACAAGCGACTGTACAAACTTGTGCTTGTCCATCAGTTTTTTCTGCGTCTGCTACAAACACCGACCCTTCCAAATGTGTACAGAAGACTGTTACAAAGCGAACAGTGAGCGTGCTGCTTTCTACGAGTTTAAACCAGCGTTGTAAAACAGGCGGCCAGCGGGCCACATCCGGCCCGAGACCACTTGCAACCAGGCCTCCGAAATTATCTGTTAATGTCTTACTTGTCATTGCAAGTTTATCTGTTTTCTTGAATCCGAAGAATTCAAAAAAAATCATGATGTTTATTTCGTCTGTGGCCTATTTTAAGATCTTATCTCGTTCGTTTGACTGGAGCGGCTGGCCAAAAACCTGACATAGGATAGCCAGTCTTCAGGCAAGGATTTAAACAAAGAAACTCCCCGAATAAAGCAGGAACGCTAACCACTCAGGGCTGTGTCCGGCTGACAGGATCATATAAAGTGTCAGGTAAAATGCTGTTAGGATATTTGGGCTTCGTTCCGAAAAAATGCCACATCCATTTGCATGGCGATAAATCTGCTAGCGAATGATTGATGAAACGGGGAACGACACGTAGCTCGTTTGTGTTATAAACCATTCCCCTTCAATATGTTCGGGAATTTATCGCGAATTTCGCCACTCATTTCTATCGAGCGCTCGTAATAAGTCGATCACGACTGACCTACATATACACACATAGTTTATTTAACGATGTTTTCGGTATCTGCACTATACAGAGTCGGATGAGAGGGTAACAGTGAGTAATGAATTGGAAAAGATCTGGAGAGAAGTGGTCGTGGCCTAATTTAAGGTACTATCCCAGAATTTACCTGGACGGACTGAGGAAAACGACAACTTATCTTATACAAACTGAAAATTTTCAAGGCGGTAAGAGTTATTGTAGGTTGTGATACTGTGTGGTCTTATATGTGTTGCTCCTAAACGTCGGCAATCATCGACAATCCTGAACGAATCACCATAACCATCACAGCAATAAAATATTAGACAATCAAATATATGATTTTCAATTAACTATGTTATTAATTCTTAATTCGGTGTTCAAGAATTTCCGTTAATTTGAGATTCCATGTCAATTTTCACCCAAGATTGTCACGTCATCCCATAAAGTAACATTTTCGCTTGAACAGAATTTACTGTAGGTCTAAAGAAAGTGCCTTTCTCCGTTATGCAAGAGCCTGTATCCATAATATTTTGAGTTTGTAACACAGCCTCTTTATTACAACATTTCCTTTTTGCGGCAAAAGGTCACCCACCACTGATCCCACGACAGACTGCAGCCGATATAACCTTCCGACAGTGATACGTAAGATCACGTCTTATTCTAACTGTCAGGATACCTACACATGCCATTTCATATAAACATTGCAACATACTAAGCAGAAAGTACGCGTAGGAATGTTTCCTGTTTTAAGTACACACATATACGTATACTCGGAAAACACACCTATGTCAGCCTTCAGCTCAAAATAAATACAACAAAAACGTCAGAAGATTATAAGAAACCTCAATCCAAGGTTCTGTTCACACGTCTCATGTGAGAACACACGCGAAAGGTGGAAGGCAAAAAATGTTTTCATAAGACAGTGCTAGGGGTAAGCAGAGGAGGGGGGCGACAATTTTTGGCAGGAAAATGGAAATTTATACGCATATGCCCATACGTAACCAGACCTTCCGCAGTTATATATTAACGCACCCTGTCAAGACGGAATGGTGGAATCTCAGATCTCGAATGAAACAGGCGACCTCAAGATAGTGAGGGTAGCTGAGAATACTGGACAGGTAGGATTTGAGGTTTTCGCGGCTGTGATAATGTCTGTCTCCTGTCTGGTAGAAGTTTACCATCGCTGGTAAAACTCACCTTAATACTGAACAAATCTACGCGGTACCGGACATCCGATTCATACGGTAGTCCATTCTGGGGGTTGGAGGGGGCGATAAGTCTTCAAATAAATGGCGGGTCTCGGTAATTCAAGTTTCTTTAAGGGACCGGAACGTGAAGCTGGCCACTCACAGCCATCACGCGCCAAAGTTACGAATGCGTGGAGTTATTCTTCCACTCCACTCCCACAAAACATCTTTATAACATCACAATACGTTTTTAATTTAAATTCCACAAAGTGTAGACAGGCCTATGGGGTACGTGAATGAAGATATCATTATTTTCCAAGTGCGACCTCACTATCCCACCTATCCATAAAACGGAAATAGAAAAAGGTCTGCCCACTCGCGTTTTAGAAACAACAAACACGCGGTGTGAGTACTGTGTCACATTAAAGCGCTCACTTAAAATCAGACACTGCCAAAAATTGAAGAAAAGTTGAACTATAGGATATTTACAAATCATGCCAGAGCAAGGCATCGTTAAAGATAAAGACGGGGAGGGTAAAAGCAAATATATTCAGAGAGAAATGTTCCGAGACGTTTCCCCCTCGTCAAACGTCCCTTGATTCAGCAGCATGCACTACAGATTTGTAGACCCGCCCGCATATATCACTGCGGTGTGCAGACGTCGTCCTTAACGTACTAGCACGGAGTACTAGCACAGAGACCTGGCATCGGAGGGCGGCAGCTGACCTCATTCAATCTGTACGAAGCCTTGGCAAATTCGACGTCCGCCCTGTTACGTCATACACTCCCCGACAGATGCCGGTTCCACTACCCCTCTACTGACGTCTCGGAGCGCGCTTTCGCGTTGTACGCAGACGTGGAGTATCTACGTCAATGTTTTCAAGAGGGCGATGAAAGCGGGGAAGCGCGGAGTAACACCAAGATGCATCAAAATGTATTACACTAAACAGACGGAGATTTTTTTTTATATTTACTGGGAATATAACTGAGCTGGTATTGACTATATTTTGTATCAGTTTTGAATGCAATCTTAATTTTATAATCAGCATAATGATTACCTGTTTTGTGCTTGTCATTCAAAATTGTTCCTCGTTTCTTACTATTACTGAGAATACTAAGCTGTTATATGATGATAATAAAATCAGGGCACGGTATTCTTCTGAACAAAAAGAAAACTCAAAAGTGTGGTCTACGTGTCGCGATTACTAGCGACAACCCAAGCAAATAGCCTATTTGCAGAACCAGCAAAGTTGATAAAGCGAAATGAGAATGTGCTTAGGTGATCCGCGCCCTGTGTTAACTTCCGAGAAGAAGGAAATGCTGATGGTTGCAGCATTCGTCCGTCTACCCAATACCCACAAAACGCAACAATTTTTCATGCCAGTTCGTCGGATGCCCAGACCTGCCGAGGAAGATGGTGGCTGTTATGAGACAGAGAAGACTTTATCGACCGTCTTCCTAACACTATAAGGTACTGTAGGGTACGGACACATCAATAAAGACCATGTTCTCTATCGCTTGCACGTGGAGTCAGTATAGAAGCGTGGGAGTTGGTGACGCAAAGCTATATAATTACGCCCGCACTGAACATTGCATCCTATCAAGATAAAAGACCATTAGAGGCCACATTCTTGAGCCATCATTTACCAAGTGCCTCTTAATTTAGCGCATACACACTTAATTCAACCATGTATGAACACGAGACTGACGTAATAAGGAAGGAAAATTAAAGCCGCAACTTCATTATTATTCCATAAACCACAACCAAGATAATTTCACCGTCAATTATAATTTTCCACAAAATCGTTTGCATAACCATCTGAAGCTGATAATAGTGTAAACAACACTTTAAAATTCAGTCCGTACCGCAAAGAAAACAGCTCAACATTACAAAGATCGGCTTGTTGGAGCAGAGTTGCTTACTGTTATAACAGCTGGTGCATATTGTTACAATTCGTCTTTAATGGATTAAACACGCGATTTATCTAGCCAACATATACGTATTAGAACCTTATAACTTAAACGTCGGTTTCAATTTGCGTAAACTATTCAAAACATTAGGCAGACTTCAAAGCAACTAAATAAGAAACACTTCCTGTGCAATAACTACAAGCGACGTGGAACCACTTCACTAAAAATAAGTTTTACACAGCTGCAATTTTAATATAACTAGATGCCACGAGATATGGCAAAGATCGACTCACAGCCAAAGTTCTTGGGCCCCCGTGAAAAATTATCCCGAGGTGTTGAACATACACGTGAAGGAACTAACATGAATTCGCCATGATTTTTCACCACCGACTGACCGACATACCCATTATTTACTGGACCGTCACTGTAAGCACCCTCAGTTCTGCGATATCATTCATTATCCAATCACAGAGTTTGCCTTCAGGTCCACTGTAAACAGCTGTTAATAACGAGTCATACTCGATATGCTCGACTTTTGTCCCTTTATTACTCTTGAACTCCAATTATTGATATTACATTACGAAACATGTCAACCTAGCATCTATAACAAGTACAGCCATAACACGAAGTTAATCACTTACATACATCGAGATTTAGAATGTGTGGAGCTTTAACTCCACGACACCTAAAGCCTTCAGCAGGTTTCCATTACTGAAAGCGAGAAACAAGCATACACACTAAAAGTGTACTTCTATACATACCGGCAGCCTACACAAATTATAAGATGATCAAAAAATCATGCAAGTTAATTAACTTAAATTGAAGGTGGAGGATGAAGAATGCTAGGTATTCGTAGGAACCTATTCTGTTTAGCGGGGATGAGAATCTCATCATGACAAACCGTTTTGAAATCCGGCTTCCAAAAAATCTGATCACACGGCTTCTACTTATCATTTTCAGCACCATCTCCACAAACAAACAAAAAACACAGTTCTGACCATGTACATAGTAAGAGAATGAACGGAAATTTGTTTGTTTGGATACGACAAACCCCCGTGGACCTACAACGAGAACAAGGAAAGTTTTCGCATTTGCAACATTTAAAACGTGAGCGTGAACTTCTGGAACGAGTGTGATCACGAAAATGTTCATTTCTAGAAGCAAGGTGAGAATATCTTTCATGGAATTTTCGATATTGAATTTTCCTTACACGCACAGCGATAGGAGGTGGCTAAGAACTTTGCATGATGACTGAACAGCTCCCACTTCCTAGTAGTAGGAGTTCACTGACGTCACAAGGGTTTATTTTCTGATGGAGAGAGAGAAAGAGAGAGGGCGAGACGTGGTGGATCCGCCCTTGCACTGACAGACACGCCAACTTATCTGGTCTGTTCAGGAGGTGTCTTTAGTCTAGGAACTATCAAGTTCGCGTTTTACTGTAACATAATATGTAAACTGGCAGGCAAAGAGCGGAAAACTATGATTCCAAATAGCAAAGATAATACATGGTACTGTCAGTGGCTGCCCGTCTATAAGGGCTGCAGAAACCACTATAATTTTTCAAAAACTGAAAAATTTATTTTTTGTGTTTATATAATTTGGATAAGTCCTAGAGTAGTGCCGGAGAAGTCCTGAAGAAGATATGCGGAAGTTCTTTGGGTTGTTTCGGTTACGTCAGACAAGGTTGTTTTGGTTTGCAATGGGTTTGATTGTCCTGGAGAATTTCTAGCGTGTTCATCGGGTGGTCGTGGGGATATCCTGAAGAATTCCTGGAAAAGTTCTTGAGAAATTCTGTATAAGCGGCCAAAAACGCTGGAACGCAGTATATATGCTGCCCATATTAAACAAACTACGAGGCAGATTTAGGCACAATTCGGCAAGGAAGGAGAATGTGGGTGGTCAGTCAAAAATTCAGTGGCACAACTGCAAATATTCTGTGTTGTTTCCAAAAGCCCATCTCTCCTTCACTTGCGTCATCGGACGTCGCCGCCGTTCTTTCTCCCCACTAATCTCATCTTCCCTCACTTGCTGCGCTGACCAGAGGCCACGAAAATGTAACAGAACAGTAAACAGCGATACAGTTCATCACACTATCAACACTTCCGAGCTGTAAATTAAAGCAGAGTTCCGAAAGCAGTCACACAATAAACAAATATTCAATAATACAGTAAGAGGACGGACGTCTGTTAGAAGAAATACAGCAGAATATCTTTTCGACAGGGTCCGGAGTACTGTGACCCCGAAACATGAATCATAAAGTGTTTCTTACCCGATGGCAAGCGCTCAGTATAACATAAAATGTAACAACATATTATTTATTTATTTATTTGTGGTGTTCTGTCTGACGACAGGTCCATATGAACAGGATCCTTCCATCCTTTTCTCGGACTGGGACCTGTTCGTATACGTTCTTGGCAGATGATCCAGAAGTGGTTTGCCATTGCCTTCTTCTGTGTGTGAATGGAGTAATTGTTGGGATGCCACGGAGAAACCGGGGAAGCCCCCGGTGGAAAACTCCGTGTTGCCTAGACCACGGCCTTGCCCAACACAAGTTATAAATTCGGGCACCGCCGGGAATCGAACCCGAAACAACATATTACAAGGCAATAATTGTTACAACATGGAAATAGTATATTTTATTTTACAAAAATGAGGCGATTCCTAATCGAAAACGAACAAAGCCATCGTCCCGAAAATGGAGTTTCTTTTTCGTAGTTCGGTTTTTTTTAAAAATTACCTGAATGAGAGAAAATTTTTCAACAGGCTGTCCTTGACGCAGGAGAATAAACAGGGTCGAAATGCATGTGGATGTACAGTCCAATTAAAAACAATTTCAGCAGAAAGTGCACAATCAAACTGAGAACCGCTGAGATTCGATCAGTGTACATTTGACATTTCCGATCTTGGAATGGCGTCAGGAACACGATCCTGAAATACTGACATAAAGTCAACTGACATTCTGTACAGACCAATTAAAAATGTTTCCTTTCTGTGGGGAGGAGGGCGCGCGCGTAATACCATACGTCAAACTTTCCTTATAAGAGCTCAAAGCTAAACGGTCAACAACAGCATCACAGAGCATACGTTTTGCTACTTGTGCTGTAAGCATTCAAAGCAGATCGATGAAACAAAAGAACAGACCATAAAATAATTTATTCTGTTTTCTTCGACGGTGACCCTATTCTTCAGTTTCGGGCAATCCAAAAGAACTGGTTCAAAGTGGAGAAGAATAAATATTCAAAAGATAAAGACTTATCTTTTTTAATTTTATTTCTAATAGCAAAATGCTTCTGATTAACTCCTCCTCTCCTCCATAGCAACACGTTGTTCTGTACAGTCCGTCCGATTATTGGTGTTCCATTTGGTTGAGATAAAAATTTATCGTAGAGACGCCACACAATTGCACGCCCGATTTCAAATCCCAAATTAATGAGCCAGATTGCTTACCATTAGGACATCCTGACTGGTCTAGCAAACGATATTTAGATAATATTTACTAGTTTGGTCAGAAGAGGTTATAAGTCATACAAAAGTGACTTTCTTTCCGATATTTATCTCAATCCTAAAAAAGCATGAAGTATGTTCTTAGCCTTTTATGTGATCCGAAGGTTCATCACCGTGTTAACAACAGCCATCACTAGACTATATGCTAGACGAAACAAATCTAGTCTACATCCCCCACATCCAATTTATTCTCATTTCAACCAAAATTCGTATTTAGGTAGAAGTTAGGTATTAAATGGTTCTCAGATGGCATCAGCGCAGAAAATTTCCCAATCAATTCTGAGTAGTTCGTATTTTGGGGTGATGGTGGAGTTCTTGGTGCCAGAAAATGCTGGTAGTGCCTCGAGGCAACGCCATTCAATTATCGATTGGCTCATTTTGAGTTTTAAGTTGTTCAAATTTTTGCAAAGTAGCAAACCTCGCGCTCGCTGACTAGTAAAATATACGAAATAAAATCACATACATTAATTTAAATTCATTACATAAAATTTAAAACAATTATCCTTTCATTTATTAAAAGTGTAGTACTGTCGCAAACAAACAGCGTGCAGACCAGTCGCGTATTATTAATTTTCACTGTTTGTGTGCAGTACAGTCATATTAAAATACTCGTATGCAATTCAATTATCGATGGTCGAGTGGCATAAACCTAATTTAACCCTGTGCAATTACATTCATCATACCTTCCACCTGTCCGTTTAAATCCCTCATGCAACACACAACCGTTGATCACCCTAAGATAAGACACACATGTACCAATTAGCTAACCCAGAAAAACCCTGACATGTATCCACCTGCCAAAGCAGATAAACCCGGGTAAAGCAGTGTTGAGACGAATGCCGTTCTCTGATTGAAAGTAAAAATTAATTCTCTCTCCAAACCATGCTACATGCCCCACCTGTCTTCAACAAACATCTGCGCGGAAATCAGTCTTGAAATTATATAATTAGATAACTGACATCAGTTTACTCCAGAAACAAAAATTAATCATCGTCAACATTCGTAAATACAAACAACAATATTGTTTTATATATAGTCCTATTTTGAAATTCAATGATAAACCAGCTTACACATTTTCAAGATTCTATCAGAAACGAGAAACAGCATCTGCGTACAAGACACACCTGGCCATCTCTCTGAATTATTAGCAACTTAACAGCGCTAGTCATCAAAATGACACAAATTCATTGTTGTTGTTTTGTGAGACAAACTCTATTACGAATTCAATTAAGCCAAGCTCGAAGCTTTCGAGCAGCGATCCATAATGCAATTTTGCCCTGTGACCTCTAGACAGCGCGTGACACCTCGTGGCTATACTAGTGCAAATATGATCGACCGCCTCTGCGAAGTTCATTCGTGGCTGAAGTGCATAACCTTGTTAGCTAGCCGAAAACTTTTTACGGCTAAATGTAGGTGTCACATTTAGGTCTGACCAGGAACAGGTACAGACTTGGCCTACAATTTCTCTTCACCAGCGTAAACAATCACAGAAAAATTTCCGCTGAAACATTATTCAATCACCATTGCGTTAATTTATTCGCTATAGTGGTGTTAAGAAATAGAAACAATAATATTTTCGTCAGTCTCCTGCCATATTATTGTTATACTTCCTACAATAAGATTACGTTACATGGTATTAAATTCAAAGTACAAATCTGGGGTGATTTTTATGCGCCAAGTTTAATGAAAATCCATCGAGAGGTTCAATAGTTATGACAGGAAGCAAGACGAACATTTCGTTATAAGTAAGCTAAAAATACCACTTGACAGATGATCGAACATTTCATTTGAAAACAAACTTAATATGCAACAAACAGACCTACTGCATTGTGATTACTTACCACTAGTTAGCACTGGTTTTTACATTCGATACGAACGACTAGATGTGTATATGTTGAACATGGTATGATATTCCAAATACCTTGTTCATAAATTTAAATACGTTTGAAGAACACTGTTCACACTATATACATTCAAGAAACGAGTCTCGAAAAGTTAGGCGTAATTCAAATATGACGTCTTCCTAAGAGATTACTAAACCTGTTCAGTTGTCGAGATATTTCCATGCTTTTGCACCGGCTGTGACGAAGAAAATGCCATTTAAAATCTGTGATAGGAATATTAACATTTCAGTGTCACTTGAAAGTCTTGCTATAAAAACTGGTTTAAAATGATGATCCCACTTACAGCAGGTATCAAAAACTAACAAAATGGTTCAACTGCTGAACCTATTGACTATCATCTGTGTCCTAAAGCAATTCATTCAGGATGCATGGTTACTGATGGTTGAAGGGCATGTACAACAGGTCATGACTACTCGAATCTCAGTTCCAGAGCGGTTTGACGGTCAACCCCTTTCCACTCCAGGCTTGACAAGTGATCCATCACTTCAAGTTTACAACAAACATTTTGAGCACATTTCTCCCAAGCGTGCTATATATCCAGTCAATCCCACAATACTGTGCTGAGAGTTGAAGTTAAGGACCGCCTCACTCTGTGATTTCTCCACGGGTTTCTTCCTTCACCCCTCAGGTCAAAATATTTTCCTCAACACCTTGTTCTCAGACACCGCAAATCTAAATGAGATTTGTGGCACTCACGGAAAAGGGTAGTAACCCCGTGTAGACCTGTATATATATATGTTTCGAAACATACTGCCTCAATCTGCAACCATAATACGCTGGTATGTAAACCACACGGCGTTACCACCCAGAAAACCAATCTGTGTTCCTCTCTGAGGATGAGAGACCAAGTCACATATCAATTTGAAACAAGTTAAAGGCAAAAAATGCTTAAATTGAAAGGGCAAGACCATGACAAAACTTTAAGACGTATATTCTGAACGAAACATATTTGTTGAAAAATGATTTGTGTGGTATAAAATGTCAACACTTTTTTCTTCCTCAGACATGTTTATATTGCTGGGTCTCAAGGACACATATTGAAAATAATTTAACCGTGTACGGTCTACAGTGCGACCGAAAACCCACGTTACAAGTGTGGGAGTCTGCTGTACTTCTTTCATACGACACCCCTGGCGACGTCAACAGACTACGATAACGCAGTGCGGTGCTGATACAGCCTAAACATGAACATTTCGCCATTGCCAGGGTAAAGGTGTAGAATTTACAACAATTCAGGAAACAAAAAACAATTTTCGGAACATTCCCACAAATGTTTATTAATTTTTTTCAAAATATTTATACAAATACGATTATACAACTTACAAACTACCTTAAGGTTGAAGTGACAGTTTTGCTACATTACAGATAATATAAAATATTCGATTCTAATTTTTAACTGCATCCAGTTACCCCGTTATTTTTGGACTTGCACACCTTTACCCTGACACCAACATACACTGCCCATTCATAAATTGTGTGTTTTATTTTTCTGTATTTTAACTTTGAAATGAAAAGGTGAAATTTCTTAAGCAGAGAATGGATTCCAAATATATGCCTAATAGGCCCGCCGTATCGACATGGATTAATCACTACCTATAGCATGGAAGAACATACCGCACCATAGAGAATGCCTGTTTCAATTTGCAGCTTCCAACACGGAAAGTTCTTCTAAGACCACAGCAGTGCCACTCACCTTAAACGAAAGGAAATAGATTATCTGGCTTTTTGAAAACTATGAGATTATGAACAAAACAGTCATCTTCGGACTCATCGCCGTGAAAACCTCAAATCCTACCTTAAATAAGTTTAGCTTATCCAGTTTCATTGGAAATAATCAGTGAAATCAGCAGCAATCTAAAATAATGTGTGGGCTGTACCGGTAAGTAAATACAGACCCCGACACTAACTCGTACAAATCATGTAGAAAAGAGAATTATTTTTTATATCTTAATAACATTTCTACTACCTGGAAGTTTTATCACTGAAGGTACAATTTTAGTTAAGTCGATGGTTACTTTTTGTTAAAAACATTGTTACGTTTAACTGACATCGCATTAAAATCGATCACCACCTTTACAATTATCAGCCTTCAACGTCTCAGACCCAGCGACCTGTTGCAGAATCCTGTCAGCGTTCGTACGGTTACTTAAAGATCTTCAACAATTTGGCTGGTATAACAACAGAGAATTTGAAATGGGATGTTTGAGCGGTGCATTCGAAGAGGAAGGTTCTCCCACTCATCTCAGTAACCGTCTATGAGTTCCATGTGTGGCTGGTTTATTCCTTATATTATGACCAAATTATTTTTACACTTCAAACGAACAGAGCATGATGTTTGTCGCAGAAATCTTATTACCGTGATTTTGATTTGAGGTTCTAACTGCGGTGAATATGAGTTACAAAGCTGTGCCGACACACTGAAGATGGATGCAGTGTTTTCCTCTGAAACTTTCGTATTTACCTACATGCAAGTCCACACAGAGTTACAACCCAGAATACCAACATCGTCGACTTTGATTAAATAAAACTGATTTTCTATTCAATGGTCACGTAATTATATAACAAAAATAACTCTGTTTCCAGAGCCCTTGATCCTAAGCTACTACTAGGCCTAACAGCAAGATCCATCTTGATATTATTCACTCTCCTCCTTGTCTCCATCTCCCCACCAAAATTATGCATGGATTGCTTGGCCATCACACCCGCATATTTTTCGTTATAGTAGCAACACCAGATGCCCTGTACAAATCACGAATCTCTTTGTAATATCGTCCATTTTCCACTTCCTTCATGCCTTCCAGATAAAAAAGTATTTTCCTTTCCTCTTTGTTCACGAAACCCTGTAAATTAACTTCAAACAATAACATTCCCGAGGAATATGTTGAATAAAGGTAATCTCGTAATTATTCCATCTGAATAAATATAATGTAATAATTAATCCACCTGAATAAACATATAATATAATAATTATTCCATCTGACATGGCATGTAAATTGTTTGTGGTCCGTGTACACATGGATGATGATAATGGCACGCCTCAGAAACAAGGTGTAGCTAGCTGCACAGCCAACATAAAAGAATATGTGACCAAGTGCTGTTTCTGTACGTGCCCCCCCCCCAAAAAAAAAAAAACAAAGGTTTCAAAACATATCGAACAACTTGTAAGTGTCGTTTACATATGTCAGATCTCATCTGATGTGGAGTCTTGCTTAAACTTGCGGAATCCGATGCTCGTTTAAATGAGATTTATAAATAAGTCCGTACCTCAAAGAAAGCACTTTATCATCACAAAGGGCAACTGGTTAATACTGTTTAAGGAAATAATCACTGCCCATTCTGAGAAACATATGAAACACAAAACAC
Organism: Zootermopsis nevadensis; assembly: GCF_977971745.1. NCBI lineage: Eukaryota > Metazoa > Arthropoda > Insecta > Blattodea > Termopsidae > Zootermopsis > Zootermopsis nevadensis. The sequence goes on along the minus strand of NW_028259149.1, from coordinate 6,207,952 downwards.
TCTGTGGGCAATATGCAGATTCAATTAAGGATAAAGCAGGTGGTACGTATGGTTACCACTGGTCTGTAAGGCGTTAAACGGAGCAGTGTACGCATCAGAAATCGCTCTGGTATCGAGGATACAAAGTGAAGAACAACAAAATTGACTCAGATGAACAAAAATTGTTTAAAGCGGAAATGGAAATGAAAAACAATATTAAAACGAAACAGCAACAGTGACATTTCAGATTGTGTACAAAATGCAACTGAGGGCTCCAATTTACATTCAGACACAACCACAGTTTCTTCGCTACCGTAGTAGTGAGCTTACACAATGTTCAGCACCAGAAATTGTTTACTCCACAAAATGGTGGCTGATATTCAGTTCAAGAACGTCACCATCCCGTCGAATCTAGAGAGAGAACGAGAGAGAGACTATCTGATCCTCTCACAAATAAAATAATGCACTATCATGCAATGCTATCTATTTCTCTTCTTTTCCGTACGCCTCTGCTCTGGGTGCTAGGCGACGAGAACAGGATTTTATAGGGCTAAAACTATCTAGGCCCTAGTTGCTTGACAACCGTTCAATTCATAAAGCGATCACTACGCGATGCCACGACGGAAAATAATGTACACCTGGTAAAACGGAATACATCTTCATAAACTTGCCATAATAAATAAACAATTTCAATACTTCAGTACAGGTACAGTTTATTTTAAGATGAACACGGGTGAAGGTCGGGTGAGAGACAACTTTATTTATAGCTGTTCTGAACAGCTGCGAAACATGGTCTCTTACTTTCAAGAAAAACCTCAATTAGAAATGTCTGCAAACAAAGCGCTCAGAAACACACGTGGACCAAGACATGAAGTAATCAAAGATTGGATTATACCATACGACGATGAGTCATTTGGAAAACATGTTGTTAGACCTAAGACTTGCAAAATGAAGGAGGCTATATAACGTGATTCACAAGAGACTCGAATGGAAATACAGAACGTACACACAAAATTTTGATCGTGAAAGCTTGGCAAGCGGCTACATGGTAGAGCACTGCGAAGACTGGTGAATAATATCTGATGGATCTTGGGCACATGGTTTGTGAGAATGGGAAATGGATGGAACTGGCTTGGGATCATGTTCAGTGGCAAACCTTGTTATCGTTTTTGGAACACCGAGTTCTGTTGCTTCGATAGTTTTGTACGTTGTCTGTCGCTTACTCCAAACGCGCTCAGTGACCGCCAGCCTTTTCTGTGTGAAGCCGACTAGAAGGATATTTCTGTCCAACACGGACACCATTGCATCATTGTATGTATAAAAATACCCCTTCTACGATTAAGAGGTCAGTAATGTATCACATAATAATCTCTCCATTTTAAGCCTACCCCAAATATAAGAAATAGTAAGACGTACGAAATGGCTGAACTACTTCTCCGTGAGCTGTTTACGTAAACCTTCTCGTGGGCACTCGAAGATAATTCTGCAGGTGCCCGCGGGCGAACAGTTGGTCACCCTGCTCTATATGCACGAAAGAAGTCGTGTGCACATGCGCGGGTCTTTACCACGTCAAACTTTTCATAGCCTTCCTTTCTTTGGTAAAGTCGGCCTTCAACCTGTAATGTTCGGTCAACGGTGCAGCTAAATGAAAGGAAGCCCTTCTAACACTGTGCTTTTGGTTGAGAAACAAACATAACAAGAACCAGGCAAAAGCAACGTGTATTTTGACCCCGACATAGCTGTTATCAAAGAAAGGTGATAACGTCATTTCTTTCATGACAAGCGTTTCTCAATGAATCCACACACTATCACGTACTGCGCGGCTGACAGGCAGCGATTTTAAGAATTACGCGTGGCATTATGCGCCTTAGTAATCAACACGCGATATTCAGACCCTCAAGAGATAACGCAAATCCAAACAAGCAGAATTTTATAAGCAAGGCGGACATAAATGTAATCATCTATGTATCAGTTTGAGCCTTACAACTCAAGAGATATTCTTCTTACAAAACTCCAACTGGCTCGTTGAGGGTAGTGTCCAGACGGCTCGCTCGTTCAGTGGCATGAGACATTCCGGTTTCTTGCATTCTAAATAAACATTGTGTTCGTACTTCCAAATAAGCGATGAAGTTCTTGCCGCATCGTTGGTGGGAGACATACGTTTTCCAAAGCACAAATTAACAAAGTGGAACAAATCTCTTAAGCAATTTAAAATTACATAACCGTCATTTAGAGAACTTCTCAGAATGTCTCCTTGAGACTTTATGTAATGTAGCTGGTGCTGAAATAATAAGAAACATGACATGACATTCAGAGAAGCTATTCTTGTGAAAAGAGATTAACTGTTACCACGGACCACTGCCCGCCCGCCCTGACGAAGCACATGCTGCGCGTAGGGAAACAAAGATTGGAGTGTGAGCTCCTGGTAGGGTTACAAAGCCAGACACCAGACAGGTTAAAGGGTAGAAGCCAGACAGGTCAACAAGGGAACCCACCCGGTCGATGAAACCATCCGATTCGGCTCTGGTTTTGCAGTGTGGCCATGGACCGTCATCTGGCTACCCAGCGAGATACACAATTTACTTTTCGACGTCCTCCATTGACTCACAGTAATAAATACCCATATGTTTTCCATTGGTAGTGTTTAATTACGGCACGGGCGACTGGGGTGATTTTTAATCGATATATCTATATCTACAATCGCTTTGGAGGCCGTTAAAGTTCATTTACTTCTTAACTCTGCATCCATTTACTTTTTTATTTCCATTATTCACATTCTAGAACAAAGGAGTTATTTATAATTGTAAATGATCTCGAAACAATTCAGTAGCTTCAACTGTTTTCTTTTTCAAATGTCGGTCCACACTGCTAATATATTTTGTCGCGCCGTCTCTGTCTGGTTCTGTTTCTTCTTGAAATCTTGACCTCCCACCTCCTGCAAACGCCTATAAGGGGAACTGCTTGCTTACAGCCTTTCACATTGATAAACCAACTGCACTCCTCTCGTTCTTGATTGTGAATAACGAAGAAAATAAATAAATGCAAAGAGTTAAAAATAAATACAAATTTATTATCTCTGAAACCTTTATACACACGTTGATTAAAAACATCACTGCTGGGAGTCGAATCCCGGAAGCCCGCGACGTAGACAAAAGCGCTACCATCAGAATTATCGCAGGCAACGTAAATGCCCTTCTCCTATGAGACCCAAGATAAACGAAAGAATTGTAAAATAAAATTGCGTTACAAAGAAACAGCAGAGAGTCGACACCTAATATTTTTGACACAGAAGTCAAAACTGAAGCCGAATCGGAGGATTTTAGGATTTTAATCGACAGTGTTTGCTTGTACTCTACTAGTCCTCCAGGTTGGGGGGTTGGGCGTGGTTCTAACGACTCCAATCCGTAAAACGTTTCTTGTTACAAAATCTCACATAAAACGTGTAAGGCGGCTCAAGGTTGTTCAAGAACTGCACAACCACGCAATTAATAAGAAATATTCTCTAATTATATCAGTGTTATAACTACCAGACATAATAATACCAACAACAACAAAACAAACAATTTCTTACAGCATTACGTTTCAGCGAGGCATTTTGGCATCTCACCACGAACTTTACTCAATGCCCAATTACGCTCAACAAATAATCGGCCTTAACCTTTCAACACACACTTCTGCCAAAACTTTGCTTTGCTTTAGTTAATGTTTACAGTGTTTTAAGGTCGTGAAACCCCAAGAGTATTGCACCTTTAAAGAAACAGTGACGAAAGAACATGCCTGAGAGCAGAACGACCTTACAGGACAGATAATGCAGATCTGTGTGGCCGCTTGGAATGGTATATTATAGTTTGATAACGAAATTATTACGCTCTGTTCATAAAGTAATTGGGTGATTACGTTCATTATCACTCATGCAGAAATTTTCTGTCGTGCACCGTAGCGATTAGCGATTCCCTAAAAGGTCTATAACAATGGTCGATTCATTGGCTATAAGAGTATCATGTTGGACATTGTCCATTGTTTGACCCCAGGCAATGGACGATGCAAAACTGTGATTGGTGCTAAAACTGCGAGCTGAATTCTTGGGTTGGAACCCCATTTGTTATGGTCCAAATATTACAGAACATTTCAGGTTCTCACAGCGACGAGTATGAAGTTTACCGTCTTCTGGGATGTTGTGTCGTGTAATCTGGTGGATGTTTATAGGATGATGGGGCGGCAGACACCTCTGAAAGTCGTCTTCGCCATCCCGTCGTGACCGACTGTCAAAATGGCGGCCGTGTAGACTTGCGAGTTGGGAAAAACATTAATGTTATGCAATGTACTACAATCGACATGAAATGTTAGACCAAAGTTTCACATCGCGATAGATAATGTCACTTTTACAGAAAACTGGAGCCTTTACATTCTGTATTTCTTATTTTCCACGCTGGCAAGTGTAAATCTGTTTGCCGAGACACTTAAACATGCAAAAGCCGCAAAGATATTAATAACGTTGTTTATTTCACAAACGCTTGACCTTAGTCGCTATTATTTTGATGTTCCACCAATAAACTCTACTAGCACTCGCTACATCGCCTTACATCTCCAGCTCTCCACATCCACACGTGTGCACAATTACTGGCCGCGATAAACTGAAATGACATTAGAAATATTGTAACCTGCCACTCGCTGCATAAAAAGCCTTCTTTCTCAGTCCACGAGAGGTATACAACTCATTAGCACAGACAGCCTGATCTCATAATGTGAACTGCATTATAAATGGTGTTCAATAAACACTTTTTTCGTATCACAGAACAGCGCAGCGACACGAAGTATCGTCAAAAACTGTGCACGGGCCGGAATGTCGTATTACTAAAATTAACAAACACTATTATCAGAATTACCAAGTCAAAGATAGTGAGATTGACGGGGCATGCAGCATGCATGACATGCACGAGAAATACAGAGTTTGTTCGTCAAACCAGAAGGGAACAAACCACTAGGAAGACCTGGATGTAGATGTAAGAGTAATATTAACATGTATGTGAGGGTGTGATCAAGATTCAGTTGGCTAGAACAGGGACCAGTGGCGGGCTCTTGTGAATACGGCAATGAACCTTCGGGTTCAATGAAAGGCGAGGAATTACTTGACAAGCTTAGCGACTATTAGTGTCTGAACAAAGACTCTTCTCCATGAAGTCAATTGATAGCGGAGACTAATTTCCCGGCGTGGTAACTGACATCACTGATACACTAATAAATACACTTTCCGCGTTAACGTATTTTAAAAACGCTGAATTCGAAACAGCTTTTTGCTTAGATTTAAATACGGAAAACCTATCTCAGTACATCTGCCCTAAACTTGTTAAAACATCACTTCTTATCTAGTAACTATGGTGCATATTATTCACGATCGCTTCGCTAACCACTGCCCCCTTTCAACTGAGGCAAGAATTTCCCGACTAACTAACTCCTTTCCCGTTTCAATAGTCTCTCTGTCGCGCACACATGATCCAAGTGCCAACAACTTGTTAACAGACTATGAAATAAATATACGTGCTGAATAGAGTGGAGAGAGAAATTGTGCCTTTCTGACAGGGCAGTGCGAAAGGTCGTTGTCGTTATTTCCTTAATAACTGACGAAAACCACGAGAGTATTCAGTATATCCGATTCATGGTCGAAATTCAAATCAATCACCTCCATTTCGCTAACCTGCTCCGTATTAATAGCATCTGGGACTTCTTCCTGGTATTTGCCATCAATATGTAGCAGTTTGGTCGCTGCGTAGTGTGCATTAGATAATCTATTTACGTGATAAGAAAGATAAAATGAATACATGACGAAAAGGAAAACCACTGAAAATTGTTGACTCTACTTGCACCACGCTTGGACTAGCCCAGTCTTGAATGCAATTGGTTAAGAACAAGTATTAAGAAAAAGTCTGTGTCAATCTTCCTAGAAGCGTACACTGCGACTTACATCAGCATAAAAAACATTTGCATCACCAGGGATACAAACACAAGAAGATGAAGCAAAATATAACGACCAAGGCAGACGGATCTAATCTCCTTACTAAACAACACGCGTCCTTGTATACGTATAGAGGTGGAAAGGACGCGCGGGATTTTATGTCTGAAAGAAAATAATTTCCGAGAATTTTGTTCGCACCAAAGCGGAAACAGTAAATAACAAAACAGATAACACGCGGTGGGGCACTCAACGTTTTTGCTGGTGGCTGGAATGCTACTTCTTGGACACGAAAAAGAAATCGGTAATGACGATTACGATGGAAGACTGGCGCCATGATTTATTTATCAGGGAATGCAAAGAACTTGTTATTATTACAGGGAGGTCACAAACCCTCTTCTCAATTGCGGCTAGCAAATCTACAAGATCTAAAAACAGTCATCACGGACTGCTTTTATGATATTCAGCCTTCAATGTGGATCGTAATGTCTGAGAGCTCATTAAAACAGATCAATTAATGTGCGGGGAATGGAGGGCAACACACAGATATGAAGATGGTTGTCTTCTCGGTTGTAGAAACGTGTAGAAGTTTGTGAACGTTTCGGAGATCCTTGCTGCCTCCATCATCAGAGTGATGACTCAACGCTCTGATGACGAAGGCAGCAAGCTACAACCCACAAGACAGATATCTTCGTACTTAGTGCCGCGAGAACCTCAAATCGTACTTAGCACACAGATATGCACTTATGCCACTGCAAAGGGACCACCATTTACAAGAACAGAGGATATGGAACTACGCCAATAAGACGATATAAACTTAAGAGATGAAGAGTTTAAACGGAAATGACCTCCAGCTGAAAATAACATAACAATGAAAGGCAAGGGAGCCAGCAACCACGAAGAAATGCTGGAATGAACGACCTTGAACTGTAGAATGCTAGAGGAATACCATCACGATGATCAACCACTTCTCCAAACTACGCCAACTCTTGCAGGCCGCATTCTTTTAACCACACCTGGACGTGGCCGAGGAGGCTGAGAAGCCAGGGCATAAGGCACAGCTAGGGAGGCTCCTTCATGGGAAAAACCAATGCTCGGCGACTGCAGGTCCACATACCAAGACGCAAACAAATTCCTTCGGTATGAGTCGCAGAAACAGCCATGCTTCAATACGCTCGCAATCATACTTAACAGTAGAAGCAAGAAATAAATGGACCACCGTCCTTCCGAAGCCAATAGCCCGTACTTGTTTAACACAAGTGAAGTAAAAAAGCAATAAATTTGTAAAAGCCTTCCAGGTACGGTCTAATTGTCTTCAGGACAATGCACAATACCGTCCATGTAATTACATTATTTTTCTTCTTTGCGATTACACTCTCGAATACAAATATGTCGCGGTGCCAGTGCAAATGGCTGTCTTTTGCAAGTTTAGGAAACGAGAAACAACTTTCGAAAAGTTCTCACAAGTCACGTTTCACGATTCTTCCAAGAATTTGCACAGACATGATAAAACAATTTACACATAAAACTTGAGGATAAGGTGATATGAAATACAGGCTGTGAATAAGCAATCATACTTCGATTGTAATTTCTGGACTTGCAGCCCTGGCGACTTCTAAGACAATTCAAGACACTTTTTGACACAAAAATACAATAAAATATTTTTTAAAGCGTCACGTCTTCAAAATACAGTAACCAAGAGGTAAATGACTGTTTGGGCTTGCCAAAGTAATTCTTATCACACAATCATTATCAGTGTAACGCACATGCGATAACACGTGGTGACGTCAAACAGCTGAAAATAAAACTACACACAAACTAAACCTTTAAAATAATCTCTCAGCCACGACTGAAAAACGTACGCAAAGTATGTCCCTCTTCTTTTGACAAAGGCATTTCATTATCACAGCTTCTCTACACAGCACTAAGCAAAGAAAGCATGGCTGCATGATGCAAACAAATGAACTCGAAAACATGTCTGTTGCCATACAACGCAACAAACATTGCTACGTCATTCGTTGAGGACGCACAGGCTACAGCATTTGTGCATAAAACACGAATGTACTGTCAACACGTTTAAAATGTTTAAGCATGTTTATCGAATTCCTTTGTATCTACTTCGTGCAGGAATGTGACCCCAATAAACAACTTTCCCACTCACTGATTTTAAAACTTAAAGTTCATGTTTCGGAATCCAACCAATTTCACGATTTCTTTATTACCGTGGATAATGAATCTAAATCTTACAAATTCGAATTATTCGCTATTTCGTTTAAAACGAACACACTACAGCAGTTTCTGCAGCATCAATCGCGGAATAAACACAGCAGATGGGAAATGCAACGACGATCCAGTACTTTCGAAATTATTTGTTGTGGCTAGTACTTTCAGCAAAATTAAATACACACACCATCACAAAATTCATAGGGAATTATAGAGCTAAATAAAACACATTATTTCAATGAACCACTGAAAAATTCCATTCCAAATTCTCCATTACCAACCAAATGTACCAAGATCTTTAGACAGATCCTGCAATCGATGGTACAAACCACTGGGCTCAAGACAAGGACTACTGTTGTTGTTGTTGCTGCTGCTGCTAACAGTGCGGCAGGCGCGATTTGGGGCGTGGGCCTTGGTCACTCGAACACCGTGATCGTGGGTTCAAATCCCACTCCAAATATGGATGTTTGTCCGCGTATTTCTGTGTTGTGCTGTCCTGTATAGGCAGAGGGTTTACGACGGACTTATCACTCGTCCGAAGAGTCTTACCGAATGCCTAAAAAAATATTAAGGAACCTCACATGTTTAAGAGGCCGGGGTTCTTGAAGGGCCGTTGAACTACTGACAAATAATAATAAGTCAATGAACAAACGAGACAATAGTATAATGAGAGACGAGGCGACTTAAAGAAAGCCTGTCCCAGAGTCATTTTGTCCACAAGTAATCTGTCATGAGTCTTCATTATCCTGGACCTGCGATGTCTATACCACAGAATATTCTGTACAAACAAACCCTGCACTAGAACTCTTTAATAACAGATGGAAGACAACTTGAAATCAATAGTCTATTTAATAGGATTGCGTGTCATTGTCAAGGAATGAAAAGAAAGCTATCATGTCCAGAAGTTGGTAATTAGTACATCAGCCTCACGCGAGACTAATGAAGACCCTGTGACGTATGCGGCCTCGGAAGTCACTTGCTGCACTACTAGCAGACCGAAAAATATCGTGCTTGTTCTAATTTGATCTAAACTTTAATGGTAATACTTCATAACACTGGAATTTATAAAATAGTATGTAACAACAAAACAAATATATAACGATAATACGGACAGCAGAGCAGCGGGAAGCAACAAACGCATTTCAGAAATGTCTTTTCACTAAAGACCAATGTACTCCATTCAGGAGTAGGGGGGTTAAGCACGCGCATATCATCACTTGTATACCAGGTCGCCTACGTCACAGGGACTTTCTTACCTCTTGCGTTTAGTACCAACGGATCAAAATGAGATTCGTTCAAGAGTACGACCGCTGCCTTCCACATATTTTACAATTAATTTACATAATGAGGAGCTCCATAATCTGCAGACCCATTCTTCTTATAGAGAGTGATGAGATTGGCGGGACGTGTAGTGTGCATGGGGGAGGTGATAAAGGCGTACAAAATTCTTTTTTGGAAAGCCTACAGGGATTAGACCACTCAGAAGACAAGCGTAAGATGGGAGGATAATATTAAAATTCATCTCAGAGAAATGGGTTTGTGGGTGTTGTAGTCGACTGAACTGCCACAGGACAAGGACCGCGGGCTGGCGGGCTCCTGTAAACAAGATAATAAACCCTCTGATGCCATAGAAGGCGGGAAATTTCCTGAGTAATTGAGGGTTCTAGTAGCTTCTGACTAATCTCTGCTCTATGGACTTAATCATTACTGAATGTAGTTAAGTCAGTGTGAAACGGATTGTGTTAATAACTGTGAACGAAGCGAGAGGGCAAATTCCTTATTATTGTTTCGCGGATAAAACAAACACACACACACACACACACGCGGTCTCCTTTCCTTCTTCTACATACTTTGAAAATGGAGCTGGGGAGGGGGGCGGCGGAGGTCTTTGAACTTGCCGAGTGCACATAAACAGATAGTTCCGCTTCTCAATACAGGACAATAAGGAGGGCACATGTTAACAAAACGCCGCGTAAAAACCAGAAATATCTACACCGTATCCAAAATAAAAACGCGCGAAGCTCCAGCGCCTGCAGGCTCTGCAGCTCAGCTCAGCTCAGCACCACGCAATTTCCAAGTACGTTTCCTCATATAGAGCTAAGAACATGATAATCTAATACAGAAATATCCAACAACCCATGCCATCAACAAAGAACAATTACAGCAAGGCCAATTCGCCATGTCATACTGGAAAACCACTTAGATCATAAACTGCTTTACAACAGGAAAATAGAAGACATAAACAAGAAGTCAAAGGGATAACCCATGTGGGGAAATTGTGTCAACAACATCCGCCCACAGACTATTCCCGGGTTCATATAACAGGAAGCAGGCAAATGACTGATTGACGTCATGCAGGAATATCCCGAAGATAAATATCTTACAAACAAGCACGAGGCTCTCGAGAATAAATCCCCCGCACATGTTTGTCCATACCCAATGTCCAAAGTTCGCATACCTGAGTGGAATTGCAATTAATTCGTTTGGCAGTTTGACAGCAAGGTGGATCGGAAAGTGTTTCAGAGAAATACTTAACCGGATTCCGACCTGTGCAGACAAAGCCGAGGGTAGAATGTTTTCTGCAACACTGATCCGGTAATGATGGCGTTTCACTACTAAAAATTATAATAACACTTTATGGTTCTCAATAATGCCAGTGGGTAGTGTGAAATATGTAAAATTTGGTTCACACTGTAACCTTGTGAAGGCAATAGTTCGGGACAGGATCACGCGAGAAGGAAGAAAGACCGCATATAGGCAGAGTAGGAAGGTACAAGGTCGCTGGATCGAGTCCCAGCCTGAGAATCTTTCACCGGATCGAATTTCACGAAATTCCACACGTAATTACAACATGCAATTTTATGACTCGTAATAAATCCCCTTCCATCTTGTGCCACTGACCTCCATTCGTACATTACAGGTGTATCCGTATGCAGTATTGTGTTTGGCACGATTCAAGAATGTAATCTTGTTGCACCGTGTCCATGACAGACGAGCAGGCCCATTTTCGTATCATCCACGCCGTCTTCCAAGCTGTCTCACACCCTCATGCCATGTTCAAAAACGCATGTTACATTTGTTTATTTTGCAGTCGTGATAACACAGAACACATGCTTAGAACACATTTCCTTTAAAATTCCGAAAATTACAGGTATAACAGGTAGGAAATAGCTAGTTCTTTGAGCGAACTTCCTCATTTATTATAGTAAGCAATCAGACGCCACTTAGGACATTTTATTGACTCGTATTTTTATTAAGGCCCAAGAATGTGGTCTCCCTCCAGTGACTATGCGTTTAAAATAAAGCAGAAAGTTCAAAGCGTTGCACTGAATTACAAAGGTTACAGCATTCTAACAGGAGCTATATATCGGTCACCGCGTGGGCAGTCAAGCACCAAGGAAATGCATTCTAGCGCAGGGACAAGAATTGGCATTAACCGAGGCAAGTGTTAAAAACAGAAACTCCTGTAGCGCAGTCAAGACTATTTCGGTCCACTTATCTGAACAATTAGCTGAAGAAGGGGGCAAATGCGAGACCACTGCACCAGCATGCAACGCAGAATTTCATGATGGCCGTACGGACTGGTTTTGATGAACAAATAATCAGACGAGAGCAATGGCCGCTTCATCACCGTACATAAACATAGTGTTTATATCTCTGGGAACTTTGATGTAAAATTTTAAGGAAATAACCAGAGCAAACGTAAGCATAAAAATATAAATCAGGGATGCTATAATTGAAATCAACCTTTGCCTATCTCTGCAACCTGCAGACTTGCAGCTACGTATCTACTATATACTGCGTACTCTATTCTGAGACTTTTCGAACACTCTGTACACAAGATTTTTTTTTCAATGAAGTTTAGACATTTGTTCTGATAACCAGATATACAACTACGTATCTGCTGAAAATATATACTTTTTAACACTCCATATATTTGAACGCGTTTCTCTCTCTCTCCCCCCCCCCCCCCGGGCCCAAGAAAAACAGAGGTTCTTCTTCTCTATAATGCAACAATATTTCTAAACCAAATATAAAAATAACGATCATATAACTGTTCAACGTTTCGCTTTTCACCAAATTCAGTTAGTACTTGGTGTCCGTAAAATAAAACTGCAACACACTGACGGGACCCAAGAACTAACTCACCCTGTACACTAGAACACTATCGACTTCCCGACAACTTTTGCGTTCTCAGAAACAGGCATTGCACTGAAATTGGGTCTGAATGTTGACCTTCTCAGTACGCGGAAATCTCGTCAACTTTACTTTCCTCCTGCAGTCGGTAAGTTACATCGGTCACCTGGCGGCTGAAGGTAGAGGTTGCGAGAGTACAGAAATAACGTGACGTGTACAGACGAGACGCCGGGCGCCGGCACACGAGACACGCCAGCGGTCTGGCACGCGTTTACACGCACATCAGTTACGTAATATCCGTTGTTATGCTAGGAGCGGCGGTAATATCATGTTGTTACGATTCTTGGAAAATAAGCAGAGTATTTTAAGCACAGTAATAAGTTAGACATTTCGAAATTGCCAACTTTGTACAATCAACAAAGCTACAACATCGGTTCTCAACCCGCAGCCCGCCGATAAGTTTCGTATGGCCGGCGTACGCTTTTTGTAATACTGTTTCACTCTGTATGAACAAACACGGCTACCTGGAATCATAAAACACGAATTGTCAACCGCTTCCAACACTGTGGTAAACTAAATGCTTTTGCCCACTGTGTTTGAGGGTTTCGCACGTTTCTCAGAACAAACATCGAACAACACACGAAACACCTCATCCTACTAAGAGAGAAGTATTGTGTTTTCTGTTAGGTAAGAACTTAACTGAGCTTAAGTATTTAAAAACTTTGTGATGACAAAATGTCCAATAATTATCGCTGAAAAACCGCACAACTTAATGAAAAACGTTAAGTCATAAAACAGGACGTGTCTCGCTGATGAAAACTTGAAAGAATACGAAATGCAACAAATTCAACTGAACCCGATACTGAAGGATTCAATCAAAAGCAGTGTCAAATATCTCACGAAAGACTTATTTCGTTAAAGAAAGTGACAGAGTAATATGTCAAGCTGTTTACAATAGTTTGCCTAATTCGGAAACATTTTTTTACATCGTTTCAACAAATAATCATTTACAACCGTGCGGCTAGCGAGTCGATAAGAAAAGTTGAATGTGACCGCAGCTCTCGAAGCGGTCTATCCGCCTAAAGAAACAAGACCAAGTATTCAAACCCAGATTAATCAGGTGAAATAACTGCAGCCACGTCGAGCAGAACAGTTTATAACGGGACTTTTACACACTTTCCCTCATTTAGAGTCCTGTAAACGCCGTCTCTGTCCGCATACTTCACCTCCGAAACTGCTGAACGGATTTAGATCAAATTAGGTTATCGGGCGAACACTGAAAGCCACGAAAGTAAAATACAAATTCTTAATATTACATAAAACCCAAATATCTCCAACTGAAATCTGAGATCCAAAGAACGATGCACATTTACGGATTGCAGAAGGAACAGATGGTATATATAGTTACCATTCGGCTTCAAAGAGTGAAAACTTGTATTTTGGAACTGTCTGTACAAGTACATGTTGGACAGCAACGCAGCATTATTTCAATCAATTATACAAATCCTGCAGTCGTTAAATAAAATACGAAGGATCCAGAGTGATATTCATTATTCGAACTCCCTACACTTATTAAATTATGAAGGGACAACACAACTTGCTAATTGACGACGGTTCAACGGAACATTGCTGTTGCCGTAACTCCAACCGTTAACGACAAAACACTTAGCTCTCGGAAAAAGCTTGCATGGAACACGATACTGGTAGATACTTGTCCCCTATTGTCAACCGCGACCTATTTCCATACTTATCACGATAGATTTATTACGCCGTAGCGAGGATGCCGGAAACGCATATGGAGTCGCGGTGGTTATCGCCCTGGTTCATATTCTGCAGATCCCTAGGCCCGGAAACCGGCCATTTTAACTGCCACTTTTCAATTACTCTTGGCAAATGTCGTAATCACTTCCTACAACGTCCCTCACAATTATTTATTATCATCCTGTCATTGAAAGCTACATGATTGGCGTTAAAAAAAATCAAACACGCATCGAGTCTGAATAACTGCTGTCATGTCTTCTAATCGTCATTTCGTAAAAGAAACATAGTCACTAACACTCATTTCTTATAGGCTCTTACATATTTGGCCTAATACCAAGATCTACAAAGTCAACTTCCTACTGTACAGAAGTCTGCACGGGTCCCGGGATAAACCCAATCCGGTTCGAAGGCCACCCCTGGGCCTGGTTCAAATGATAGCAATCAAACGATACTCAGATCTTTTAGGGCGTTGCTAACAACTTCAAAATAAAATTAAATGGAATTCTCAAAAGTGTTTCTGCTATTATATAACAAGATAAAATAATAGCTTATAAACAAATCCAAGTCTGATGAGTTGTCATAATGATGTCTATGAGAGTATATTATTAAGTACGTTTCGTTCAGTCCAACCAAAAAAGCAAACTACGAGCAGAATCTTGTGCAGGCGCCAGACATCGTCCTTGATAGATTAGACAATTCCCAAAACAATCTAGGTTCACAAACATGTGATCTAAGTGTGTGTATACACACGCGCGCACACACTCACACAACTAATTTCCTCGATTTCAAGACGCACTCTTTCACATTTTAAAATTTCTGAAATCCACGTGCTTCTTGCATGTGGGGAATCCATGAATCGACAGAGCGTCCTTTCCCCCCCTGAAAACCTACAACTAACTCAAGGACGCGTCTTACATTCGACGGCGTCTTAAAATCGAGAAAATACGGAAAATATTCGTACAAATAAATAAACCATGGTTAGCTTACAGACGGCCGCTACTACAGTTACAATTCTAAGCCTTTCCGGGAAACAGCAAATTTATAAAGTCTGTTAGAACACACACTCAGTACCACGCCTTTATTTATATTTGCTGTAGCACACTTTCCTTATTCCATTCCACAAGGAAAAGAACGCTTCATGGTATCAACATTTCCGCATATACACTGCAACTGTTCCAGCACACACACACACCCCCACCCCCCACCCAGCGAACTCCTTACTCCTTCAGCAAAATTACTGGCTAACAGGAATTATATTCCCATTGGGGCAAAGCTTGCCAGAGCATGAAGCTTCATCCAGAATCGTCGATAAGAACGCCTGGAACTTTTACTCCCTGATGACAGAGGCAGTAAGCACGTCTGAAACGTCGGTAAAATTCATATTACACGACACAACATCCCAGAAGACAGTAATTCTTCTTACCCACCCTGATGAAAACACTGAAAAAAAATTCTGAAGTTTTATTCTGTTACATTTTCCAGTGTGTGTGCGCATGTGCGGTGTTATGCATGACTTAGCAGTATGGACGGGAACTTAATGCATTTCCACATAACATGACTTCTATACTAAGACTTGTCTCTGCTGAGAACTTGGACTGGATTCATCTAGCTCAAGATATGGCTCAGTGGTTTAATTTTGGGAAAACGATTCTATTAAAAACAAATACAAAAATTATGACTACGCGAGGACAGTTTGCTTCTGAAGGACTCCGCTCCACGAGACCGAAAGCTGCAAAGCAGGTACGTCTGCATTAGTTCAGAACTTCGGGAAGGTCATCGATACGGAACAGTAATAAACTGTGAGCCAGTCAGTAGTCTCGTTGCGCAAGCCTTGTTTATGGATTACGCGTCGCGTCATTTCTGTATCACATGCGTTACGTACACAGCAAACACAAGGAGCGCGAAAACTGATACTTCTGTTCATAACAGGAAACCGCTTCCTGAATTTCATGCTAAAAATTTCGCTACAAGGCTTATAAAGACATTCCAAATCACGCTAATTGTCAACGAAAGACTGGTCCAAATTTACATAACACAATCACGGAAACGCAAAACCTCTCACAAACAGACTGTAAACATGTGTACGAAGATATTAACTTCGGTTCAGATTAATGCAAGGATAAAGCAAGACTTTGGTTAAAATTCCTGTTCACTGGCAATAACTATGAAACTTTTATAGAATCACATATTTAATATAATTACAATATAAATACAAGCTTTGTATGAAAATGTTTAGAATTGTAAACATGACGAAGGAGCGAAACTTCGAAAATTACGTTCTCAGAAATGTTTTTAGAAGCTTCTATTATTGGCTTCCAACTGGTGCTGGAATTCTGACTGAACGAGATGATCAGAAAGTTTAAATGAATTCATACTTTTAGAAGAGAATTTTAAAATATCAAGTCGTCGCTAAATCGTCCTACGGAGAATGCATAATAGACCGACGTGGACGGGCAGATTTGACCTCTGCATTAAGTAGTTTCTACATTTCGCTCCGTAAACAATGCCAAATGGCGTTTTTTTAAGCATGCAGTCGTCGGAATGTCAACATAAAATAATACTTACCTAAAACAGGGTTCAGAAACATTGACGCACTAAACAAAAACCTTCAGAACTGACAAATATTTATCCCGATATGAGAATAATGTCCATCAAGTATGCTGATACTGACCAACGTTTGAGAGCTACTGCCTCCAACGATGGAAGCACTAAAGCCCTCTAAAACGTCGGTCAATTATAACCATCTTCAAGTATCACCTTATCGAAATTTCGTACAAAACCACGAGGCGACTTGAAATCTTGCAATAAATATTTCCTCGAAATTAACATTATTTACTGCAAGAACAATACATCCATTCTTGCACTGGTCTCCACGAGTGTCGCGAAGCATCGACTTAGCGAAACAGGGACTTCGTATTCTCTGGTCGCATGGATTTAGAAAATATGTCACATATAAAATTGGCGTTTCCTCAAATGTCAGCAGATCGCCTGCTCGTGTGACCTTGACGCGGCCGGACAGACCTAGTGGCAAATACGAAAGCAACTGCCGAGTTAACTTGCGCGTGCAGTACTAGCTGTCTGCTCAGAGACCTGACGTCAAAAGCGTTTTCTGAGGAATTAACAATACCAAGATTTTTAAATATGTCATCTGATTTAGCTATTAAATCTTCTCAGGCAATGTCACGTGAGAATGTAGTTAATATGCAACGTTTCGGTCACTGTTTCTGTCCCCATCATCATGGATGGATCGCTGGGAAGCCGAATAACACATTTGAACTGACTTGTCGACTTTAATGGATGAACAGAATTCTATCAGAATATTGAAGAAAAAAACTACTCTCCTCTCTAAAGAACTGAATTCTTCCACGTCTATAAATAGATGATACACTTTCTCGTATCTGATAAGTAGATGGCCGACTAACACGTCGAAATCTACAATGGTGACCCCCAATAACGTCGCCTACAGCTAGCCTCGACAGAAGAATGTTTGATAAAACGTACGTAACTGATAAGTGCTACAATCAGTTTTATCGCTGGTGAGATTTCGGGTTCTCACGGCGGCAAGTATGAACATTGTCCTGTGAGATGTTGCACCGTGTAGTCTGGTATAAGTTTACCGACGATTCAGAGATGTTTGCTGCCTCCAACATCAGACAGAAATCTGTAATACTTTAGACAAGGCAATAACAATGCTTTTCAACCGATGTCCACACACACGCGTATCTAAATTAACGTCATTCAAACATTCAATTCCTTGGTCAACGAAAGTGAACTTACCTTCGAATCATGTTTGATCGGAAACTTTTCTAAAAAAACACAAACATTGCCAACAATAATTTCAGATGCTATTGCAATCAATCTCTCACTTGTCATTAAACGCCAATTATATGCGACATGCATTAGACCAATCATCTGTTGCAGATTGCAAAGGCTGGGATTATCTTACAAATCTACAGACAAAGAACATAACAAACAGGTGTCAAACGATGACTGTAGAATATCGCCGAATAACAAGCAGATTTCCCTATTCTTAAATTGGGTGAATACCTCAAGCTTCAAAACACAAATATTTAAGAAAAAATAAACATTCGTCCTAATAAGCTTTTAAGACAACTCCGTTAACATACGTAAGAAACCATAAGAAATATTTCTGCCACGAAATGGGGAAATAAGGCACAAAGCAAGTAAGTACATTTAAAGAAGAGCTAGAGAGAGAGAAAACGAACACGAAAGAAGAATGCGAAAGAGAAAAGGGTAAATAATGTTATTTGCATCTTCTGTTAACAAAAACCAGTAGCAGTTACGGCAATTCTGCAGACAATTCCGGCTGTTTCGTGTTTCGGAAGGAAGACGCCAACCGACAGGACACTGACAATTAATGTCAAATATGTTCCATGGTTAATACAAGGCCGATATTTGTTAACGTGCATTCAGTATCGTGAACAATTGTCAACTGGATTCAGATGGCTCAGGCTCTGATCCAGTGGGAGGGAGGGGGGTGGCTTTTTTTATGGTTTTCGGATTTCACGTTGCTGAAACCCGGTTACCTACGCTGCGATTAACTTCCCTGGAATATGGTGTTGCTCTGAAGATGGAGGCAGTTTTTCTCCGAAACGTTGGCATTCTCCTACGCGTCTAAAAGGCCGGCAAAACCCAGAATATCATCATCCTCGCCGCTGTGAAAACCTCAAACCTCTCATTCTCTGTAATATGGCCACATGCTCTCGATGTTAAAGATGTATGAGAAACGAGATTATGAACATGAAGGACGGCTTCAAGATGGCCAGCCAAGCAGCAACCATTCAGTTTACTGCACCGCAAAATCGCTCCGCCAGTCGTGATCAACACGTCTTCAGTATAACCAACATTACGAGGAAATGCAAGCCTCTGCGACTCACTCCATGTAACTGGTTTAATAAATGGTCATTCCACGAGTTTGTTCACCTGGCGACAATGTTCGGTCGTCGAATTCACCGTAAACAGACAATCCAGTTCCGCTGTTTTGTTCTTTTAAGATTTTATTACATCGTTTTCTTGTAACCAAAAATGGCGACTTTAATGCTGGAGTTGTAATGAAATATATACGGAAACAGAAAGTTTTAAATGACGATTACAAAGTAATGCATTTACTTTTCACAGTACATGAATTATCGAGCATGACAGCGACAAATTATTACTATTATTATTATTTGGAGACGCATAACAAAGCAGCAAAAATAGAAACAGTCACTAGCAGCAGACTGCTACTGCATCTTTCAAACAAGAATGGGCCCATTTTGATCTGTCCCGAGATAAAATTTAAATACGTTTATAAAACTGAGTCTGTCGTGGAATCTACGTACGTAGATGCATTCTTCATACTTGCTGTTTGCACATGTGTTATGACAGTCATCAATGTTCTCCCAAATGCGTGTGAGTATCTTAATTTCTAATTCTATTTGGTAGGTCTGAATGGTCAGTGTGAGATAGTGGGGAATATAAAAGTTTGGCGGAACTCGTGAAGTAGCAGAAAGTACAAGCAATTAGGAATACAAAACGAGCAATCTCATAAACACATTTATTAACATTATGTAACATTTTACGTACGAACACAATGGCGCACTTAGCAATAATCTGTAAAAAAAAATACATCACGTGGTATGAACGGAATCCAGCGCAAATACAAAAATACGCACACAGCAGAATTACATATAAAACACAAAACGGCAAAGCTTCAATACAACGTTCACAGTTTCTAAGCTACATTAAATTTTCGTTAGAAATTCATACCGGTACATAATTGTTAAAAAAAACCTGGGGGGAAGACAACGAATAAAAGGAAAGGACGATACTAAAATGGTTCTTAAAGATAAAAGATAACGTGGATTGAAATCACGTGTCTCGCCATAGAAACCAGTGAGGGGTCTTACGAAGACGACAATAAACCTTCAGGTTCCATAAAAGCCATCCAATGTCTTGAGCGACTATCAGCTTCTGAAAAAGAACTCTGCTCGATGGAATTGCTTTTTCATTCAGACACAACCTATATATGTAACCAACATGTGAGACACATTATAGACGTGAACGCTGTTAAAAACACCGCCATAAGTCACAAACTAAACGTTCATGTCAGCACAAGTGAAGAAAACACAAACCAGCTGTCAGTTAAAACGACAAGTGGGATTACAGAGATGTGTCGTGCCGTCGCGGCTGACAACAGTCCGGGGTCACATGGGAGCACAAAGGCTCATGGAATGTTTTTGCGTTATGAATTCGATGACCGCTTCACCCAAACAGGCCTCTCCGGCCGACAGGAGAGTCAAGGCTAAGGGAAGGTCATTTCCCTTCTCGCCTTGCCCTTGAAAGAAGTTGGCCAACTCGGTTTTGTTCCATTACAGGCCATGAGCTCTAATTATTGAGAGCAGACAAAAGGATCAGATGAGGGAGGGGGGTTGTAAAATGTGGTCAGTTACCTGAAGAACACCTGTCGCTAGTGCAAAAAAAAAAGTTACCTCTGCGTGACGAAGTGGAATTCGCTCTCAACTTTACAACCTATAGCTCTGACAAGATTTCAAAAACTGCAGGCAAGTTCAGTTCATTCTTGGAACGCTGACATAAATTTAGAATATGCATATTTACATCTACGCATCTTAACCCACAGAGGAAGTACTTGATTTTAGCTGGAAACCTGAAGGAAAGAGATCTCGGCGAAATTTGTATGATGCATTTCCTATCCAGAACTGCCTGAAATAAGGACCTGATTTATCGCCACTGCTTTTCAACTTTACTTTAGAATATGACATTACCAAAGACAAGGAAATTAAATACGAATAGCAATCGAAAGAGGCACATCAGCTGATGAAAGGAAACAGAAAAACTGCAGAAACTCTATTACTCCCTAGCAAAGCCTAAATTAATAAACGATCAGAAAATTGAATAGCACATACATATCTCACCACCAGACGGCAGGATAAATTTATAGCATAAATATGCCTAATAAAAACTACCAGACCACACAGCTCAATAACCCAGAGGGCAGTCATTTTCATACTTGCTGCCATGAGAATCTGAAATCTCACTGAAGAAATACTGTTTCATCTATCAATGAAACATATTGTAACTAAAAGCAACATAGAATGAATAACCATTCCTTCAAACAAAATGTTCAGTTGATCATTCTAAAACAGTCTTCACCACCAACACTTCCACAATCACAAGGATTTATTGGATTTGTATTAGATGTGGTTGATTAACATCCTCTAATTCATGTGGCGTCACGGATAGGTCGAGGTCATCTCAAGATTATGGCAATATCAGTCCAATGGTTTGCCGAATACAGGCATTCAAAACTTTCAATGTCATTCTATCATCATTTTTTCTTATGCAAATTTCTGTCGAACTGTAGGTTACTGAATGGCCATACTCATGCAAGTTGAGATCATGGTTAGGTCATCATTCCATGCTACTACTCAATTACACTATTGCCTAATTTTAAATTACTTGAATTACCTTTAAATCACTGCACATGGTTATACTGAAATCAGCAAATTAATATTATTTTTTACAAATTAAAAACCCATAACAAACTATAAAGAAATTTCAGATTGGTTAAAATCAAGGAAATGCTTTACCCCCAGTGCTTTTCAACTTTTCTTTAGAATATGGCATCAGTACAGGAAAAAACAGTACTTATAGTTTATGTTGATGGTGTTAATTTAATGAGTGGAAACACAAATACCACAGTGACCAATACAGACGTTCTATTAGATACTAATATGGAGGCTGGCCTAGAAGTAAACACTCAGAAAACGAAGTATATGCTCACGTCTCACCACCAGACTACACGTCAAAATCATTATGTAAATGCAGGTAATAAATCCTTTAAAAACATGGCAACATTACAATAAATGGGAAAGACATTGGAAATCAGAATTGCAGTCATGAGGAATTTAGGAGCATATTAAATACGAGCAATGTTTGCGAATATTTTGTCTTCCTGTCTGCTGTCTGAACATGTAAAGATTAAAATACACAAACTGATAGTTTTACCTGTTGTTTTGTATGGCTGTAAAATCTGGTCTCTTATATTAAAGGATAAACACAGAACTTGAAGGGAAGAGACACCTGGAAGTATTGGTCAGAGGATAATTTTAAAATAGGTCTTAGGGAAATAATTTTTATGGATGTGGATTGGATTCCTATGGAAAAGGAAAAGGACTGGTGGCACCACTGCTTATACCGTTGTGACTTTGTTGCCAGTGTCTCGATTGTATTAATGGGGTGAACTGCATGGAGGCTGCCATTATTATGGCAGGAGAGATTCAACACTGCATATTCTAGTCCTTACTCCCCAACATCATGTTATTTGTAATGTGGTTACCATTTTTTTAAAAATTTCCTTGACATTATGAGATATTCAAAAATGTCTGATCTGTGTCTCAGAACTGCCGCCAAAACTAGCTGTCTACGCTTGTCTGAAATACCTCATTGGTAACCGATCTTAAATGAAACGGACACATTCCTCAGCTTCAAATAAACAGTGATAGGAAAATAAGAAGGGGGTGGGGTAAATTACAGGGCACAAGTGTGGAGAATGTGATGAGAAGAATATTGCATCCTACTCCAATTGAATCATAATGCTTGTAAGGAAAGAAAATTTACGACAAAACCAGTATGCTTCCTATTCTGTAACTGTTAAAATACGTGATAGCATGTAAATAGTACAGAATTAACTGACTAAATTACAGCAAATTAATGAAAAACATAAAAACAAATTCTATTCCAAATTGACAGGAATTTTAAACACTTCCTGCTATATGCTACTACTGTTTTATTTTGAAGAGAACAAAAATGTTCAAGTAATTTGCTACAGACTAATTTACTTTTGTTTCAGGAAGAATCAGATTTTGAAAATTTTTATACAGCAGCAAATCACTTACTATTCATTTTGTTTTAAAGCGGACTGTTCCATCAACCATAAAAGTTATGGCACATGGAATAAAAGATATGAGGATGTTGGGACTGGTAGAGAAAGATTTCTCACAGCTTACTTCATGTTTCTAAATCCAAAAGTCAAACATTTGTTCAAATCGTTTATATGCTTATAATATCAGAGAAAAAATCCAGTTTTAGAAGTCTTTAATTCAATAATATAACTTGAGATTTAACTTAGTTTTGATGAGTTATCATCTATTGACAGGTACACCTAATGACATGACAATATGGTAATAAAATGTACATGTTTTAATATAAATACACTGTTAATTTATACTGTTTCAAGGGCCAAAACTGAACTGACAACAATTTGCACTGTGCTGACTCATTTAAATTACACTTTTTTACCTTTCAGTAATAAATACAATTAAAGACAAGGGACATAAACTTTTACAGAGTACTGTCAGTGCTGTGTTCAAGGAACAAATTTAATAACAAATTATACGAATAAGAAGAACCTTGACCTCAAATAGGCCACAGTCCTACACTGAACAGAATATGAATCTTGTACATATTTTTATTTCTTGCCTATTTAACACTTAGTTTACCGTCACTGAGAAACTGATGCACTTAATTACTGCTATAAACACAAATCACACTCACCACTTCTCCAGATGCTTCAGCCATGGTGCCAAAATATAATCTTTAAGTCACTCCAAATTGCAAATTTCTCACTCTACAGAGAATCACAGCTGCGATACATCTTCACCAGACGCCATATTAACATGCAGTGACATCTGGGTGGGAAGAAGTGAACAATTTGATTGCGCGTAGATATTCGAAACCTCTTCCAGGAACCGCTACTAAATGACGGAGTATGAACAATATGTAACAGATGTCGCCATCTACTAGCTGGTAATCAACTTGTGACGCCATGTCTGTTTTAAATGTACCTTCCCTAATACGGGTAATTACGAACTTTTGTTAAAAATGTGCGAAACGAAATTTTACCTGCGCATTCAGAATTAAATGGAACGTAACAGTCTGCAAAAAAATGGGCTAGCTTTGAAGATGAAGGGCCAAAATTTAGGTGCACTTGCTAATAATAATATATTTGAAATACACTATACCATCATGATAAATTTTTTACAGACTAATTAGAATTTGTAGGCGGGAAGTTTCATCTTGTTTTGACACATGACCTTAAAATGGTACAACATCCACGCCATAATGTTTACTAATCTCACTGTAGCTGTCACGTGTAAATAGACTGTAAAAGTGCAATCCACATTGTAGTAAGAACTTCCAAGTGTCTCATAATCCTCATATTCTGAATGTATTTATCTCCATACATAATTTCAAACACTTCGCTCCAGTTGTTAATTATCACCACAAAACCAACATCCTACTTTTGACTTGAAGAAAATTTTTGAATCTGTTGGGGACTTGGTTAGAATAGAATATAATTTAGTTACATTCCACAGATCCTTCATACATTTTATGTAATAATGAGACACCATACAAGTTTAAACAGTCTTTACTGGCTTTTACATTGTGAGTTAATTATTTACAAAAGTTTTTTCAGGTGTATCAGTATATGAGACTTCAATGATGGCATGTTCTTTGCAAGAAAGTTGCACTTATGGCATTTTAGAGGTGTATCCATAAATTTCTTGATTTCATCTTTTGTTATAAATATTACCTCTCCATGCTTCTCAACTTCAGAAATGATCTCTAAAAAGCAACATTATAATAAACATTAAATAGAGATTCAATGACATATTCAGTTAGAACTAAAATTATATAAATGAAAAAGAGGCATATACTCATAAACTTATTTTAAACTTAGAAAATGTAAATAAAGTACAAGTAAATGGAGAAATTACTGTATATTACATGGTATTAATTGGATATGACAAAACAGCATAAAATCTCTTATGTTTCATTATACTTAGGATGTTGTTACCCTGTTAATTACTTAATAGATATTGAATAAGTTGGTAGTGTAGGTGTGAAAACATTTTACTAAATTCACTGCTACTGTTAGGGAAATGATGAACTTACTGGATGATGGCACGAAGAAATCTGTTGTGAATGTATTCCAGTGCTTTTTAGTTTTAAGGCAAGTGGAGTTGAAGTCATCACTGACAACATGTAGATGGAGCCGACTCATACTTGCTTCTGCATGATAGCCTAACCTTGAAACAAACATTTTGTACAATATACAGTAGATTAAATGCTTCAATTTGAATGAAGGAGTGCACAGTCAAGGGCATTATACATATGCATAAATACACAGCATGTTTAATATTTACATATCATGCAGAAGAGTACGTGTAGCCTCAAATTATTTTCTTACTTAAAGTTTGAAGTTGGATGACTTTCTGCTAGCTCTTGACCCACTTTATCCATGTGCTTCAAAAGCTGTAGATGATCCTTTGTGACTTTGGCCAAACTGCATATATTTTCCTTTGGCAGAACCAAGAAATGATAATGGGCCTGTTTATGAAATGATGAAAATGTTATTTAACAAAAAAACTTCCTAGATTAACTTTTAAACATTATTTTCCACATAATTTCCTTTACTTTCCCAACATTCTTCAAAACAAAATCTGGTCATCATGTAAAAACCTGTATTTATTTAATTTTTAAATAAGCCATGCTGATTTTGGGTTGTTTCTTTCCTGTTATTTAATATTACCATGAATGAATTTTGAATTTAAGAAATCACACATAACTTTCTCAAATACTTTACTGAATCTTATCAGTAATTAAATTAATGTGTAGTGTACTATTGTTCATATTCATTATATACAGAGCTCACACTTGAACATTTAGCTTGTTCTGGGAAAGTTTTAGCAGCCACTGATCAATCAATTACAGGCATAACTTACAATAATGACTTATACATATTTTTTAAATTTCTAATTTTTCAGATTGATGAGATGTAATTCTATCCTAAAAATGGAGATGGTATCAGTATCACACATATGTTGAAGATTTATTACACTTCAATACTAATTCCCAATTTTATTTTCTTACACATGTTACAAAATTGAACATAATACATGTCTTATAGCACTAGTAGTTCACAACCTTGATCAGTTAACTTATTCATTACTGGTTTAATCGGCGATGGTTTTTCTTGGAACTGTGTATAAAACACTATCAATGGCAGTACCAGAATAATTTTGAATTTTTGTCAGGAAATTTAGCAGTACATGTGAGATTAAATGTTGGCACTAAATTTCGATACAACTTATCTTCGTTAAGACACCTATATACATGTTACTCTTGTTAGAAAATACTTCAGTGGGCATCTACAGTCAGATTCATCCTCAAGTTTACACAGACTTGTTTAACCAGCATTATATCAGGCCAACTTAATCTGTAGCTCTTATATTCCAAATTAAATATTTGCCTGTGGACTCTAAATGTTGGCTAACCCTCGTACACTTAAGGTTGCATACCTTTGGATATTTATCCTTTATAGCCACTATTTTATCATCCTCCTTCATTAAAAGTTCAGGGTCCTTCATAGAAGACAAAAGACCCATTGACCAAAAATTCGCAGCTTTCTTTGCATATTTCTTCTGTTCGTCTTCATTACGTCTTTTACAGCTCATTTTATAATAACATCTGCAACTTTAACAGACATAATTTATAAATATTGTAAACATAGCATAATTTCATAGTATGTCTTAGCACGACTCGTTCCTTCTGTGGTTCCACACGAAACATGAATCTGGCACAGATAAACTAAGATGTTTAGTCATACCTACACGATCGCGGAAGTAACCACAGATAAAGCCAACGGTCTAAAAAAAACAAGAAAATAAATCAGTATTATCATCTATGTTCGCAACATTCAACAGGTCACTGCTAATTTTCAGGACTATAACACAAATAAGACACAGATTTAAACCAAAGTCTTAATTACATTAAGGTTGACATATTGATACTCCACTTATTTTACCAACTTATAGCATAGTTACCCCATGTTGAAAGTTTGCAACGCACGTAGCCTATGACGACATGCATATATTGTTCTGCCATCTATCAGTATCCATAGTGTAAAGTATAACGATTTTTGGTAACGATAATAACCACCCAACGTACTCAAACCTCCCCCCACCTTCGCTAAAACACAGAATGTTTCTTTTCAATAATACGAATCAAATAAACTGAAATAATATTCAAGCTTAATCAACTGGGGCATTGTACCATACAATCTCGTATAAACTGGCCGATGTTTCACAGTTGCCTTAACCATCATACAAATGCCCTGCGTACAAACGTACGTTACATGTGAGGTGTAAGTTGCGTTCGATAAGTCAGTGGAGTGCATCCACAGAGAATCATATGCAATGGCGTAAACATCATTCCGCTTTACGATTTCAAGCAACCGACACGCTGGTATTACCCAATCTGCAAAGTTACAAATTATTATTTTGGAGTAGTCACTTATGGTATAAAGTGCATACCAAATTTAAATGGAAACATTACAATTATTATATAGATATCACCGCGTAGTTGAAGTTGGTTAGGTTAGATTTGTTATGCACATGTGCTGAAAATCATGGTTAACGGCTTTAACATCACTCCTCACGAATCCAAGCAGCTTTCACGTTGTTATATAGAGTGAGCAGTTAAAAAAAAGCACTGGCGTAACGTCCATTCTAAATTTCATTGAAATACTTCCACTCATGAAGCTTTTTAATGCTTGCAAGTGAATATCATGGGTGATGTTCATCACATAGTTTGTGTATGTTTAAGATTCAGCAAACATTAATAAAACAATTAACTGACCTTTCTTTACTGTCTTCTTGTATTCAGCTAAATGTGATTCACTAAGTAGTGACATAATGTCACACATCAACTTGTATTAAAGTATCCAAGCTTTATTTTAATCTTCAACATTTCTTTGGAAGCCACAGCACAACCAACATGCATGTATTTTCAGTGGTACTGGTACAGT
The DNA here is from genome assembly GCF_977971745.1 of Zootermopsis nevadensis. Classification (NCBI taxonomy): domain Eukaryota; kingdom Metazoa; phylum Arthropoda; class Insecta; order Blattodea; family Termopsidae; genus Zootermopsis; species Zootermopsis nevadensis. Next base: position 6,180,011 of record NW_028259149.1, on the reverse strand, counting down.
AAACTTGCCAAAATTAAATTCTCCTTTCAGTATGTTTGTCCTGGTTTAGTGAGAGACATACCCACACTCAATGTCACATTATAGAAAGCATTCTGATTAATTTTCAGTTGATTACGGTTAAAATCTCAATCACACAAGCTTCTACCTTCAATTATCCTCTGTACCTGCATTCAAAATCCATAGTTTGTAGAATACTGGGTGCATATACACACAGTCTCAGATGCAAATACTTGTGTTGTGGGCCTACTGCAGATGAAACAGTACTAATATTGTCACTGAGGTTCTATAATACTTCCAGTCCTTACTTCAGTAGGGCCACATTACACATTGACTACAATAATTTTCTTTGCCTCAACTTCTACACAAATAATTCATTAGTCTCTCTCTTTGGAGCTTACTTTGTAGCCATTTTTGACATATTTCACCATTTTGCAATTACATCATTGTGACTGTAAGTAAAAATAATATATATAAATTTATATATTTGCTAACTAAATATCTTTATTATTTCACCTCAAATACCACGAGGCTCTTAAAAGCAAACTAATGAGAATGTCAATGACATGATATTCTTACATTGTGACTACTTCATGAAATCAGAAGTAGCAATTATGGTGATGCAAATAGCTTATCTCTGTTCTGACATTTTTTTATACTATAATTTGCTCATATTCTCTGAATTAAGTTGCAAACCCGATGAAAAACACGACAAGCTCAAAATACGCATTAGATACATACAAACATCTTACCTATAGAGCCATTAGGTAATTAAAATTTATTACATAACTCAAATACATTTCGAGTTAGCATTTATGTAAATTAAAGCAGCATTCTACTTGGGATTCAAAATCTTCAGTTCTCCTGATGCACTTGATGGCCTTTGCCGAGTATGTTGATTTAAAATGCATGTTACCGAATATCTTTCAGATTATGTATTTCATCCAAATTTTTCTTGAGAAATTTACCACACTTCTCTCACAGCAGTGCAGAAGCACAGCAAAAATTACATTCTACTGTTCATTATTTGGGTCTCGGTAATACACACACACATTAACCATGCGAGATGAATGTCAATAAAAATGTACAAAAAATAAATGCCCATAAAAAAGCATACTCTTACTTCAATCTACTAATATTCTCCTTTATAAATAAAACTAAGAAATAACTAAAAATATAAAATGATAATTAAATTATTATTATTAATAATAATAATTCAGTGAATGTGGAACATGAAATGTAATGATTGGAGTCACAAAAATTGTAACAGAAGGACTAAAATGATATCTGAAAACACCAGGAAAGTGCTCTACAGATTCTGTTTTAAAAAAGTTGTACTAGGAACATCATATTATAAGGAACTACTACAACCAGAAGCCTGAAGACTGAGTGGCGAGGTTCACCACTGGTTCAAGAGGGAAAGAACCAGGAAAAATCTGTGAAAAGATGACATTTTCCAAGGACTCCAGAACTCTCCAACTTTGAAGAAAAATTTGTATAAACAAGGACTAAAACACACAGAAAAAATATATAATAAAACAAAAGTTAAGCCAGGACTGTGATAAGATGTGCCTTCGAGAAGTAACAGCAGTACTTAAACAACTGCACATTACATTAGATTCTTGTCTTCCTTGTTTAAACCAAGCGTTAACAACACATCTCAAGTTTCTGTTTATTACAACAGCAAAAAAGATTCAAAAACACACTACAATTACCAATTACAACCTGAGCTATGATTTTCATTCTCTTCCATCATCTGCAGAGAAAAATTTAAGCTGAGCAAGGAAAAACATTCCACTACTCAATCACAATTCACAGAATAACAAGAGGTTCAGCATTACATAAATTTCACTAAAAATTCAACAATCAAATTGTCAAGACATACCAATAACCAAATTTTTAGCTGTACAATGCACATTGCAGGTTTACTGATAATTTAGAAACCAGCAGAACTGGAACTACTATAATTGTCTTCATCACTTTTCACAACGGCTTGGGATCTACCATTCACGACTATAATCTTCAAACTTGTGGGGTGGTGGAGGAAGTAAGGAGGGCCCATATTTGCTGTGTAGCATAGCATCAGTTTAGAACATATTAGCCACTAGCAAGTGTGCTTGTGTAGTACCACTGTAGAGCAAGTAGTAAATGTTTTTTGCTTAGGTAATAGATGCTGATCCATGCTGCCTTTACCCCATCCAACTTCCTGCATACCTTACAAGTTTCAAGATTACAGCTGCAAACTGTACATCATACATAAGCAGAAGTATGTACAAAGAAATATTTGCTCAGGACCAATGGATCCATGCAAAAATTACACTATACATATCCCAGGAAGAGGAGGACCAAACTATTTTTCATTTTTATATTTATTATTTACACAACCTCACCTTTTGCTGAAATGAGTTGCTATACACTCTCGTCCTTCACAGAAGTCAACATCCACGTTTCATTGGAGTCACACTTATGACGTGGCTTTATAATAATCTTTAAACAAAGCTTGGCACAACTGGTATAGCAACAATATTCCTACTCGTCTTCATTGTAAAACAAGTTTCTAATGTTCAGTTCACCTCAAAGTTTTATTTACGGGTAAGTACAATGTTGCCTGGGGAGCTGAATGGGCCAACTCTTGTGTGTACATCAACTGCACGGACAGCAAAGTGGTATTTATGCCCTTCCATGAACTAAAAATTAAAATGAAGCAGTGATGAGTCAACATAAATTAGCATTATGAGATATGTTTCTCATGGTGGTGGACATGTTCATATTGGTCTTTTATGGTGTAAAACTACGCAGATTTGTAGATGGAGACTAATGTTTCAGAGGAACATACTTTAGCCCTGAAGAAGAATGGAGTACGTTCCCATGAACACTGGCATCTACCTTCAAGTCCATACAGCATTACAGCTCAGAAAATCAAAATCACCATCAATTACCACTGTAGTTAAAATAACAGTCGCAGTGTGTTTGGTTATTTCCAAATTATAATTTGTTACGAAAACACCAAGTTCACATTTAACTCTTAGCCATGCATCAGCTTCTCTGACAGGTTTTTCAATGTCTTCCCCCCATCTCCACCAATAATCTTAAAACTGGGGTTTTCAAATGTGCCACTGTATTCACATGTAACCACATACATACAAATTTCTTTGACTGTCCAATAAATTTTGCAAAGAACAGACATCGCCACAAGTTCCACTAGAACTTTTAATACCGACATCATTCCTTTCCTGTAAATCACTGTTCCGCAACATTTTTGGTGTCACGGACCCCCCCCCCCCCCCTTCCAAACTTCCTGGTAATGTGGACACACTTCCCAAAATTGTGTCATACATTATGATGAAACAGCATATAGATTAACTAAAATGTTATTTTTTTACTTCAATGTGAATCAACTCAACTCACCGACCCCTCAGGTACAACTCATGAACCATTGTACAACATGTACAGTTAGTTAGTTAGTTACCTGTGTTAATGTGCAAGCCATAGGCAGCGGCAGAGCTTTCACATCACCAACTTTTTTCCACAGTGTAGTGCTTGGCTGGGCAGAACCCTCTTGGTAAGCATACAGCTGGTAACTGGCTATATCTTCATACTCTGAGGTCAGCTGCAGGTTCCACGACAGCACAATGCCTACAAGAAATAGTACTAACATTCATGATTTTTGGTTCTTAGTCTTACCAGGAAAATGGCACCTTGCATTAGGTAATGACCACTTCCTAACAAGCCCTTTTACAAAAAGAAATCATTCAATGATAAATAACTTACAGCTGATACAGTATATTTTAATAAAGATCCATACTTCCATCTAGCATACTTATGAGCAAGCAGCAACAAATACCATGTTGGACATTGCCCATCCTCCGAGATATATTTGATACACATTAACATGTCAAAGAGTTGGCACTTCTCTTTATGCATGATAACAATTAATGACAGATTTGTCATTACTTATTTGCTGTAACAACCTTTAAATGACAGGCATTTAAATGGCAAAGTGGTAGCAGCCCTACAGAGTTGTTTTTTGTGGGTATTTAAACAATTGTGCATGCTCTACGGAAAACTTTAATATTATCTAAAGTAAACATGATAAAATGACGCAATAAAAGCCATATTTATGCGAATAGAACAGAGAATACACAGAGTTTTTTAAAAATGCAGTTAATATCTTAATTGCATAAATATATACTAAACATCTATAAGTTTCTAAATTTCGAGTTTCTTTTACTTACATTTTGGTTGGAGGCTTAGTTGGCGAATACTTTTACAGCTGCGTCTTGGTGTGATATTCCAAGAAGCAGTTTTTGTCCACACACAAACCCACCTCACATTTCTGACACTTCACTTTGATTTTTCTTGTTACCCCATGAGCTGAACACACGCGACACCGCAGGCGATTAGATGGAACAGGCCAGTGCTTATTGCCAGTATTTTCCAGTCTGGTGACTTTATTGGCATCATTTGCTGGCCTACCTGGTGGTCTGTGTGCACGTGGCTGTTGTTGCCCAGCATGTGCTAGCATATTTCTCACTAGGGCAAGTCGAAATTCTCTGTGTGTGATTTTCTTTCCACCACATGAAGAAAGAATAATATATGTTCCCAAAACCCACTTGACATAAACAATGTTTACTCCTGTTCATGGTTATAGTTTCTGGGTTGACAGCTCAGATTGACCTTGTCAGAACCCTAGAGAAAGTGATTCAATGGTTGCAGCCCCTAAAAGAGGCCAAAAGTAGGAGCCAAGTCTCCTTACAGTGTTGCAAGTATTTATGTTCCTCACAAGGAACGCTTGTAGGGCTGAGTACTCAACTTACGTTCCTGACGAGGAACGCAAGTAAGATAAAGGTTATGGCAACAATACTTACTGAACCCAGGGCTACAAGTCTTGTAGGTCAACTACTAACCTAGCATTCAAATGACCCTGGGTTCAATTCCACCTGTCACTAATATAAAATAAGAGCAATAATAAATGTCAATGGCAGCAAATAACAACATACCACCTGAAGACACGAGAAGAACCAATTCCTAAGATATCACGCATACCAAATATACCTCAGGCAAATGGACAATGTCCAACACAATATCATAATCAACCAATCACTGTCATAAACCTTAAGAGATTCAAAAACAGAGGAGTCTTTGATTTGTAATCACTTGTAAAATGGCCAGTACAAACAATTTTTTAAAGTTACAAGGCCTCAAAAACATTCACCTCAATGGCTCAGCCAGACAGTATCAAAATCTCATTCCAGCCCCACAGTTTTGTTATTCAATTTTCTGTTTTCCAGGCAGTATGTATGGGGGAAGTCTCCCCTTCAATTAGGATACAAATAGCACTCACATGTATTATATTCTTTCTCACAAGAGAAACAAAAACATTCTAATGTAACTGGTCAAAACCAAGGAAATTCATGCACTATTTTTAGAAACATACCTTGTTGGTGTTTGTTGGCAACTTTAGATATTTTGAGTTCTGGTTTGGGTGGTACAAACTTCCAGTTGATATTGCTAGGCTGATATGCTGGAGTGCTTGGAAGTGGTGCTGGATGCTTCAGAAAAACCAGCAATTAATTCTTTACAAACTCATCTTTTTTTTCCCCTCACCAAGGAGAAAACTTTTCACATATTTTTGTTACTGTTGATGTAAAATAGTTATGTACTTCTAATTCCATAACTTATTATTAGGAAAACAACAAGGCTAATGTATGATCTATAGCTTTTATGACAACTAAATTCAATGAAGTCTTCACAGGCAATCAACCATGTCAGGTTCCCCACAAAGACTACAATGAACAAGATAATAACAGTGGATATTCTAGATAATACATTTGTATATCTATGAGTTGTGTTACTGGTTTTTATGTTATACAAATAGTGTACACAACAGAATCGACCAACAAAAGAACAAGAGTAGACTCCATTTCAAAATACTATAAGTTGGTTTCTTGATTAAAAACTTCTCCATGGTATATTACACAAACAAACCCTTCCCCCCAAGTAAATTCCATCACATTTACCACAATGAGCAAGACACTAGCTGTACCTTATTCCCAAGAAGAGAACTGACATTGGCAAGAGCAGGTGCAGTCATCCGTCCTACAGTTGTGACAAGACTTGGAGCCACACGGATCTGCTGACCAGGCCTTGTGGGATTTAATACCTGCTGCAACTGGCTGGCCTGCACTGGAGGGCCAGGCCGCAGAATGGCGGTGGTATTAACAGGAGCTGTTCCTAAATAAAATAATTATCTTGAATTCAATACACATTACACTGTCATTTTAAAGGGCTGCTCCCCCCACCCCTCCTGATTCAGTCTTCCTCTCAGGTGTCCTTAAGAGGACTGTTTCCTTGGCCTAACACACTCTGTGGCGCCCTAACTCTTCACACAAATACCTTCACCAAAAAGAATAAATCTTAGGTTGAAGAAGTACATTTTTAGAAATTCACCTTCCCACCTACCACTTTCAGCAAAGCAGCTCCTGGTAAAAAATCAAACACCAGTCTTGGAACAACCACAATACTGACCTTCCCTGGATGAGTGATTTTCTCATGTTACCAAAACTAAAATCTGTTTAAATTTACTTGAAAACTCTTTAAATTTACGGTGTCACCGCTTGTATGACTTCCACCAGCCTTTGGACCATGAAAGATAAATATTAACTGCCCGCCGCCACGGTGGTCTAGCGGTTAGAACGCTGGCCTTGTAATCCTGGGGTCTTGGGTTCGATTACCGGCGATGCCCGAATTTATAACTTGTGTTGGGCAAGGCCGTGGTCGAGGCAACACAGAGTTTTCCTCTGGGGCTTCCCCGGTTTCTCCATGGCATCCCAACAATTACTCCATACACAAAGAAGAAGACAATGGCAAACCACTTCTGGATACCTGCCTAAAAAACATATATGAACAGGTCCCAGTCCGAGAAAAGGATGGAAGGATCCTGTTCATAATAAAGAAGAAGAATTAACTGACCTGATGCTTGTTGGATGGGAACTACAGTTCCATTTTTAAATAGTAATGTGGGCAGTTGGTTCGGTCGATTGGGAACACTCATAATGCCTGGACGAACCTGAAATGTGAAGTACAGCTTGCTGTTAAAGTTGTTTACTGTGTGAATAAAAATGTTTTCCTATAATCATGAACTGTTGTGTATCAATTTCTTCTACCCACTATGGGAATGGATTAAAAACTCACTGGTGATGGAGAACTTGCAATGAGCACCTGTCGCTGCTGTACTGTTCCTCCACTTGTAGGGACAAAGTAAGTCACCCGTGAAGTGGGAGGCGTTGGTGTAGACTGTTAAAAAAAATAACAACAACATCCCAGGCAAACATGACATTGCAGTACTTCAAAAAACTGCCATTCTAGGATCATCATACAAAATTTGAAAGATGCTGATGTAAAATATATAGTATATATATATATATATATATATATATATATATATATATATATATATATATATATAAAGACATGCTTCACAATAAAACTATGTAATATATGTAACACAAACAAAATGTATTTCAGAAATAGCTGCTGCACTATGTACCACAGGGTAAGGTTTGTCTCGAGTACATAGAAGTAAATACCCTGTAAAGTGGTGAACAAATGGAATAATAATAAACCTGCTTATAACCTACTCCCAAAACACCCAAACTTTTGCAATTTCTGACAGATTTCTGTTTGAAGACACACACTTATGACTGGATTTAAAAATAATGATCAGTCCAAACAAACATACAAAATAACGCACACATAAATCAACGTTTCAGATAAACTATCAACAAAACAAAAATGTGCACAATTTTTTATTAACATTATTGACCTGTTTGCAATGAACTAAATTTGTAAAAACCTGTCCAATCACACATTTCTAGTTATGATGACACACTTACAGGGGCAAGGATTGTAGTGGCTGTTGTACCAGTGAGTTGGTGCGGCTGCACAACCCGAATGCTGCCAGTCTGAATCCCTGGATTATTACTGATGGAAACTGCTGTTGTAACAGTACTCGATGGAATCAGATTGGTAGTAATTGAAGCTGGAGTAGCAATCACTGGACATACAATTCCCGCTATGGGAAAATAAAACTATGGTAACAAAAGAGTTTTTCTCATGCAAAGAAGGGTATATCAACTAGTAGCACCAGTGGTTATATGACAGCATGAAATGGCACCCACAACAGAGTACCTGACTTAAAACATCCCATACCACTACCATTTTGGAACTAGAATGCCACCAAGGCTGCCTTCAAACAACTTTAAATCTGAAGGAACATCTACAGTGAACCAATCTTAACAAGTGAAAATTAGTATACGAGGTCTGTTCAGAATGTATCAGACCTTAATTTTTCCCACAGAAACAAATGAAGCACGGAAGGTGTCCTCTGGTGGGGGGGTGGGGGTGTAGGGGACCTTCATGCGCATGCACAAATTTTTTCCCGCCCGCAGAGAGCGTCAGTCGCTGGCAGTCAGCCTGTGAGTGAACGCCCGTCGGATTTTTGGAACGACTTGAGCAGCGGTATTACATAAAATTTTGCCAAAAGCTTGGTGATACCCAAGTGGAAACCATTCGGAAGATTCAGCAGGCTTTCGGCGACGATGACATGAGCATCACACGAATTAAGGAGTGGTACAACCGCTTCAAAGATGGCAGCACGTCGGTGGAGGGCGAACCACATTCCTGTAGGCCCTCAACAAGCCAAAATGACGAGGTCATGACCAAGTGCGGACTTTGGTCATGCAGGACCGTCGTGTCACCGTCCGAGAACTTGCGGACGAGGTGGGGATAAGTATTGGTTCGGTACATTCCATTTTCAGTGAGGATGTGTGGCGCAAACGACCGGACCTGTGGGCAGCGGAAACTTGGCAGCTCCATCATGACAATGCACCCGCCCATTCTTCACATCTGGTTCAGGCTTTCTTGGCCAAACACAACATTCCTTTGATTTGTCAGGCTCCCTACTCTCCCAACATGGCTCCTTGTGATTTTTGGCTGTTCCCCAAGCTGAAAATGCCGCTGAAAGGGACCCCGATTCGCGGTAAATGAAAATTGGATGGGCGTTCACTACATACCTACATTCATTCATTCACTCACTCTCACTCACTCACAGGCTAACTGCCAGTGACTGACGCTCTCTGCGAGCGGGAAAAAATTCACACATGCACTTGAAGGTCCCCTACACCCCTCCCCACCGGAGGATACCGCCTGTGCTTCATTTGTTTCTGTGGGAAAAATTAAGGTCCGATACATTTTGAACACACCTCGTATGACAGATTCTTCATTTAACTCGTAACTAGTTAATTTGGCTTGGTTAACCAGTTCTTTAGCTTTAGGTACTTACTGGTCTTAGCCCTGTCCTCCTCATCTGTAAGATCAATGACCTTAAGGTCAGAATTAGGTTTATTTGGTGCAAATACAGTTGGATTTGGCTGCTGCCTGTTGTTCAGCTGAGATGCTGTAGCAACCCTCAAATTGTTGCTAGTATTTACAACAATGTTGTTCACTGTGTTAATAGTGCTGGTCACTGAGCCAGTACTGATGGTGGCAGTTGTGGTAGTGGTGACAGCAGGTCTTGCTACTATGTTCTGAAACAAAATATTTCCAGTTTGAAAGTTACCCAAATACAACTATAAAGAGCACACATCACCGTCTGGACACAGATTCAGAATGCAAATAAGTAGGACATCTCTATTACAATACTGATTGGAATCATGGCAATTCTGTAATGAAGATTGGATGTCATTACCAAAGTTAAGAGAAAAACACACAGAAAATAGATTTCTTGAATGGTAAAGGAGAAATATTTCTGAAATGTCCTGAATTAAGAAGGAAAGCTGTTGAGACTCCCAAGCCATGTTCATTCCATTCAAAGAATTAATCTATCAATTCAAATATAAAACTAGGAAAGTGGGGGCGGGGGGCGCTGGCAAATCAAAATACATGGTTGGAAGAGAAGTTAAAGCATGGAAAACCCAATTAATGCATCAACTTGTATAACATACAGCTAAACACCTTCAATGCAGATGAATGATGTTTACTTAATGATTTATTACCAAATAAGATACTAACAAAGGAGAATTGACATGGTAGGAAAAGAACAATTAGCAGTGTTAGTATAGAAAGCTCAGAAAAATACCTTTATTAATAAAATAAATAAATAAAAGCCATCCAAAACAGAAGCAGGAAATCAGCCTGCATTGTACTGAAAATGGGCACAGTCACATAATTAGTGCCCCACAAATGAGAATGGCCTGAAATGCGTATGGGTCACACTCCTACTTTTGATAAAGTTAGACACACAAAATACATTTACACATCATTACAGATGTGATACTGAAAATATAGCCTTTTTAAGTAGACAGTTATTTTAATTTTAGGTGATAGTACCATTTTGAGTGAAGCTGGTATAGGGCCAACAAGCGTTGTGATAGGTACATGAGGAGCCGCTGTAGGTGTGGAAGCAAGCTTAGTAAACCCTGGAGTTACAACCTTCTGCACTGTCAATGGATTTGTAGAGGTTGTTCTCACAGCTGATTGTGCCTGTCGTTGTTGCTGTAGTTGTTTCTGTTGTTGTTGCTGCTACAAATGGAACAACATGTTTAACAAATGTGAATATATGAAATATTTTTTATTGTACATCACTTGGCATGAGGCCTGACAATAACTGAACTTATGTTCTTGTGCAGCAATTTGCAGTACTAACAAGCTGGTGTCTGTTGCATCACGGGACAATATGATTCGGTACTTTTGTATCAAAATGTCAAGAATGCGTACGCTTTTCTAAATTGAACATTTTGCAGAAGAATGTAGTTAGCTCAGATGACTAATCACAGGGAAAACATATTCAAATTATTGTGAACATATGTGAAGTTAAAGAAATAAAAATGTGAGTTTAAGGATAATCATTCTGTACCATTGGCACTGCCACTGGAGGAGGCGACACCCTATTACTGACTCTCCGCCTCACCTGGCCTGGATTACTCAGATTGTTGCTGCCCAGCGTGCGATTTCTCAGCATACCTGGACCCTTGCACAAACAAACACAAAAACTCTTCATATCCAATACCCTATACTGCATACATCTGAATATTACTATTTTCAAGCCTTTGCAACATTATCAGACATATCATACAATTAATTTAACAGCTTACTGTCACAACATTAGAAAATATACACACACATTAACGTAGTCACTTGGTTTCTAATGGTCCCATCCCCCAAGATAATAATTTTTGTTCTCTGCTAACTCTAATTTTTGAAGTGCAGGCACCAACAGAATTGCTTTCAGTATCCCAGTGATAGGAGTGACTATAAAGATAATGGTTAGCTGCGAGGACATGGTATACTTCACCTTTCCAAGAATTTATTTTATCTACAATGGAGAACAGAGGTAAATGCTTGTTTGTGAGGAGAAAATTCTGCAGTGTTACCCCAAAACCAGCAGGTTCCACAAATTTATTGTAACAACAGCATTAATATTCTGTGCAGCAGAATATTAAAACTGAGAGGAAAAGGAAACACATGGAATGAAGTCACACGGAGAGATAAAAACCAGCTCAAAATTCACAGTAGACCACGGATTACACATTGAGAATTGGTGATTTGGCCTGCAGAACAGTAAAATAATCTGAGCTTACCGGTGGTCCCATGTGCACCTGAAGTCCAACAGATCGAGTTATTTTAACTGGAATCGGCCGTTCTTTCTTCGCACGAACATCACTGATACACCTCTTCATGACCACATCCATATCCCTATTCTGAAAGCAAATGAACAACCATGTGGTTTAATGAAACACATAATTGTTAGCTGTGCAATGTAAACATGAGCAACAAATAATTTACTTTTATCTACAGAAATAACTTCAAGATTGGTGTAAACCAACATTGCATATTGGTTTTGGAATTACGTAAAGTTGATTTCAACATTTAAAAAGAGGGAAACATAATTTTGTCACTGTTGTCTTCTGGGGTGAACACCATGTGGACTTGTAGAAGATACCAATGTTCCTCCTTGTATAAAATCCCTCTTAGGTTGGAATGTAATCAACCATTTTCTCAGTAAGATTTGTATAAACTGGGCAAAATGTCAACAAATTACCTGTTTCTGTAGCTGCTGAGCCTTCTTGCGCCACTGGTCAACCAACTGTTCCAATGACTGACACTTCTGCCGCAAATCGCCCAAAGTGCAACGATCAGTCACAGACTCACATAACTTCTGCACCACAAACTCCTCCAATTCCTGCAAACATTACCCACAATTCCTCAAATGGCATTTTTTTCATGTTGAAGAAATGTTACAATCACCTTCTACAAAAGAAACCATTAATATTTGGTAAAATTACCTTCTTACAAAATCAATAATGAATTTAAAAAAATACATCATTTTATGACTCATAAACTATGGAGCAATACAACGCATGGAAAGGATAAGATTGATGGCTGCTAATTCTACTGTAACAAAAACTGAAGATTGCAGAATCTTTTCTGGAGACAAAAAAGTCTTATATCAGAAGTATATCTGTTACACTCTAAATGCACAACACATGAACCGATGGAACAATGATTATGAAACTAATATAAAAGCCATTTTTCACTGAGCAACACTGTAATTACACATTTCTGATATCCCACCCAAATTCAGTACCAAGAAAGTAGACAAGTGGAACACATGAGGTAGATGTACCAACAGAAATAGAGTATACCAAAATTTCATGTGCTACACTCTCAAAAAGATATTAGAAGTTAATGTAAACTCCACCATTAATGATAAATATAAAGCAATTTATGGCAGGACTACATGTGTTACAATGTTTCCAAATAATGAATCTCTATTTAGGGAGATGAAAGGGTCCAGTGAATATGAACATGTTGCTTTCAGACAACACACAACACAAACATACGAAGAACGTTCAATGACAAGATTCAACGTCAAGATATGGTACTGGCAAAATGTTTCCACCCTTGACACAACTGAAACTAAAACTAATACAACTAAAGAAATTAAATGATAGTACTAAACTTACATTTCTGGAAAGCTTCTTAATCAAGTTCACATGGAGGTCTCGCATGAAAGGCATGGGGTTTAATTTTTGAGTTTGCTCTGGTGGTTCAGGATTTTCAGGTTCTTCTGTTACCCCAGTGGCAACACGTTCAATTGCTAGGTCCACGTTTGATTTATTCTGTGTAGGAAGTGCAGATTTTACACGTTCTTGCTTATCTTCACCTTCATTTTGTGGCATCTCAGCAGTGCTGTTTTTACCATCCACCAGTTTTAGCTGTTTTCCCATATCAGGGGAGATGTGGACTTTCTTGACTTCAATTATGCTGACTGGTTCATAAACACGTTTGGAACTAGAATTCTTGGTGTCGCCCCCTTCTGCTGTGTCTCTGTTGGCATTATCATTTACAACATCATTCATTTCTTTGCCCTTTTCACTACCCTTTTTGTCTGCTTCACTACCCTGATTGTATAACTCACTAACTTCACTGTTCCTTTCACTCTCTTCTTTGACCCTCTCACCACCTTCTCTGTTCACTTCAGCAAAGTCTTTATCTGTCTCACTATCTTTAACCATTCCACTGCTTTCTTTGTCCGCAACACTAGTTTTTTCTCTATTTTCACTAACTGCCTCCTGTCTTTGAAATCTTGTGGCCTTATTCTTTTCTTCATCCTTTCTATTTCCAAATACATTCCCACCCTTTTTATCACACTCTGAAGCACTTTCCAAATTTTCACTTTTACAATTTTCAACTCTCGTCCTTTTGGCTTGTCTCACGCCATCATCACTGTCCAAAGCTGAAGTCCGTTTCCGCACAAACCTATCAGCTGTAAAGAACAGATCGTGAGAAGAGGTTTCTATAATACACGACATACTAAAACACACTTCAGTCCTGACACCTACAATAAGGTGTTCACAGGGTCATTAATATGCCTGAATATTATAAAAGCACCACAATAATATTATCATCACCAAATTAAGTAAAACTCTGAAACCTACAAACATTCTAGACAAGTATTTGACCAAACCAAAGGCACTTTTATTTGTTTATGTCAGTTAAAACATTTTTTTCACTGTGATGAGGTACAACTGACAATACTATGTAACTCTTTTGCCATAATTCTATCAAGTGCTTTCTTTCTGACAGTATGTAGTACTGGCACCTGATGCCTCTTTGGGCCACATTAACATTTCTGGACATAACATCAGAATACCACAACCATTTCTCACAGAAATAAAAACAGTTTTTCTCAACATAATATGAGGCAATATGCTGATATTTAGTTCTTCCAAAACTGCAAAATGTTTCCTCAATTTGAAGTAATAAAAATGAAATTCAAACAAAAGAGAAATCACACTAAAAACGAGTCTGAATATAACTACCAATGTCATGATGTCCCTATACTTTTTGTCACACTTACTAAAATGAAACCATCCTTCAAAATATCTTCAAATTTTAATAACAACTTGTGAAGAATTCAGAAACGATGTCACATTGTTCTAAAAGGCTATCTACAAAGTAAGGAGTAAATGAAGGAACCTTTGTACCATACTCATCAATTTAGAATCACAGCATATACAGAATAATATAAGGATCTGTCCTGCAACAAAATGGTCACACTATGTCATCCTGTAAAGTGCAGATGACACACGAGATTCTCAAAATGGCAAAGATGTTGATGCTGGTCTTCTGGGTTCTAATGTTTCAAGATCTTTTATATAGATACCAACAGTTCAGAGGAACACACTACCTCCATCTTAAGGGTTGCAGTATGTTTGTCCAAATCAGTGGCATCTACCTGTAAGTCCACATGACATAACGAGCCAAGAGACCACCATCATGCAGGTAAAATATTCTATCACATACACATATATATATATAAAAAGTGCTGGTTTCCCTCTCTGTGCAGACCATCATCACAACATTATGAAGCTCATCTAAATATTTAAAAATTTAGTACATACCACAAAGAAAACCCAGCACTTCACCATTACAAAGTTCAACTGTTTAAAAAAATAATAGCTATTTATTCTGAGAATCATATAAAACCCAGAAACACATAATGCAGCAGTACTTACTGTTAAAGCAAATAATACAAATGGGTACTAATTGGCTTAAAAGGGTTAATAGAAAAGGAACATATCAGACTAACAGAAACCAAACACCAACAAGCAGCACATGTTCCCGTGTGGTAGGATGTCAGTACATTTACATTTAGGTCTACTCACATTTCCTCATCTTCCTACATGGTCTAAAGAAGCTTAATCTGGATATAAAAAACAATGTAGGTGTCAAATACATATTGTAGCATATGTATGTTAATCCTGGGGTAATTTTTCTAGTATAAATACTACAAAAATTGTCCCAGAATTATACCACCATATATTTCACGTCAAGATGGAACTGTTCATATTTTGTAAGGATTGCCATGTGAACAAATAAGTAGGATGATGAGAGACCTAATCTGAATCTTGTCTTTGATTTTCCTCAGTCATTCCAGGCAAATGCCAGAATTGTACCTTAAAAGAAACCACACCTGCCCTCTTCCTAGTCCTAACCAACTCACCACTATCTCCCCACCTCCTTCAACGCAATGTAATACCCGCTTTTGAAGGCTTTATTATGAAGCTCTAGCATCACACCCCCACAGTGACCAATACAGCATTAACAATCAATTTGGATTTCAAGTTGTCATTATACTGGCAGATTTAATTTCTACCATAAGATTCAGTGCATGACGAGATGTACTGAAAGACACCTTACACGGTAAACTGTACAAAATAGTCAAAAATTACTTCCTTACTACTATCATGGCTAGATCATTCTTAAATCCAGTTAAACTAGTTTTATTAAGACCATTTTCCTTTTGGCCTGCCAATATTTTCTTTTTATTGCACCTTCTAATTTTAGACAAGTTTAAGGACTGTCATCTTCTGCAGGGGTTAAATACATAGTCTTCTATAACTGATTGCCTTGTTGTCTAAATTTATTACTTGTAGTAATCTATGTTGAAAATGTTTTCACTTCTGTTCTTATGCAGAAAAAATTTCAAAGATCATAGATTATTGGTTATTCATATATATCAAGTTGCATCTAATGTTAATATTTCATGTTCAATGAGATATGTAACTCACAATTTTACAGTTTTAAAACAATATAAACTTTTCCTTTCGGCTCAGGATGCTTTAGACGCAGAAGGATTACAAAGTGCTCTAAACCTGAAGCTGCTTACTTCAAGAAGAAAGACCACAAGAGTTTGACATTTGCCATGTTAAATGATACTAGGTGCTAAATTAATGCATATTTCAAGAAAGTAAGCAAAAAAGCACAACCTTCAATAATTGGGGAAGAAAGATAAATTACTTGCAGTAACAAGCCACTTTAAGTCATACCTATCAGTTTAGGGCAAAAGCATGCTAAGTTAATCCCCAAGTAAAGTAAATTCAGATTTGATTACCTTCTCCAGTATACACAGCATGCTCAGGTTCAACTAATGACGTATCTTTTTCACTAGAAACAATGCGACTTTGCTCATGGCTGTTCTCAGTTCTCAGCACAATGTCTTCATTTATTGCTCTGTCAGTTCTCCTAATATCGTTGGAAACTGCTTGCAATTTGTTGCTCTCTCTCGCGTGTATACTGATAACATTTACGTGAATTTCCGCTTCAGAAGACTCTTTTTTCAAAAGACACAATTTCTCATCCCCCTCTGTTTCAAGGTCTTTTAAGTTGGCCAGTTTCATATCTGGCTTATCATCTTTAATATCATGACCAGCCTGGTAATCCATGTCACATGTACCTACATCATCATCCATAACAGATGACAACCCATCTAGTTTGGCCTGATCATCTTGTACCTCTACAGCAGTCAACTTCCTATCTGAATGAACCGTGTCATTATACAAACCAAATGACTTCTCACCAGAACAATCCTGCACATCAGTATCGCTAGAGTTGACGTTGTGTTCATTATGACAATTCTGCAATCCCACTTCAGGCAGGTTTTCAGTATAATCATTCTGCATCTCTACATCAGACAACTTTTCGCTTGGTTCCATTGATCCACACTGCAGCAATTCTAAACCATCCAATATTTTCCTTCGTCCAGTCTCGCCACCTTGCGATTCCTCATCACCTACGCCTTGAAGCAGATGACAATGAAATTCTTTTTCTCCTGATGTGTCACTACAGGGATGGGGGTGAGACACTCCTGACTTTGGAGACATAACACTTCTTTTCTCATTCTCACGTTCCACAGGACTAGAATTGTGACTAGATACGTCACTGGATATTTCTGTGCCATATGGTTTATTTTCTTCTACAAATTTAATATGCACTTCTCTTTCAGAATCAACAAAATTATCAACAGTTTTCTCTTCAACTGCATCATTAACTTTATCAGTTGTCTTCAAAACTTTGGTATCATTTCTTTGCTTCAAAACTTTAACATTTTTCAAGTGTTCTGAGTTGCAAAAGCCATTTCCATCAACTACTGAATTACTCGATTTAACATTTACAGCTTTAGCACTATGTGATAAAACTACATCTGATAAAATGCTTGAATTTTCACACATATCTTCATCACCTGCTGCAGTAATGGTTTCATTGCACATGTCTGGAATATAGAAATTGAATCAAATATCGAGGCTGCAGGCATAAGCTCAGCACAACACAAACATTCAATGCATGTATATTTCTGATCTGCAAAAATTAATTCACATGCATTTCTCCACAAACTGCTCATAGCAGGAGTAAAATGTACCTCGATATTGGGATTTCATTTAACATTCAGAGAACTAAAGTCACACTGCACAAGTACTTTCTCTTGATCAGCATCAACTGTTAGCAACTGACACAAGAAACTCAAAGAGAGAGAGAGAGAGGTTCCAAACATAGCCAAATTATGCATGAAAATAACCTGAATGAAAATGTACCGCAATAAAGTGTTGGGAGTATAGTGCTACCAAATGAATCACACCTTCGACTTCTTTGGTATACCAAATTCAATAAGAATATTGTATAGCAGTTATCTCTTCACAGAGCCATATGCTTTTTTTTAAATCTATAAACAAAAGATCTGATCAATTGTTAATCTGTTACATCTGAACGCACACTGATGATCCCCAATAATTTCGTTCACATATAGAGGTAATCTTGCCAGAATTTTGTATGATGCAGAGCCCCCCCCCCCGAATACGAGGCTGGGATAGTAACCATTCGACCGCGATGTTCGTAGTTAATTTCTAGATTCTGAAGCCCATGCTCGTAATATTAAGAATTCAATCCCTACCTCAAAGAAAACACCACAGTTTATTACAGATATAAATTGGTTAATGCTTTCCTAGGGAAATAACCCCTGTTTACAATAATCATCTTAACGAAATCCACATACACTCAGTGGGTGGGTGGAGAGAAAAACCCGCATAGATATTGAATGTTATAGCAGGTGATGGGGTTTGCAGTGGCCGCTCGATCGCTGGGACCGTGGGTTTGAATCCGACTCAAGCCATGGATGTTTGTCCGCGTTTTTGTGTTGTGCTGTCCTGTGTACAGGTAGAGGCCTTGCGACGAGCCGATCCCTCGTCCAAGGAGTACTACCGAATATCTATAGATCAAGCCAACGAAAAAGTTGGGACCGGCAGTGCTCAGGCACTTGAAGAAGGGGTTGCTCCCAGTATCCATTAAGTGGGAGAATCTCTTGCTCTGTGAGTAAAATAGTTACATGAGACATGGTAGCCCCAATTTAAGTGAGATGCGGGGTGGGCCAATGCAACTTGCAGATCAGTTGCAGAAAGAATCTCATATTCAGTTTAGCAGAACTTTTTGGCCCTGTGCATGGAAAGAGGTTAGACATTAAATGATGTCAGTGTTCAGAGAAGGTATAGGGTTAGTGAAATATTATAACAAATATCCTTTGATTTCTAGCCACAGCTCCTTAAACTCCTCTATGATGAATCAGTTACACATTCTCAAATTGCAAATTCTGCGGAGAATCTGACACAGGCCTTGAAAAGCAAATGTGAAATTTGGTTTTGTGCTTCCGTTATTTATTGGGGCAATAAACATTTCTGGGATGTTGTTATTGACAAGGAGAAACGGCTTGCCTCCTTGTGTGGGTACGGCAACTAGAGTGAACAAAAGACAAGCCTTGGCTCCTTCCTACTCTTCAGGCACTGTTGTAAAGTACATTTGACGCGATACGTGCGTGACCTTGATTCACCGATCATGCGCCCCAAGACAGTCCACCATTTCAGGCGAACGTAATACTAGTACAGAAAAATAACATTCTTCCTTCGTCTGGAAAATGTATTAGCAGGCCCGCGCCGAGCACATTCTGCCGGTCCAATGTATAAGTACTCAATTTTTCTGTTCTTAGATTACCACGTTTAATTACGGATGGATTTCGGTTCTTTTAGCGCCCCTTCAACCATGGTTCCTGTAGGCAACTGCATACTTTGCTACCCTCTGGCGCCACCCCTGTTTTTCGGCACTCCAATGCAATGCTTCAAAATTCTGTGCCCCCATAGCAAATTGCCGCAGCTCGGCTCTTGTGTATTTGATGATATTTACAAGACATTGACGCTTCGCACATGTCCACATTTTTTCCCCAGCCATCGTATATAATACTACGTACTGAAAAATACATTCCCTGTGTCCACGTGGCTAAAAGTTTTTCTTTTTTCGTGGCTTCGGGTGAGGACGTGGAACAGATTAAGAACAAGTTACTGCTGACGGGCCAGAAGAAGAACAAGGACCCCCCCCCCAATAACCAGAATGATGTTTTGGCCATATTTATCCACCTTAATACTTCGAAACTGCAGTCTTTCAGACATTTCCAATCCTGTTAAGATTTCTGGTTCTTACGACGAGTATGAAGACTGTCGTCTGAAGAATGTCGAGCCGTATAGTCCGGTATACTGGCCAACGTTTCAGAGGCGGTGACTACATCGGGACGCAACATCCCAAATAAAACCCTGTTTTGATAACTTCTTCAGGTTCGCGATTATACTGTATTCCTCAGTATTGGAGTAGACAACTTTTCAGAATCTCAAAATCTATCCTCCATCCTGCTTTTATTCACTTGTTTACCAAATATAGACTAGATACAAATCATTTACAAAATAGGCGGGACATGTAGCATGCACGGGGAACAAGAAATGTGCATACTTGATTGGAAAAAGTAGAAGGGAATAAGACAACTCGGAAGATCTGGGCGCAAATGGGATTATAATATTAAAATAGGCCATACGGAAATAGGTTGGGAAGATAAGGATTTAATTCATTTCTACGACGGATTTTAGAGGTAGAATGGCGAAAGACACACAGGTCTTTTGCACATGGTATAGGAATCGAAGACACGTGACACCACTCATTCTTCGGCATCTAGTTCAAATCATAACAAAGGGGGCCTTTACCTTACAGGGGAGGCGGCTTTCCTCAAATCCTGTCTTTGATTAGTTTCATTTAATCAATTAAAAACAGTAATAATATTTACTTTTTATACAATCTATAATATTGCAAATTTCAAATGTAACTGAATTTCAACTAATTACAACCGCCAAAACATTAAACTACAGAAACAACCAATAATATGGAGTGACAGAGATATAATACGACCATGTAAAGTGGTTTAAAACAAAGACTAATTCAAGTACAACGTACACGTGTCACTCCAACTGTTTAAAACAGGTGCAGGCATCTCGTGGCGGGTATGTAACCCTGGCAACGTTTTATGCTGCCCGCCACACAATTTGGGAATCAGGCAAAGCGAAAAGGACAACCATTTTCTGATACTGAAGAACTGATACAAATATACAAGATCCAAGTGTAAGGGTAAACAATCACAAACGAATCTTATAAGTCAATATTTTGTAGATGTAGACCTGCAACGTTAAAATCAAATCGCTTAAACTCTGTGACGGAACAAATCAAAATTACAGACAAACTCCACGGAGTACAGTCCTTCAGAGGATGACAGTAGCTTCGCTAGTCGCGAAATTCACCTATTTTACGAAACCCGAATGTTCATCACCGTGTTCACCAGAGCTCACCACCGGTTCCCATCCTGAATCACACGAATCCAGTCCACAACCTCCCCATCCATTTCCTATTCAACCTCGTCATCCCTCGTGTCCGTCTTAAATGTTTTTTGGCAACAGGCGGTAAGTAGAAAACAAATACGAATGTTACTTTTAACTGAATGCGGAAAAGATTTTTGCTTAACAACCGCTCGTTTATTATATACAATGTGATGAATTATCTGGAAACACTTCGACAGCTTTGGAACCAAAGACCTCAACCAACACGGCGTTTTTTTTTTACGAAAGTAGAGCCTACGATTTTCTGAACATGGGCCTTCTACGGCAACTTCCACATGGCAAGTGAATAGATTTTTCAGAATCAAATTAATTTCTCTTTAAATTATGTTTCGCAAAACAATACAAATAATTACAAACAATCGAAACGAGTCACTCCAAATCCTGGGATGTGTATTAATTCCAATCGGGGCTTCCATATGAGAGGTCGGCCGCCAAAGCTTTCAAATAACGATTCCTACTCCAGCAACCGCAAGTCACATACTGTTCAGATGAGTAATCAAATACGCTAATACGTAGTCTATAATGGAACGCCATATTAAACAGCATCGTAAACAATTATCGAAAAATTTTCCTTGTTCCGTCAATATAAAATAAGAACCAAAAAAAAGGGGGCGACGTAAATTTTTAAATGTAGAAAGGAACAAAGCTAAAACGTGCACTGCTTAGTTGACACGGCAGTAACACCGTATGTTATCACTGCTAACTTTGCAATGAGTTTATTTTTAACACATTTAAACTTTCCTAAAGTTACGTTTAGCAGCGTTTGAATCTCTCAGTTACAAATGAAGAGCTGCAATAATAGTGGCTCTTAAGGATTTATTTGCGACTTCCAAAATCCGAAATTTGGCGTCTTTGTATCGCATTCCAAATACTTCACGGAGCCAAACTGTATAAACACTCAAGGAACCATCATTCTGCTGAAACATTATCACAGAAGAGAATACACATTACTTACCATCAAAAGCAAAATCCACTGATATACTTCTACCTCATTAGGTTACTTTTCTTATTCATAATTCGTAAATCTGACGCATAATCAGTGCGACGTAATTCCACATTCAATATAATTGAAAATCCAAATACAATCAACAACAAACAATATCAAGTCCACATAATTACGAAAGGCACTCACACTACTGTGTAGGCTAGAAAAGGTTTCTGAATTCTTTGATTTCAGGATATTTTATGGTCTTCAAAACTTAAAACTAAACAAACGTTAATATGAAATTTCCTACTACAAACAGAACCTGAAACCAGTTCTTCACTCAAGTCAAACAGTTAGATAGAGCCCATGTTATAACAAAAATACAGTAACAGATATGGGGTAATGCCACAATAACTTTTTTACTTTTTATGAAACCTTTTCAGGACAGCACTTTAAAAAATTCTGACTTTTCCTAATGC
The DNA here is from genome assembly GCF_977971745.1 of Zootermopsis nevadensis. NCBI lineage: Eukaryota > Metazoa > Arthropoda > Insecta > Blattodea > Termopsidae > Zootermopsis > Zootermopsis nevadensis. Next base: position 6,157,509 of record NW_028259149.1, on the reverse strand, counting down.
AAATAAAAACATTCTTATGGGAATAATATAACAAATCACATGCAGCTTCTGATCTCATAAACAGGCTCTTACAGTCCACTTTTAAAATGTAGCATATATATATATATATATATATGAAGAGTCATTCCCACTACATGATAAGGAACCCCCACCCCACCCCCAAAATCACATAGCATGTCATCAATAAAGTGTCAGCTAAACACTAATGCATACACTAAATAAATTCTACAGCAAAATAAAATGTTTTACTGGACTTACCAGAGTCTGAATGCTCAATTCTGCTTTTCTCTCTTACACCTGACTCAGTATTTGATGTTTCTGGATTTTCTTTATCATCTACATCTTCTAACAACTTATTAACTTCAGAATCACTCAAACCAAACTGTTCACCGTCTTCAACAAAATCTAAGCCCACAGACTCTCTACTGGTCCTTTGTACTTCACCATCTTCAGGTACCTGGGCAGTATTCTTTTCATCACACACCAACTCATGTGAAATTCCATTGGTAGACACTGTGCTCGTAAGTTCAGTATGTTCTTCAGTAGAATTCAAACTCAGTTTCTCCCACTGAGGAGGTATAGTCACTTTCTTTACAGTCATGTCAAATGACATAGACTTACTCATTTCAAATATTTTTTTAATAGGACTTGATGTTTGTGGTGCACCATTTAATGTTTCTGGTTTTTTAATGTGTCTATTTGGGTGATCATTTGATGGCAAAGCTGGGGCACATTCACCACCTTTAGTTTCCTTCACCATTCTGTTACTACAATCAATCTTGGACTGAAGTTGATGTGTGCTTAATTGGGGAACTTGTTGTGGAAGGTCTTTAATAAAAACACCCTCTACTACTGGTTCAATTACATCCACAGCAGTTATCAATTGCATGTTATTCCAATGACAACTTGTGATCTCTCATACCTTTTGAGTAGATCAACTTGGACATAATCTGAAAATATGAAAGCAACGATAATGACAATTAATATAAATAACTGCAATTTGTATTTACAGTACAACAAACATCATGCAAATTAACAACATTTAAAATGTTTCCATTATTTTACTAATTCTTCTTCTATTACTATGACTACTACTACTGTTGATCTACTTCTACCACCACCACCACTACTAGTAGTAGTACCACCACCACATCAATATCAATAATAGCTTTATTCGCAAAATCCAAAAGTTAAAAAAACCACATCCACAATTACAAATTCACATAAGACAGCACACTTCTCCCCACCATGATTCATGAGAAGTATTCAAGATGGCGGCCGAATACGAATCAGCGCTATGTCCCCTGCTGAACGGAGTTGTATACAACAACTCAAATAATTGGAAACACTAAGAACAATTACTAACAGACACAACGATCAAAGAAACAACTCAAAAAGCGATTAATTATGAGGAACCAAAAACCAAAAACTGATGTGGAATCACGCATCAGGATGCAAATTGGTCGAGATTCCAAACACCGAAAACACAGATCTCGAAATTTTGCTGCCCCATACACAGCTACAGGGTGTCTACTAGTCCCAATACAAATGGGGTACTGAGCATAACACAAATCTGAGTCAATAACTACCCAGAATTCCACAACGCGATGCGTGCAGCTCCGCTCAACGGAGCCTCACACACACACACACACACAACGTGGCAACGTTGCCTACGTTCCAACTTTCAGGTTGGACCATTAGTTGCGCCTGGTAGTGACCAAGGGAATGAGCTGAACAAGATCAAATAAACTAATATGGCGTCCTCCAGAATACAACGTGATTAGCTTGTTCTATATTTTCTTCCAAATAAGCGTTACATGGCCAATATCACTCACTGGTATCTTTTTTCATAGCACTGTTACCTCTGTCCTCTATAAAATCATCAATAGGCCAGGCCGCATTAAATTTTTACATCTCATTCCCAAATGCAGGGTTTGGTAGAGGAAAGTAATCGCAGTACAAAATGGCAAAACAATAAAAATAATCATTACGCAGTAAAATGTGTCCAAATTAAATATTTACAGTTCCGGGGGCCCCTATCACTAACAACAAATTAAGTTAAATTACAATAATTTATAAATAAACAATAAATATAAGTAATTATCACGTAATCGGCTTCCGGATGATTACCTGGACGCTTTTCGCCGTAAAAAAGCTTGGATTCTATGGATGTCCAGGGCGACCCCAACCCCCCCGAAACTTGTACAAATGAAAGTAATGGTAACTGTAATTTAGGGCCCATTTTAATAGCAACAAATGTGAATACGACCGAATGCTCAAAATAAAAATATGACTGTTCCTTCTACATTTAAAGAATGTAAGCAAAACCAGACTCTAATATGATTCATAAATATAATTTTAATTGCATGCTAACTCGGCCGATTTGCTACGGATAGACGCCATATGCAAACAGAGCCTTGTATATACGCCACCACATAAGTATCACAAAAAGGGCGACATCTTTCTGTTCTAGGGATGTAGGACAAATTTCTTTAACAATTCAAATTCAGAAACCCTACACGCGAGTTCGCATTACAGCAACACCATGACAAACTCCATCGATCCACGTGAGAGAGAGGTTCGAACCACCGCATGATTCGGCGTATGGGCGATCTATGAGAGCCCTCCTTTAATACATAGAAGCACGAGCATTAGGAAAATCACACCTACAGATTTAAATCTAATGATAATACGGGCGCGCACAAGTGAAATGGGTATTCAGTATACTATACATGCAATGTTTTAAAATTACTGGCCAAAAAGAAATGGGCAACCGGCTTTTGAAATGCCAATTACACGCCCCCTTAGATTCACAGTGTTTTAAACGAACAGCTAGGCCTACAGAGGTCCTCTTTGTTATCATTTATGCACAAAGTACAGATCCACTATTACGATACTGAGAAACATGCTGCGCCAATGCGCAACCCTTCCTGCGCAAGACTGTGGGCCAATAAAAATTACTGCATTTTCTTTTCCTTCTGTAGTGAATAACACTATTAAATACTGTAAATGAGATTAACTTACTGAAACCATTCGACGTCTGCAAGTTGAACTACAAAAACCTTTACGACGAACCATGTGTGGACGACTCTGCTTCATAACGCTGACTCCTAAACGTCGACCCTCGGGAAATGTTCCATCTACCGATCAGCGGGCGAGACGGTTTGCCCACTGTTGCCACGTTGCAGGACCCTGCGCAACGTATGGCAAATACGCAGTGTGAGTCAGCCAGTCCAAAATTAGTTGTTACCTTATCCCTTTTCTGTATTGAAAAAATGGTGTAAAGGTGTGTGTTTAATTGTTCGCGTTGAACTGTATGTGGTAGCGCGAACAGTTCGGTACCGGAATACACACATGAAAACTGTCAATTTCCTCCTTTCCTTTGGATACGACTTTCATATCTAATGCAAGCCTAATCGAACAAATTACTGGCGAAATTTCAGAACTTTTGGCAGCAACTAAAAACAAAAGATATAACATTTCACGCATGCGCAAATGGATGCAATTAACCTGCTAAGCAGCTGGCACCAACCACATCCACCTGAATACGGCATGAACTTGAAACTACTCAGTTTCCACGGAATATCAAATTTGGCAGTATTTATTTCTGGCTAAATTGGTTACATATCGCACTCGGTGCCACAATTCTGTCATTTAATCTAATAATAATAATAATTGCGCAATCAATCGGTCATGAAAATGGACAAAATCAGGAGAATGTCAGTGTGCCAAATTTGCCTTTTTTGACTTATTCTGCTTAAATATTCCATATATGTGCCGAGGATATTCCACCATGTCTAAAGACAAGATGCATTGCTGTTCAGCTCTTCCCTGGCGCTACTGCTTGATCAACAAGTTTTACACCAGGACAGCTGTCTCCAGCACAAAGTCCCTCGCATAGTACCTTGTGCGAGGTTAGGTTTCGTATGCCAGCCAACAAATTGCTGTATATAGATGGCTTACCACCATAAACTAATGGAAGGAACGCGCTAGAACAACAGCAGTTTTGTTACTGGTTGTGGATATAAATTTTGTAATGTGTGTGCGATTCTACATGGGGCACGCAAAGTACCTTCAAATTGCTGCCCAACATGCTCAATTACTTCCCCATTCCTATTTACTTTACAGTTTCTGAAAGTAAAAAATCCCGTCAGCTCATCACCATACCAGTAAGGGATGCAGAAACTGTAGTTTCAGCTCCACGGAAGTGTTTCACACCTCATGCAAGAGGTACCAACTGGATTGGAGGGGGTTGCGGCAGAAGCCATTCAACGAGAAAAATTAGGGCACATTTGCAAGGAACCAAACTCAACTCGCCAAATCGGTAGAGGGAGAAAGTAAAAAAAATCAGTTAAATAAACTACTCACTACGCTACATGAAAATACATCCTACCATTAAAAAGGCGACATTCTTCTGGGATGTAGCGCCATGTAACTGGTCTCGTAGTAGCCCTGATGATGGAGGTAGCAAGGACCTCTGAAAGCTGGTAAACTTCTAACAGATGTCAAGGCGCTGCAACCCAGAAGGCAGCCATCTTCCTAATCACCGCCGTGAGAACCTCAAATCCTACATGCTACCTTTACTTATCAACTTCGGGGAGTGGTTACCTAATATCATTATTATCAAACGAACGTTAACCAATTTCTTTTAGTTCCATATGAGCTGCGTTGCACATACTACAATAACGAACGTCCCGTATCTTCCGGGTTGTATGTGTAATGTGTGTCCGTATTCCAAGTTATTACACTGCATTTACAATTTTGCAAATAATATCAATATCGAATTTTAGTGACAAAACTACGCACACAAAGACGTCTGAAGTTGATCTAAAAAACATAATGAGAAGAAAGCAACAAAGAAAGCTGGCACGTCATTAAACAGGCTGACTTCATTCTCTGGAAACGGGTAACAAATTTCTGGCACAGAGAAATAAATATACCGCAACAGAAGTGAATGAAATAGGGATTAGTCCTCAGGAACAATGTGATAAGACGAGGACTGCTAAAAAAACGGGTAACCAAGTGTAAACCGAGCAGCGCAAGTACGTCCAACGGCAACATGTATCTGGAGCTTAGGGCGAAAGTCAACAGAATTACAATGTACATCTTTGACGACCACATAAAATGTTTTTCTCGAAAATTCATTCTCCGTTTCCAGATAAGACTGCAATCAAGTGGCCGTATTCTACAATCATTACACAATCATGCTACGGCCGACAAAATTGTCCCAGCAACTCACCTCTATTTTTAACAAGCCTTGCAAAGAACTCTTTCTGTTTCTGCTGAATGCTCAAGCTTGCAGCAGAAACAATACATCTGTATAAAACTGGCCAATACATTTGTATTTCACTCGAAATGAAAATTCTGCTGTAAATCAATAATCTACAGCTGCAGGATGATAAACTCGATAGGTCATTCCTTTTATTTCCATAACGTTCAGTATGAATACTACACGTCCCAACAACCCATAAGACAGACATCTTTCTTGGATTTCTGGTTCATAAACTGTGAATTTTGCCCGATTATTACAATATGGCTGAATGTCAGAACTGAAATTCATAGAAAGCACACTGGCGACAATCCCGAAACGGTATACTAACATATCAGATTACAATCATCATCACACTTTTAAAATGGATAAAGTTCCGGTTGGTTGGCCTCCGTCATATCGTTTCCTCAACAAATTCAACAACGCAAGAACAAAATTGACATCCGTTTCGGTTTTGGTTCGGATGGACTTCGTGTGCAGTCGGAAGGTTCGGCATTGAAATACAATAGCCTCGCACAAGGGTCCCAACACCCTCCATCTGTTTTCACAATACAGCCCAGTGTCGACTGAACATTTTACAACAGAACAATGTTAAAAGCCAATGTTGAGGCTACTTAGAAGGCCAACCTAGGAAAGCTATCACAAGTTTTTGAATACAGACCACATCGCTTACGTGCTTTATCCCAAAATTCACTTCAATAAAAGTACGCCATCTTTTAAGTCGACACTCCGTGACGTTTGGAGAATTGTCAGCTGAATTACTAACCACTCAACGTTTATGTATAGGTTTATAACAAAAAAGTATTTATTGTGTGTTATTTAGAAAATTCGACTGTTCACCGAAAAAATCTGCGAGATGCCCACAAGTTACCAAATACATTGAAGTTGTTTTTGTATGCAAAAAATACTCACCCCAACTGGTTCGTCTCGTTTTAAACTACTTTGAAATCAATATCCTTCCCCAGGATATTTCCCTTCTCGGCCAATTTCTACTTACAAGCTACATGTGTCCTGACGGGTGAAAGCAATTGACATTTTTTAAGAACAAAATTGTTATATTTCTCTCATAAAGGTCATATAAAACGAAAATTAGAATCGGAATTTAAAAACAAATGACCATATTTTCGAAAAAGAAATATGAGCAATTTCGGAACTTTTCAGTAAAATACAAATCTGTGGTGCGTTCACTCCGCGACGCAGATAACGAAATTGGAAACCGAAGCTGCTAAAACTAGGAGGAAGGGGCGGAGGGGCTTAGAAACTAAACTTCAGCTTGTCGATGTTGGTCTTCTGGGTTGTAATGTCGTGTGGACATGTAAACAGATACCACCGTTTCGGATAAACATATTGTTCCGTCATCCTCAGAGATGAAGATGGAGGCAGTATGATCGCTGGTATCTATCTATAAGTCCACCCACACAGCGTTACAACCCAGACGACCAACATCAGCATCTTCACCGTCGTGACTTCAAATTTCATAACATTAGCTTACCCAAATTAACTAATCCAAAATCTGCCAACAAATACAGAAATTGCATTGCTTTCGGTATATCTCAGAAATTGTTACTACACGTTGCTGCTTATTTCGAGTTCTGTATCTTTCAAAACCCGAAATCTCCTGACCATTCTCTGTTTATCGCATTGCAGAATCGAACGGCTATGTACAAATAGATGAACGGTGATCGGCTGGTTGCGCCTGGAAATCCTGGATCAGTGACCCTCCTCCAATGAGCCTCTACAAGTTGTCCAATTTGTAAACTTTCAAGCCAAAGGCCTTGTTATACGATTGTTGAAATAAGCAACAATGCTGTTTACATTTATGACATTAAACAGCTCGTTGCTAGTATGTTACGTAACCCCGTGCACTGTGCCGACAAGCAACTCCAGAATCAAAGCAATTAAAGAACATGGCATGCAGCAAATAAACATGAAACGATATGAATAATAAAGCACCTTATTTCATACTTCATATCTCAAAGTTGTTACCTTTTACATATAGGCCCCTCATTCTGTGAACCATTATGCAAACATTTATAAACAAAACGATACACATACGATCAGCCATTCCATTTTATGCCAATTCCAAAAACGCTACTCACCAAACCTAACGGCATTTCGGCCATCCACACAACTGTGCTGGTAAAGCTAAAATGACGTATTCAGCGTGCTTGCGCGTGCGCGTGGAAGCAGCCAATGAACGAAGACGATAGGCACTTTCAGCGCTCTCCCGGTATGAATTGGAACCTCCGAGGTATTTCTTCAAAATAAATTATGGCTTTCAAATTTCAAATTTGGGCACAGCCAAATAATCCGAGGATCAACAAAAGAACATTTTAATTTCCAGACAAACTGCTTTTTGTAATATATCATTTGGTTCTAAATTCGTATTCCGGTATTTGAAGTTAAGTTCTTGCAGGATATTCGACAAAACACTTGCATGAAAATTAAGTTGTATTAAATTAGTTTTCGAAACAAGGTCTTGATCAAAAACAATTTTGTCCATCTTTTAAAAGCATTTCAGAAATAAGTTTAACAATTTTTACGCTATGACTGAAATATGTCCTTTTGAAACCGGTTATTCTTCCCTTCTAATTTAGGTACGTGGTATTGTCAGTGCCCATCCACCTCTCAAATCAAAGCAAAGCCTTTCTGCTGCAGAGTGACAATGAATAAAGTTAATGATAGAGTCGACCATTAACCTTATATATATGCTGAACGAAGCACTGGCATCCTACCACATAAGGAACATTGTTGTTACAAAGTTCTGAATTCTTTTGAATGCTGTGTGTTATCCATCTAAACATATTTATTATTTATACACTATAAAATATCAATATCAATCATTAGAGAACCATAAAATGGTTATCTTCATTAATCACATAATTTCAAAATTCAATTCAAAATCTAGCACAATAATGTAAACAGTGGGAAAATGTTAAGCCTAACCATTGTTCGTTTCTTAGGGTTAACTAAGACAGTGCAGTGATATATTTGGTAGATCAGCATCTTCTACGAATAGTTACCAGTAAGCACTCAAGCACTGGCTAATGTGTACAAAATTATGTACGATAATTTTGGGAGGAAATAACATTTCTTTGAAGAGCAATCTCTTGTACTGTCATTCCAAATGGCTAACTTAATGTAGAGTTCTGGTGAGAAGTTCGAAATGTTAATCTTCATGACTCTAGTATAATTTGATAATACAAAATTGTATTGAACATGTATTTATTCCAAATTTAAGTCTTATAATTTCATATACTGAAATACATCATTTCTTTCCTTTTCCGTACATATTACATTACTGATTTTAGAAAAAGGTCTTCTTGGAAGACCTCAGCAATAGACTATCGACGATTCTCATATCGATACTGCTCCTGAATTCTGCTAAATCGACTTTCACGAAAGTAGTTAGTCAGCTGGTGATTTGTATACGTGATTGAGCTTCCAGATAATTATCACAATAATTCACATGAATACAATGCAGAATGTTTTACGTTCACATCAGATTCTACATATCTGCAAAGTAAGCCAATTTATTGTGATCGGCGTATGTGACATTATGTCAGCTTGTTGCTTCAACGAAATTTTAAGAGCAATACACAAGGACTTGCCTGCACTGTATTATTCCGTTAAAGTGCGTTTGATATGATTAACTTTGGTAATATTCCAAATGCCTTCGTTGAAATAAGGACGTATAATTTTAGTAGTTCTTTCAGGAATTTCCGTCACCTTATCTCGACCCTATTTTAAGAGAGTGTAACATATTTTTTGTTCATACATTTGCAGTTAATTTCGAATGAGTGAAGTTGGGCCAGAATTGTTTATTTCTAACATCTAGAGAAGTTTGGTCTATTATAAAATCTCATCTGCTAAAATTGCTACAATTTTAGCTTCAGCTTCAGAAAACTGTGTACTTGTCCTTCATTCTTTGCTTGGTTAGTGCCATGTGACGTGAAATTTACAGAATGTATACAGTGATAATATATTTGTGCTGTTGTTTCATACAGTTCCATCAGTTGCACTGAAAATGCATCACGTGCCTGCTGCTGAAACTGAGCAGATTAGCTCAGTGATAACATCACATATATTAAGGATATGTGCTATGAATTTCGGCCATGATACACATTCTGCTGAACTGTAGTTTTCCTCAGTCTCTTTATGTACACGTCAGGATAGAAGATAAAAACAGGCCACTGCTCATTCTCCTTTAATCCTTTACAGTTCGTAAATACCTTACTATTTAACACTACATAACCTCAATTTGACAGGGTACTATGTATTTTGCAGGGAAAGACTATGATGTTGATACTAATTAATCGTTATAAAGTTACAGAAGGCTTTCAGTAATTAAATGTACAAAACATTTAAAATATGGATTTTATATAAATTAGTTAGCAGTGTGTGCACATTCATCACAATCTGATTATTCACCTTTGCTAATGGCACCAGTTATCTGAGGTATGTGACCTTTCTGTGAAACTGGATTCCCCATCTAATCAGCCTGGGAAAAGAATATTGGTCTTCTCTTATTATAAAGTGCCTGTAATTGATTGCCTGATCTGAATTAAATTTGCAATATGTTGACAAATTTTAGTAAAACTCTCCAGTATAAAATTTCATGAATTTAGCATCACTCTTCATTTACATGCAGTAATTCTGCACTAAGTTAAACATATTGATGAAATTTGGTGCATAGTGTCATTACCGTCATTTATTTGTCAGACTGAATTTTGGTCCCATTAGGACTACCTGACTGCACTTACATGAAGGTATGAGTACATTCGAGATATTGAAATAAAGTGTGTGGAAGGAAGTTTCAGGTAATTATAATGTATATTCTTCTATTAATAAATTTTCTGTTCATAAAGGAGGATGAGTATTCTTAATTTGTTATAGTTCCTAGACCTCCAGATATTACATCTGTAGACATCTGTCAGAGAAAAGTATAACTAAGTCAAAACATCTGGTGAGCAAAACAGACACAAGTATCATTCCTGCCAAACACTCCTGAAATTATTGATACTCTCTTTTTCTAAAATATTTTGTATGCATTTGCTGTAATTTTGGAACAAATCTCCACAGAAGTATGGAAAAGAACAGTGAAAGTATTGAGATGACAGAAAACAATTGTGTGATTTGACTCATTAGCAGTCACAGTTACTGCTAAAGTAAAAGTAGAACATGAATATCAAATGTTCTAAAGCAGGAACATAAGACTGGATGTCTGAGAACAAGGGTGCTGAGGAGGATATTTGAATAACAGAGAGGAAGCAACAGGAAGCCGTAGAAAATTTCAAAATGAGGTGTTTTGCTCTCCTTATCATTTGTAGTGGACACCAGAGAATTTCAAACTCAGATATTTACAATATTAGTACAAGATAAATATAAAACCTTAATGTGCCAAACACTAAACTCAGTAAACATCAAAAAGGAGTTTACTATACAGGAATTAAGCTATTCAGTAATCTTACCCCCACTACAACTGTTTGAATCATGATACAGAGAAGTTTAAAGCAGCACTAAAAGAGTATCTCCTGTCTCACTCCTTATACTCCATAGAATAATTTACCTAAACCAAAAATGTTCAGCTATTATAAATACATGTAAGTAATAGTGTTATGTTTTCTTGTGTAATTAAAATTAAAAACCTGAATTTGTGAAAGTGGTAGATATATGGGTTAGCTTCAAGGGTTTCTGAAAATCATTTTATTATTTTTATTTATTTGTTTACAGTCTTGTGCTCAGAATGTATTTTACAGAAAATGCATAGGTCAAATCAGACATTTCTCTGGCCTGTACCAGCCTCGCTATAACAATGAAGAACAAAACAAGATCTTACAAGTACTTAATGAATCCAGTGCAGAAGAGCTGTCCAGGTAATAGCTATTTTCAACATTAAGTTGTAAATTAGAATTGAGTTAATTCTCTCCTTTTAAATATAACTTTATGTTAATATGGAAAGTGCATTGAAATTTTATATATCCATGAGTATAAAGAGTTATTTTCATCTAGATATCACTCTAGCTTATAATATGGAATGTTTAAGCTTGATGAGACAGCCATTCACATTTTTGTTGCTTCCTTAACTAATGATAACCAAACTTAATTGACATTCTTGTACACAAAGGTCAAACCATAGTATGGCAGCTTTTGGGTAAACTCATAAATGCACTTATATGAAACTTTACATCACAGAAATACAGAAAGTGAATTGCAAAATTTGTGAATTCGGTAAGGATACTGAAAAGTATATTTTTATTCATGTTAAATTTCTAATGGTATTTTTTATACTTTCATGCCTACCAAAATACCACTAATTTTCTTGTTCTTGTTTGTCTCTACTGTGCACATATGGAGATATGAAAAATATATAATTTAAGTCACTGGCAAACATAATTGAACTGAAAGATACCTACACAGCAGTAAATAACATGAACAAACTTTTACAGATATGTGAAAGATGCAGAATTCTATGGCTATCGGAATAAAGTCCAGAGAAATTTTATAAGTGATCTCAAATATATATGTGTATTTGTCTTAATTCTCTAACTTTATTAACAGCAGTGAAAATTCCCACAACTTGAATTATCCATACCTTTTGAGTTACATAAGCACATCATTCTCATATTAATTAAAACCAACAAACTCACATTTACTGTTTTAGGTTTGATATCGGCAAAGGTCGTATAAATAGCTTGCAACAGTTCCGGCGTAAACGAGGCCAGTTTTGCACATTAGATGCAGTTCTTGAAGTGGATGGTTTGGGGGTGAAGGTCCTGGAGAAACTTTGTGACAGTATATTGAACCACATTTATGGTTCTGAAATGGAAGGTTCTGTAGATAAATCTCAAGTACAGAAACAGTTGAAATCATCCAAGAATCAGAGAAGCCAGATGCTTACCCCAACACTTCAATTAAACCAGAAAATAGTAAGTTCTGTTTACAACACAAAACGGGGATTGTGGTCTGGCTTGAGACACTGCGTTGTCTTGTGGTTACCATTGTTTCTGCTGAACTTATTGCCCCTGTATTTTACCCTAAAGATGTAAGCAACAGGTTTCATCAAAACATTAGTGACTATCTACAAGACTATGTGGTGTCAAATCCAGTTTTTCACAGTCATGACAGTCTTTGTCAGGACAGGCAAAGGTTTACACAGATGAAAATTGATATTTATATTTTTGGAAGAGTCTTAAATATTGAAGAGATAATCAGATGCTGGTTTTGGTATCATATATACATATTTTAGTAACTAATAAAAATACACTTGTGCTTATAGAATAAATTGCCGGCAAACATGTGGAGCAAAAATTCACATCTGAGCACCTATCTTAGTTTCATATAAAAATAATAATTTATTATTATTATTATTAGTTTTAATTCAGGGTTTCCTGTTATCTATGCAGGTAGTGCAGAGTGCTGTTGGTATTCATATTGGTGTCACTGCTGTAACATGGGCTCATATTGATTGCAGTGGGAAATTACTTCATTGGGATCTGCATAGTCTTGAACTTGGTCCCAAGAAATTACATCTCACATCTTTGTTTGATGTTGTAAGTCTCATGTATCAGAGTGAGTTATTCTCATAAGTGTTTATTAAATCTTAGATAGCAATAACAATATGCATTGTTAAACTAAAGAGGTGAGGGAGCATTTTCATGCTCTGGCTGCTTTCTCTCTGGGGGAAGAGCCTCCAGAAAGAAATGGACAGAAGACTAGGCATACCCTAGAGCCACTCCAAATGTGGTAACGAAGAGAAAAATCTGAAGCATGAATTTTTTATTTTCTCTTGTATTTTGTTACATATGTGAAACTTTTATTACATAATGAGAACTATATTTGTAACAATTCCTTAACAGTAACAAAATGTCACTTTAATTGGCAGGTTCAGAATATATGTGAAAGATTTCCTGAGGGAGATTTATTCATCATGGAAGATAACATATGTTCTGTACAGTCACATCAGAAGCTACCAGCATCTTTGTCCATCAACTTGCAGACTTCCCAACTTACTGCCATGTTTGTAGCTTTACTCAACAGTAAGCATGGAAGAAAATTTTAATTTGTTTGAAATTGTTATGTAAAACAAATGTTGTGTAATTCCGTTTTACAATTTATGATCCTGACTATTCAGTGAAAAGTGTGATTCCTAAGAGCAGTCAAAATACAATCCATGTAAATATAGAGTATGGATATTTCTTCATTCCAGATTCTCCACTGTCTCTCAAGGAGTCACAATCTGAATATCAACACCGTGTGTTTTTCTTACGCTCCCGACTACCAGCACGTTTATTTGGAATTCTTGTTGGTGCAGAGAGGGTGTCTGCACAAACAGTGGTATTGGACATTCTCTCTGAAGCTCAGAAAAATTCAACAACAGAACCAGCCAGAAGAAACCTAACCACTAGTAGATACAGCCCTATTAATGTCAATCAAGACTTAATAGAGAGCTACCTCAAGAGAACAAGTGTGGAGAAAGAGAACTTATGTTGGGCCCTGCTACTCACAATTACCTTCATGGATCTCATTATACATCAAAACCCTCGGAGTCTGAAAACCATTACTGGCAGGAAGTAATGATTTGCAGTGGCACAGCTAAGTTGTAGAAAAGGTTCAGCAGTGTGTGTGTGAAGTACAGATCATTCCAGTGCTTAGGATAGGCCATGGTGCAAAGACAAACTTTATCATGAGCCTGACAAGAGAGAATGTCAGTCTAAAATTTTAGTTCAGTGTAATTTCTTGATTTTTCTTATTTATGTATGTTTTTTATACAAGGCTTCAAGTTGTCTGTGGGCCATAGTTTGCTAGCCGACTCTGTTCTGAACTTGACAGACAGCAGTCACCAAAACAATTTTTGAGATGTCCATTTTTAACCCATCCACTATTATTTAAGGAGATATTAATCCTTTTCTTGGCCTTTGAAACTAATTTTGCTTATACAACATTAAATATTAAATTAAATAATTTCCCCCCTTCGAAATTCATTTAGTTTCTACAACATTAAATTCTTACGTCCATTTTATTGCTGTGGACTTTGTGGGAAAACCACCTATGTTACCAGCAATGTGATATATTTGGTAGAAAGGTTTTGTGTATGATGTAGAGCAAAATTTCCCACTTGGAACAATTATTCCCTCAATAACAGTGAAAGGGTTAAATTTCCAATGGAAACGTTGTGTTTCAGCAGAAAAATGTCACCTTGTATTTATGGACAAATAAATTTGCATTAATAAACAGTAAATACTTTATCTTGGCCTAGTTTACACTGGGGAAATATTTATGCCTTATACAGTCTCCTTATTTAGATCCCAGTTTTACACCAAGTATTTCATATTTGCTAATATTTACTTTTATTAACACAAACATATTTTTGCACACTGTGGACATTTACTGCTTTAGTCACAAATTTTTTATTCCATCATCTTAAAACGTTATAAACGTCACAGAAGGTCACATTGACTGTTGCAATTGCATAATATTCAATATCATTTAACATTTTGAGACCAATTGATTCTGTTCTAAAACAATCCTTGAATTACTACGTCTTAGCTTTCAGCACATCACCCCTACAATGAACACCTTTGACATGGCCAAACTTTTTTAAAATTTCATGAGGATCTAACAAATCTACCTTAAATTATATATAAAACAGATAATTTCAAAAACTGCTTTATGCTTCAACAATCTCAGAATCAGAATCTCAAAGCTTGCTGTATTTATAATTTTAATCACAAAAATACTTGTAAGATATAAGGTTTTCACAGTGGTGAGTATGAAGATTTCTGGGTTGTTGCACTGTGTAGTCTGGTTCATCGCCCTGATGATGGAGGTAGTATATGACCTCTGAAACGTTGGTAAACATCGACCAGACTACACAGCGCAACAACCCAGAAGACAGAAATCTTCACAAAAATACTTGCTTACAAAATCTGCACATTCATAACCTAGCAACATACCAAAATTTCATTACTTAAACAGTGATGTCAAGGAGAAAACTAAACATACAATTTATGCAAATGCCATGTTTTTATTTTAAATTTTACATATAAATGACAATTAAATATTCTTAATAACTTTAAAAGGATGGACGATTCTAAACTTCAACTCCTATCATGTAAAATGTATAAAAATTAAATTTTATCTGCATTAAAGTGCACTGCCTAATATAAGAAAATGTGAATAACTGCATACTAACACTGACTGGTACTAATTAACCTTTTGGACACCGTCATGTGTAATAAAGAGTACTTTTTATGTGTAGTCACTTCTAACCTGAAAACAGAAACTGTAAATTCCTAGAAAATGTATGTGTGTGTAACACAAACAAGACTTTCTCGGATGAATTTTAATGCCTACTTCTTTTAAACGCTTCTCCATAAAACAGTGTCATAATTTCAACTATTACAGACTTTCACTACATGAAAGTTGACAGACATAACCTTAAAGTTTAGCATCATTTTTTTTAAATTTTTAATGCAAAAATAGCTGCAACAAAATTGGTCACATACACATGCATAATGTTACATTATACTCTATCAAAAATATCCTTATTGAAAGTACATACTTTTAGTGCTGTATTTAAATGGTGCTACTGATATTTCCACATTGAAATCACAACCACTATGTTCATGTTGGTATTATTCATGTTACGGAATAAAAATTGCAAGGTTCGTTTATGAAAATCCTCAGTTTGTCCAAAGTTGTTGTGGAGGCAAAACTAACAAGAGACATGTGGTTACCAGTCTATGTGTCAATTCATTAATATTGCTGCAAGACGCACAATACTTTGGATTAAAGGTTATAACGTTCGAAGGAAGTGGCTGCCTTAGTGTATTTTGGATGACTTCGTGTGGTATTGGAAGGTGTTCTAAGTGATGCAGAAAACTTATGCCTTTAATCTTTGGCAGAGTGGTGAATCTACAAATGAATTAAATTGGCATGTAAGATAACTTAAGTACCCACAGGGCGACGACGACGATGGTTCTCTAAACGTAGGTCTTTTCGCCATTTAACTACTTGGCACTGCTGGTGGCCCGAGAAGAATCTAGTATACATTGGCATGTTATGTTAATTTATTAGGTAGAAATGTAAGTGCTAAAAGAGCAAGAAGGAAATTCTGTTGGAAGCAAATAAAAAAGAAGTGAAGGTGAAAGTATGACTGGTTAAATAAATACATTTGATATCAAATAAAGAAAACATGGGAATAACAAAAATAAGTTTCATGTTGAAATAGAGTATAATTAGCTAAAGATATGCTAGTTTTCTTTCCTTTTCCTTCCCTTCTGAGGATGATATTAAGATAAATTTCAATATTCACTATGGTACTGCAATGATTATTATTGAAGAAATGTTATTAAATCTATGTGTGGAATGAAACTTGGAGAAGATTGATGGGGAGATCACTAGAATTCCATGATCAAAATATTATATTGTGATGAAGGGAATTTTTTCGCACAAAGAGGTCCCAAAAGAATGTAAATGACAAACATGTAAGACAGCTACTGGATGGATGTGAGACTTTTTAAAAGGGATCACAGGGGAACAAACAAATAAAAACTCAAAAAGATGTCCCAGATGAAGACAGAACACACAAGTTAATTGACAATATTTAAAGTTGACAAATATGAAACAAGAGAATCTTAAGGCCTTTCATCCACTGACCCACTTTTAGTGTGATTGATGCCACAAGAAAAGGAGTTACCTGCATAAAGTTCATTACTTCACTGTTAATTTCAAATATTCAAAGAAATCAACAGAATTTAACTAAGTATTCTATTATCTGTAAAACAACTCTTTATTGAAACATACAATATGATCAAATAGAATTTAGTAATGAGACCATGACATGCAACCCTCATTATTTGGATACAGGATTATTCAAACATCCTGGAATGCTGGAAGAAGAAATAAACATAGGGTGGTCTATGTACAAGTCTTCATTATTTGATTGTATTTCTTCAATCAGCTTGGGTAAAACAAACAGCTTATATAACACAGTGCAGTGTGGGAAAACTGTGGAGGAACACAGATGACAAAGACTTGTTCCAGCCTGTAGGGGAGAAGAAACCTTGCTACTTGCTCCACAAAATTATTCATACACACACTTTACATCTCATATGCAGCACTTTAAATATTTTAGTACCTCCCATTTATTCACAATCTATCCAAAATTTGAAATTTTGAACAAGTACATTTTAAACTTACAAATGTTATTTTCTGGACATTTCATTTTGTGACAAGAATTTCATCTTGGAGCACACAGCTTTATTTAGGATACCCCTGTAAGTATAATTTTCAATGGTTTTGATATGTTCCAGTGGTCAGGCATAGTTATCAATATAGCAGAAACAGACCATATGGTCACATTCAAATATGCCATATAAACATTTTCATCGAGTTCAATATGTATACCTGTATGCTTTGCCAGGCGTAACTCCATTCAGGATTCAAGTCTTCAACCAAATAAAGACCACATCCATAGACATCAGTAAAATCCTAAGTTACATATCACTAAATATTTCCCATTTTTTGGGAAAGGGGGGGAAGTCTTAATGAATCTTTATAAATTTCTTTTGGAATAGAAATGGTGTTTTGAGGCTTGCTTGGATACTTCACCACTACAATATTAATTAAATGGGGACCAAAACATTTATGTAATTTCTGCTCCTTGATAAGAATTCTAGTCAAAAAATAAAAATATAAGACTACTATCTTCTGTTCATTTTTTATTACTGGCACCTTGTTATCAAAACCAAAATACTGCTGGGAATTTTACATTTGAACCATAAAAATATATATGAATCATTCCAACTTTTTATTTTGAAACCTTTCACTGTTAATGAAGAAGAGTATGTCAGCATGCCGATTAATACTAAGTCATAAGAATGTCAGAATATGGATATCCTCATCTGCTACAGGGATTGGGCCTATTGGCCCGTTCTGGGACAGTTGCTCAAGGCAACTTGTCCTTATTAGTCTTGTAAGGTGCATTTGAGTAGTAAGTGACAAGACTACTGCCTTTGCACAATTTCTACTCAATCCTGATTTTGACTGCCAGAGCCATCTAGCAGTGAATCAGGAGAGATATGGGTGAGAAATGGCCACTGAATTTTGCTTACGATACATCTTGTATCATGCTCATATAGTTCTTTTACATGCCATAAATCTACAGTTATCATACCGTTTAAAAACTATTAAATTTCATACACCTATTTTTGTGCTGCAGACTTCCCTGTCATCTGATCTCATACAAATTGTACAGAATAAGGGGCAATGTCATGAATAAGCTGTGAAATAAAGTGCTGATTCCATGCCTAAAGGCATATAAAAAACTTTCAGCCATGTATTCTCAGACACTGCCAAATGGAAGTGGATTGTAATTTCACACTCTGACCAACATAATTCAAGAAAACTGCTCCAGGTGCATTTTGAACATGAGGTTAGGTCAGCTCAAAGAGGCTGCGGACATTGTGGTGAAGAGAAAAATTGCCAACATCTGGAACTAAATTTAGCTGTCCAGTTCATAACAATGACACTTATAATTCAACTTGCAGGGAGGGGGAGGGCGAGTTCTTTGTTTTATGTTATGGAATTTAAAATAATTTTTGTTTGGACTTGGAGATAATAAAGGCCTAAATTCATAGAACTAATGTTACCCATCAACTTTTAATACAGTACCTTTCTTTTATATTTATCTTTAACTGTATAAAAATTTATTCATACACTGTTAACTACATTCATAGAGCAGGGCAGAACTACCAACATGAATGAACATGGTAGCAACATGCCCTTTGATGTGATCACTAAATGTAATGAATTTATTTTATATTTTAAAATAATACTTACAAACCACATCATGAGGACAGTACACATTTAGAGGTTACTTGACACACAAGATAAAATATTTTTGATAATTCCAGTAAAACATGGTGGAAGTACAAGAAGGTAACTCATTTTATCTCCCCTTTTATATTTTAACATTGGTGAAAGCTCCTAGTGCATTCTAAAATTATTTTCAGAACTTAGAAAAGTTTGGCAGTGTTACAAAGTGTATTCACTTTATAAAAAGTTTCTTAGTCCGAATGAATTTCCATGTCATCAACTGATCAAGATTCATATCTCAGTAATATACTGATCTCTGTCATTCATAGTAAGTAGAATATCTTACTGAAAATTCATAGTCAGCCAAGTGAAATGCTAACTGAAGTAGTTTGCAATATTGAACCTATATTATTCTTGTTGTATGTGTACACAAAAAAGAAATTTATCAAGGGGTAACTAATTTATTAAATTATTTTCTTCAAATATGGAACTGTTGATGCTGTTGTTACTTCCATGACTTATTCATCTCAAACCAACTTCATGCATTTATATTAGTAACAGTTTATAAGCACATCACTGGACTCGGACACTGTCATGACTGTTCCAAAACATGCAGTGCTGTTATAAGGCTGTTGCATTACACTAAACAAAGACTTAAAAGGTTTTATTATGTGCTCCAGAAACCCTCTGTCCATACAAAATAGAAATGAACTATAAAGAGCACTCATTTCCAAAATTACCAAGAGATTTATCATTTTTAAATCAATTAAATGTTGCACAGGGGTAAAAAGAAACATACATGTGAATAACAAATTTTAATGTATAATATATAAATGTACTGCATTATTAAGTATTTGTACTTTTGAGCAAATACTTTCTATCATTATGTGATGTACAGGTAATTATTTATAAATCTGATAAAATAAAAAGACAAATAAATTTTCAATCATAGAATGCAGAGTTAAATATAAAATTTGAGCTCAATATTAATAACGTGTCAATGTCAGCCAAAAAACTGCAATGAACTTAATTGCAGCACGTGATTTAACAAAAGCTTCACAAGACTTCTTAAAATGGAAAGAACCATACCCACGTATATAATGGATGAAATTACATTTTATTTGCTAAAAATTCCTCACGATATGATGGCAAGATGAGAGAATACTGATTAATTCTGCCCCATTGATTGGGATGATAAATTTTAATAGCTAGAACACTACAGAGAGGTATTATAGTAACAATGCCATCTTAAAACAAAAGACTGGTTCTCATTCAAAACCACAAAAAATTCAAGTGCCCTAACTAAGATGCCATGTATACAACCTTATTAATTAATCCAAGAACTGAGCAAAGCAACACAAACAAATATTTAAAGAATGTGATCTATTTATCCCTGTAATCTGTGGCTTTAATTCAAATATAGCAAATGCACTCAAATCTGCAATAAACTCAAATTATATTTTTAAGATAATTTATCATCATCACCATCATCATCAGGAACTTTCACTGAACTGCCCCATAACAGTCCAAAGATGTATCTAGGAACATTACAAAAGTAGGGAGCTTATAGTTACAGTAACAAATATGAAGACAATGACTTGCTTGTTACAGATCAAGATTTTGCTCTAAACAATATTAAATTACAGACTTGCATAACTTTACAAATAGAAAAGAACTTTTATTACTAAGGAATTGAAATGAGCATACCAACTGGACCAGTTGGTGCCACCAAACATTTAAAAGAATTTTCAAATTTAAATAAGCAGTGACAATTTAAAAGGAAAACCGTGGTTATCAATTTTGTAATGGGTAACATTTCATAACTGTTAATGTGAAAAACTGTTAGCTATCAGTGAAATATTTCATTCTGGTCCCATGCACATAACAGCAAATGTACTTTCTTCTGAAGCAAGTGTCATGTTGTGGTAAGTATAAACTGCCAATCAGTAACACCAAGAGCTCGATAAAATCTTTGTGGATTGGGATATTCTGAGTTGTGATACCATATAACCTTGTAGGCAGAACCCTAAAGATGTAGGCAATATGTTCCTCTGTAACACTTATAACAACCTACAAAATTATACAGAATCACAACAAAGAAGACCAGAATTCACATTATCACCACCTTGAAAACCTCAAATCTCAAACAAATACATCTTCAAAGTAGTAGAAACATTTTGTGTCTTCTTGTCTCAAAACTGCTACATGATAATATTTATTGGCTGCAATGAACATTCAAGCACCGTGAAATATACTTGTCAATCTTGTCTTTTTAATACCTGACTGATGCTGCATGCATAACTCTTAATGTTTGCTGTCCTGAAATCTGTCTTCCTTATATATATATATATATATATATATATATATATATAGTATGAGAAAATAACGTAGAAAATTACAAAATAAAACACTTATATATTCAATGAGAAATTAATTAGACTTCCTTTTAAATTGACTACCCTTGTTTATTTGGCCATTCTATTATTTTTTTAAAACAGTATTAAGAGAAGTTCATAAAACAGGAGGTATGAGATGACTTATGTGTAAAAGCTGATAGAAAAATGACAAAGGGTTCTACAGCCTTCCGAATTCTTAAACTTTCCACTGAAGTTTTAAAAAGGGCCTGACCTGGTCACACAGTGATGCATGTTACTTCAGCAGTTCCCAAACCATCAAGTTACAACAGAACATACAGTCAGCAACCATTGTCTTCACACATCAAAACATATTTAATGATCATGGATTACACTTCGTCATAATGCAGGAAATAATTCCTGCACACACATAAAGAACAAAAATCCAAAACACATTTCACTCCAAATTTACAGTATAAGTAAAAGTTACGGAATCATCAAATGATTCCCTTTCAAAACTTTGTTCTAATCAACTGTCACACATTTTGCTACAAACAAATTTAGAAAAATTGGTGTCAAATTGACTATTACTTACTATACACAGTATATACATGGTCAATATCCTTCAGCACCAATACGAGATTGAAAGTTACACTATGGCCTCCTTTCTGTGTGAGAGGAGGCACTAACTATCACAGAGAGCTATCAGTTCAATACATTTGGGAACTGCATCAACAACTGCATGCATGCACTTTCGTATCGCTCTGTATGTGTGTGTATATATATATGTATACATTTATGTAAGTAAAATTAATCATTAAATCTATCTTTAAAAAACACACATACACACACTAAAACAGTGAAACACAGACATGAGTATAGAGAGCTGCACAGAATTGTCATGTATAGACTCTCCAATGAAGTAGCAGAAAACTCCAGTTCAACTAAGTGCAATTCCAAAACATCAGTAGTAGTAATTGGAAAAGAGTTGTATAAAAAGAACTTCCTGCAAACAAGCTTTTCCCAGTGCACTGTGATGACTGCCATGTAGTGCAATCAAATGTCTTTGTGGAATGCCCTGCAAGATTAAAATCATCTCGCTGGCAACGACAGACATAACATTAATGTATACGGAACAACAAAAAACTCTTTAATTGCTGTCAACACATTTGTTTTAATTCTAAATCACACCTAATAATAAAAAATATGCTATAACTTTTCATAAACCAAACAAATAAAAAAATCCTTTCAGGAAAACATTATATACAAAAAAAATTATACTGCCACTCTGATCACAACTATTATAATAAATACATAATGTCCAAAACAGCAGCTTATGAAATGAAAATTAATGTGCACTGTATAAAAAAACTATTAGCATAAAAAATTTGGGAGTGTCAGAAATATCCTCCACAGCCACGTTTGTTATAAAATCTCAAAATAAGACTGACAGAAACGCCATAAACAATTCCATCATTCCATGCACACAGATACATCAAACTATAAGGAAGTCAAGCTAGGAAAGCTATGATTCCAGACAGAACTGCACATCATATTTAGAAATTATTCAATTATGCTCAACACACAAATAAGCAGTACAGAATTATCAAGAGTATCTATGCAAGATAAAAATGCAGTATATGGCATGTGACATCATGCATATACTATGCTGCCTTCTATTCACAGCTATGGATACTATATACCTCAAAACCATATTAGTAGTGCCTGGAAACAATCATGCATTTTGCACTTTAAAACAACAGCAATAATGTCAATCAATTATTTGTATTGCATCAACGGCCAAGATGAAGCAAAGCATGATAATGTTAAACTTTTCCCATGCTCCAGAAGGCATAGATATCTATCACGAGACTCCCTTATACCACAGCAAAAGACTGGGATCTTAATGATAATATTGAGACTCTAAATACAGTCAGTGTTTTTTACATAACATCACCGAAATTATGGAAGTCCGTTACACATCAAATTTGCATACTGCATATTCTGACCTCCACAAGAAATTATACAGATAAAATTCCTAACAGTGCAACAGTACCATGCTATATTTAAATTCCCATAATCACCCCCATGAAACCTAATCAAATTGAAAATGACCTCATAATTTACTCTGACAACTGTAAAATGTAAGCAGAAGAAAGTTTAAATAATTTACTTACAGGAGAACAATGGCCATTTACACATATTTTGTGATAATTTTGAAAGCTTTGACTTCATTCTGTTAAGTATTTTGAGTAGATGAATTCACACAGAATGACAGTTACATTTGGAACCGAGATGTACTGATATTAAAATTCCCAAATCAAACTATGGTTTAAAATGTAGCTTCAAGTTGTGACTAAAACTCATTGTGTTTGGTTTATTAATACCCAATGCACAATAAAATATAATCTCACCACAAAAAAACATGGTGACTAGGACAGAAATTGGTCTAAGGTACATACATTTTGGGTAGTACTGAAAATTTTCTCACAAACAGAACATCAAAGAAATTTCATGACAGAAAACGTTCCTTTATTACATTTTACAAATCTTGCCTGAATATTTTTCATTGTAATTCTTACATAATTCTGACTGATTCTCAACATGGTCCGTTAGTATGATTTTGTCGATAAGATTTTAGTACGAAATCACAGTATAAATTTCATTAAAACAAGTAAATATAATTCATATATTTATGTTTTTTTATAAAAAAAATACAATTTTGAAGGTTGAAGAAACAAACATGTTTTACTGTACTTTTAAAACAATGGGATGAGTTTTAAATTTATCATGTTACTATTAAACTTTCTTCTGGAAATCAGTAGAATTTTGAATAACATATGTGTGTATTAACAGTGTCTTTCTTACTCACTATCTGAAATATTGATGGTTACACTTCTGCCAAGTTAATGTGTCCATTTAAAATATATAATAAATATAACATCCAGACAATGCAAAATTCCAGGCAACTGTAGTTTGAGGCAAATTAAAGAGAGTCATCTACCCCTCAATCTCAATTAAATGTAAACAAGAAAAATAAAGCTGTTAAACTGTATTTAGAAACTAATCATATTTGTAAAGTAAAAATAAAATAACACATATACATGACAGGTATTTGATTTTGTAAATAAAGCAGCACTGTATGAACAGGATTGGCTAATTAAATACATCCATTACTATGAATCTGTAATTGCAAAAATAAAATGAATACTGAAAAGGACTCCCTCTTATATGTTTTAAAACTGGAAACTGACGGAGTGCAACTTAAATCTACACAATTTCTTAATAAATTCAAGAATCCTTGCATATATATGCTAATATATAATTTGGGAGGGAGACTTCTCACAATAAACCATTGTAATTCACTTCTAACTTTTAGTGAATTCCAACTATCATAATTTGGTGAATGCACAATAGAGAAATCATGTCTATTCACTTAAAGTTCCAAAAACATTTATGGCGTTTAGTATCAAAATTTGTCAGAAAATCTAATTCTAGTTTATATTGGTTCATCAAAACTTCTATTATGTGTAAGAGTATTAAGAATTTTCTGGGTATTTTATAGCTTAGTACCATATACTGTTTTTAAGAGTTTTCTGGATGAACAAAACTTGATATTTTGGTTCAAATTTCTTAAACTGACCGATGAATTTAAATTAAAAATCAACCAATGTTTAATGACTGGTAAAAACATCCACTCAATTAACTTCCACTGATATAGTGGCCTATCATTTATTTTATTTTGCTAAAAGTAGAAGAATGTATTTCAGAAGTCTTAATATTAAGAACCAGAATTCCATTCTTGCCAAAACTTGTCACACCCAAAAACTTTGTTTTAAACCCACTTTAAAAAAGATCTACCTCTCAAAAGCACAAGACACTTTAAGCCCAACAATGTTTCATAAAAATAACCCTTGCCCCAAAGCTTTGAAATGTATTTTGATATTAATGTATAGTACAAGACCAACAACTATGTAACACTGCAGATAGTTCTGAAACACAGACAATAAATCTGACTGACAACAAATACAGAATGACATATAATGGTAAAATTTACCAATTAGGATTCTTTCCTGTGAAGTGCTTCATGATGCAATACTTTTTTGTGGATAATTCTGTTTCAATTTGGAATAAACATTTGTGGAAAACTATCTAAACTTGAATATGCAAAAAAATTGTCCAACAAAACTGTGCTGAATACATATTTATGGACAATTCAAAAACTAAAATGATCATTTCTTTTTGTAAAAGACAACTACTACCTACAGGCTGATTAAATTAATTGAACTTATAATAGACAAACTATTAATAATTAATTAAACTAGTTTTAAAAAGTTTTCTTGCTCTGAAATCCTGTGTCATTCAAGTAATATATCTATCTAAAATTTAACATCAAATTTTACAGGCAAATCTAAATATGTTATAAAAACAGGTACAACATTTAATTTATTGCCAAGTTATATCAAAATTAAAATTGCATTGACTAAACCTATTTTGCGGTAGATGGCTCTCATTTGCAATGCTCTCAATGTCCTTATTAAACAATTACTTTCCACACTTTCGGCGTGGAATGAACCCTTGTAATAAATTCTATAGTTATATGTAACAATGAATGGCACAAACTAATTAAATTATCAAATGACAATAAATCATGCAGTAGGAAAGAATATATGAAGTTAACAAATGCAGCATTCTCCATTATTATTGCACTAAATTCATTTGTAATGAACTCTTGCCTGTTTCGCTTCCTTACAAAATCTAAGCAAATTTAAAGCTTAAGAAGTTCCCACATATCACAAGGAAAATAAGCCAGTTCTACAGAAACCACATGGTATTCCAGTACCATTCTTGTTATATAGCACATTTAAAACTGTGCAACAATAAAGAGATATAAAATCAGTGGAAACTGCTTCCATCAATAAAATAAATAAAAAAGAAGTATGCATGCATGTTGCAGTTAATATAGTGGCTAAACATAAACTCAAACACAGAGACACTAAATAAGATACTGACAACTAGTCATAAAGTTTTCATCTTTACACTGCTTTCACAAATTACAGTGTAAGAAACAATGACATGCAATAAATTTTCCTCTAGGGAAATAATTCCATCTTGTAAATATAAATCTCACTTCCAATTTATACTTGCATGGGTCCTCATTCTTGTACTTGGTTTTGTTTTAAACAACATTTCATACTACAATAATAATTTCAACTGATATATCCATATGTTGACCATAAAATGTGTCGACACCATCTCACTCTGCTGTCAGGTTGCTTTCCAAGGTGTTAAAGCACAACAAAGAGTGTGGCCTAACAGAGAAAGTCATTCTAGCATGGGACCAGAAAACAGGCAATGACTATTTCCTTCCACATCCTTTCCAGTACGTAACTTACAAAATTTCCCACTCAACACAAGAAGAAAATAATGAAAATCCAGCAAACAGAATGAGTGCAGATTGATGCTTATCCAGTCCACATTTTACCACCATACACAAAATTTGACTGTGGATATACAGTTTTTTGGCAGTTTAAAATATAAATACTTGTGGCGATGATCGTCATAACAGAGACATACTTTAGCTGAAGATAATGACAATGAAACAAAGGGACATTACAGATGCTGAAGGAATCACACCTCAAGGGGGGCAAAACTCATCCACAAAGAAACATGACAATTTGTAGTAGGCCTGTTCAGTCTACAAGATAATTTTACTTTTGTGAAGACTCTAATTTACCACTCTAGGTTTAGCCATCTTAACTGATTTTCTTTTAATGAAGTGTGGGAACCTTCTATGAGTGGTGCAACCCTGTCCCATTTCTATTAGACCTGATATTCCAAACCAAAAGCACATGTGGTATGATGTATTGGCAAGTGAAGTCAAAACACACATTACATTATACATGTCACGCTTATGCAGAGAGAATAGCTTCAAGCACCTAGAACTGACACATCTGCCAATGCTAATGCTTTTACAACCCAAAATATAACCTAAGCTTAAGCACAGAATAGTAAAAGTAGGCAGAAGTTACTTTATTTAAGCAGCCCTTAGTAGACAAAGAGCTTGACATGCCTGATATAGATTTATGGAGAATGTTCATTCATGAAATGCCTAACTGAACTAGTAGACTGTTTCAGTAGCCAAAACTGAGAAAAATGAAGATTGCAACATAGAAGGAAGTCAGAATGCAAACCCAACTCACTTTGTTGAGGAACTAAGGATGAATTTACATCTTCATCATACTTTCATGCCTGCATTTTAATTTTTATTATTCCTACTACCTGATCCATTCTTCAAACATAAAACTATCACTGGTACATTTAATGTGACTATGAATTGCCCAGGAACCTCTCCATGTTGTATGGCACATCTTCCAAGCGGCAAATGATTGGGATACTTCATTTGTAACAATCAATAATTCATTATACCAATATTATGCTGGACAGTGACAATGCCTGAGGTATATTTTATATACACAATATTTTGAGTTAATTTCATTATCTTCAGGAGATTGGTTGTCATACTGAGAGATCATTAAAACTAGTGGTGACAGAATCAAACCAGGGACCTTTTGAGTACTAAGATAAAATACTGACCACTAGATCACCAGAAATATAATTAAATACAATAAAATGTCAGTATGATGACAAATTGCCTGAAAATAATAATTCTTGTAATGTCACATATATGAAATATACCTTAAACAATCAACATAAAACTGGCATAATCATGTACAATGCACATAATTATGCAAAACTCAACAATGGTCACCCAGTAAAACAACAGATATGATAAAAACACTCACAAACTAATAGCCTACATTGGATAATTCTCTCGTACACACAAACCACAGCAGATATATCCAGCCTATGAACTCCCAAGACAATTTTGACTGTTATGAAAAATCGGGTACAAATTCATAAGAATGTCACAAATTAATGTATATGACAAACAAAGTATCTACACAAAAACTGATGAAGGTTTAAAACAAATTCAATCTCTCACAGCACACTTACCTATCAGAATGGAATTGCTGCTAAACAACCACATGTAGTTACATTTAAAAGTTACGACACTCATGTAAAGATTGTTATAAACAGATAAGAATTGTACTACTTATTTCTGTTAGAACTGCAGTAGTGCTAAATATAATTTCTGGTGTAAATACTTCAATGGTCATGCACATTTCTGCACTGTTCATCTTCACTAAATTGTTTATGCCAAAGAATGGATACATTAATCTGAAATTTTACTGCATATACATATATATATATATATATATTGTACATTTATCTCTGAAATAGTAGTACAAGTTTCTTTTTCTGTATCACGATCCCATTCAGTACATTACTGAAACTGCGAAATACCAAGATATTCAAAGAAAAATGTTTTATACTAATTAACTCATAACCAAATCAACCATAAACAATTTACACATAAACAGTAGTCAAAATTTTCAAACTACAACATGCAGACATCAAATGTAGAATAATCATGAAGGAAATCTTATAATGTCAAGGACCATCTTTTCTGTTTAGAAAAGTCCAAAAGGACAACTAAATTGAATGATGAAATGAAGACCACAGTACTGAATATTTTAACTTGCACCTATAAGGCAAAATGAAATTTACTTTGCACCCCACTTCGTTTTTGGTCACCAGAAAGTGCACTTAAAAATAGGCCATATATAAAATAACTGTACTGATCTATGCTCATTTTTGGAAACTGCTTTTTGGAGCTTTCACTGTGATTTGGCAGTGTCAGGTGGTTAAGGCAAAAAAATAATTTGAAAAACAATCCCCTTAGGACAAAGGCAGAGATGGTTCTTGAAACGTTGGTTCTTTCACCTTTTAGCCATCTGACATGGCTGGTAGCCCAAGAGAACATTATACGTTGCTTAGATTTTCAAAGTATCTATCAAATCTGAAAGAAAAACATCTTGGGTGGTGCTGGAGATTTCTGGTGTTTAGACACATTTCATGCATCTGAATCACACACACACACACACAAATTGTGAATCTTGACAGTGGCTGCAGAGGTGTTTCCTCAACAAATAATGCAAAACTAAATTTCTAAACACACAAAACCAAACACTGTACATTCCAGTGCACTCCAAACATGCTTAAATGGCAAGTGTTTCTAATGTGTCGGAAAGATCTATAAAGAAGTAATCTACACAAGTTACCGCTACTTTCCCTCTGTTAAAGCCAGGACCCTGTATGTGGTGGCCACACATTTTCTCGTGACAAAATAACCTTCGTCACGAATATTTTAGACATTCCAAGTGTCAATTTTACATACTTCAAATGCATGTATAATTTTCTTCCCTTCATATGGCAACAATGGGGAGGAATGTTTCATTCCACACCAAATATAGTAAAAAATCTATTTTCAGGGACAACGTGTTCATTTTCTAAACAAGAGTAGAACAATACTTCTATAGGCACTACATACAATACTTGTACAAAACCATGCTCTTTAACAGATCTGCAAATGATGCTAAAACGAGATCAAACAAGTAACAGTAAGAAAGAGACTACATTTAACTGTTTTTATAATATTAATAATATGATAAGACGGTATATTGCCACCATTTGTCATTTTAAAACCTCTTGTTTATGTGAACCTCGAGATAGGTTTCCTCCTTACATCATTGCCATGATGTGCAACATCTCGTTAAAACAAAAAATATGAACACTACAGATGGACATCTGCTATGCTCACTGCCTTCAACAGCACCTCATGAAAATCACGTAAAATATATATATATATATATATATATGTATTTCGTATTATCTACAATTTTGTTTCTTTTTTCAAAAGTTTCAGCACAAGCGTTATTACGGCATCAATACAAAAGTTATCTATATATTTATATATAACGCAGCTATCTCTCTTCCTCCTTATGTCAAGACACTATAATATTACAATCAATAATATGTACATTTTTCCTATTTCTTCATTTAAAATCTTGGCAAATTATTTCTATCACATACTATTAAACCAGTCTAAGACCGGCATTAAGTCAAGTGAGAGACACGACAATCTCTCTCCACTGGGCCAAGCACGACTTCAGTTCCGGAGTGAGGCAGCGGTTAGTCATTGTGCAGGCAGGCCTGTGGGAGGTTTGAACTCCCCATTGCCAGGAGCAGGATTTGGATTACCAGGAAACTGGGCACCGGGGCCCACGGCTGGCTGATGATTGAATGCTGGAGCATAACACTGGGGGAAGTACAGTTCTGGTTTCACTACGGCTGTGGGGGGAATACCTCGGGACAGCAGAGAGGGTCCGCGATCTCCCGTACTCCCCATGGCACCAACAGGGTGATGTTTTGTTTCCGACAAATTGTTGTTGCGACGAGACTTAGCTGCATGAGGATTCATGTGATTCTCAATGTGCTTCTTTACCTCTGGTTCTGTAGCAAAGCGACGTCGACAATTAGGCATGGGGCAGCAAAACGGGCGGTCGCCTTGATGTGTCCGCGTGTGCTGATCTAGAATAGCCTTTTGTCGGAAGTCCTTACCGCACTGCGAACACTTGTAGGGTTTCTCACCTGTATGAATGCGTAGGTGCTGGTTCAATATGGTGCGCTGACGGAAATTGCGGCCACAGTACACGCAACCATATGGTTTTTCATTGGTGTGTATGCGTAAGTGTTGCGTCAAGTGAGATTGCTGTCGGAAACGCTTCCCACATTCTGGGCACGGGTACGGTCGAGACTCTATATGTATACAGCCGTGCTGCAACAGTGTTGACTTCTGCTTGAATTCCTTCTGGCAGATTGGACAGCGCACATACAAGGGCATACCTGCACTTCGTCCATGTTGTATCACATCAGGCAAGCAACCCTTTCCACCCTGACCCTGCTTTAGGTACTGAAGTGCTCCAAAGTTCCCACCCCCAAAAGCTGCATGGTTTGCCCCCTTAGAATCCTTGAAGTAGGCAGGGTATTGCTGGAGGGAGTCAGGGGAGAAACACTGTCCATTGCCCCGCTGATCTGTTTGCTGTGAACTCCCATCCTCACCACCGCCAAATGTCGATGCAGCGTCATCCTTTTCTGCGTCGGGTGGATATGGCACATCCTGTGGCCACAGTGTTGGTGTCATCCCATTCTTGAACACGAGATGGGGACTCACATCTGTAAGGACACAACAAGACACACAAACCAACCTTGTAGAGCCAACATTACATGCATCAATATTCAGTTTTCATTTTGTTAATATTACACAATGAAGCAAGTAGCAAGAAAGCGATTATGTCCATATTACTGGCATGTTTCATGGCACCAATTGCTGGCACATTCAATTTCAGGAAATCTTCTATCCTGATTTTCAACAGCTGAGGGAAAATATAATTTTGAACTTGTTCATACCTTTGATTACTGCAGTTTACCAGCCGAGACAGAAAGGAACATGCATAGTATAATTGTCCCATCATAACTTCCCCAATACAAAACCCCAAAATTCAGACCATAAATCTGAGAATCAAACACTCTGCAAAATACATCCACCTATCTGTTCCCTACAGCTTTTTCGATATTTCAAATGGCCAAACATATAACATGTTCAATTACAATAATCACCCAAATAAAAAGCATTACAGACAAAGTTTACATTCAGAGGTGCCATATAATTCTTATTTTAAATGCATTTATGACAGTACAATGTTAATTAAGTTTTAAACGACAGCATGGTAATAATTTAGACTCTGCTAAATACTCCAGACCAAAAGGCATGACGACAACCGCACACAAGGCAAACATCAAATTTTGACAGTGGCACAACACAGCCAGAGAAGTTATGTTGGTAACAACCATACTTGGCTTGCAAATTGCATTTACTCGATCGTGCAGTTGACGCTTCAAAGTCGTGTCTGACTTGCAGCAGCACTACTACAGATCTTTAAGAGCGCGGCCAACTTAGCGCTGATGCATCGGTCGACCGGCAGCATGGTGGTAGTCAGAGAGAAAGGTCGCTCGCCTTGGTGTGTGCGGACGTGCTGGTTGAGGATGGCCTTCTGGCGGAAGTGCTTCCCGCACTCTGGGCACTGATAGGGCTTCTCACCAGAGTGGATGCGCAGGTGCTGGTTCAGGATCGCGCGCTGCCGGAACGTACGCTCGCAGTACACGCACGCATATGGCTTCTCATTCGCGTGGATCCGCAGGTGCTGTGTCAGGTGCGACTGCTGCCGGAACCGTTTCCCGCATTCAGGGCACCCGTACGGACGGCTATCCGTGTGAATTCGTTCGTGCTGAAGTAGTGTCGACTTCTGCTTGAAGTCCTTTCCGCACGTCAAGCACTTGAACAACCTCAGTTCTCCATTTGCTCCACCCTTTCCTGCCTTTCCCACCACAACCTGTTGCTGCTGCTGTTGTTGTTGAATGATGTCGGGGAGAGACGCAGTTCTCATGTCCTGCATGTTCGTACCTCCCGCACCATATGGATGTCCATTAGCGCTCCCATCCACCAAGTGTCCACCACCTTCCCCGCCACCCCCTGTACCCATGGGTCCGAGTGAAGTGAGCATTACACCAGGTTGCTTTAGGTAATGCAGGGCCGTGAAGCCACCAGGAGCCAGCATGTGCGGAGGCATGACCGGTGCATGATGGCTGCGTGAGTCCTTAAAGTAATGTTGGCCTGGATACGAGTGCTGTTGCATGTCTGGCTGACCTGGACCAGGACCACCTGTGGGTGGAAAACACTGGGGAGGAGGTCTCTGCTGTTGGGGTTGTTGCGGAGGTGGCGGTGGTGGTGGTGGTGGCGGCGGCGGCGGCGGTTGCTGCTGCTGCTGATGTTGCTGCTGCTGGTCCACATCATTGTGTGGTTGAGGCTGAGGTTGTTGTGGTTGAGGGGCCTGGGGGGGTTGAGGTTGGGTGCCAGGAGAATGTTGTTGTTGTTGAATCTGCTGCTGCTGTGAAGGATCCTCTTCTCCAGGTACATGAGGTGGTCCTTGGGGTTGTGGCGCTTGCACAGGATCAGGTGGTGCTGACTGTGGTGGAGCGTAGGGTGAGGGAACAGGTGATGTCATTGTACCCTGTTGCTGTTGGTCCCTGCTTGGTGGTAATCCATTGGCCCCTGTAGATCCAGGTCCATCTGTTTCTCCACCAGGACCACCACATGGATGCTGGGGACTCCCGGATGATGATGATCCTTGCGGGGGATAACCCCCATCCTGTGGTGCCCCTGGGCCCCACTGTCCAGGCTGCCCTTGAGGCCTATCCATTCCGTCTTTATATAATACGTATGGTGCCCCCGTATCTGTAATGAAAGGACATCATATGAAAGGCATGAACAAAAGTAGTCCATTGTCATAACAGTGCAAGTGACAAAATATGAATGTTTTCAGCAGTTACAATTACCATCTGTATTACTAGAAATGGTACACCTGCTCCAAAATAGTAATCACAGCACACAAGTTATTAACAATAATTTTTTTTAAAAATAATGATTTAAACCAAGAAGATAATGTTACAAAGCAAAGAAAGCACAGAGGAAGGAACTTACACGTATATTATAAATGTCCCTCATGCTCTTATGGACGCATACTCAATTCCAAATGTTCAATCCACCCTCTTCTGCTTTATATGATTCATGGCAGCGCATTCTCTTTTATGTGAAGCATTCTTAAAGAATTACTAGAGGGAGGGAGAAATGTAATGCTTAAAAAATTCAGCACACAATTAACCTGATAGACAAAATGTACCTTTTAATAAAATTTTTGTTTTAAATTTGATATGGCAAATCAGACAGCAGCTTCTCAACAAGGAGAGCTTGGCTGCTCTAAAATTTTGCAAGAAAAGTACAAAAGTGTGTAAAATCAAGAATAGGATACCTTTAACAAAATCAAATGTGACAATAATTGTTAAAAATATAGAAATAAACTTGTCCCCAATGCATAAGAATATATGATTATAAACACTAACAAGGATAACTGTTACAATACTCTCAGAGAAGTTACACACATCAAATTAAATCTGTATCTGATTATTCTGAAGCCTCTAGTGTAACTTTTAGACCTAAATGCTTAAATAACAAAGTGGTTTCGGCATTTAATTATTGCTGAATACTCCTCTTAGGTATTTAAACTTGAAATATTACTCTTGGTAAATTACTATACAGACACCAATATATGTATTATTTAATACCACCATCAGTAACTCGGATTATACAGCACTAAAAAACAGGATAATAATTAACTGGACAGGACGTGGAAGAAAATTACTGTGGCTAAACTTAAGGTAGTGTCCAGGCAAAACACTTTAGCTAGGAGAGCCATGTTTTCATGTTCTGTTATGTTGCACAAATAAAGTCTACATTCATTACTCCTGGGTTCACAATACTTAGAAATTTTTCTGTGCATACAATTGTAAAGTAAAGTTTGGAGGACAATACAATAAATTCACATGTACTGTACAACCAACTTAGTAACACAGTAAAAAGTAAAGCTTGCTGACTCTTAAAAACAAAATAGCTCTTACAGTAACAAGTATACAACTACAGTTAAACATATATGTCTTCAAACATACTGTTGCTTGCAGGATGAGATGATAATCTCTCAGTGCAAAAGGTATACAGGAAGGAATGTTGAATTTAAAAGAACAAAACATGCATTTCAAAACAGAATATAGCTAAGTAAATTAATAAAAGAGGAGTCCAAACATGAAGAAAAGGAGTTCCCAACTCCTCTCACATAGTCCTGAAGGCAAGTGTTACCATGAAATGCCACAAGCCTTCATAGTCTCATTAGCAGTGCTACTTGTGAAAAAATTTGTTCTTACCCTGAGCAATGCAGTACATAATTTGCCTGGGCACCTTGAGGCCAGCGGCCAAGCACGCCGCAAATGATGCCGAGAAATTTATTGCCATGTCCACTCCTCATCACCGTTAAATGTGCCAAAGAGTTTGAAACAACGTGGATGGGTTCACCGTGCCACCATGGCACAACCCCTAAACGGACTGAGCCCCATTTAGACAGATCTAGTTAGCCTGTAGAACAAGAAGCACATAATCTCAATTTTCACTTCAGAATTTCATTACCAATTTCTTAAAATAAATCAAATGTAGCCCTTATTTCTTTCCCTGTACCTATCCTCATGACAAAATTAGTAAGTCAGGTATTAGATTAAAATTCGGGCAACTTTTGATATTAATGTTGTAAGTACTGCTCTTCTTATTCAGTGTTCTCTATTAGCAAAATGAAGAAAAAATAAAAGCTTGGATCTCTATTAAGCCATATACTCAAATTAAAAATTGGGTGAGCCAGACACCCGCAAGCAGAAACAAAAATGACAGAAAAATATTAGCATTAATACATTAATAACTAACGGGCACATTAAAGCAAATCATTAGTCGATTTTAAGCAAGAACTTAATGGAATGAACTGTCAAAACAAGGAACTTCAAAAACCAAAGCTGAGATGCATTGCCTTACAACCGAGCGTGTTCCCATGCGATATCCCAACCGAGACGGCTCTCTCTCTCCTTCAGATGCAAGCAGACACCCAAAGGAATCTCACAGTACAATCAGAAATAACTCACCAGACCTACAATATTCCTTAAAATATCGAGATGCTGCTCGTTGCACTATTGAATAATATAGGCTGACATACGGGGCTGCACCCGCTGACGCAAGAGCCATCTATAGAGAGGTGCTACGCAGCGTACCACTGCATACAATTTTTGCTGAAGTTTTTGCTCTGCCTCTGCGGCGGGGATCTCACTAGCTAGCTCCCGACTTGGAGACAACAGACCTCATGTTCAACGGCTCAGACTCGCTCTCGCGCCACGGCGCTGTGTTGCCATATTGACGTCTCACGTGCAAGGGAAACGGAATGCACGGGATCCACCATCAAACACAGACGATAGAACCCTAAATCAATATCACACGCTGAAAAGAAAAAAATACGTCTGCTCAAAATCATTGAGATTGATAAAATTATTCTTTACAAAACGCCAAAAACTTATCTGTATCACAAACAGAAATTATCATCAACCTTTAAATAGCCGCCGGGAAAGAGGCTTTGAACAACTTTCTTTAATGACATGAATTTTAATTCGTTTCTTACGATTGATCTGCAATTTGGGTGTCGTTTGTGGTCCACTGGGGTTTGCAGGTAATCATTTATAAACCGTCACAACCAAGAAGACCACAACATACATCTCCATCGCCTTGCAAACTGCATATCATATACACAATTTAGGTAGTATAGTCTTATTTTAGAATTATTGAACTGGGAAGATGTGTGAAGCTGTGAATTATGAACAGAGTCTCGAAAACCGTGGGAAGGTCAAAACAAATTTATTATCACACGACTGACAATACCTGTCTCTGAACTACACGACGGAATTATGATTTCACTTACGGCCACATTCAAAATCCAGCCCGAGACTAGAGAGTTGGAAGAAATTTATTTTCATTCAATTCTAAATGTTTTGGTGCTATGCACCTCACGCACTTTGAGCAGGGAAATCCTTCGATACTGAAACAACGACAGTTTCCAGATCAATCTAACTTTATGCTAGTAGTCTTAGATTAATCTGGAAACCTCATGAATGTTCTTCTGCGTTGAGTAAATTGTCGCCCATTTATGTGAGATAATAAAAGATAAGTAAGGTCTTCGTTCACACTTTCAACTGAATGGGGGTGAGCTTGGGCAAGCGTGATGTTCTCTTAGCTTCTGCCGCCGTCGTCGCCGTCGCCGTCTCTGCCGCCGGTAAGACAGAAGGGTTGGGTGGGTGGGTGAGTGGAACTTCGGCATTCCTCTGCATTCCCGCGACCATCTTTCTCTTTCTTGCTTCTTCCTTCGCTCGCCTTTACACGCTCCAACATTCTCTGTCTCTGTCACCAGATTGTCCCGCCAGAACGAATATCCAGTAGCCAAACCATCAGTCTGCACAACTTGGCAATACTGTACACTTTTTGTTTATGTTAGTCGGCGAGCCTCTGCGCGCCATCCCAGCCCCTTAAGCGATGGAGGACGCAATGTTGCCATATATAATAGAACCGAATTATTCCGAGAACAAAATTTCAAATATCCACAACAATGGATCACAAATATTTCAATAAAAATAATAAACAAAAAAGTCACTCACTGAAGAACTATGGTTCACAAGTCTTTACCAACACAATATATTGAAGTTGTAGATCGATTGTAATTTAAATTGCTATTTCAGCGGAAACTCCGCTCCTCAATAAAATTTCTTGTTTGTTTGCACTTTGTTTAATGTATGACGAACAGTTAAAAATTACACCCAACGTTTGTACAGGCATATGGATAATTTATTCACTTGGAGGGAAATGTATTTCAATTTAAAACTCTGGCACAATTATTTTGACATACTTTCCCTGCTACCTAAATATGTTGATCGAAACGTCAGGATAGCCAATTAATTATTCAAGTAAAGATGTCGGTAGTTCCAGCTCCAGCGGATAAACCGTCGGAAAAGTAACATTTAGATAGAACTTCCTCTTATTTTCAGAAACCGTGTATCATATTCATAAATAAAAAACGGGGGTTGGTCACATTTTTTCATTTTCACAGATGAACCTCACTTGTAGAAGGAGCATTTTTATTTAATGTGTTATTGAGATGTCATTGATTTGTCCACTCAAATTATATTTAAACTCAAGGTCAGACTGCTCTGTATTTAGATTGTTTCCTTTAAAATGTCAATCATAACATCTCGCAACGTTATTGAAGCAGTGCTAGCTACTCGATTACCTGAATACCCGTGATTCGACTTATCGTACGTTGCAGTCGAAACTTTTCTAGCGCGGGTTCCAAGTCGACTTGCTGTGCAGACGGTCCAGAAATCATGTGTGAGGAGGTTCATTATAGTTTGACTTGGCGTAGCTCGCACCTACAGACCGCCTGTTCACTCAAGGTCTTCATTACATAAAGAAAGAAGGGAAGAGAAAGACATTTCAAATTCTGTACTGTACAACCACATCACTGCTCTGATACAACGAAAGCAATTCGACCTACTAGTAGGTTACTACCCAGATGGCAGTGCTACTTTAAGGTATTCTAAATTAAGCCCAATAAAGCATACAGCAAAATATAATTTGTAAATATACGACTTTCACACAAAAGAGTACTTTATGCAAATACAAAATTTAAAGCTAGAGTGAATAATAATTTATTTATCATGTCAGCCATTGGTATTATTCATGCTTCACAAAGGTATCAATCCGCCATTAATGTGTAGATTGATTCATACTCTAATAGAAGGTAGGTCACTAGTTTCCATTTTGTTTCAATACAAGTTTTGTCGAAAGTGATGAAGAATTACGAAGGACCTGCCTCATTATATCATATATCTATAAATTAAAGCACTGGGCTAAAGATCGAAACACACTATCAAAGAATAACGTGTTTTCAGATTGTTCCGTTCAAAGAAAACTAAAGTCCTAACAAGTACGTAAAGTAATTGTAGTTGATCTGTTGGTCAATGATACGTTGAAACGAGAGAAAAACAAATTTTCCGAATTTCGAACATATTCTGATACACAATTAGCAAGATGGAAGCACTATAAGCACTATACCAATTACAATATAATAGAAAGTAGAATAGTGAAGGTAAAGTTGTCCCTAGTGCTTAACTAAGCACCACGCCATGGAGACTTATGGGAGAATAGTAGATGCATAGTATTCTTAATCTCCGCACTAGAAGCAACTGAGTATTTACCTACAAGGGAACATCCTCGGTGCCAATTGAACAGAAGGCAGAGTGCGCTCCAGAGCCAATCAGGACTTTGTAAGGAAAGAAAAATCCCGGCGAACCACGGCCGTCCAGCCCATTGTCTGGTCACTAGAACTACTGAGCTGCCCCATCTGCCCCACCTTCTATGAGCAATAGTGCAAGTTGTAATATAAAACTGCAGTTACACTATCAATTGACATTTAGGGATCATTGTATAAAATACACCTCCATGGAGTAATGTCTGTAGAATGTACTAACTCGCGTAGGTACAACTTGCCGGCCTCAAGTTGAGAAAAACTGTACTAGCTTACTGATTCCTAGGTTATTTAACGAATCTCTCACAACAAGTTTAAGGTTATGGTTGTAGATATCGTAATTGGAGTTCTGTTGTTTACTTGTTTCTATTTGTCATATAACGGCATTTTAATGTTACATGTATACATTTTAAAAGATGTTTGTTTAAAATACCATACGCCTAAAAGCGTAACTTTAGACGCTTAGCATAACTATTTTTTGTTTTAATTAACCTTACGTCTACCACTAGGTGTCCCAACAAACGTGCCTTAAAATATGTATACTTAATTCACTCTTGACTTAAACCTTTGACGTCGAAGTTTGTCTAAATATAATATTTAAGAATTTAGTCTGTACCGCAAAGAAACCAACACTCCACCCAAACAAAAATCAACTGGTTAATGCTGTTTAAGAGATAACCGCTGCTTATTCTGAGAATCATATGAACCCCACTGATACACTCCATGGTAAAAAAAAACGCACAGTTACTGATTGTTAAAGCAGGTGATACATATAGTTATCACTAAGCTTAAAATGGTTGGATCAGGGGAGATATATTTTCCTTGTACAGTTTAAGTGAAGGCTTACTTTATTCTCAGGGGTCAATATGTCAAAGCAATGTACAAGAGGGCTTTGATAGCCTTTTCTTTGTGACCACATTTTTACCCGAACTTATCATTTCTTTAATTTTTAGGTGTCTTACTAATCCGTCAAGATCCAAGAACCGGATTGTCTTTAAAACAGAGGACGGACTGCTCACTGAACGAAATGCATTTCGCCTGTAATGTAAGTGCTGAAGACAACTTTCTTCTTTTCTTTGTATTACAAAAGTAGCTGTTAATTGCTGATATTTTAGTTTGTCGCAAAGAACGCCTAGGTTTTGCATATTGCCGATTTAACAGCTCTGCACCTAGAATCGACGCTAAATAGTTTGAGCTAGCTGCTGACAGCGTCGTTAGATAAACCACAATTATACAGGGTGATTCAAAAAGGACTTTACAACTTTGAAAGTGTATATAAATTTATTCAGAAGGCTTACAGAATCGGTTGAGGTGTCATTTTGTAGCAAACCAAATCAAGGTTTACCTCAAACAGTCATTTTGGTTCGATGTGATTGCCATTGGTGATACTGCAGACATCCCACCTGAAATAAATTTCTTGCCAAACACGATCAAGCATATCTGGTGTCACTTCTGCAACTGCGGCGGTGATTCGAGCTTTGAGCTCAGTGAGATTGGCAGGTAAGGATGGAACATACACACGATCTTTAATGAACACCCATAAGAAAAAATCGAGAGGTGTCAAATCTGGAGAACGAGGTGGCCATGCTATCGACCCTGTTCGACCAATCCACCGACCTGGGAAACGGTTATTGAGGAAATCCCGGACTTCTGTGAGGTAGTGCGCTGTCTTGCTGGAAGTGAATGCGTCCTTTTTGGTCTAACTGTGGTATGAGAAAATTTTCGAGCCATTTTCAAATGCACTGCCGCTTGCGCTCGCGGTGACGGAATTCGGTACTACAGCACAACGTGAGTCAAACTTGATTTGTTTTGCTACAAAATGCCACCTCAACCGATTCTGTAAGCCTTCTGAATTAATTTCTATACACTTTCAAAGTTGTAAAGTCCTTTTTGAATCACCTGGTATTTATACATAAAAGCTCCTGCAGTTGTTGGTCTTATTACTGGGTGAGCTTGAAAACCTGAGACGCAAATTCAAAATTTGAGGGAACAATTTGAACATTCGGATTGTAAATAAAGTACACGTTATAATGGAAACATAGTTTAAAATTTTGAAAATTCAGATTAAAATGTAAATACTCAAAATGAAGCCAAATAAAAGGCTTCAAACTGATACACTCAGCGTTTGCTACGGGAATAAATTTTGTTAGAATATGCATTTATTCATGCTTACTTTCTACGGATTAGAGTTTCTGATGCGTTTCAGATTTAACAGTGAATCCTTTAGGACTTTACGAAGACTTCCCGAAGGAGTGTCGATCCTTTGCAAGGTTTCTTAACGACACAGCACAGAAGACGCCGACTTAGGCATAGCCTATATCCATGCCCCGAGCGGGATATGAATCAAGGTGTTTGAGCCATTCAAAATCGTATTCGCCTTGAATCGGGTGACCACTGTGATAACCTAGATACTGAATTTTTAAGTAACATATTAATACCGGTACTCTTTTATTTGTACGCTTCCACAGTGACTTAACATTTACGTTGTAATAGCCAAAGTGACCATTCTGTAAGTTCTGGATATGACATCTCAGGCTGTTTCACTAACACTGTTGAATATATTCATAGCAGAAAAAATCAGAGTATGTAACGAGATATCCCGTGTTTAGCATTGGAAGGATTATTCAATGGGTACAAGAAATCAAGGAAGGATTGGAACGGAATGGGAGACATTATCTTCTGGTCTATGCTTATGATGTTAATTTAATGAACGAAAACATTAATCACCCCTAACACTCTTAGGTAGAGTGTACAAATCATGAAGTTCTTCATTACGCAGTTTTCTCCAAACTTTTGTTACTTTATCTTAGGTTCGAATATTTCTCAGTACGTCCTTTGTTCTCCAGCATACTTAGCGCCCTTCAGATTCACACACATTCAAAACGAGGTCTCATATACTTTGTTGGTTAGAGCTGAAAACAGTTTCATGTACTCCAGCAGACAGCCAAGGTTTTTTTTAAATGGTGGATTGGAAATAATGGCACGAAAATGTGTCAGATTACTACTACTCAGCCACAGCGCGACTGTTTGTTATGGGAGGCAATGGTATGGATGAACGAGACACTTTCTGACTCATTTTGTTTCAACTCTTTGTTAGTTCAATATTGAGTAATGAAATATATTCTGTTCGTTTCACTTGTGATATCTGAGAATCTCAAGACGGCGAGCAAGAAGATCTCTGAGACTCAACACCCTGATAATGGAGGCAGTAAGCTGCTCTGAAAGGTCGAACAGTGTCTACCAGACTACATGGTCGAAAATGCCAGAAGACAGTCATCTTCATGTTTGTTTCATTTTGAATGTTCATTCGTAAAATAGACCTATGCCATCTGTATTAGATTGCACTTAATTGATACTCAAGGGCTTCAAAATGAACTAAGTACGGATATTAGCGACATGACAAAAGAATTGACCGGGCGAGTTGACGTAGCAGTTCCGACTCTGACTCCGCTTAGTGACGTATCCGTTTCGAGCCTCGACGGTGACCGGCTGTACTCTTTTGATTTTATCGTGGTTTACAGCAGCTCCTAAAATACAACACTCGAACATAAACCACGGTCGATTTCTCCCACGTCCGCCAGATTAGTTTCTGACAATCATCCGACCGTATTTTATTCATTTATTGTGGTGTAATTCACGACACTGCCAGCGACCAAGACGTTTTAGCTTAGGATGGTAGGATGATTAATGAATATAGTGGTGGACTCTACGGAGCATACAAATGTACATTCGGGTTGTATTAAATTCGGGGAATTTCTTGATTAGTTGAGCGTACTATTTACTTCGTAAAGAACTTTTCTTCATGGACTCGGTTAAGGTGTCTACTGAGTTCCGGAGAACATGCCGCTGTCTGTAAAAATGTGAACGAAATGCGACTCACGAGTGTGTCAGCTACACCAAGAGACTGTAAAAATATGATGGAACAGCCGATACCTTCGTCACAAGTATGCCCCGTGATGTAGTCAAAGAGTAGGAGGAGGGAAGCAGTGTTTATATTTAGCCACATTTCTGTAGCATCTACCCAGTTCATCTCCAAGACAAGATGCGACATCTCGTTCGAGCCAAGAAATCTACCTCCCTGTCTGTCAGTCGGTGGAAGAAGAAATGCAAGTTTTCTCGTTGCCTGTAACTCGTCATGAATATGTGCACAAAGGGTCAGCAAAGCGATTTGTTGCACTTGGGTAGAATCTTCCCAGACTTGTAACGGGAAATGCCTACCAACTTTTACTCATGAGTCACAAATGAAACGTCGCTGAAGAGAAATGGTGTTGTTACTAAGTCAGCCAGATAACGGCTAGTACCACCATTTGTTACGTCACAGGTCACAGGACTTAAACCATAGTGGAAGTTGTGTTACGTAACTGACAGAATGTGGTGGGGTGAACTAACTTTAAGTTTCTGAACACGCGGTATCTCGTTTATTGACTCCAAGGCATCTGGAAACCGTTGGGGATTCGGACCTACTCTTTTTCTACTCTGGCGGTATGAAATAATATTTCTGATTTCGATTTTACAACGATAGCTTCGAACCTTTATACTAGTACATAGGAGTGAAAAATTTTGCATGGTGACACCTTGTAACCTTCTGTCTCCGTGTTTGCTTTCACCATTTTCTGCCTGCCCGTTGTTAAGATTTATGCAGAAGTTCTCAGCCCGCTGACTACGTGCCTGCTAACGTTTTTGTAATAGTGGGGCCCTACTGTAGTTTGCTTCTTTGCTGCATTACTTGTGTCCTCTTTCTTTGATGGCGACACGGCTACTTTTAAAAAAAGACACTTTTTGGGTATTCGCAGACTGATTCTCGTGGCACAGTCTTTCTTGAACAACTTCAAGGAATATCGTATATTAAAGGAACTCCAGTGCTAATCGAGTTACAAGCAGACTTCACTGTGTGCCATTTAATCGAGACAAATAAAGGTTAACAAGTAAGGAAGTGTACGCATAGTGCAAAAATTCTCATGCAATCGTCACCTTTGGTTTTTGCGAACATTTCAGCGGCTTTGGAGCGCGACAACGATCTATGTCCCAAGCAGTTTTGTTCTTTGGGAACCATTTAGTTTATGAAACCATCGACTATAAGGTGCCACGGCGGCAATTAATGCAAATGTAATCAACAGGTATTTATGCTAAAAAATTTAAATTATTGACAAGCCTAAGCGATTTAATTGTTTAGGTGCAGTTGGGAGACGAAAGAACACTTTAGACAATTGTTAATACTTTTAATTTGATCACATAGTTGAGATCAATAGTAACTGGTCCTGTGTTATGAATAAAGCAGTGAACTTGATTATCTCGGTATGGTAACGCATATTTGCTTATCTGTGGGTGAAGCGAGTTCATAGCCACCAAATGTATTTTTCTTGGCTCGGATTTGATAACATGGTAGACGATGGCAGGTCCACTAGAGAAATGAACTAAAATCTCCATTAAAGTCATACGAGTATAATTCAAAGTGGCTACAGTAGAAATGTCTTGTTTATTCATTTAGATATTCTTATTTAAAGTCGCCTCAGTGCTTAAACACCAAGGCAAGAAGACGTACACGTATAGGGAAATAAGGTAAAGTTCCACACATTCGTGAAGTAGACATCATCAGGGCGACGAAGTGAATGACCAGCTTTGCGATTTGGATTAGAATTTCGTAAAA
Organism: Zootermopsis nevadensis; assembly: GCF_977971745.1. Classification (NCBI taxonomy): domain Eukaryota; kingdom Metazoa; phylum Arthropoda; class Insecta; order Blattodea; family Termopsidae; genus Zootermopsis; species Zootermopsis nevadensis. The sequence continues at coordinate 6,112,680 of NW_028259149.1, read as the reverse complement.
TTCCGGGAATATCTTGACAAAAGAAGCAACTATCAGCTTCTAAACAAAGATTTTATACCATTGGGTCAATTTCGTTAAAACTTACCACGTCGAAACACGTTCCATGCTTTACACGTTTTATATCTCATGTAATGTTTCAACATTTCATGTGACAAGACGATTATTATTATAAAATAGATTACATTTTTATTTGAACTTCATGTTGAACGCGATTTATACAGGCGCGATACAAATCAAAATTAATATCGCTACAGAACTTCTAGCGTATAGTTCCAGTACCAAATTTCATATAAATCTGTCACTAATTAGAAGCAGATGACATCCTGCAATCTGTTAATTTTGTGTGCTTAGTACAAAGAACGTGTAATAACGGCCGACTGAACATCATATCATAATCCTTATAACTGAGTCCATAGGAGATTCGTTCTCTTTGTTTGCAGTTTTATCTCGTCTCCTCTCACCTCCTCCCTCGTGGGTCTGCCCTGTTCTCAAATACCGTCATTTAATGGTGAGGTTTCAGGTTCTCACGGCGGCGTATAAAATATATGATTGTCGTATAGTCTGGTAGACGATTGCCGACGTTTCAGAGGTACTTGCTGCCTCTAGCATCGGCAAACGTCTACCAGACAACACGGCGCAGCATCCCAAAAGACAATAATCTTCATCCTCCGTTAACGTTTTCATCTTCTCTTAGGGCAAGAGACAGGTGAAATTACAGTTGTGACGTAGTTCTGCTGGACGTAGATCGCTCCTAATTTATATGGGCTTCAAGATGTGTCTTCTGTGGATCAGTACTTTTTAAGTTTTCTGTGTCTTAACATGAACGCACAGGCATACTGCATATGAGGTCAACGCACACTCGAGCTGACAGAGATATGGTTATATAGGGACGTCTGACATTATGACACAGCCAATTTTGATCAGTTAACCAGTCCCTAATGACAGGGTGACGTTAATCACAATTTGTTCTTAGAGTATAACTTGTTAAAATATTATTTCACGACGCTGTATCACTAATAGTAAATATCAGTTGTGAGGATGATCATGTGTGGTCAGACAGAACAAATACAGAAGACAGACGCCATGGAGATTTTGAAGATGGCTAAGAATTAACGTGTATTTATTTTCTGTCAAACGAACTGGACTGCCAGTGTCTCATCTTATATATAGCAACGAATAATTGGATGAATAATGAATTGAAGAGGATGTGAAAGGATGAGGTCGTGGTCTAATTTTAGGTACTAATTCAATATTTTCTTAGAACATTCGATACAATGATACGGTGTGACTTGATAAATTACTAAATGCATCAAGACATTTGTGGGCACACCTACATCACATTTTTAAATTTCTGTCGTCAGTTTGGTGACCATGCAGATTTCGACATGGGTCCAACACTAATCCATTCAACACAGGACTTTTAATGTCCTATGATTACAAAACTTATAGATAAATACACTTTTATAAAAGTGTGTTTTGTATAAAATGGAAACATAACATGTCGATAATGTAGAGAAAGATCTGATATATTCTTTACAACGCAGCCGATGTGAAGTTGTTAACTAGGCACTTGAAGTTTGGTATAAATCGAAACTGAATATATATATATATTTATTTATTTATTTGTGAAAATATTTTTAAGAAATGTATGCTCTGAAGCTTTTACGGCGACTAAGTATAATGAATCCTGAAGTTCACTACCCTGCGGACGAGGACGAAGATGGTTCTCGAAACGCTGGTGTTTTCTCCATTAAACCACCTGACACGGCTGGTAGCCCGAGAAGAATTAATAATTTGTAACAAATGTGTGCTCATATGTACAGACACTTGGATTAATTAAAATTTGATATTTTGTTTATGAAGAAAACGTAAACCAGCGTATAATATATCATATATTTGTTTGAAATAAGCTTCAGTTTCAGCAATATTTCTCGATCTAACTCGAAGTAAATTAAAGTCCTTCCGGATTCAAATTTCATGATACTGCTATGATCATTAGAATAATTTACTGGGACCCATGATTTTTGTACTTTGCTGTACTACATCGTATTCAATATAATACGTCTCAAAACCTTGAAAACACTCATCAGAGTTTACGGTAACAGGCATTCGCCGAATTCGGGCTGCATCTTAATTTCCTCGTGACCTAATGAAATGAATAACAACGATAAACATTTATGTGAAGTAAATGCAGAGAAAGAGAGAGACAGCAAGACTGTAACAGTTGTATTACCGGTCTAGCGGCTTGAAGCCCGGACCGGCGACGTCCAGACCGCTACAGCTACGGGTGCAGAATTACCGGCTAGTCACGTAATTATGAATACTCGAGGGCGACTGCGCACTGAGCGTTGGGTCAGAACCGCTTTTATCTCACCATCACGGTCCACCGGACAGTTCTGCTGGAACGGTTTGTTTCCTCGTGTTTCTTTTTTATAATATCCCAAGAGAGTAAATTGCACCTAAAGTTTTATATTGTTCTTAACTCTGAAACTGTCGCCTCACTGTTCTTGCACATCTATATTTCTAAAATTGAAATCGGTACTTTGCATGTACGCTAAAGTCCTGGGGAAATATTATCTGATCGATACAATGAAAAATAAATAATAATAATAATAATAAAACATGCGGGTACATAACCTTTTGAAGCCGAAGCTTATCTAAATATTTAGGAATTTAGTCCGTACCGCAAAGAAAACAACGTCACACCATTTCACCTTTAATCAACTTGGTATTGAAAGCAATCCCCGTTTACAGTATCATACGAACACAATAATATGCAAAATGGCGAGTTATTGCTAAAGTGGGCGAAACATAAAGTTTTCACTGAGATTTAAAAGGTTAATATAATTCCATTAGAAAGAAATTAACATGAACAAATTGTTCAGTATCCGCCAATTATGGACACTTGTACAGACAGTATTTGTTTCTGCTTTGTAACGCAGACTAACGGAGGATGAAGACAGAGCGGGCAAAATAATACACAGCTACTATTTGGATTTGACACGTAAGAGTCCAGATGTGTTTGTTTTCGTGTTTAATTGTGTGCCATTAAATAGTTAACCTCCTATTGTATTTTTATTACTTATACTTTTGTCAGAAGCTGGATGGTTAGTTTACGTGCCAAATTGAGAAATGGTATGCAGTCAATGAATGGGGAATGCTAATGATTCCTGTTAACACGCAGCTTATGGTGGTGTGAAGAGCACCGGTTGACATGAAAAGTGTAAGGCTGTCACCCGCATATTAACAGGACAAAAATATTGCAGATATTTGATAATCTTATCCCTTTGAAGAAGACGCTCATCTAAGTATTATTTAAACACCCAGATTCTACCTCAAAGAATAATTGGTTAATGGTTAATGGTGTTTAGGGAAATAATTTCTGTTTATTCTGAGAATCTAGGTAACCCGGGACTACGTTCTGTGGTAAAAGTGCAGAGTTACTGATAGTTAAAGCAAGTAGTGCATGTGAATACGACGATGATTTATAAGAGCCGCTGGAAATAGACTTTTGAGGCCGGTACAAACATCTACGGACCTAAACCTTGAAGACAAGACGTTTATAAACCAAAGTTGTACTGAGGTAAACTGAGACTCCCTGCACCAATACGCGATAAGTAGGTTTGTAAGATTAATGAATATGTATTGTTGCTTTCGTAGTCTAGCTCAAAGCGTGATGAGGCAACTTCTTTTTCTCTGTAACAATCTTGGAGGTGTCAGTCTTACCTATCATTCATGCAACCATGTTATTTGTTGTGGTGATCTTACTCGAGAAAGGGTAACGGGGGGGGGGGGGGGGGGGTACTGTGACCATGGCCAGCGGTGGCCGAGCCTCGAGGCACGCTCGATGGCGTCATGAATCGGCCCTGGCCATGTAACATGTCGTTCGTGCGTGATATTCGTTTCCCTGACAACGATTTCACTGCACTAACAAATGAAGTGCTTAGCGCGGATCAACATTTAACTACAGGAAGCTATGCCATGAAATACCTGCAGAAAAAGAAAATGTAGCATTGATGTTATATTTCTGTCTCACTTTCTCAGTATGTTTACATGTGTTTTGTTCGTTTATTCAGTTTGTTTTCAGCAAGAAAGAACGAAAGAAAGAAAAAGAGAAAGCTGTACTGTTTCTTTGCATGCGTATATTTCTGTTTCTCTTATTTTAGCATCATTCATTCTTGAAGGGCTCACGAGACGTTCTGTTGCGATGTTAATATCAGACTTTTCACTAAGGATGCAGAACCGAATTTCGTTAACATTTTCGGGTATGTACGTAGTCGGTATATGAGCCGGGATAGCTCAGTCAGTATAGTGACTAGCTACGGGCTGGACGACTGGAGTTCGATCCCGGACGGGGCAGAGGATTTTTCCTCTAGCCTCTGCGTCCAGACCGGCTCTGGGGCCCACCCAGCCTCCTCTACAATGGGTACCGGGGTCCTTTCCTGGGGGTGATGCTGACCACTCACCCCCATCTAGTGCCGAGGTCAAGGAAGAGAGGAGCTATACCTCAACTCACCCCAAACGCCTACATGGCGTGTAGTGGGACAAACTTTACTTTTACTTTTACGTAGTCGGTATTTCCTGGGAGAACCGAAGAAAATCACGAAGATCTCAGACTGTACAGCTAATCGCTGGATTCGATCCAGACACCGTTCAGTTTGGAGTCAGATGTTTAGAGTGGAACTACGTTGTTGTCCACTTCTCTTGGTTTTTACATAAGTATCATGCTACAAGGTGCTAGCACACCTTTAATTTCCTATCATTGAATAATACGAAGACAGCCACAGACCTATACCTAACGACACTTTCCCACAACATTCTTCTGGTAACGTAATGATAAGATCATAAATCTGCAGTCATGATACTGAAAGCAGTCAAACATGCTTCTTGTTATATTGACGCAAACAGGTATAGTCAGTGGCGGTTCGTGAGTCTGAACAGTGTTAATACTGCGCAAGGGAGAGAAAACAGAATAGTTTTTCAATACATAATATAAATAAATGAAAAGTAAATTTACATCAGGAAAAGCCATTAGTGCTCGACAATGTTTTAAAGTAAAGTAAAGTTTGTCCCACTATACGCCATGTAAGCGCTTGGGGTGAGTGGAGGTATAGCTCCTCTCTTCCTTGACCTCGGCACTAGATGGGGGTGAGTGGTCAGCATCACGCCCCGGCCGGCTTTACCCCCGGAAAAGGACCCCGGTACCCATTGTAGAGGAGGCTGGGTGGGCCCCAGAGCCGGTCTGGACGCAGAGACTAGAGGAAAAATCCTCTGCCCCCGTCGGGGATCGAACCCCGGTCGTCCAGCCCGTAGCTAGTCACTATACTGACTGAGCTATCCCGGCTCATCGACAATGTTTTAACTCTTTGTAAGTCCGGAAGAAGGCGGCCATGATTTTTTACATCACTTTTTTCACTCAAAGACAATTTAGAAAAATAACTTGCTGTAACTATGATACAATTCCTTTGCTCATTGTCATTATCAGAACAAAAAATACTCAGCACACAGAAATACTGAACATTCATTACAATAACACGAAACAAATTGTGATACAGAAAGCAGTCTAAAACACGTTGTACCCGGCAAGCGTGTTTACTATAAGCCGGCTGCGGGGACTGTAGCCCCGATACGCGCTGTACCACTGAACTGCCCCTCACTTCACCGCCGGCCGCGCTCACTACTTTTGACCGGATAGCCGCGCTGAAATCCTTGCTGCCGGAAGATAGCCCCGTTCTGCTTCGCACTCCAAGCCCGTGGACTTACTGTCAGTTCAGCCGATTAGTGGATAATGACAAAGTAAAAGCCAATTTTAAAATAATGATATAGAGGAAATAATGTGTTACAAATTGTATATAGACACGAAATAAATTATTCAATTTTTGAAAAATTATAGGGGGTGCTGCAGCTTTTATGGACGGGCCACCACTGGGTATAGTACAGGTCACTCTAAGTAGATCGGTACTTTGTTATAATAGAAGTGCTAAATGAAATTACTAAGAACTTGATTACAATAATTGAGTGTAATAAACATAATTATTTTCAAAATTATGGAGTTCCAGACAGATATATATATCTTAGTCTATTATTAATTCTGGTACCTCAGACAGAATTGTTTACTTAATTTCCTTTGAGGTATAAACACTAGTCAGCCAATAACATAAAAATTCCTATCCCTTAATCGAATTTTATACAAGAAATAAATAAAATCTGCTTGTGGCATTAAATATTGGACACGCTGAAATTCAATGGAAAACTATTTCCTTCGAATCTTCATTCCTTAACTTATATCCACATCTTTTATACCTTGTACCTTTATCTCCTTCCCTTCTTTCTCCCGTGTTCCTTTCTCACCTCTTTCAACAATAACACAATCATCAGTGCTACGTACTACGTTATTTCATTATCAGAAGTACTTACGAAAGTTGCCTAATTGTAGCAAAATTTATGAAATAGAACATTTTGTCATCTGCTGAGAAATTCTATGTCTGTGTGTGTGTGTGAGAGAGAGAGAGAGAGAGAACAACACCAACATAAAACCGTGTTTTGTACAATGCAGTTTATTAAACTCTTGTGATGCTTTGTGTTCAGATCTTAAAAGATTTATACCTTTTAGTTTCAATCGAAAACACATTCATGCATAGTCTACGAATTTCGACATGTTATAAAACATGTCGAAATACAAATTCCACATACAGAATACATATGACCCATTAGTTAATATTTGTCTATATAAAATACTTCGAGCTGTCGCCATGTTGTTCTGAACTCCGTACAGAAGCGTCCTCCCTGAGAAGACAATAACCACTCAGCTAGACAGAAATTCCCACCTCTTGCAGAAATTGAATATTCGTTATTTTGTTTACAACACCCCATCACTGGACCTTTTCCTTCGCCAGATAAATCCAGTCAACATCCTCACACCCTGTTTCTTTTTGAGTGGAAATGAACGTGATTCGTTATACAAAATGAATGTATAATACAAAGCCTTATAATTTTTTGTTATGCAATCCCGCACAACCTATTAAATTTTCTTGTGCTGGTCTTCTTACAATCGCTTGATATGGAAGTACAAGCTACCTCACTGTACAGGTCTACTGTGCATTAACCGATTGAAAGCTAGGTGCTGGTTTCACTGGAAACAGTCTTTGTGAAAACATTGTGATGGAGTACAGTGACGTTCAGAGATGTGAGTTAGGAAAAATGCACAGGGTGAAGGAAAAACAAATGAATAAAGATTGGGAAGGCGTCTGCTGGGATGTATAACGCAAGAAGGTCGCCACTTCGAACACTTGCTGTGGTACGAAGTTGAGACTGATATTTTGAACTAAGAAGGTACAGTGGTTGTTAACATGAACAAAATTTGAAGGTATTAAACATTTGCCCTGTAACAAAATAACCATGCACGATTTAAACATTTAGTCCTATAAATATTAAGACAGGAACTAAAATATAACTGAAGGAAATTGTTAAGGAAAGAAGCTAAACCTATTTCAGAAATCAGATTGCGATACTGCAGGTTGCGACACCGTGTAGACTTGTCGGCATAAAGACTGCTGCGTTGTCTGTCTCAACTCGACAACCGTGAAAACCAACTTGGATGACTAAACTTTTTCGCCCGAATGGATGGTCAATTTAAAGGAACTGAAATGTCTGGCACAAGTTTGTCAGGTGATGTTTTTTTCCCCTTTGGTTTAGAAGTGTTAGAAGCTGTTACTCCTCTATGCAGCTCGTGCACTGTAAACGCAAACGGCTCTGCTTCATACACAACGGAGCAGAAATTGTCTGTGACAGTCCAAAGTAAGTAATTACTTGATACAGAAGTTCCTTTTTACAAAGGCAAAGTCAAAGAGACTATTGATATCTGTCAACTGTCCGCATCGTTAAATAGGTGAGATTTCAGGATGTCAAGGTGGCAAGTATGATGACAGCCATCTTCATCGTCGTTAAACAATCCAGCAACTAACCAATTATGCTACATGTTCCTCCCATCTTAGGCGTATTAATGCAAGGAACGGCGAAAATAAAATGTCATATCAAAAAACAGGGCCGTAGCTTACAGTGGCTGATACAGAAACGGGCTGTTAAATAAACTGATCAGTATCAATGAGTTGTGTCTCACATCCGGTGACGGCGTCTCAGGCCGCGACATATACGCGGACCGTGACACATTTCATGGTCACAAGACGCTGGTAACTTGTTGCCACGAAATCCGGAAATGATAGTGCCGTTTGCAAGGACACTTCGCCCAAGTGCCATGCGATGTCCATGTAGCTGGTGAACTAACTATTCTTCATTGAAAATTTGACGGTCATATTGTAGGCCAGAAATTACTTGAAGGTTCATCGGGTTGGCAAAAATCCGCCATAGTACTCTATGCAATTCAATCCAGTCTCTACTAACACACATTATTCCTCTAAGATTTAATTTAAGCCCAGGTCTTCCACGTTCCCTCTTCCCTTGAAATTTATCCAATCTACATTTTTCCATTCGTGCTGCTCTCAATTGAACCACCCAAAGAATCTCAGCTGAAGTGTACACATAAAATTTCCCATTATTCTGTTTCCTCCAACCCCTATCATTCACATGTGAAAATAATATTTTCAGCATTCTGTTATCAAATGCAGCGCACTGGATCTAAGCTCCTTTGGACTGACACGCGAGACATCAAAATATGCATACAGAAACTTGTTCTTATATTCATTCAGTGTCGCTACCACCACCACTACTACTACTGGCAATGAAAGCGTAGGGGTGCGTGAAGGTAAAACTCCACGTATTGTAGACCTCGTTTGTAGACGGAGATGAGTGGCAGGCTTTACCGTCTGGTAGCTTTATTCCTCCAGAGTTATGGCCCACGGTACCTGCTGGATACGATCGGTGGAGTTATCTTGGCGAGATGGAAAAAGAATTCCTACCCCTGCAGGGAATCGACTCCCGTTTGTAGAGTTTATAGTCAGTAACTTTATTGACCGAGCCTTCATGACTCGCCAACAACAGTAATGATAATTCTGCTCAAAAATATGTCATCTACATTTGATTTACTCGAAATATATGTGAGATTTAAAGTTTTTACAGAGGTAAAAATGTGGGTTGTCGTCCTCTGGAATTCCACGCTCTGTAGTCTTGTAGGTGTTTACCAGTGTTTGGAGGTATCTACTGCCTTCATCTTCAGCATATAAGACCACAATCTACGACATAAAGCTCATGTGCTATAGCCAAGATAGCTTCAACCCTTTGAAGCACTAAGTTCACGTAACTGAAAATTCAGTCCGTACCGCAAAGAAAACAACGCGTCTCTATTACAAAGACCAGTTGGTTAACGTTTACAGAAATTGTCGCTATTATGAGATCATACGAAACCCATAAATGCAATGTGTGCAAAATGCATAGTTACCGATTGATAAAAGCAAGTGGTACATACGGGTACCAGTTATTTAATTAGTTAAAGAGGTACAGAGTATGTTTTCTTTGAAATATGTATATATATATATAGATGTCTTAGTGGTAATCTATCCTTCTCTTGGGAGAGGCAGGCAGTCCAAATGCAATTGCAGCCTGCATCTGGTTTCGATGGCGCTTTTTGGAAGCTTCGTCGTGTCATAACATTTGTCCGAACTGCGTAGCGCCGTCTGGCGTTTCGTTGAGACTGCGTGTTTCCGCGCATTTCGATTCATTTTAATGCTATGTTGGTGTAGCGAGCGACCTCTAGGAAGCCTGAAGACGGGTAAGCCTGTAGTTCGGTGCCCTAGATCCAAAGCATGCAGCAGCAGCAGCAGCAGCGTCAGTAGTGACGTCGTATTCGTCGGCGGCGTCGGGACTGTGAGGCGTGGAGCGGGGGGTGGGGGGATGCTGTAGTGCACTGTTGACTGCACATGCATGTCCAGACTGTCAGGTCGGCAGGCGCTCGGGCGAGGAGGTACTTGCGTCCCGGGTTCCAGCATGCCAAGGTACTAGAACACGACACAATTCCCTCTGCGTCTGCCGGTGCATCCACCTACCCACTGCATAAACAGCAACGTTGCAGCCCTCCATGCTATTCTATATCGTCAATCAAAGCCGCCTCTTTGCCCTAGTAAAAATCGATCTGGCAGGGCAATTCTGGCAACACTGCTCTAGCACCAGCAACCAACCACCGAACCGCCGCCCATACCACCTCCCTCTCGGCGACGAAGAGGTAACGTCCCATCCCAGGAATGAAAAATTATCGTTGTGGGTGAAAAAACCTACTGTCACTACATGCTATATATCGACCAAGGGTGGAAGAGAGGAGTTTGAGAGAGCACAGCAGCACTTGGGAAATCTCAAAAGGAAGAGAATATTCTTTCTTCTTCTCCTTAAAATTCTCTTTTCCAGTTCCTCTGCAAACTCTGTATCCAAACTCCTGTCTACCGGGCGCTCGCGAAATAAAACTAAAAAGAGACACGAAGAAAAACAATTACAATAAAATATTTTACAAAAGGGAAACGCAGTTTTAGACGTCAAATAATTTACGCTTTCGTTCAGCTTCATCTCTTTAACAGTACACGATATAACCTGCTTGGAAATATGGGTGGTGGCGGCGGTGGGTGTAGGGAAACTTGGTCATAACTAAACAATACGTGGAGGGGAGAAACCATGGCCTACCTCAATCCTCTCTCTGTCTATACAGAGAACTACGAACAGAACGGAACAGCACAGCCTGGAAGTGAGGGGACGGTGGGACGACGCTTTGAAGGCGACCGACCTATTTCGCCTTCTGTGATGAGGTAATCAGATCATATGAATGACAACCCGTCGGTACTTCACGTTGTTCATTTAGGAAACTGGAAGTGTTATAGCCCAAATACTTCAGAATGACGGTGTAGAAACTGACTGTAATATCTGTTCAAGAAAAGGAAAACCGCAATTTGCGGAAACATCTTTGAGCAGACCCGCAGGGTAGTTGCACTGTGGAGTCTGGTAGAAGTTTACCGACGTTTCAGAGGTGTGTGCTGCCTCAATCATTAGGGGGATGGTTCCTGTAGCAAAACCACAGGTTCGATTCCCTATAATCGAGTGTTCGTTAGTATACGAGCACTGGATCACGAACAGTAATCATTAGGCAGCTGATATTCCTGTCCCAGAGAGCATAATTAAAACAGAGACCAAAGTATTGATTGCATGTCTGGACAGCACTCGCTAATTTTGTGGAAAATCTACGAAGGAAGTCTGCTTTAGTTCAGTTCGTTTCAGCGGGTTCATATTACTCTACAGCGGTCATTTCGGCTGGATTTGATTTGAAAAAACAGTACTCAAGACGTGGTCTATGACGGCAATCTATACAAAAGTAAAACGTGTAAAATTTAGCCAGAAATGTAATATAGCACAGCAGCAGGGTAATCCATCTTACATAATATCACACGTGAGTTGTAAACCTTTGTCGCTGTTTACCTCCCGACTGCATTTTGCTGAATAAAAAACAGCAAGATAGTTTGCAGTGTTGAATAGGCCAACGTATCATACGCCTATGTAAGATAGTCTGGCTAAGAAATAGTTTCATGCAACGGAAGTATAACTCAGATTTACACAGAAACTAGCACTTCTTCTAAGTTCACGTTTTTACTGCAAATGCTGTTATAAAATGTATTTTTAAAATATCAAAACAGCAACGTCGAGCAAGGTATCCTGTTATTTAACACTCTCCCCCAATTTATTCCAGTAATTTTCGTCAACTCTTCAGTGTTTCCGATTTTTTTGAATTTAAGTCACAACTGCTTACAAACTGCTGCTACGATCAGCTGACATCTATAGTACTTTAAATCCGTCTCTCTTGATCTGACCTCACAAATTCTGAGTCATTTTGAATACTTTAAGAACAGCAATTAAAAATTTAAAAGCTACTCAAACTTCTTTCGAGAAAAGGAACAATAACATTTAGCCAGTCCGTCTGTAATGACTTCCAAAATAATGAAAACTAATCTAGGCACCACGCCATGCAGACGTTTGGTGGAGTAGGGGCATTCTTAATCTCGGCACTAGATGAAATTGGATGATTAGTTTCACTCCCCGGCCGCTTTATTCCCGAAAAAGGAACCCTGGTAGCCATTGGAGAGGAGGGTGGAAGAGTCCCTGAGTTCGTCTGAGAAAAGTCTGCCGAAAATCAGTCCCATGTGGTCCACGTCACAGCGAAGTCACTCTACTGACAGTAGACCAGCATCCTTACCAAATAATGAAATTCGATGCGAAATCGAGAAGTTTTGTTAGTTTAGTAGAAACGTTGTAGGTCCTGACGCAAGAAGTATAACAAATATAGGCCTGTATCATCTACCTAAAGCATTAAACGTAACGTACAAAGGTATTAGAATTATTTGGGTGATAGAACGATAAACTCATTCTATGGCGCGGGAAATGGCTAGACATTTTATTCAATTAGAATGTCGACCGGGTTGCCGGCCATCCTGGCTGAGGTGGTTATACTGTCTCCCCAGTCAAATGCCTGGATAATATTTTGAAAAACGCATAACCGTCTCGTTCCAAATCCTGACATAATCACCATCTGTGATAATCTTTCCACCTAGCTAGACGCTGTATAACCTCAGTAACTGACACACTGTCGCTAAATATCATAACAATCGATGTTAGTGTCGGAGACAAACTTGATTTATAATACTTTAAAGCCAAAATTCTTCTAAATATTATTTCAGAATTAGGTAAGATTTGAGGTTCGCCCTCGTGACAGAGGCAGAAAGGATCTCTGAGACGTCGGCAAACTTCAACTAGGCTACACGGAGAACCTCAAATCTCACTTAGTTCAAGGACGTTTCCTTCCGACTGTCTACCGTCTGTTTAGTAATGATGCTTATATATTATTCAACGTTACACAGCAATTATCTGAATTAGACACAGCGTCGTTAAATAACCAAAGTATAAAATCACAATGTACTGTATGGCGATAGAGCAAACGCTGACGCGATATTGTTAAAACATTGCAACTCCTTAATGCTAAATGTTCAGTTAAACAGAATTGACACTTTTATTCTGAAGGATTCTGACAATGGCGTATTACAGTCTTGATTACTGAGATTTTGGACTTTGTCCATCGTCTGTCACGTTTCAAAAACTGGATCTGTTTCCGCCCTCAAATATAGGATAGAGCTCCTCCTCAGATCCAACCACCATCACCGATACAGCTAGGAACTCAATGTCTCCCAGATTACATATTTCATTGTCATTACCATTATCCTTCCATCATTCGACGTATGGACCCAAAACATCTCAAGTTGATTCAGTACCATTAAATGCCAACCCATGAATGAACGGACAAGGTGGCAGCAGACTACATTATTAAGAGTGCGCTGTTCGGGTTGCATATCGTACGGGGATCACTCATACACGGAACGCGGACGACGGATCAATCAGTCTAGACTCTAGATACAGACAGCTGGAACTGAGCGCGCTCCGCTTGTACAAGGTCACAGTTTACGACAACGCGCGCACGGAAGGGTTAGGCAATGGCATCTGTACAGTTTTAAATTACTGGCTACCAGTTGATCAATTCCTGTCTTCGAACCCCCCAACATCTACTCGTTTCATAAATCATATGAAATGCAGCAGACGTTGCAAATGAGGATTTTAGAATTGTAAAACCGAACTTGTGAATCGATGCAGAGGCACATGTTTGAAGTGTTTCTCTAAGAAACACTTTGATTGCATGTAATAGGCTTATACATCAGTTATTTAAGAGAGGATGAGAAAACATGTCGCATTCTACTCCAAATGTAACATCTCCATAAAAGTTGAAGCATATTAAAAAAAGTGGGTATCATAGTTCTATCCAATTTATTGCTCGTTTATTTACTTTCATTCGTACCTTCCAGGGCTTCTGATTTTACCACCGCAGTGGGGATGGGGGTTTAACAATGACATTAACATCCATCCACCGAACCATCCAGTCTTCGCCAAAAGAAAGAAAGAAAGCAAAAAAAAAACAAAAAAAAAAACAAAAAAAAAAAACGAAAATGTGTGTGTAATTATGTGAACAGACGCATTAGAGATCGTTCCTAATTAAAGGAACACCCTGTGAAAAAAGTGTAACAAGAGAAAACGACAGAACTAATCTTTACAGGACTGTCATCAATCATTGCTTTTTGAGAAACCATTGCCGTGGTATGTTATTACTGGCTTATTACCAGAAACAGGTACAAATTAGAACGTTCTATGCAGCTACTTACTTCAGCTGTGAATTATTACTTTTTTAAAATGGCCCATTTGTTTATTGACAGTATAGAATTACGCGCAAAAGAACCAATTTTATCTGGCAAAAAACGAGAGCGAACATCGAACAAAGCGTTAGCCAAAAATCACTAGTTTTAATGATGATAGGGATAATGAGAGCACTAATAATAATTCAATTCAATTCATTTATTAAAGTGCTTGACAACAGCCAAAAAGGCCAATAACAGCCAAGCACTAACAACAATACAAAAGAAAAACAAACAATGAACTGAGTATATAAATGCACAATATTAATTTATTGCAAAATAATTAATAAGTAATATGTAAATGGTAAAACTGTCCCTGTGCCATGAAGGCGTATAAGCGAAGTGGAAATAAACATCCATAGATTCTTAACATCGGTTGACAGTAATAATAATCATCAGTAATAATAATAATAATAATAATAATAAATTTAAGTGCTTAAAAACAGCAAGTCCGATTACTGTCAAGCACTAAAAGAATATATAGTCTGAAAGGCAAACAATATAGCAAAACAAAATCTCCTAGGAAATATAATATAAAGAGGTAACACAGAAAACAGGGTTGAAATTAACAATGTAAAATCTAAACAGCAAGGACAAAAGGGAGATAAAACTTTAAGATTATAAAATGTCAGTAACCGTACAATAATCTTTGTTCAAGAAGCAGAAACACATCTAGCCAACCTCGAAGTTAATAATAACACTAATACCACGTGAGCCAATAATGATCTAACCTGTAACTGTGGAACTAAAGTTTTTCGAAGACTTATTATCGGTCTGACTAAACTAATCGACTTCGATTTTAACGATTTCCGAATATTCGAATGCCAAAATACGATTTCCAGAAACACGCGCAGAAGAATAACCACGGGTACAAAAAGCAATCGACTTGAAAACCTAACATTTTTAGGCACACATAGTCAATGTCGCCTGTGCCTTCGACCTTCTACTAGGTCCCACTTTCTAATGGCGTTTTTCGCTTCTTTCTCTCGGTCCTAGCTGCCGGAACGGTCACGCCAGAATAGACAGGATGCATTTCGAGGGCCATTATCTAAAAGGAAAAGTTCAACCATCGAAATTGTATAGTAGGCTACAGGTCAATAAGCGCAAGATCAAGATACATTTCTGTTCGGCGAATTCTTGTAGAGGCCTACGCGCCTGCGGAATCTCTGACAGGCTGCGTCTACGGAAAAAAAAACCTTTATGGCCAACCGCGTTGACTGCGGATGAAATTTGGTTTTCAGACTTCGACAATGCCGAAAGATTCGAAATCATATTCTGGAATATTCCACATGGTCTGAACCGAAATTATGACATCACTGTACTGAAGCTACACCATTTCACCAGCAGGTCGATGTACAGCTGGACTCGTATTCGGAATGAATCTATTCGAATATCGAATCTCTTACAAACTATTCTGACAGGTTATTTCATGATTTTTCTCACCCATCAGTGTCTACTGTAAGATGAAGCAATACCATTACAGGGTCTGTAAGTTTTGATAGTGGTTTACCTACAGGAAATAAGCACCTTCTGTGTAAATTTTAGGAATATGGAACATTTAGTGACTGAGAAAAGTTCTTTGGTTTGGCGAATCAATGCATTGTTTACAGGTGCTGTCTCAGCATTCACAAGAACTATCTGAGGAATATTATAAGACCAGTTTCTGAAAATTTGTCCGAGACCTTCCTGAGTGTGAGTTAGCTACTTCATCACGTAGCCAGAGCTCAAGGTAAGAATGATCTTGCAAATATAATACTTCCTGCTGTTTTTGCTAACTTCTGGATAAGCTTGTAAGTCATTGAATTTAATTTCCACTTTAAAATATTCGTGGACTAATGTAAATTTAAAACAGCCTGCGTGTATGTACTACGCACGTATTTACAACAAATAATCAAGTTTTTCACTGATGTGTTCACGATGCCATCTAAAATACCTTCAATAGGAATAATACAGAAAGTACGTTATGAAAGGTGATAAATTAATTAAATTCATCAATTAACAGAAATATGTTATACCCGCTGCAGGTTATAGAAACAGACGCCATAGAAAAGTAAAACGTGCAAGCTTCAATTTTGTTGAGTCTTCCGGGGAAATTCCTCCTTCCATAATCAGTTACGACACTTTCAGCTTTTCTTGGCTGTTCTACCAAAGAATTCCTCCAAAGTTTTACAGAGAATTCTGTTTTGTAAGCTCGTTACTCTTCAGATGCTAAAAATGGTGTCAAGTCTGTAGCATAGGCATGTAAAACTCGCGACCCTCTTCGATGTTTTCTGAGCCCAAGTGAGTTCTTGAGTGATATATAATGTGGGATTTCAGATGTTCCGATACCAATACATTTTAACTTTCAAATGCATGTTCAAAAAGTTACTTGTACGCCGTGGTTTTGTTTTAAGTTAATAAAAGTGTGAATGTGTTTCAGTGAAATTCACATTTATGTTCGCTTGCGGGAAAAGAAGGGAAAGATAAATATGTCTAAAGCTAAAGTTGGCGTTACTGCAGGTAAGCGGTAATGATTTGCCCCACCCATATGTTGGCCCCCGGGAGAGGCACCTCTTTTCAAGCGGTACTCAGTTTTACACTCTTACTGTAGCATACGCAAGGTCAAATCGTGTCACTGTACAAGATCTCGGTCCTCATACAAAAGTCTAAATGTCTTGCAGATATACAATTTTATGTTTCTCGTAAATCACGAGGCTGCATTTAGATTGATATACATTTAAAATGTAACAAAGCGGTAATGACATGTAACGGGAATTTCTTTTCACTTTGAATCTGTTGTTCAAGTGACGGGTAGGACCGTTCAATCAATTCCTGGAACGTGAACCACTGAATAGAAATAACACACCCGTACAATAATTTAGATAGTAGGACCACACATTTAACAGTTCGTCGTATATCCGTCATGGCAGCTGTCGGCTGCAGCACAGAGCCATCCAGAGCCACAATTTATTTGTCATGAGTGGCGGGTGAGACGGTGGGGATTCGGAGAGAAGTGATTGACTCATTTCGAGGAACGACGAAAATCACGAGCAACCTCAAATAGCTGATAACACACACGAATTTCAAGCGAACGGTTTTTAATTGTATTCAACGACAACGTTTCAACACCTCACATTAAGCATCATCGAATGACATGACGATCACTGAATGATAAATTTAAAATTATTTGGAAGGAAACGGTAGTTGGTGCCCAAGAATTTGTCTCGTCTTAGAGGAAATATTTATTTATGCTTTATTTTTTATTTTGAAAACCGTTACGAACGAAAAATGTAAATACGCACAAGACGTGATTCTCAGTGGCTAGTTTTGCACATTTGTGGAAAATCCTGCAAAATATCGCACTGATATTTAAATACTGGTGACATGCAGCAAAAATCCCAGTCATGTAGACTTACGGGCAGTCAAGGTGACCCCACTTCATCCACTTTGAAAATGGTTCCTGAACTATTTGCCGAAACGTTGGTTAACACCAAATATTCTTCGCGGCTCTCACCCGAGAGCCGAAGTTATACATTCGTTTGTAACACAAACAAAACTCGGCTTCAGAATTAAGTGCTAGATTAAATTTTCGGTGGAACATCTGGTTTGATCAGAATAGTGGAGTGAGGGCTTGATAGAAAAGGAGACAAGGCTGCAGCATCGCTTCACCAGCATCACCACGGTCATCTGAGATGACGTCACAATATGTCGGTCACTGAACTGAAGGAGTTTAGTCCGTCCACTAGATTCAGGCCAGTCTGCCTTGAGGGAATGAAATAACATTTCGCTACCACAATCCGTCCCGACGGCCACTGGTCAAACCGCGATGCACAACCTTCCTTATTGTGGGGGAATCCAGCATTCTGGAGAAACAAATCGGACCACACTGTCTTCTGTGTGAAAAAGGCAGCTTCACTGCATGGATTCGAACAAAGAAATCGAGTCGTCAACTATCGATTATATTTGTGGGTAAATGAGTAGCTAGAAATAGCAGCAACAAATTAACCTAGAAAAGAGTGAATCTTCCCTAAAATTAGCAAAGAAATCAGGAGAATAACAAATTTAAGAAATTCTTCGTATTAATTCATTTTAAGAAAACTATTACAAAATGTTTTTCGCAAAACGTAAAAAAGTGGTAGGTAGCCTGAACACACACACACACACACACACACGCACATGAAAAACAATAATTCAATTAATTGACTTATGTAATGTGGTATGTTAAATTATGTGGACAAATTATGAGCTGAAGAACATTTTCCACATTCTCTTCCCATTTGTTCCATTATTTTCGCGTTCGATACCTTTGCTATAACTGACGCTAAAATAACATCACGTTACGTGTAACTTTGTTAAATAACCTATCATTCTGACAGTTAAAACAATTTACTTCTAAATTGAAAAACACTTGTCAAATTTACAGACTGTGATCAAATTCATTGTTTTACTTTAATTCGTGGTCAACTATTTAATTGATTTGAAGTTTTTTCTGTGTACTTTTTTTGGAAACCAAAAAACAGTAGAACTGCAGATTTAATCAGTGTACTGCCCTCAAAGTGTAATTGTAACGTTTTAGTATGACTCGCGTATGTGTTACGCCCAAAAGTACATATTATCCTAAGTCAGTTAATAGTTAATTTAGGAATAAATACAATTGAGAATGTATAAAAAAATTCTCTTCGCTAAATGCAGTATATGAATTGAACAATATATTAGCATTAATTTGGATCACCAGACATGAAAGGTCCGCTGTTTTGACACAATAATTTTTGACATTATCTTATAACTATTCAACACAATTTTAAGTGTAAATAACTCAATCTTCAGTGTTCCATTTACAACTATCGATACAGAAACACATCATATGAATGATGTGATACAAAGTAATTTTTCGAAGATTGGGTCTTCGTTCCCTTAATAATAACACAGAGGATTTAAGAACACTTAAACTAGTTAATATGTCAATCAATATATGATAGATTTCTCTGAGACTAAAAATGGAAACCGTTGTCATTCTGAAGCATTTGACAAAGAAGAAGGTTATGGTTGCGAGATTTCAGGTTCTCATGGCGGTGAATATGAACACGACTATATTCTGGGATGCTGCACCGTGTAGTATCATAGAAATTGACCGTCGTTACGTGTTTATTGCCACCATCATGATGGAGAGTAAGAACCTCTCAAGATAACGTTGCATTTGAAGGAGAGCAATGCATATGAACACATATCCGCGTCTTCTTTAATTGGAACAGTCAATGAGGTCGATCATAGCTGACTCAAACCACTTGCTTAAAGCAGGTGGATCTGGGTCGTCGTCCTAAGTAATTAAGAACCAAGAAAGCAAATGGTTAAATTCCAAAATACACGGCCTTCCTGGGGCAAATGCTAGTTATTCAGTCAGTCAAGAAGTTTTCCTTTTTACGGTATCCAAAACATAAAAAGGCCTACCCTTGGATCTTATGCTGAGACATTTAAATCCAATCTGTTTTAATATTTCCTTCCTATGTACGTCTGTTGTCTTATAATCGATATATTCCATTGTGATTTTCCAAGAAAAGTGTTGGAGAGGAAAATATATTTAAACAACAAAAGATTCATTAGGTCCAAGCAGACGCATTACATCACAGTTATAAATGTTAAGTACGCCTGTATTAAAGAACTTAGGGAAATTGTTGCACTTTTTTCTAAGAACGCACTGAAACCTACAGATGTGCTATGAGTCCCATGCAAGAATATAAACTTTGCAGGAGAATATACATAAGGGGTAAACTAACTTCTTACAGCTATTCCACACACATTCAACTGCTGATGAACGGTAACGCATAAGATATAGAAAATTCTCGCGATTTCAGTTTCATGAACGAACTGCATACTTTGTTATGGGTATTCTTTACAGAGAAAAGAAAAGAAAAAACATGGCAGGTATACGAAACAGATCTTTGCTTTGTGATTTCACTACGGTGTTCACCTCCTGAGGTAAGTAGCTATCACGACGACCTGCGATTTAGCCTTGGGATTTGTAAAATTCGGCGTACAATCTCAAGGTCGGGCGCGATTCGTGTGCTTACAGAGGCACTGCCTTGAAACAGAAAGCACAATGGTCGTATTTAGATGCCCGTATATTTACTAGTAAACAATAAACCTATAATTTATATTATATAGGCTTTCTACTTCAGAAGTGTGACTTTCATCCCTTTGCAGCAGATGAACTAATAAAAAAGACAGAAGAGGAAGATTTTTAAACGTTCAGTCCATACCTCAAAGAAACCGCAACGCGTCTCCTTTACAAAGATCCTTTGCTAATGCTGTTTAAGGAAATACTTGATGTTTATTTTCAGAATCATACGAAATCCATAAATAAATTCTGTTAGCAAATTGCAGAACAACCGATTATTAAAACAAGTGGTACACATAGTTACCGCTTGGCTCTGAAACGTGAACTTCTTCTAAATAAAACTGTGTATATGCTTTTTAAATACTTACACACGCGTTAATAAGTTTAATATACTAATATTTGTAGTGATGAGATGTGCCTGTCTGAAGCTTTAAAACATAATGTGAAGAAAGAAAATGGCTGTTCTGTGCTGAAGTACAGACATTGTGTATGACTTGCTGAATAAATCCATTGTAAGTTAATATTTCCATTGATTCGACTCCACTGAAGATTAATTTACGTCATTCTTCTCAGGAACAGATTAACACATAGAGGTAATTAGTCTTGCAAGTAATATAACATCTCTTACTTTGAACCGAGCAAACATGACTGACTGAATGACTAGTAGTCGGGAGATACTAGGTTCGAATCTTATAAGGCTGATGTTGTGTTCTGCTATGGTGGGTTGTGATGATTTGGTTTGGTTTGGTTGATTGTGTCACGTTAGGTTATATTAAGTTAAATTACTTTGTGCTGTGTTATTTCTCTCATGTTATGTTTAGTTTCAGTTAAGTATGGTTTATTTCGTTTCATTTGATTCTGTTTGGTTCGGTTTGGTTGGTTTCGGTTGATTTAGGTCAGGTTAGGTTAAACTGAGATTTTTTGGGGGGGATTAGGTTTTGTTAGAGTACGTTATGTTTCATTATTTTACCTGTGATTATTTTTTTAAATTTATTTTAAGTTTAATTTAGGTTGGGTAAGACTGGTTTCGTTTGGATTAGTTTCGGTCGCCGAAACACGTAACTTACGCCTTGGCCCTGTTCATAATCGGGCCTTGAACCCAGGACAGATTTTCGAAGTTTTGGTCTTTGTTTCTGTAATCTCCTCGCGGAAAGAACTTTGGTCTTGGTGGCGTTATTCTATCGGGCTTAGTTTCAGAGCTACAGTAACAGCCCTCGCCAGGAATCGAACCCAGTACTCTTCTCTGAAGTTTTGACTTTATTATGTTCTCTTCCTCTTGAAAATCGATATTGATAAGACTGGTGTATCAGTAACAACACTTATAGTGGTACCCGATTCATATCTTTGTCGGAATAACGTCTACCCTGACGGATGTTCCTTCGTGTACACTCGCCGTGTGGATGACAGCGCTTCGGAGAATCGTATCGTCTTCCTCTTCAGAGCCGAAGTGAGGTTATACCTGACATAATTATTTGTTTATTATACTAGTTTTTGTATTTTGGCGTGTGTACAGTTAGAGCGAATACTACTGATGGTTATGTAACATTTTTTTCAAAAACGAAAGTTTCTCGGGAAATTTTCCGACCTGAAGTCACTACAAAGTATTCCCATCTGGGCAAGAAAAATAATTCCTCGCCTCTGATCTGGAAACACTGTGCAAAGAAACTACACCTATTTGATTCTAGGGCCATAAAGAGAGCAAGGCTATGCATATTGGCTGAACGACGGTCTGTTGCTAGCCTAGAACTTGGATGAGTGACCTCTAACGGTCATCACTTTGTATTGCATTCTTTGAAGTACTCTTTCACAACCTTGTAGCACTTACATGAATCCCACAGACTGTGCGTTGAACTGTTTGTGCCAGTGACAAGAAACGGGGAACAAGTCCGAATGGGTTTTTGAAACTAGGTCCCTGCCATACTGTCGTCTAGCGTGTGTAGGGTATCATCCATTGCATTTCAGAGGTCCTGGATTTGACTTCCGACACGGAGACCGTCTATCCTGATAGATTATTAGCTGGATATTATTGTGGGGTAGTGCCTTCAAACAGGCCGAGGTGATTCTTTTCATTTCTTTCAACTGCATGAGGCCCCCCATTTTACGAAAAAATTAAAAGCACATTCAGTCCGGGGAATTTTTGCTATCGCGCACTTCAGAATCACCTTCCGGTCTCCTAAACTTAAATGTTCAGATTTAAGTAAACGAAACTGTAACTGAACCAATTATTTTTATGGGAACGGAATTTGGCGGTCGCTCACATTAGGGAAAGACAATAAATTGACGGAGTTTGAGGACACGGCGCTGAACACATAACATAGGAAAGACAGAAGGTTGTATGAAACTAAATGATAAGTATCAAATTTAGAAAAAAGGAAGTGCGATGGGCTTGTCATTTGGAGAGCAAGAAGGCATACAGGGTTTTGGAAGGACATTCGGAAGACAAAGGCAGAAATGAGAGGATAATATTAAATGGATTTTAACTAAATAAGACAGGAATGTGTGGACTGGATTTATCAGACCCAGGACAGGGCAAGGGCGGAATCTTGTGAACCTACGAATGAATCTTCGGTTTCCATAAAGGACGGGGACTTTCTTTGCAACTGAGAAACTATCAGCTTCTCAGTAAGAACTGTTCTCCACGAGGTTAGTAAAATGTGGGTTCTATTTGATTCACCTGTTTATATCTTATCCGATTCTGATAAATGTGTTCTGTCATGAGTTTACTCTGGTTGATCCCTATCAAGTAGTTTCAGAGATGATAATTTTTATCAAATTACGCGCAGTCAGAATTAATAGAGTTAAAAAGGAAAATCCGAGTTTTTAAAATGAGTCTCAATTGAAGTGGGAGGTGCTAGAATACTCCTATTTTTTTCAAACTTCAATTTAGCGATTTAAAAAAAAATATTGTTCAGATATTTCATCCGAGGCAAAATTCCGTAGGCCATGCCCGCAATTATATGAATAATAGTCCACAAATATAAATCTATCTTATGTATTTATTTTACCTCATGCTAAAATGGAGCTTGGGAACACAAATTGCATGTTAAATAAACATCAGATTTATTCTTCTCAGAGCCACGTGGAATTAAATGCAAAATTAAATTACAAAATAACGGACTGCATGATATGGTTTATATCGTACAAGCTACAAAATGTCACGTCGTAGCTCATGCTGTTAGGCGCAGACTTCTAATCGCCAAAGCTCTGCTCTCCTATGCAGACCGCGTAGAATTTATGGTGGATGTTAACAGATTTTTCGTGAGTACTTTGGTGAAGCTGGAGTCCCTGAGACAAAAATGTATTTACTGCAACTCTCTTAATACTCCTGTTAATCCTTAAATAAAAAGAGACGTTCCTGCATGAACAGTTCTTCTATGGCCATTCAGTTTACGGACTTGTATTATTTTCCGAAACGAACGGAAAATCTTTAACAGAATTAACCCTTTCAGGCCGAAGTGCTTTCAAAAAGCATTCGGTTATACCACAAAGGAAACACAAAGAATATTATAGGATTATTGTAACCTCTTGACACTTTTAATTAGAATAATTCCTCCTTTCAAGAAAAATTAGACTCATGAGATCATCTTGGCATCTACGTTAAGTTTACGGTCTCCATAGTAGTGAATGTGATCAGTTACTGGCCAATTCTCTTGCTACTCTCGCAGATCTTCGGTTGAACTTGCACTTTGCGTTTTCTGCCCACTGAAATGCGTCCGTATTGAGATACTTGCTACGTACAGTAGCTCTTTTCCCCCCGAGCTCTGTACTTGCCCCTGTAGCTGAGCCTCACGTAAATTGTCCTGGCGCTGTAAACACGCTGCACCCACAGAATTATGAGCCTGCGATGCTGATCTAGACTCCACGCCTGAGGCTAGTTCTGCTGGCACTGATGGTCAAGGTAGCAGTAGAAGGGGAACATGGGCGGTCCATTAGCAGCAGCGAGGAGAACAGAAGGCACTGCCTCTGGATGCAACTCCCTACCTGTTCGTAGCTGATATTTTCATCATTGCAGCGCGAGAATGTAACCAAATGCTTTCTTGAAGGAATGCGATTTCACTTTTTGCGGTGCATAGCGCCTGACTTGAAGTAATGAAGAAGAATCAAATATTAATCAAATGTTTGTAAAAAAAACCTTTATTAAGATTCGGTGAAAAGAAAAAAAAAGCGAAATTTAAAAATGACCTGCGATTGTTCACACCACAGCTCAGCCATGTTCCCGGCTGGCTATTGGCCGGACGATTGGACTCTGGTTCCCGGCAGAAGCTAGAAGTTGTTACGTTGCCATAACGCACAGACCGGCTCTGGAATACACTCTGGGTCTCTTTTCCCGGGGATAAATCTCCCGAAGCGTGAAGCTAACCACTCATCTCTGTGTGGTGCCGAGGCCAAGAATGCACACAGCGTCAGGGCGTCGTGCTTTACTTCCAAGAAACAGCTAACGCCACAGAGCAGAGTCCTTGTGGAGAAGGTAATGAGAAGCTTAGTCGACGAAGAAATTTCTGGCGTTTTATGGAAGCCGAAGGTCTATTCCCGTGTTAGTAGCAGCCCGCCACCTGTCTCTGTCCTGAGTCAGATGAATCAATCCACACCCTCCAAACCTATTTCGCGAAAATACGTTTTAATATTATCCTCCCACTACGTCTAGGTCTACCAAGCGGTCTCTTCTCTTCAGGCTTCCAACCAACACTGTCTACGTATTTCTGATTTCCCGTGCGCGCTACATAACCGCTAATCTCATCCTACAAGGGCAAATTTATCTTAATTATTGTATATTTTCCATTTATCGTCGTTCAGAATAAAGAACGCCTGCTTGGTCTGTTGAAGCTCGCGTTTTTCACAGTTTTCCTCAGCTCTCGATGCATTTGTTTGGTTAGAGGGTTTCTGCGATTGCTACCGCTTCTCGGAAGATTATTATTCATCAACATTGAAACAAACACTCGTCTACCGACGGCCAATTTAGTCAGCAATGACACACACACTGCATGTATCAACAGCGCTTGATCACACCCGCCTTTGAGAATCAGTTGTACAAATATTAACAATGATTGTCATCATAAAATCAGTCGTCCTCAAAACATCAAACATCAGTGGTGAAGGCTGGCAGATATTCATCAGGAAATTATTTATATCTTATTTTTACCCTTTTCTCATTTATTCTATTCCATTGTCACTTTCATTCCTGTGCCTTCTTCCCACCTTTTATCCGCAATTTCTTTCTTATTCCTGTTTCAAAGTTCTGTCACCCGTTTTACAAGTATAAAATTCTGAAAGCTGCCTAATGGTAGCAGAGCTTGTAAAACAGAACTATTGTGATCTAGCGCCGTCACTGTGAACTTTCAAACAGTTTAATTAACCCATTCCATAGTTTCCAGATGTGTAAAAACGTAAAAGTTTGAAATTATAATTTTCACTTTGCTTTCACATTATTTTTTATTCGTTGCGTTTCTTTCTTTCATTTTCTTCTCTTCCTTTCCATCTTTCTATTCCATTTTGGTCGTTGTCACAAGCAAGATATGGAGGAAGGATTCAAACCTTAGATCCCTCAGGGGAATATCTACCGAGCGTCCCACAATGTTAATTACTGCGAAGTAAATTACAGTACGTCACCCTGCAGGCTCGTTGCAACAAAAATAAATTAACTGCGCTAGACACACAGTTCCATTCTGCGCTTACACAAGGAACTGCTTGCAGTGAATGAGCAGTGCATAAAAATGCTATAATTGTTCGCATCACAACATGATGGTTGCTCCCTCTTGCTATTCACTGCTGCTGGACCATTCTATCAAACGAGTTTCGTTGTCAAAGGAAGGCGGGTTCCATCTCCTCTTCTCATTTGGTAAGTACGTCTTTCAAATCGCGATAAGAGCTGTATGAATTTCGGTACGAAGGTTTTAGACAAATCTCTGAATTCTGTAACCTGCTTTCCGCTAGTGACCGCGGTGATGTGATAACATGGACGTTTGTGTTTGGAGCAGAACTACTGTATTACTAAAAATACAATACAATATCATTACAGTAAACATTCGACCAACGAACGAGATACCTTTTAGTAAACCAAAAATCACACACTATAATATTAATTTGCGAACAAATTGCGATATATGATTATGTATTATCGAAAACTAAAGTATTAAAGTGATACATCAACGGAAAGTTAGACTTTAAAATCGAATCGTAATGTCAGACCAACTGCTGGTGCACTTATCTAGAATTTTCATTTTATCATATAGTGCCATAATCTCACAGCTTTAATTTGTCTCGTTATCACATGGACATTTACGTTTTGATGCCATTATGCTGTCCAAGGGCAATCTCATTAACAGTTTCATTCGCGAAAACAGTAAGACACGAGTTTCGACAGTAACGGCTTAATCGAGACTGTGACCGCAGGTTAAACGCGGTTTCTGAGACAAAGAGGGGGGGGGGGTGTTGGATAAAGGTTGAGCTGAATATTTACACTCTCACATACGCTAAATTGGTTACACAAAGACACACGCAGAAGATAAACAGTCTTTAGCGTTTTTTAACAGCAGTGATTTTTTTGTATGCTACTACGGCGTGTTTGACAGACCGCGTATAATCGAATTTTCCGTGTTCGGCAAATAATTACATTTATTTTCACGGACACAATCGAATCTGCGTCGGACAAACCCGCGTTGGAGGAGACTTAAATGTGAATGGAAAACAAACATTACCGAAGTCTCTGCCACGCCTCTGTCTGTTAACCAGTGCATCCTACTGGTGTAAGTTCGAAGCTGTATTTTGGGATTTTTGTTCCAAATTTGGAAGATCAGCACAAGGGTAACAATCGCGCATAATGATGACACTCCCAAATCATCTGTGCTGGATCCTAGGGTAATCAATTAGTAATATACTGAGAGTTAGGTGACTTTTCTATTGAACTATGTGTTATTTCAGAAGGGTCAGTGCTCTGCTGTAAATAATAAAACGCCGACTCCATCCCCTGAGCATTTCTCTGTATTAACACAAAGAGATACCGATCTCATTACATAAAACTTATTTCATATGAAACTTTAAACCAAATACGGAAATGATCGCGCAAAAAAGCTGATTCATATTAACATATAATTATTTTCCTGTAATTAGCTAGTCGTTTAGGTCTAAATTTACAGCTATTTTTATATTCGGCACAAAATAAACAAAAGCAACTTTACATCAATGCAGGCAGCCTTCTTGTTTAATTTAACGTATTTATGGTAGATGCTTTGTTACAACGTACTCTTTGACGATAACTGCCGTTTCAATCATTTATTTTTAGCCTCCCTGTGATATTCAACAATAACTTTATTAATAGAGTTATTGTTGAATATCACAGAATATGTGGCCTAGAATAATTTCTTTGTCATATTTTGAATAATAAAAGTTAGTACTGGGACCGGTGGTAACTGTGCTTTTACATAAGAATAAGATTGAACAAAGAACCGGTCCAGTGTCTACAGGTTACCATTTTAACCTCAAAAGGAATTTATAAAATACACATTTTAATACGTTTGTTGGAATGAAATAAACCTAAACGTTCTAGCACCACACATCGGCGGCTACACCATCATTGTGCGTAGCCTTTAAATAATGTGTGATGAAATAACTTCTGACAGTTGTTCAAGAACTCTGGTGGTGTGGGCTGCAGATCGTAAACCCGTAGGTCCTACGCCGTACTCATGCAGCACTCCACACCACTACAGACTGCACTTTTCAGATATAAATTGCCTGTTTTCAGAAATACACGCTCTGTTTCGAAATATACATTTAAAATAAATACAACATTTCAATTAACTACTGTTTTGGTGTTTGTACCACTGGATAAACAAATTATTTTATGCTATTGAGACACAGCTCTAGCATTTACGTCTGTACCTGAACTGAAAAAAAATTAATTTTTAAACTATAGTTGTGTAAAACATGTAGAATATTTACAGAGAAAGAATAACAAACTATGCCTGCATAATATTTTTAACTAAAGTTTTGTTATTTTTAGTATTGCAATGATTTGCCTGCAGTAACTAAGCAAAACTTAACTTCCTACCAGAACTTCATAACGTGTTTAATTTAATCGAATAGCACTCAGTAATTAATTTCAGAAACAGAACACATGCACACGCGGAGATCGCTACCTTCATAATGAACGTTAAACAAAATTTTAACCATGCAGTTAACATAAAAGCATACCCACATTTAAATAACACGTGTAGTAATAAAACTGATTAAGTTTAGCCTTTAAAATAACTTGACTTTAATGTACCACCGGTGAGTTCACAGACATCAAGAAAGTTGTTGACATTTAATATAAGACTACTGAAAGCATTAATAAACAAGGATTTAATTAACGATGCTTTTAACACCTCGGATAAGACAATGTCGAATTATGGGATGATAATTCACGTCAGTGCGAATCACTGTGTGCGCTCTTTTGCGCACTGTTCAGCGCACGAGACTGGGTATCACTTTGTGTTTGCGCAACAGATTAAGTATCAATTTGGGCAAAGTTTGCGAACCAATTCGAGTCTCAGTTTTCCGCAACAGTTGATGGATCATCTAACACGCCAGTTTGCGAATCACCCTACTCAAATTTTCTCACATGAACTTATGGATTAGTTTCGGTACCACTTTTCACATC
Source organism: Zootermopsis nevadensis (assembly GCF_977971745.1). NCBI lineage: Eukaryota > Metazoa > Arthropoda > Insecta > Blattodea > Termopsidae > Zootermopsis > Zootermopsis nevadensis. Next base: position 6,083,732 of record NW_028259149.1, on the reverse strand, counting down.
AATTTGCGCATCTTTCTGCGTGCCCCCTATCTCGTCCACGCAATGGTTTGTTCAGGTTGAGTTAGGTTGGTTACAGTGGCTTCGGTTGGGTTGGGTTAGGTTAGTTTAGTATAGATTATGGTGAATTATGCTGTGTTATGTTTAGTTACGTTAGGTTAGATTCGGTTCAGTTTGCTTTAGTTTGTCTTGCTTAGGATAGGTTAGGTTATGTTATGTTTTCTTTTGTAGGTCGCGTTAGGTTAGTTCATTTAGGATTTGTTGGGTTTGTTGTTTTTTATTTAGGTTAGATTTGGTTTGGTTAGAATTTGTTTGATTAAATTGCTAACAATTTCGTGATACCACGAAATGAAGATTCCTTCGACTGAATCTGGTAACATATAGATAATTATATGGAAATAATAAATTACTGAAGACAATATAATTTATTTTGAGTTAATAATTATAATATGGCCGTCACTAACAACTGAATGTCGCGTTGAGTGGTTAGAATTCGTGTTACTTCTAACACTTGGAGGCACAAGGCTCTTCTAAATAATAATTAAATTTTTATTTCTTGCCTCTAAGGAAACGCATCTTCTATACAAAGATGAAGTGGTTAATATACTTCAAGGAAATAATTTCCTTTCATTCTGAGAACCATAGAAACCCCACAAATACATTCTCTGGGCGAAATGCAGAGTTACTGAATGTTGGTACATACAGTGACCACTGAGTTTTAAAGTGTTGATGGAGGTAGTGGTTACGAATAGCAGCTAGGACGATTATCCCTTCCTCACTACTTTCTCTCTCATTCTTTCCTCGCGTCTCCTCTTTCTTTCTTTCTCTGTTTCATATGTGCCCATCTTGAGCCCAGTACAGGTGCGGAGTATCAGAAAAACTTGCCCCTTTGAACGAAACAACATATGTTATTACGTTGCCAGGCAATTAAACGATGCCCTCCAGGTTGGTCACTCTTCTGCCGGTGCAACAGCAACAAGAGTTCCACCGAATTACCGAGACAGATTTCTTCTGTAATTCGACCTCTCTCTCTCGTCTGTCTCCCGGTCGCTGGACCCAGGGGTAGCCAACAAGAAGGGGGTAAGACTCCGGTGACGATGCACTCAAATGATAGTATCAGGCTGAAAGTGTCGCGGCCCACGGCTACAACTTTTCAAAGCTAAAATCCCGCTAGACAAATCTATATCAGGTTTTCTGTTTTTCATTAATGCTGCTGTCATTGCCGAAGTATGCGCTTTAAGGTAACTGTTTTTTTTCCCGGAAGGTCTAGATGTTCGAGTAGTTAAGATAGAAAATGTTTTTCGCTTATCTGAAACGGGCCTGTGAACTCCCGTGGTTGGAAAGTGGAGCAGGGCACATTCTAAATTTCTAAGCGCCGGGTGCGGCGTCCGTGCAACGCGCGTCTTGCTTGTGTTGGCAACGAAAATCGTGAACCATTTCAAGGTCACATCGGAAGACGGAGACGCACAAAAGCATGAGCTCCGCTGTTAAGATATTATTTATTATTTATGTTATTTTCATGATGATATGCGGGTTTAATATGAATCCAATCATCAAATAATTATCGTTCAGACGATTCCAAACATATGCATTAAAAGAAATGTCATGATCAGCAAACCTGTCTTTTAGAGCTCATCGAAATGTTCAAGGCAAACAGTTATGAACGACTTTCATGTCCCGAATGCTTAATCCAGGGCAGTGCAGCGGACATTTTTTTAATTTATTCCATCCTTCGATATTTTACTTTCTTTCATTTTCTTTTTTGCCATGGTCTTATTAAATCACGAATCCTTTCCCTCCAAAAATATTTTATGTGACACAACGACCATTAATTCGGCAAAGAACTTTGGAAATCAAACAGCTCTATCGGAGATCTTGAACTAGAAGAAGTATTCTTGTTCTTTGCCGCTTTTTCAACGCCCTGCTCTGAAAATTACGTATTGTGTCGGACGAAAGACAGAAACGAATGAAATCATTAGACGGAATTTTAGAGGCTTCGTATCGGCACCGAATGCAGATCTATCGCGTCGAATGGAACGTGAAATGTGATATTTCAGGTTCTCACAGCGGTAAGCATGAGGACGACGTCTTCTGGACTGTTGCGTAGTGCAGCGCGGCAGAAGATTACCGAAGCGCAGTTTACTCATCGTCCTGATGATGGAGGAAGTACCACTGAAATGTCGGAAAATATCTACCAGACTACACAGCCCAGAAAACAGTCGTCTCTGAGACGTTAAATGGAGAGATGGAGGACTCGGTCAAAATCTATTTGAAGATAGTGCCTTAGAATTCACCTGAAGGTTGTGAGGCAAACCATGGAAACGTTCATTCTCGATAGCCAGTTTCTCTCGTCTAGAAGCCAAAATGAGCACTGGTAAAATGTCACAGATCTAACTTCAACTTGTACCAGGCTGTTTTTCTGAAGCCTTGCAGATAACTGCTCATTTCAAACGGGTCCAAAGATGTGAAACAAAGCAAGACTAACTCCACAGTGTGCCGTATTTCTTGGAAAGGCAAATTTACTCAGGTTGTTTATACTTCTCTATACTCGTTAGGACTTCAATGGAACCTGAAGGTGTATAAAAGCTTACCTTGTTACATGACCCTGCCCTGACCCAGATGTCTCTTCCTATTCCACATCCTCAGACGTATTTCAATGAGATCCATCCTCCCATCGAAGTCCTTTGTCGTTTCAGACTGAAAAGAATATGCAGTTCTCATTGGTGCTAAGTGTTCCTCCTGTCTCACTCATCCTCATTGTGACAAAAAGAGCTCTGCTACGCACAGTTAAAATCTGAATAATTTTAACGGGTTTTATGAAATCGAAATGTTGTCTCTATTCTTAATTATACTTGTCGGAAGCCAGTTTATGAGACACCTACAACTGATTCGTGAAATATATGGATCCTACAGTTCCGAAGACTGTAAAACTAGTGGATAATGTCAAGTTCCCTGCTGCGGAGAGAAATGACTGCGAAGTCAGGGATGAAATCGAAGTGTGCCAACGAACACATGAACAGCTTCGGCCGGCCGAGCGAGCGATCTTGAGCTAACGGCCATGACCTATAGTGAAGGTACTAGCTGCTTGGTAAGGCGTGGATAAAATGCGTTTATCTCCTTACAGCGTCCTTGATCTTCCACCAGTTCCTTGTTGCAGTCAGCAAGACAACTGGGGCCCAGTATCTCAATCCAGCGTCACTTTGACGTGTTGCCTAGCAACATTGCGCGGTGGTTTTGATCATGATCTATCCAACCGCGACGTTAAGAATCGACTGCTGTTCTTGCTACGACAACTTTATGACGTGCAGCGGAACAGTGGCTCTAGAAACGTTCCACTTGTAATTCTCTTCACATCTCAAATTTCTAGCCCACAATCCTTACACTTCTCATTAGATGCTATTATCTACTGAAGAAGGGACAGCGTCGTTAAATAAAACAAATTAAACATTTACTCTTCATCGAGTATTATAAAAGTGTGGACGGGGCATGGAAGAGATGAGAGAAGCAAAAATTTTTTAGACGAATAACATGAAGGAAATGGACAATTATGAGACCTAAGCGTTGATGGGAGGATGATATTAAAGTGAAAAGAAAGATATAAGCATGTGGGCTGGATCTGACTGGTCCACGGTCCAGTGGCGAGCTCTTGTAAACACTGTAATAAACTTTATGGTTCCAAGAAGGACGAGAATTTTCTTGAACAACTTAGCAACTATTAAATTCTCAAGAAATATTCTGTTCCATGAGTTCCCTGGGCGTTAATAAAGGTGGCGACTGACTTGTAACATTTGCCTGTAATGTAACGTATTACAAATCGAGCATTACACAAGTGAAGACAGCGAACGGAGCCGCTCGATGCGAGCCGCTCACGCTCGCGGGCGCTCCATCGTGTTGTCGGTTTTTTCGCGAATCCCTTTGAGTGTTACATTACAAGTCAGTCGAGCGGCGTCGTAACGAGCATTCACGAGTTATTTAAATAAGAGTAGCGTATTAAATGGAACAAAGATAACACAACCTCCATGTCCGACATATTGAATGAAATGAATGGAGCACAGTCGAGCCGAGCGTTCAAAACGAGCATTCGATGCGCCTCACCAGTTGTGGTGTAATGTAACATGCTCGCCGCGAATGTACATTACGAGTAAATGTTACAAGTCAGTCGCCACCTTAAGAATGAAGCACTGTACGAATGGCAGTGCAGTAATGTGACTCAATTTTCGAAACTCCAAGTACATCAGTTTGCTCTGAACTTGGGTTCGTGCTTGTTATATCAGGCTGACCGTCAGGCAGCACGCAGACAGGCAGGCTGGTGTCCGATCGAGGCATGATGAACTGGTCGGGTTGTGAGATTGATCGGCGATCGCTTGGATGGCCTGGCCGACAGCAAAGTGGTTCAACAGACGATGGAAATATTACCGGACCGGAAAACGGAATCGTCGAGTGGAAAAGGCGTGAAGTCACACCGGCACGCTATGCCTGATTGCCTCTCGGCTTGGTTTTCCAGAAATGCGTACCAAATAGTCGAACGCATTTCAAAAAAGTGACGACACGAAAAAGTAACACAAAGGCTTTGCAAAGGGCATATATTTTTGTTCCACGCCAAATCTGTGTTGGACAAATTTTAATTTTGCATTTCCTCCGTTTCGCCCTACCATGTCTAAATTTTCCACTCTTACCAATAACCTTGGCACCGACAGAGTTCAGTACCCAAATCAGCGTGTGTAAATAACCCAGTAACAACCACTTATATATATATGTATGTGGGCTCAAATGTGTGTAACCATACACGTTTATGTATGCATGAAGGTGTTTAGGGCATGTTCTATTTCATGGACAATTAAAATTAATCATGGGATGTCATGATGACCGCGTGGAACCTAGTGAACCGGGACTGCTCTTGAAGTTGGCTGTCATCTCATGAAGGAGGCAGTAAGCTTTTCTGAAAATTCGATCAGTATGTACCAGACTCTACGCCTGAACACCTACAAGACAGTCGTCTTTATACTCCCCGCCATGAGAACCTCAGATCTCACTATAATGAAGTTCAGTTGATCATCTGACAGTCATTTCGGCTGGTTTCTTAAAAACCTGAATTGTAGTTCTGTGCTAATAGAACCCGTTGGAAACAGTATTCCTTTATCAGCGACAATTAGAAATTTCGTTTTACCTAAGTACTTTCATGTATTATCAACGAAAAATTTACGAGAACTCGAAAACATTTGGAACAATTTGTTCTCACTTAGGTTGACACAGAACTATAAATGAATTCCTCCATGGTAGGCAATTCATAACGTCTGTCAGAAGAAGAAGGCCAAAGGACACCATAAATTAATGGGACAGTAGTATCATGATAATCATAATCATACCCGTAACAACTGGAACAGATACAAGCAGCTCGCAAGAAATTACCAGCCTGTTATGGAACCCGAAGGCTCTTTACCGTGTTCATAACAGCCTGTCAATTGTCCTTATCCAGAAACAGACGTTTCCTGTCCAACTCTCCTACAATATACCTTAAAGATTCTTATCAATACTATCCCCCCACGTACAGCTAGTCCACATTCTCATACGTTACTTTTAAGATCCATATTTAACGTTATTCTTCTCTCTATATCTAGGTTTTTAACTGGTATTTTCCTTAAGGCTTCCAAACCAAAATTTTCTACTGATTTGTCATTCCTTCCATCCATGCGTGCTTCATGCCTCGTTTCTCTCATACTCTTCGATTCGATGATCATAATATTTGACGAAGAGTATAAATTATGAACCGCGCTGGCACTTGAATGGATCAACAGTAAGGTTATTTTTTATCATCATCGTCATCAATAACAATACCATTTATTTTCTACACAGGTATATCGTAAACATTTGTAATCGATTTCTGTTCAGTCACAGAATTTCTTAAGCGCTGTGCCGGAGCGAGAGTTTCGAAATACTTGCCTTTCTGCACCTTTTTCAATACTAAGAAGCATGATAAGAGCACTTAGTTCCTCAGCTATTCTGAAGACTATTTGTCTGCGGCATCCTACAAGGTTAATTAGACAGTGTTCATAATTTAATGTACATCATCATTTCAAGGCCAGACATTGCCCCAGGCCGACGAGCTTTCTATTGTTAAGGACATTCGAAGACGCATTGAGATTTTCAAGATCGATTGTATTTTGCTCGCTTTCCTCACGCCTAATGATTCATTGTTTATGTTCTAATGTATTTTTGCGCATGTATGTCCATAGCCATTTAACAACAATGAGATCAGAAGTTCCATTGTGAGATTTGAGGTTTTCAGACGGTGAGGATGATGATGATGATCTTCTGGGTTTTGGCGCTCTGTGGATTCGCGAGTCTATAGAGTTATAGAACACCGACGAACATCATCACCAAATGCTCTATTGTTGAACCTCACCGTTGTGCAACAATAGAATCCACGTACAACAACACTAGTGTTAGAATGACTCTGTTCTGTGGAGTTAATGACGATTTTCTGCATAAATTCAATCAAAGGAGAACTTCGATTTAGATAGAATAACGGGGAAAAATTTCTTCCTATTTTATGGATCTATCGCAGCATTATCTCTGTAAAGTGCGGAAAACCACGAGAATTCTCAAGGCAGATGTCTAGTGCGTCGGACGAGAATCCATGCCATTATATTCCTATTACAAGGGAGATTGTGTTTGTAGGGTTGTGATGGACTGAGATGGATACAAAGAAAATATCCTGGTCTGTAATGTACAATCACAGAGCGTAGTTCATCTGAAGCCGTGATTCGAATACCGTATCTCCAGAATAACTGTGAGATGTGCCAACTCACTTTTTATGTATGCCATCTATTACATTATACTATCACAGCACAAAATGACAAACATAACGCACAGCGTCTAAACAGGTTTCTGTGTTTGTGGTGATTCACAGGACACCCTTGAAACATCTCCTGACGGGCCTCTCAGAATTCCATTATACACTCGTCAAAGAAAGGGCAATAGTGAATTTGTTTAAAAGAAGATTCATTAGTCAGGAGAGGACAATTCTAAATTGATGTAAATACGAGTACCAATCACACGAAATGTGGGACAGATTAAGAGGGTGTGGCAGATTGATTAGGGCTAGTATGATAAGCCCTGACGATGGAGGCAACAAGAACCTCTAAAACTTCGTTCAATATCTGCGCCGTTAAACAAAAATCTTTGTAATTTACAAATGTTGTGGCTTATTTGAAGTAAGAACTGAATTTGCAAATGCTCTTCGGACACTGGCACAAAGGTTTAAATTATCAGCTGTACATAATTTTGTTACAAATGCATTTTCGAGACCGGAAACGTCTTTCCCAAAAGACACTGCTGTTGTCGGGAACTGTGGTGCTACAGGTGGCCATGGCTCTCGTTTGAACGAGTGTCTGAATTGTTCCAGCGTCGTGACTCACCAATATTTCATCGCATTCCTATCAGCTAGGTAGGGTAGTTCATGCTTGAAGCAGTGGTTCAGTCCAGTTTCCTAGAACCCACTCTTACGGCTGGCTTTCCTTCTGCTGTAATCAGTCCGTCCAAACCCGAAATATGCCGCCAGATATGCGTTGCATCGAATTGTTTAATGAAATACTTGATCGCCTCTGGGATAATTAAATAGCACAGATAACACGCGGCTTGCAACATCAACAGACTTTTGTAATCAGAATAAACGGACTTTGAAAGTAAACGGCAATGGGAACCGCCACTGCTCATGAAACGTATTTCTCAATGTTTTTTCATTGTCCAAATTGTTAATCTGTCACAGAGAGCACATTGTTTAGAAAGTTAATTTTACCACAGGTAACGCGTTGCATACCGTATGACCCGTCGAAGTTGAAGGGAAGGATTTTTTTATGCTGAACGGTAATAGGATTTATTGCAGCTTTATCTTTGCATATCTCATTGAAAGGACAACATTTATAAAATTTCCATATAAAGTAAATGAAACGTGAAAACATCGTCATGGAGACTGAAGTCAGGTTCAGATTCTGATTTATGATCTTATAATTGATGAAAAAGTTGACGCACGTAATAAGAAGGTTTACGCGTTTCCCTTGAGAAGGCAAATTAAAATTAATTTGGCAAATGACCAGACCGGTTCAGAGCCACTATACTGGAGACAGCAGACCACAGGCTTTCTGGAGGCCTGCGGGCCGCATGTGGTCTCCCCTTAATCTTCTTTTGGCCTTCAGTGAGAGAATTAACTGGCAGCATGAAGTCTATGAGACTACAGTTTGGGCAAGCAGGAGCATGACGTGAGTGACCGGGCAGCCAACATACAGACGAGAGACTCTGAGGCTTCAACTTCCAACAGCGGCAAAAAAGACGGCCGCCTTCTGAGGCGTCGCCTCTTCCAGTCTGGAAGACGTTTATCGATCTAAAGTTCTAAAGTCGTCTCAATGAACCCCAAATGTTTGTTTCCAATGTCTCTTACATAATTCATTTCTTAATTTGAATTATTATTATTATTATTATTATTATTATTATTATTGATTTTACGCATTTATTCGTGTTTCTGACAAAGAAAGAGGCAAAGGTATCCACGGATTTTTAACCAGATTTTTAACACCAGAGCAGAGGCGTATAATTAAATGAAACTAGCTAATCCAATGAAGAATCACACCAACGTAAGAAAGACTACACCTCAATATGTTTGACTATTGATTGTATAAACGAGGCAGATTTTTGCACTCTGGCTTGGCAGAACTCCAAATACATTTTCTACTTTTGACGTACAGCGTTCAGAAGTGCAGCGCCAGATTTTAGGTCGTGGGCCCAGAACGGCCACGCCTTGAATGGAGTGCGACGTTCCCACCGCGAAACGGAGAGTCTGGCTGTGGTGTGGTGGTACTGAGTTCGATGCAAAACTGGCAGTCTGGACGTCGAATGAAGTGACAGTGACTGACTGGCAGCAGTCGACGTGAAAAACTGCTCAGAAGACAAAACTGAATCTGGGCGAAACTGTGAAGACTCAAAGAAGCTAGAGAGAAGCACAGAAAGACATTCAAAGGAAAACGTGAGAAAAACGAGAACAAAGGACCGATGGAAGGAAGGAAATAAAGGGGACGGGCGCTGAGAAAGAATTGAGAGAAGGAAGTTAAACAAAAAAGGAAGTAAAAGAAATATAGAAAACCGGGAGAAAGTAATTAAAGAATGGAAGGAGGAATAAGGGAAAGAAGTAGAGAGCAATAAATAAGGTGAGAATGAAAGAATGGAAGAAGAGAGCGGAGAAAGGAAGAAAACATGAAGCGAAGTGAAGACATGAAGAACGGAGGAAGAAAAGAAAGACATAATAAATGAAACAGTGGGAAAGAAAACAAGCGATAAGAAAAGAAAGAAGGAAAACAAAATAATGGAAAGAAAGAAAGATAAGGAAAACTGAGGAAAGAAAGCAACATTAAAAGAAAACACGACACAGAAAGGTTTCGAAACACGAATGAAATAATAAGAACGGGAGACAGAAGGAATAAAAGAAAGCCATTCATTGCAGAATGACAGGCATCGCAAGACGTAGATTGTATTTCGTCCAGCGGCAGCGTGGTCCAGCCTCGCATCAGAGAACGGCCTTGGATCTGACCGCTTAGCTGCCACTGCTGGCGGGTAAACTCATACAGGTCTGCGCAAATTGATAGCGAGGTGCAGCAACTGCGCCTAGAAGTCCACGGCGAAGGGCCGTTGCGACGCAAAGACATAGTTCTTGAACATTTTTCGAAGTCAGAGGATGCTAGGTCGTAGGGACGAAAGATCTGAGAAGTTGGCGATTATTTTTATGACAGGTCCTTGCTGCTGTCTCCACCGTCAGGGTCGTGATGAAAGAGGCAGCAAGTACCTCTGAAATGTCTGCAAACTTCTACCAGACAACACGGCGCAATATCCCAGAAGACAGTCACCTTCAATAGAAAGTACGTCGGTATGGGACGATAAACGTTAAATCAAGAGGAGACACGAGACGACATTAGAAAAAGTTATGGAAATTCGGATTCACCAGTCTTCTATAAGGAAGGGATGTTCGAATTGAGAACAACGAAGGTAAATAGATATCCCAGATGAAACAAGATTATAAACAAACACATGCTGAAGGTAAGGCATGTTCCTTTTCGGCAAGTTGAAGCATGAACGACTACAGAGAACGGGAAGGAGATTATATGTCGATGTCGATGTCGATATTAGTATTTCGGCTGTAAAGCTGTGTGGGCTTCTAGGTGGTCATATACGTTTCGAATAAACATACAGGCTTCATCTTTACAGATTCACCCTCAAGATGAATACAGAATGTCTTTCCGAAGCCTTGATATCTGTCGCTAAACGTATACACGGCATTACAACCCAAAAGACCAACGGGTTCCGTGTGTGGTCTATTAGAGATTACCTTAAATAACGAAAATTTTCCGAATACCTTCAATTATAAAAATCGGGAACGTAATTGGAGCTAGTGTCATTTCAATATCTAGTTCATAAGTTCACAGTCATTAACGATACGTAATTAAACAACATGAAATTTAAGAAGCATCTAAATGTAGGATGTTTCATAAAAATCGTCAATTGCGACACACTTTACGATACAAAGTACACAGTTGCTATGTTTCCTCGGGGGATACAATTATTAGAAATGCTTACGTACAGTCGGAACAAACGATTAGAACTGCACGTCAGTAACATATACGATAATTCTGTGTGCACTCCATAAGCTAAAGGTTTCAAACAGCCAGCCAAGCGACTTCTCGATATATTTACAAAAAACGAGGTTAAGTTATATAGGTACTTAGTGAATCACATGTTTCGTAATGTTTATGTCAATGTACTACATGTTCTTTGCTTGACGTTACGTACTTTTATTCAAGTTCGCATACTGATTTTATTGCGAAACACCATTCATAAATTTCGTTAGCCTACATACCATACTTCCCAAGAATATTTAAGCCAATGGCATTATGTCACTGTGTACGTCGATCTTGCAAAATAACGTTTAAACCCATCGAATGATTTTTATGAAAGTTGTTATGAACGTTGGGGACTGACTCACCTTCACCTTCTAATTTCTTTTCGTGGTTTTATTTTCTATTTGAAACTAACAACTGATGGGCCATTACACGAAACTAAATGGAGCATAAAACTTCTTGAGAAGCTGATACTTGCTAAGCTGTTCAATAAATAATTTACAACCGTAAAACTGTTAGCAGGTAACATAAGATATTCCTAGAATACCTTACCAAGAGGTTAATCTATTTTACGCCTACGTTTATAATTTGTGTGTGTTTTATTCAATTACCTTTTTACACAACGGCGTTTCAGTAACCATAGTCAACACCTCTTGCACAGCTGCAGTCGGGCGATCATCATCAAATTCCAATAACATTTCATACAGTAACTACATGAAAATACGCGCATGCACACACCTTGGAAGGCTAAAATATATACATTCTTATATAAAATTATATATGTTGCGCACTTTTTAAAAACTTCTTAAAAATGGTTTCATGCCTAGTTGTGTAATTGTATTTTTCCTTTGTGTTACCTGCAATGAGTAGCTGGTTGTGCGTCTTATAATACGAACACAACAGGATGTTAGTAGGATCTGAGATTTTCAGGGCGGCGAGTCCGAAGATGGCTATCTTCTGGGTTGTTGCGCCATGTATACGAGCGTATTAGATGTCCTTGCTGCCTCCATCATCAGGGCAATGAGTGACCCAGAAGGCAGCCATCTTCACAACATGGTGTTGCACTTTAATTCTGCAGTTTAATTTTCTGCGACATCGACTGTGACAAAGATAAATGTTAAAGTTATATAACGGATTAAAAGAAATGATCTGCTTTAAAGCTGTAAACCAGTTTTGCCTGAAGGAAATTAGCACATGCCACAAATACACCAGCCAGTTTAGCTGACTGGAAAGAATTTGCATTGACCATTTATGAAAACTTTAAAGAAGACAAATGTGTGTGTATTCGTACCACGGATTTAAAATGATGTCTCTACATTATAGTGTGTACGTCTCCTTCTCCATGTACTGTTGAGTGTTGCTAACTAAATGGGAAGTTGCTTTTTCAGTTCCCTCAAATTCACATATAATTCTGTTGAAGAACGTACCAAGTGGGGTATTAGGCCGATATATGACTCGCGATTTAAACATAATCTCATACAAATACCAATAAACAAACATTTGAACACCTTTCTAATACAGACGACCAGGTAATAATCGCTGATTCAGAATTAATTAAACCTACTAAGTCGGAAACCAAAAAAAACAACAACATATATATGTAAATGATAATACGAACAACAATTTCAACACACAAATAAATTGCCATGGCATTCACAGGACCAGTTAAAGTAAGACAAGATCACCTAGCTATTTCCTGTGTCCATTATCATACGAAAAAATGAACATATATAGTTACAAAAGTACCGAAGTTTCTAAAACCACCAAATCTTTAAAAAATAATTTATGAGACGGACCGCAATGTTTTTAGCCATGTATGCTATCCATGTCTCTTTAGACGACCAGGATTCCGATAAGCTGTTTAAGATCTTTTATACATCCCACAAGGAAATTTAATTTCTAGCGCTGTGCAAAGTACTCTCTCACCACCACGTCCAGATAGACTTCGGATTTCGCCAGATCTTTCTAACCCAGTGTTGAATCGGACGCCCTTTCCCTTCATGCAGAACCGATGTCAAGAATGCAAGGAGCTTTACCCCTATTTTCGTGTCGCTGTGCTTAATTAAGCAGAAGGACAACTTTGCCTCTACCTTTACCGTTGAAGTAGCCACTCTTTCCTCTCTTGTCTTGATTACTTCAGTTTCAAAAATGCGCAGTGCCAGTAGCAGTTCAGTTACCAACAACCACACTATAAATTCAAAGTGAGAACTCTGGGTGTGAGGCCTCTCAACACAATTATAACAGAATCAGCACAGAAAGCAAGTCGAACAACCAGAGCTGTTACAGTTGAAGCAGAGTGGATTTGTGTGGGCTCATAATACACTGTTATGCACTGATACGTGTCAATGCGGATACCAAACTATCTTCCGTGAACCCCGGAGGGTCCGTGAAGGGTTCCAATGGGTTTTTCTGAATTAATTTTTCTAATGATTAATTTTACTGGTAAAATCTATAAAGTAATTTGTGTTTAAAATTTTAATTCTTAATTTGTTTCTGGTTTAAGAAGAGGAAAACAAGAATTTTTAATATTTGGCAGTTATGGTTAATTTTTATTATCAAAATTAGTCTGTGAGCTCGTCAGAAAAGTTTCAATTTGTGTTATGATGTATTTGACTAGTATTTCACGTTCAGAACATAACATTTCCTCTGTAGTAATGTTATAATAATGAAAATAATAAAAACTGCGTATTGACTCAGAGTGATGTTTTAATGTACTGAGTCTAGAAGATTTTTCTCTTTTATAAATGACACAAGTTCTATTTTTCTTTTCAGGACAGACCTCGAACTGGTGCCGTCTCGCTCCATCCCTACAACTGTCCTTACAACTCTGATGATCCACCTCTTCTACAGATTCACCTCTGTCGTCGCCTTGAATCTTTGGTAAGTACAGAGATCAATATGTAAGAATTTCTTAACCAAGTTCCATCCACAAACAGACTGAACATAAACACTCTTACAAAAATATTGATCCACTGACATATTTAGAACATTTGATACCTATTTATAAATTTTAAAAATTAATTTTTGAGCCGATAGCAGAACAACGCGGTTTAATGAGCGTACGCCGAAGAGAAGCTCGAAATATAGGATTACGTATTTGAAATCAGCTGGACGGACTGATACAAGACGTATCTTTATGAACTGTTATGTATTGTACTGATTAAGTACAGACCTGTCGACAGAGTGATCTCCCGTTCTTAGAAACGTCTAAAAATGTTTCATAGTTCCAAACTTAATTTTTATATTCGGAAAGATCAAAGCGCCTAAGACATTATAGATGATTAAATAGTTTATCCATACAAGGCAGGTAGTAACACTTTCACTTTTGTAACACCATTCATTGAAGACAACTGTTTAAGTTGAACCGAGCTCCGAAAGTCTCTTTTAAGATATCCTGACCCTCTGAGGCCGAAGCTGATCTAGGTAATATAAGATACAAATATTCTTTCCGTACCGCAAAGAATCCACAGCGCGTCTCATTGCAAATACAAACTGTTCAGTGCTGTTTAGATAACTGTTTATCATGATTCATGCTGGGTCCACAAACACAATCTGAAATAAAAAAGAACAAAAACAAAGCAACTGAATGTTAAAGTAGGTGGTACATATAGTTACCACCGGGCTTTGAAGAGTTAATTCAGTTATTTCTATACATAACATCTGGGCAAATTATTTGAAGACATATAAAATCATGCATAAAAACAAAACTGTTTACACTTTGAAAAGACACTTAGTGCCAAACGCGTTTCGACCTTAAGAGGTCATCATCAGTAGCAAACAAATTAATTAATATTAAATCATAAAATTCATAGGGCGATGGTTTGTTATAAAGCATAAAAGGTCGTGACAGTTCACTACCACTACTAACATACCGTGATTCTGACAACATTGAAAACAGCTGCTCAACAAAACACAACGTAACTCACATTATACATTTTACAGCTTCAGCCAAAATTAGTGACATTCCGAACCGCTACGCAACGCCTGGCTGTGCTATGTTTAATCTGTCCCACAATACTCAGGTGTACGGTCAGTTGTCTACACAGCACGGCGTGTCTAGACTCCGCATCTCCGCCCCACTCGGTACATCGTTCTAAAGGCGTCGCCTGGACCCGTGCACAGGTTCATTGAACTATTTGATTTCGCCAACGACGTACACTTTAACGTCGATGCTAACACAGCTGGCAATCGATTATAGCGCCAATGCTAACACAGTTGACAATCGATTACATGGTTGTTGATGGTAGAAGGCCAGTCGCGTATTGCTTTTACTAAAGTGACGAACACGAAAGAAGAGAGAGAGAGAGAGAGAGAGAGAGAGAGGAGAGAGAAATTGCGACGTTTCCAAGGTACACTACTTTATACACAAACTCTCTGGGTTGCCTGTGTAGAACCTGGCACCTGCGAAGTTTAACTTCCATATGTTTTATTTACCAGTTGCGTACCTAATGCTGAAAAAAGCAAACCGCTTCACGCACACATGAAATTCGCAATATTTCACAAAGACAATATTTGCATGCAAAACGAACATTTCTACCCGAGGCAGCGTACAGTAAGTGATTGCACATGATTGGCTGACGAGGGCACGTGACAGTAGACGCGCATAAGCGTCCAAACCTCGGCCACCATCGTTCGTGTCGCGCAGTTTACGCAGCTAAAGATGCGGGAAAATACAGCTTACTACCACGCAGTGCCTAGCAATGAGTCTGGAACCGTTACTATGGTTACAAGACATTTTATTCGCTGTCGACTCTCTACCAGCCACTGAGATTATTTGAGTGCCAAATAAGCGACGCATAAAATGCGAGAATTCCGAGGAGAAAATCCATTGCACACCTTTTCTGACCATGTGAATAATTGATCATCTCATCAAGGATGCTGGACCAACAAGAGGTTTTATGTTCAAGTGAACGAGGGCTGTAGTAATGAAAAATTCAGCATGAGAGAAAGTAGTCGTGGTTTATTTTAATATTATTATGGAGTTCTTACTGAATAAATTTGAGAAATAGCGAAAAATCTCAATCAGGGTAGGCAGTCCCCGGCTGCACTACGCGCGAGTGGCATCCACTACTCCGTCATTTCAGTCCTTTTGACGTGAGCGTTGTTGAATGTGGGATTCATCGTGGTTGCCTCTGTGTGTACTGAAATGTGTGAACAGAGGGCGAAGCTATCGTATTAGGATATAAAGGCCTATGTACGGATTTACTTCCGAAATTTGTTTGGAAAGAAGAGATCGAAATAATGAAAGGTCTGTTCACAGATGTTATTCAGACAAACTAAGTCGGCGAAACTCATCACATAAATTTCACAGAGAATTAAATTAAACAGAAATCTTTTTCTTCTTCTCGAAAAATTTACAATGTTTAATTTTCTTAAATTACCTGTCTGTACAGTATAGCTAGAAGGAGTTAAGAATTAGTAATTATTCAGTTCATTAGATTATATTTAAGCGTAGTTTTTATTAATACAGATTCCAGTTACTTTTACTTGCCCGATTTAACCCAGAGGTTTAGCACCGAAGCCAATTTTATAGTTATTAATAAAAATTAGTACTCAGCACATGGGTATTTATGATTCAGATCATCTAGTGTTTTATTAACAGTCGTCATAAAACTGAAAGCGGCAGTGTACAGTCCTTAGAAAATAAGTGTTTAATGTGTGATGTGCTCAATAAGAAAGGGCGAAGAATGATAAACTTTTAGAAAAAAAAGTTCATGTATTTGCTTGAGACAAAGACAGAATACTGAAAGAGAAATTATGTAACTATTCTGAATTACCGTTCACGAAGAAAAAGAGACATTGATAAACCTTGTATACACTGGAATGAACACAAAAAGTTTAAAAACGAAGTGTTTTCATTTGACGGTCCCTTTAGTGGCGATTAGTTGGTATGTGCTTCTGTAGGCCTAACTTGAATTCGAGTTGACAGTCTCAATCCGTGTTCACGTCTCGAATGCAAATAAAAGGCATTTCTCGGTTCCGTAATGAGGTCTGTCACGAACTAGCATTAGTCTTGATGAGAAGTACCACAGCAGGTCTGATCTGCTGATGAATCTGTCGATAAGAAATAATTCATTTAGCTACAACAGAGTGTGACTGGTAATTAGACGCACTTGCCGAAAACAGGTGCTCATTTTTATGCAAAACAAGATAATAGGTCTAATGGGTCATAAGAAATAAAATCCAGAGCGAAGTGTGGCGCCTGCCATCTGCTACAGGTCTGGAATTATCAGGTATCAGCGCATTCCAACTTCTATATTTGAGCTTGGTTTACTTAGTTCGATAGTTTTCGTGTTGCTGCTTTTTAAACACCGTGGGTTTTCCCTCAACCTTTGACTTATAATTCTTGTCCTTTGGTTTTCGTGTCTGGAGTCCAATGTGTAATTTGGCCTTAGGGATTACGCCGCGTCGAATGCTGATAACTTTCCAACTATTCGACAAGCATGCAACTGCCATTTTCAGGGTGAAGACAAATTTACACATGCTGATGTTCAAGTTTCGTAATATATTTAACCCTGTGTGTCCGTCTCCAACGACAGAATTAATATAAATTTTCAATACTTTTTCTAATCTGCATTTTAAATTTGCAGAACCGCAATTCTTCAAGCATTAAATGAGCATACAGGACGTCCCAAAAAGATACATACACATATCCATCTTCGAATGTCTCGCGGCAGATTGAAAGGAAGTAAACTATCGTGTTTTTTACCCCACGGCTTCTAGACTCTGATGTCTTTTCAGACTACCGCAAAATGACGGCTAGTTTATTCTGACACTTACTGAGACGCTTCAAAACGGGGAGTTTCGATCTGCGCAACTACGAGACCGACGCTCTCTGTTCCGGCTCGTAACATGCCAGCCACAACGTAAAGATTATCGCCATCCACGGGGTTTCCTACTTGTGACCACATCACGGAATCAAATTGGTCGATGCCTACAGGAAGCTTTTATAAATGATAAGATGACATGCAATCCGGACATTTAAATCTAAATTCACGCGACACGGTACTTCTGTTCAGCTGTACTCCAGTTAGCAGAGCGGCCTCACACTTGCGTGTCTCGGTTGTAATCAGTATGTACAGGGTTCATGTCGCGAGATCAAATATTCGTACAGCACACTAGAATAATATATATATATATATATATATATATATAGGTATTTCACAAGTCCGCTAGGCTGAAACGTAAGCAATGACAGGACCTTTAAAAAAATTGCAAAAGTGATGTGGAGTTTAGTGGCATATATATACCAAGTTTAATGAAAATGCGCCAATTTCTTCACACGTTTATTAAAGGGGACATGTACGCGGACGTAATGACGTGCGCCTATATTCCGTTATACAAAACGAGAAATAGGTTAAGAAAGAATATACAGCAAGGCAGCTTGAACTTATTGTCCTTCGTTTCACGACCATAATCTTAAGAAGGTGACTGCAAGCACGCAATGGCGCTGTGAAGCCAGAAACAGGCCTTCAACACTCGAACCGCGATGCACCAACAGCAAGAGCAAAGCGAGAACAAACTCACTTGTCAAGCGAGGCCGTCCCGCCTCGCCGGTCAGCATGTCTTGACCACTTACCGCCAGGGGCTCATACCACTGAAAGGAGTAATTGCACAATGCCGTGTCAACGTTGCTGACTACCTGAAGAGGAGCAGAGGCCACTGCACACAGCGATTGGCGCACAGCTCGAAAATCAAAAGCCATGAATTAGTACGGAAACATCAAAATTGCATTCTCGAAGAACATAAGACTAAATTCAGGGAAAGATTTAGGATTTGAGACTTTCGCGGCGAGTACAATCAATAAAATCTTCTCGGACAATCATCTGCGTTAACTGGTTACCGTAGTAAACCGACGTTTCGGGAACCAACGCTGTCCCCATCATCAGGGTTCTCATGTGACTGGATACCTCGGAAGTCGCCTTATTATTATATCTTGATCATTGTTAAACCAAATAGATATTACAGTCCATATATTGTGAGATAGATTTGCAGTTCCATATAGTAACCCCACGATTCGAATGATACGGAATAAAAGTCGGCAATTAAAGTGTGTTTTTATTACACCAGAGGCGTGTCCTGCAATAAAGACCTTGGAGTCACGCCCACTACCAGGCATTTCTGTGATCTAAATCTCTCAACCTTTCCCGGGGGTTCCCCCGTTCTGTCCGATAATGACTAAATCTCCAGCAACGCCGACATCATCCAATAAACATCAGCTACTAAATATCACGCTTCGTGTGTCTCCGGATCCCCTAACTCCATTTTCCCCATAAGGTATTGAGTTCGTGCAACGCGGTTTTACCATTCGCAGAAGTTTTTAGGAATGTAACTCCCGTGCAAGTCGAAGGTGTGCTATATAATGGAGACAGATTGGAACTGAATGATGTTTCGCACTTGAAATCCTAATCAATCCACTAAATCATAAAAAGTTACAGACCAGTTATCATCAGCATCAGTTATTTCATGACCGCTACCGAGACTACGCACTGGTCAGGCCGGCTGGCACACCTTCTAGATAACTTACATGGTAGCGTTAAATGTCGCATGTTCCTGCAAATGGTCACAACGCAGCACGCCAGAGCGGGTGTATTCACCTCGATGTCCCGAATTGAGTTTATATCTCAAGGACCCGAATCCGCTCTCATTTTGTCCTTATAAAGGCGTTGTGAAACACGAATTACGATCCAAATCCGAAGGTCTCTGACGATGGCGCGTTACAATGTTTTTACTCGATGACGGAAGCAGAATTCAGCTTTACAAAGCTTTTTATTCTACTGTTTTATAATTTAAACGATGAATAAAGTCCTAAGGAACCATTTTGTACAAATTTTCAGGACAAGTTCTGTCCTATTCCCTTACTTGGACCACGTTCCTTTCTTATTTTCTGTCGTAAATGCTATAAACATGGCGGCAACGCGTACTTTTTGATGTTGGATGAAAACTGCATGTCCTTAAAGACAACACAGCGCAACATCCCAGGCGACCAGTCGTCTTTATTTTCAACTTTTGTTGGCACTCTTTCGTGGGACATAAAGTAAAACACGGTGGTCGCGTAAAATATATGTCAAGTTTTATGTATTATGGCAATAAATAATTTACCATTTCAACTAGGAATATTTATGAAATTGGGGTATGAATGTAATAAATGGAAGCAAAATTGTTTATTTAAAGCAACACGTACAGACAAATTTTCACAAATAATACCGGGAACACAAAAGTATTGAATAACACACGTTTTTCATACAGATTTCAGGTTTCATATTCCTTTTGAACGAAGGGATATCACTATTGCTTAGCAAGAATTCTGACGCGGAAAAATCTAGTTCTTGAAAAGTCAACTGAGGAGTTTAAATTTCCCTATACCAAAATATTTTGAATATATATATATATATTTCCTATGAGTATTACGAACAAAGGAGTCATTTTCTCAGACAGCGGTCTTGAATTACCGAGAAAGACAAATTTAAATAAGTATTTATTGAAAATTGCAGAATCTTTGCATTATGTTTCAGAACACGCTCCAAAGCTGATGACGTAATAGTTAAGGAATTTGACTGTAATATTACTATAATACATAAACACAACCAGACATGATCACTGAATAAACCGTTTTTATTTTAAGAAATGAGTGCAAGGTGCCGTTACGTTTATTATTAATTTAAGCTTATATAGCTATAGGTCCCACAGATTTGCTGCGAGGCTCGTGAAGATGGTGGCTTCTTAGGAACGTAATGCGTGGCGGATCAACAAAGTTTGGGAACATGAAATGGCAATGTTTTACTACCGGGTCTTTGGAATGATAAAAACTTGTTTCCTTAATCTCGACCTCAGTTTTTCGTGGCTGAAATTTAATGGATAAGTCGCGTAGAGTGTTTAAATCTTTCCGACGTTGCGGCAAACATTGCAGTCGCCATCTTAAGTGTAAAAGTATATTAGGAATTATGGAAAGCTTCATATATAGCAGGTAACCTGCTCTATATACAACTTCCTGAAATATATTTATTGCCAATAAATCAAAGAAATGGTTGCGAGTGACAGAACATTTGCTCTGTTCACACATGGGAAAGAACCACAACTGGATGCAAGAAACAGCCATTTATGAAAATAGATTTATCCATTCTCGAGCTACTTCATTCGTACAGACGGACAAACAGCAATTCTTTTATAAGTACTACACAGGAATGCGAACAACTATAAAAGCAAGCTATTATTAACAAAACGCACTAAGCTTTTTTCACATTCCACAATTATCACCCATTCTTTAATGCGGACGTCTACTGTCAATGTACATTCCACGTGATATATTTCTCTCTCCGATCCAGTTGTTGATCGGTCCATACCTGTGAAAATAATCACAAGTCTGACAAGAGAATTAAGACTGTCACTGTGGACAGAGGTAGTGCGTGCTACAATTGTGTCGGCGTTAAACACTTTCCAAGAGCAAGCGAGAGAACGTTATTCTGGTTCACATCTTGTATCTACTGACCGAATCACAGAGGCTGATTCCAGATAAGGCACTCAGTCGTCGGAATTGCAAGCATTAGGCCAGATAACATACCTAGCAAATATGGCCGCTGAGTGGTTCGGCAAGTTTCCGATTCAAATCTCGGTCTGCGGGCTTCATATCGCCACTGAAGATTGTGTTTTCTTAAATCCCTTGAGGAAAGTGCTGGTATAGTACCTTAAAATGAGTCACGAATTATTCCATACTAGTCCTTTCAAATCCACTAGTCATTTCTCCATAGGATTCGATATAACCTGCACAACTGAAGAGGGATATTGAGTAAAGAAAGAATCATGTTTGTGGTTTGTGACGTCATCTGGACTTACAGGTGGTTACCAACATTTCTGGACAACAAACTGCCTCGATGGTAAGGACCGGGTTCTCTGAAACGTTGGTATCTACCTTCAAGTCCATACGGCGTCATAACCCAGAAGACTGCCATGGATACCTTCACCGCCTTGAGAACCTCGGACCTCGTAAAGCAAAATTCAACAGAAAAGTCTACAGAATCGCAGGTTAAAAATAAATTCACCAACGTGTTCACAATAGCCCGCCACGGCACAATATCCTGAGTCAGATAAATCTAGTTCATACCCTCAAAACCAATTTTGAGATTTATTATTTTAAGCTTCCGTCCACGTCTAAGTCTCTCTTCAGGTGTTTAGACCAAAATTTTGTGTGCATTTCTCAGCCTTCCGTTAAGTAATACACGCCCCTCTCATCTCATACTCCTTGATTCCACCACCCTCATAAGAAACAATTGATGGAAATTCGTTAAAAATAAGTCAAGTTTGTCATGATCGCCCTGTGCGAATACTTTACAAAGAATCACGAAAGACAAATACGGGCACTAGCAGCTTGTTGGCGACCTCTAGCACTGATCAAGTCCAGTTTTTGTGGTACCTCGCAGTCAAGACCGAAGTGGAGGAAAAGATGAAGGAGCAAGACTTAGGTCTGTGGCGGCAGAGATGGCGGGAGAAGGGGTGGGTGGTTTGGGTTAAAAAGAGAGAGAGAGAGAAGATATAGAAGAAAAATAAAAAGGTAGAATTACAACAAAAAATAATGTAGGAGCTCCTCACTCTCATGGCTGCTGCTGGACCAACTCAGATCAGAACACCCCGAGGGCTTCTTACACGGCAGACAGACAGTCTGTTCCCATTGGCCGGCCTCCACCAGTTCTTATTCTTACGATTAGTGAAGGTGTCTGCTTGCATTCGATACCAATTGCGCTTCTCTGACCGGAAACTATAATACATTAATCCAGACATTGGTGTGCTTGTGGGTTGTGACGCCGTGCAGACTCGTAGGTAGATACCACGATGTTTCTCAGATACTTTCGTGTCTACACGGCGTCACAACTCAGAACGTCATTCTCACCGCCGTCGTCAGAACTTCCGACGCGGTAAGCACACGTCAAAACGCGGAATATCAATGAATTTGTCGTCAGAATTTGTAGCTATGTAGTTTTCCTGTAATAGCTTCGTCTTCGGTGATACTCTCCAGTTTCACATAGATTGAATAATTCAGAGAAACGAATAAGAATGTAGAGTCTGTGATAGGAAAGGATGCCATTCAAGATGCGTTGTTAGTGTGACATTGCTATTCGGAATCTTCATGATGATACATGGGGGAACGTACGAAAAAAAAATGGTACATTTTGTATTACCTTCATATTTATATTTTTAACAAAATAACAACTTAACTAAAACTTCTTATTGACTTATTTCTGAAAGGTTTAACAAACGTATATCAACTTGTTTTTTTATCTGAAAGGAATTAAATAGTCCCAAAATAACTTTGGTCCCTTTGTGGGATTCTCTCGAGAATTGTATTTAAATGCAATGTCGTGACAGTTGAATTTGACGTGCGTTCTACAGCGGCTTTTCGTGACTAACAGTGTCCCTAGCGACAAAGGAAATTAGTGCCTGTCTGCTTTGGGTTGCGCTATCAACAACAAATGTTACAAGGCATAACCCCTTAAGTATGCTGTGTACAGCTCTTGTTGATTCTACTGTTGGTCTGTCATTAAATTTTTTTTCAGGAAATTGTTTTATTTATCTAGATTTGGAGGCAGTGGGAAGATTGGTATGGCGTTATAGGCTTACGAATGCAAATATACACAATATTAAAGTGTCTCAATATAAGCCATTGTGGTGCCCTATTATCCCTTTACCATTATTTCCAGAGAAAAATAAATTCTAGAAATAAATTAGAACGCCTAGATTTTTGTTTTTAAATATTTCGGTCTATATTGTGATGCAAACAATAACTACTGATAATTGTACAATTTAATGAGCTATCTGCGTACGAATCTTTCACATGTAGAAATTTACAATTCGTGAAAGTTTCTCTAAATATCTCTGAGATTCACATCGTCGTCATTTGCAATTCGTGGGACAGATATATTTTGGAAGGCGTTTATAGGTAAATTAACCACCTATCTGCTTATGAAATGCCATGCGAAGCACCAACGGTTCATTAGTTATCAGTCATCGCCATGAAATTGAAATTCAGACATATATTTCGTGAGACCGTCACGTTATTTCAGGAAATAAAGCAACACGTAAAATTTGAGGTTTTCACAGCGGTGAGTATGAAGATTTCTGCATTTGTGACAGTCAGCTGTTGGAATTCTGTTGCTTTGTACAACAATGTGAACAGAAGCAACAAATAATTGCAAATATGCTTAATAAAAAACTGTAGGCAGAATTTAGGATTGTGAGTGAGTGGTAATAGCCATAGGCGTTACTCGTGCCACATACTGACCAATCATGTGGGGGTTCTTGAATGCGTGAAATAAAAACATAAACAGAATAAAGAAAGCTGACCCCCGCCAACTCTCTCGCGGTGCGGTGCGTCTTCTTAGGCGCATGCGCGGACATTCACTACGAGTTTGGATTTTTTTTATATTTCATTCTCTCCTTTTTTACACTTTCCTTCATTTCCCCGATTTTTTCTTTTTACATTGTCTTGTTCCTTTCTTTGCTCTGTGTGTATACGTATTTTTGCTATTCTTGTTTCTCCGCTAACTGTTTACTACTTGCCATAGGAAGTTGATTATAGCCCTGCCAGATTCTGGTTGTGTGGCACATGGCAGAACAGGTGTTTGTGTGTTTGTGATTTGTTTATTTTTTATTAAATGGACATTATTTATTGCTGTACAACAGAGTTTGAATCTGAAAGCTTTTTTAGCTTCATGAGAATAATATGACCAGAATTTTTATTTCCGATGACGTCATCGGGGTTTCCCTCATCTGATTACTCACCCAGTGCATTGAAATGTCATCCTAATTCATCCCCGCCCAGACTAAAATATTCCAGATACACGATCTTATGGCACCCAGAACATAGTTCTTCTAAGCATCTGACAGTTTATTTACTCCACTGGGATTTGTGGCTGAAGCAGGGATATTGCCCCGTCTAATCTGGTACATATTAACCGATGTTTCGGAAGAGGTTACTGTTTCCATCATCAGGGCGACGAGTAAACCGTGAGCGGTAAAGTTGGGCCAGGTATAGGAGCAGGTTGGACAAGGTCTAATATCCAAGTAATGCAGTGTGTTGTATTTTTTATGTTAAATATTGCTAAATATTAATAGTATATACAATGTTACTGTCTTTCCCAAGCATTTTCGCCGCATTTTCCAAGGATTATTAGACAACTTTATATTAAGATGTCATGCATTTTGGTGATCAGATGTGAATACGTCGGTCTATTCAACAATGTCCATGGGTCTCACGGCAGCTGGGTCACATGATCTCTGTCGTCTGTGTTGTTGCGCCGCGTAACCAAGATCTTCATGGGTCTACTCATTTCTTCGGTTCTGTCTTTTTACTAGTCTCATTAAGCTGGTTCTGTTTAACACTTCCTATTTTAATCACTCTTGCCTTACCACAACCTCAAGATACACGGATACTCGGGGTTGCAACCATTGGAATGTTGGCGATGCTCCAGTTGCATCAGGTAGCGAGAGTACGGAGCCGCGGGGGGTGAAGAGCTTTCGGAAGGGGGGGGGGGGACCGGTTCCCATCTGTCCAGCAGGAGCTGCTCGCGTTGAGAACCATGGCTCCACCGTGTGGGGCAAAGCTTGCAGCCACCAGAGAGACAGGCAGCCTCCCTGCAACATTCATCTTCGTCTCAGTCGAGGTATTCCTTGCTCGTTCTGGCTGCAAAGGTCTTCATCGTCCAACCCGAGGAACTTGTGCCCGTCACGTGTATACGAGTCTCTCCCGTTGTTACCGACAAGGGCCGCTTTATATGCACGAAATATCTGAAACCTTGGATTGTAAAACTGTGGTGCGTGTACCCGTTAGAACAAGGAGGATGAATACACAAAGATTGTGGGGATTTAGCTGTTAGTTATCCTGGACACCTACCACAATGCCCGAATTACCTACTCCAATAGATGTCGAAGTTTGAAGTGCATGGAGGTGTACCTCTGCACCCCCAAACGTCTTCATGCCATAGCAAAACTTCCGTTGTATGCGCCCCTTGCGCGAAATGTATTATAGGAAGGCCGTCCGTCGACGTTTAATCTCCAGAGTCACTGGGCGAATTTTGATTAAATTTGGTACTGAAATAAGTTCTAAAACTTTTCGATTTGCGTCCGTCAAACATACAATAACACAAATCTCACTTTATCGGTCTTCTAAAACGAAGTGGTTCATCGTACAATATATGTTGTACGCTAACATACAGATTAGGGCTTGATTATCGTGTAATATTACAGGCGTCAAATATACAAACTGAAGCTATTTTTGTATTAAAAGTAGAAAGTTAACTGAGTAAATTTACGAGTTTCCTGGGCAGCGTCTGAATCGCAGGGCGTATTTTGGACAGCCCTGCACTAGGATAACTTTGGCGAATTATCAAAGCTGCAGTCTGGACAGGAACGTAGATTTGTATCATCAATTAATTAACTTATAATCCAATGAGGTGGACTACGCAGAATTGCAAAGAACGGTCTAAAAAATATATGCACACGCCTTCCACGCTTGCCGACGTTTATATGACGTGGCTAAGTGCCTACAGTCCATGGCAGATGTTAGTTAACATCTCTCCATCTTAAATTGCATTTTACGGTGATGTAAGTATATATATATATATATATATATATATATATATATATATATATATAATATACTTTATAGTAGAGAAAAACAAAATTCAAATCATACAAATCACCCATTTCAATCGATTAACCAAAAAATCATTAAATGTTTCTGACGACGATTCACAGCAGACAAAGCAGCGTTGACAGGATTCTTCATCTTCCACTTTCTCGCGTGAGGCATTGCCACTCAGTCCCTCCAACTCAGAAGAACAAACACCCCACTGCGGTGCCCTGCTGTGGCCTCGAACCCCAGACTGCCTGACTGGCAAGCCGCAGCCGACAAGCAGCTCCTCCATTGACTTGCCAGCTCCATGATACATAGCCACCGCCAACATTACTCTCTTTTTGTTCCTTTGTTTTTGTCCATGATGAGGTGTTATTAAAATAGAAAAAAGTAACAGAAAAATAAAAGACAGTAGTTGTAGTAGTGATTCCCTGAAGGCATAAAATATTACGCGGAAGGAGAGCACTGGCTTTCAGAACAATAAAACATTGTACAGGGTGTTTCAGAAGACTGGATTGCCTCCCACATTTTAACGTTTTTTAGCCAAAATTGTCATAGCTCTCAACTTAAGCGGCACGTACTGTTCCAACCGCTAACGAATGTTGTTCAGGCTAAAAATATCATCTGACATTGAAATAAACCTAGTATATCGAATTCTTACTTGGGAGGTCAAGGGCTTGTTTCTCGAACTGAAGGTCAGGTATCTTAAGATGATTTTTAGTGAATTCCTCAGTATATCTAGGCGAAAGCTGGAACTATATTACACTGGTTTATGATCACGGTAATGATAAAACGGTTTCCAGAATCAAACACCAATTCTGTGCGGCTGGGGCCGACATGAAACTAAAATTTGATGTTTTTCTTCTGGGCGTTGGCGTCGTGTAGACTCGTGGGTAGATGCCGACGTTTTGAATAAACATACTGTCTTCATCTTCGGGGCTGAATGACCTAAGGGCAGGTCTACACGTGGCCAAAACACAGAAGAGCATAGTCTACAAAGGCGTTAAGAACCTCAGATCTGAAGATTTCTGTCTTCTGGGTTGTTGCTCTGTGTAGTCTGGTCGATGTTTACCAACGTTTCAGAGGTCATACTGCCTCCGTCATCAGGGAGCAACAACCCAGAAGACAGAATCTTCTATCGCCCTGATGACAGAGGCAGTATGACCTCTGAAACGTTGGTAAACATCGACCAGTCTACACAGCGCAACAACCCAGAAGACAGAAATCTTCATACTCACCGCTGTGAAAACCTCAAATCTTACAACCTCAGATCTCATACAGATATTTCTGTGCCTGCATCATGTTGGAACCGGCTGCAGCAGCCCCAGTGATGTATTCGTCCGCAGATATAACGCAGTCCAACTTTTATTTCCTTCGTTCGGGAAAGAAACAGTGGGTCTGCCTGATATTACAGCAGTAACAACGAATCAACGGGACAGACGCATTCTTAGGAAATTAACAGTCACTAATCCAATCAAGATATTCTCCGTCTTTTATATAACTTTGAGGTTCTTTACCGCGATCGCAAGAGTCCGCCGAAGATCACAGCCCTCACCCAGATCGATTCATTCCACAGCATCCCACTTATTCCTTTAACATGTAAATCTTGGCCTGCCAGAGGTCAGTAACTTGGCCATCTTTTAGGCAATAAAAAATCTATCATGGTTTTTCTCAGCCCCGCCAGAGTCCGACTTTTTAATCTCTTCATTCATGACAATCCGGAGGTAATATTTGGAACAATGTGATCCAACAATGATTTAAGTTCACATTGTTTCAACACTGTAATCCAACAATGACTTCGGTTCGCGTTGTTGCAACAGTTCTCTAACAATGTGATTAAAGACGCGACAGAAAAGAACACCTAAGAGGTAAACATTTCAATAATACAATGTCTTACTACCGAAATTGATCTTTGAATTATTCGGTTATTAATAACAACGAAACTTCAGTCGTCCTAAACAATTCCCTGTCTGCTAGTGGTCCTGCCACTTTAAACGGCACAGTTTATACAGTGGAACAGGAAGCTAGAAACGCCCGTTGTATGCAGGTATTGATTTTATGTGAGGTAGGTCAGAACAACTACAGATTCGAGATGTGTTTCGAAACACACACACTCCGTGAATGTAACTTAGCTCTGCTGAATTGGCTGACCATAAAGCCGGACGCAACTGACACTACCTGACTCGTAAATTATCTTA
Source organism: Zootermopsis nevadensis (assembly GCF_977971745.1). NCBI lineage: Eukaryota > Metazoa > Arthropoda > Insecta > Blattodea > Termopsidae > Zootermopsis > Zootermopsis nevadensis. Next base: position 6,055,251 of record NW_028259149.1, on the reverse strand, counting down.
ATTCTCTTCACACACACTTCTGTTATCGCTTTTCGCCATCACACGAACACCTGCAGAGATCTGCTTTACCTCACGTTCGTGGGGTAGGATTTTCTTCCAGCTGTGCTAACCTTCGCAAAAGACAATTTTGCTGTCTTCGAACCGTTTTCGGTCACTGCCGTCCCACATCGGTATCGTAGGTCAAAAACGAACATACGAGAACAGAAAGAGAGAAAAGGAAGACACACGAAAGAAATAAAATAGAAAGAAAGAAAGACGTAGAAAAATAAAGGAAAAATAGTAACTAGAATCTAGACGCGAAACCTGAAGAACCTAAAGAAACAAAGATAGGGAACTAACAAAGAAATTAGGTAGAATAAGTCGAATGAATAAATAAATAAATAAATAAAGACAAAAACATAAAAAATGGAAAGGAACAAAACAAGGAAAGAAAGAAAGAAAGAAAGACAGAAGAGAAATCAGAGGCAAGCCAGAGAAAGGCACAACCTGGCATTTTCCTTGGAGCGATTACAGTCTCCCTGGAAGCGTCCTCCTTGAGAAGCTAACAGTAGCTCAGCTGGTCATAAATTACCTCGTCCCATGTGAAACACGAAGGCTCATCAACGCTTTCGCAGAGGCCCTTCTCTGGAATTTATTCGTAGCCAGTTTAATCCAAGCCACACATTCATATTATTTGAGAAAAATCTCAATATCATCATCATCTCATCTCCTGAGAGGTCTCTTCCCTTCTGACTTGTACGAATTTCGCAAATGCATCTAGCACGTGACTGTGACGTGTCCATTTCTCTCAGAGTCTCCACTGTCATTTGGATTTGCGTTCTGTGACCTACTCGCATGGACTGTCTTTTGTGCTGTATTTGCCTCTCTAAATCTACTGAGGGAAGGAAAACAAAACCTTCACTGGAAAATGAGTTATTTCTCAATGCGGAAGCTGGCAAATAAAAAATGACGGCAAGTTGATCGGTCAAATGATGCAGAAGTAACACAATGCGTGTGGCGTCAAAATCACATCCTCAGTTTACAGCTTCTTTACAACTACATAATGCACTTTGCAGTCTTCGCCTAATGTTGTTAGGGGAGATTAAATCGAGGAGGATGAGATGGACGGGCCATGTAGCATGCACAATGAGTGTAAGAAATTCAGTACAGTTTTGGTCAGGAAACCTTCAGGAAAGAGATCATTTGGGGGACAAAAGCGTGGATGAGAAGATGATAGACTACATAAATAGACCTTAGAGAAATAGCGCGTGGGCTGGATTCAACAGGCTAAGTATAGGTTCCAATGGTGGACTTTTGTGAAGGCAATAAGTAACCACTGCATTTGATAACAGCAGTGAACTTCTTTGCCAGCCATGTAACTTTTAGTTTTTAACGAAGCTAGTTTGTTAGGCCTAATGGCCGATACATTTTACACGTTCTTTGCACGATACAGATCTATATAAAGAGAAAGCACAGTGAGGGTTTTGTGTTCGACCGTCCTTCTTTACGATCTGTTTAAAAAAAATGAACAGATTTCGATGAAATTAGGCATAAAGGGTTACACAAAACCGTCGGTGGAATTTCATATTGGTCCGTGTAGATGTGAGGCTCAAACCAAGTTTTATGAGCTTCCTAAAACCGGCTAATGCAACAAAAATCTGGTAGGGCTCATGAAATGTAACGAAATAAAAGCCTAGATCTTACTACTTCTTCCACTGGAAATGTTTTTCGTGTTGTCTATCGTTTACGAAATACAAGAAATAATTTCGGGCCCATCCCTCCATCCTTAATCAGTCCTACGGCACAAATTTTTAGTTCTCATTTGTGCCACAAGGGTTCAGTGCACGATGGTTAATGCTAAAGAAACGAAGATAGGAAGACGATAGAACACATTTTGAAATGTTTCTGATTGTTGCCCTCTTCTTCACTTCGGAGTTGCTGTTCCACGAAAAGCGTAAAGTTTTATTCTGATTGGGAAACGTCCAACGATTTGTTACCCAGCATCCGATAGGGATCACTTACTGTTTCAGACTATAAACCTTATCAGCGTCGGTGTCGTGAAGCGTGTTCGCCCTTTAACCCGCCTTCAATTCCCCCTCATCACAATCCATGTCTTGTGCTCACTGGGTCACAACCCCAAGATGCGAGCTTAGCAATCACGTGGTGAACGAAGACTTGGCTAGCGTAGCGGAATCGTCAGAGACTAAAATAAATAAAAAACAGTTGCCAAGCAAGCCGCGTTCTAACGAGAGAGGTCCTACTGAATATTCAAGACAGACGGATTTGTTACATACAGCGAACACGAAAAAGAAAAACATTTAAGCATTCAATGGTCATCTAAAATAAATCAAGTCAAGATAAGTAATTAGTATGATTTATCGATGCATAACCTAAAGATACTAAAAGACGAACTTTAAATATCCTCTGTAGCTAAGTTTCTCACCACTTTTCTGAGCGTGCAAATGTTTGAAATTGTCGATGTTCCTAGATTACCTTCATCTCAAATATGTTTTTGTTCTATTTTGATATGTAATTGAAGTCATTATTCAACAATCATCTAATTCCAGTATCTACCGCCATAGCGCGCTAGGCTGTTCAATTGCGCCTCATGGTGTTGATACTCGCAACTACGTGAGAGCAATTTTTGTGTTACAAAAACAAGATCGTTCGATGTCAATGCGTGTATACGTCGCCAGCAAAAATTGTTACTTTCCCTAAATTCCCGACGCTTTTAAACAACTTTTCTCCAAATAAATTTCTCTTGTTCCGAGTTTAATCAGCCGCGGGCTATGCTACGGAGACCATTAAGTGGCGTGATTACCAATCTGTAGCACAACTGCATTAAATTAAAACTTGTAGTCGCAGGAAACGAGGCGCCACCGCTAATCGGAGTGAAACGGAACGATTTACACAAGCAAAAGACTGTGAGTAGGATTTGAGCTTCTCACGGCGGCGAATTTGAACATGGCTGGGTGTGTGTGTGTGTGTGCTCTGGTAGAAGTTACTCTACGCGCGGTTTACTCATCGCTGATGTTGGAGGCAAAATAGGCATTAGCGATTATATAATTTTCCTGCGCACATTTAGGATGAAACTGAAATGACCAATATAACCACTTGCTGAATAATCAATATTTCTATAGCTCCTGTCACGTTTTCATCGCGTTCTTCATTACAGCATCTTTCCCTGGTCTCGTCGAATTTTCCAATAATAATAATGGGTCTACTGTTTTCGTACACTTAACAAGGCTTGTACTTAAGTTTTACAAAGTACGTCTAGAAAATTGACTCACATCCACAAACGACTTTCACCACATCATTATTCAGCTCATTATGACATCTTGATATTCAGCAATGCCAACACACTTTTAATTTTTTCTCGGGGCAGAAAACTGCTGAAAAATAAGCACTGCGTACTTGTGACAGACGAGGGCTTAACTGCCTTCTCGATACACAAGTGGCAGAAGGTTGCGTGAGGTTGCGTTCGCAAGGACCTCTGAAACGACGGTAAAGTGCCAGACTAAACGGCTCTACAACCCAGAAGACAGCCATCTTCGTACTCACCACCGAGAGAACCTCAAATCCTACAAACAGCATGATGCCATTTCTAAACGGGGAACCACATTTCTTGTTTAATCATGAGTGCATTTTCCTTACCAAGTATTTTTAGGTATGCCAAATAAATCAATGAAACATGGAAGCCTGGAAGTCGAGGCTGTTACCAGAAACGTCCTGTGTTCGAAAGAATTCAAGGGATAGTTTTCGTTGCGATGGCATGGAATCCACTTTCGAAGGCTGATTAGTGACGTCTGTCCGTCGCAAATAGCCAGAGGCACAACTGCAAGCTTGAAGTCGTCCAGTCTTTCCGCTGCTTCTCCACACTGGCCGGTGAAACTCGACGTCGTCACATTCCAACATGAATTTCTTTGTTCGCCCCGGGCCAATCGGTCTACTTGTCAAAACCAGTCAATGACAGTTACACTGCTCTGGTCACTCAAGAAGCATCCTTCAGGCTAGAATGCAGTCTTTGACCACTTGCAACACGCTGGACGATTCTGGGGTTGTTAACGATCCTTTTTAATGGCACAGATTACAAGACGCTTTACATGAATCGTATTTTGAAGAAAACAGTTTCGGTTCTGGGCCTGGGCCTGGGGATCGACTGTTCTTAACGTTTTTTGCGAGTTTCCCCAGTCTGTTCAGGCACGTGTTGGGATAGTACCTTAAAACAGGACACAGTCGTTTCCTCCCCCATACTTTCCAACAGTCGAATAAATGAGGAATCAGTCAAGCATAATCAAGCAGTCAGTGTTCGGTTATCGGTATCCACAACAACTTCTTTCCAAAAACAATTTTAACAAGTGTTTCGTGAGAATGATTTTTTCTTAGTCATTGTATTTCGTCAGCATATCGAGTGAAAAAAACAGACTCCACAGTGCATGATCTTGAAAAACTAAGAATTACTCAGATAGTAAAGTAAACCGCCTTTTGCGGAATCGGGAAGTTCTTTCCCGTGTTTATATCAGACAGTGTCGCTTCAGCTACCCTCGTTTTAGTAGGGCCATTAATATGCAGAAAAGAATTATTCCTGGGACTGTATCGAGACGTAATTTTTGCGTCAACATAAGATAATTTAGACGTAATGCGATTTATGAATCACACTTAGGTCAAGTTGCGATGCCATGCCATAGCAGAAACTGTGTAAGATAAACATCTCTTCGAATAAGTGGGTTGTAATATATGACAATTAAGCATTTTATTTTACGATAATTCCATTATTTTCAAGCCGCAGTAGTAACATGCGAGTCAAGCATTCGGGTTGTATCCGGTTCGCTTACAGATTATCCTGAGATCTGTCGTGGTTTTCCTAAATAATTTGATCTCATCAGTGTAATAACGTATTGAGTTCACAGGACAAAATATTTTCAGAGGTATTTTCCAAATTTTTGAGGTCTTTGAGAATAATGCTGAGAAAAATGTCACGTAAGTCGTCAAAAGTAGGAATTGTAATGTTTTGGTCTCCCCTTATATTTATTACTGTTTAATTGCTCGGGTCAATAACCAATGACCTTTAAGACATCAAAAGAAAAAGCGTGTGCACTACAACTGGGTCACAGTCAACGCAATATGTCTGCCCACGTTTCCCGACACTTCAAAATTTCGATCTTCATCAAGCCATTCACTCTGAATAATGTATTCAGGTTTTTAATATCTTAATTCTAAATTAACTAATTTATTAATAATTTTTAGTCATGTTAAATACCTTCTTTAACACATAGTTAATCTCACACATGGAATTATCTGTGAATGGCAATGACGTGCATTGCCAAAGCTGATGCAATCGAGTGTGAGACATAGCAGCCATATTGTGTGTTAAATATTTCCTACAAAACCAACGTTTAAGAAATAAAGAATGCCATTATATTAATAAGACATAGTTTAAATAGAGGTAAACAATTATACTAAAGTACTGATATTAGTATTGTAACAATAAATTGTTTATAACATGGGAACTACTTTCTATGCCAGAGTTGGCGGAGGAATGAAGCCAGGAAGCGCAATGTAATATTGGTAGCCACATGTATCAATGCTTCATTCTATCTCCATGACACAAAGAAGCAAGACGTACGATATATCAACTCGTCTAAAATCGGGGTGAAAATGGGGTTCTAGTTGCTTGAAGCAGCCGCACACGCAAGTGTGCCCAGTCAACGATATAATCATGGAGTAAGTATATAAATGTTGATTTACTTGGAAATAAGTACAATATTAATGTTGCTATTGCATTGATGTTCTTGAGGCTCGTTAACTGCACGTTATAGAACCTATGTAGAACAGAATATCGAAGAAATGTTTAATATTATCATAAAAGGTGAACAAAGGTAAATGATAAATTTTCGTTAGGTACTGCGCCCATGATAGACAAGGTGTTTGTTTTACGGCCTGAGCGGGGGGGGGGGGGGGAGCTTTGATCACTTCCAGACCATTTCCTAAATTAGACTATTGAGTTAAAATCTGTAACGAAATGTGACAGAACAATTAATAAGATTAATTTTTCAGCAACTTAACGTACTGTGCCAGCAGCATATTTATAATTTTAATCGAGCATGTTTTGTCTACTTCAATGTTGGTAGAATTCTAGGTAGTAAGTACCTTCCCCTACACGCTCCCACAACCCACGCCACGCCTCGACCTCCAACCTTTCCATAATATGGTTGTGTGACGTCAGCAAGAACCATCACGACCGTCAATATTCATATGTAAACTAAACTACACAAACTAATAAAACCTAAAGTAACCTTGCGAAGATAACCTTATATGATCAACTGTTCATCGCCGACTTAAAACATGGATATATATATATATATATATATATCTCCAGCAGATTTCGTTGTCGGGCAGGTGTGCGAAGAGTGACGTCATCGTAGATTGGAATGCGGAGGGAAGGGGAACCACTTGAACAGGTTACTCTTAGGTTGCTGGAAATAATTTTTACAAGCCATCGACCCTCCATTGTAAAATATCAACAAAATTTGAACTATGGTGACCTGGGTTGCTTTCAGGATGCATCAAGGGATCAGTGTGTTATAACTGGCCTTCTGTTTTTAGTGCCATAATATGCCTCCCCCTCATACCTTATTTCTTGTTTCATTACATGTCTGCCAGAAGGCTGCAACATTTGGCATGTGCAAGGATATGTAATTTTGGCGTTGCCCCATATGCATATTGATTCAGCAGTCAATACACTTCTGACGTAATGTAGTGATTTCGATTCTCAAGTTTGACATTCTGTGAAACTATAAAGTCCATATAGGTAAACATTTGTCTGATGTATTTCCTGTCTAGACACAAGGCGGTGCATTATGAATTGCTTTCCAACTTAGTTTTGGAATACACCATAAGGAAGGGAGCAAGAAAACAGAGGGTTTGGTCTGTGCTGCTGATGTTAATTTAAATTTACTGGGTGAAGACACAGATATCATAAACAGAAGCTGAATTAGCCGTTAACATCACAGAGGCTGTATTAGACTACAGTAAAGTGGGCCTGGAAGTAAATGCAGCAAAAACTAAGTACATGTTCATGTCTCGTCAAGGACTCTGTTGTATGGGATTTAGTAACTCTTAATACCTAATCATGGAATATTTAAACATTCATACTACCTACACAATCAGGATTGAAATTTCATTGTGCATTCCGCAAGTAACGAAAGGCTTCCATAGTTATGATAAAATTAATTTGTACTGTGCTATATTGGCTGCATGAGTTGAGCATCAGATATTATGGGCCATGCTTAATGTAGCTTCACTTTTCATCATGATGCTTCAAATTCTTGTTATAAATGTATGTATGAATTTGATCTCAGTAACCCTTTTAGACTTATCCCCTGAAACAGCTGTTTGCACTGCATCATGTGAAAATAATGTGATTACTTAACATTCTTTTTCTTGCTGTGGCTACTTAACGCACTTCCAAGCATGAGAGATGAAAAGGCAATGCAAAGAGCATTTATGCCTATTGATGACAGTATATGGTGTTATGATATTACGTCTTGAATAGACATATAAATAAATGCTACACAGTGCCTAAGTAATCTGGCAAATGCTGGATGAGTTGAAGCAGTGGTATTTGTTATTACCAGTTTGGTGATACTGCTAATTTACTTGTTGCCAGGCAAACAAATTGCCTAAGAGTTGTAATAATTAAGAACAGGCCAGTTGTAAATGTTCGAACAGATTAAGTGAATTGAATATTCAGAGTTGGTGAGATTTTGAATTCTCGTAATGGCAAGTAAGAAGGTGTCTGTTGTTTGGATTATTGCAGAAGTTTACCAATGTTTCAGATTTGCTACTTGCTACTGAAGTTGATGCCAGTTGCCTATGACATTGGTGTGAACACTGTTTGTAGTGACTTGGTCTCTAGCTAGTTGAGTAGCGTCAATTCTTGATATGAATAATTTTATATCTAACCTTGTTGTTCACTATAAATCTTAGGGATGTTTGGGAAATAAATTCTTCTTCCGTTTCTTGACCGTTACTTCGGTCTTCCAGCGCCTAATATTTTCTTCCATTCTCCTCTATTTTCCCATCCTTCCGGAGGTAGTTTCCACTCTATCATGGTTCTTGTAATTCCGTCGTTCCATCCTGGTCTCGGTCTTCCTCTCTTCCTTCTCTCTTTTGGTAACTTTCCTCCTCCATCCTTTGCACGTGTCCATACCAAATCAGTTGTCTTTTCTCTATCTCCACAATTATATCTCGATCCACCCTCATGATTCCTCTAATCCTTTCGTTTCTCACTCTCTCTCTTCTGGATATTCCAGCCGCTCTTCTTAGGAAATCCATTTCTATTATTCTCAACTTATTTTTTGTTGTTGTTCCGAAAGTTGCCAAATTTCTGCTCCGTAAAGAGCCAGGAAATAAATGTATGTAATTATCGTGCCCATGGTTGAAAACACTGTTGTGAACTGCTGTTATTCTTATGTTTCAGGGCCAGTATGGCGCTTATAATTATTCCTTTCGTCGCATCGTCGACAGAAGACCAATTACTCACATCAACCAACAACATTCGTGGCACCATCTTTGAGGCAGAAGCCACAACATTTAGTCTATCATTTAAGCGATACAGAAAAACGACCGACAGCTATGGCCGATTTGCTGAGCTGCTTGCAGTGGAAGGAAGAGCCCGTTTCCCCTGCGGGCTTTCCAGATTTAGATTCTAATGTGACGGATACATGGGGATTGTTTGAAGATGAAGAGGTACAACAACAGAAAAAAACACTTACTGTCCCAACACATACACATGAGAAAGTAGCAGAACCAACAAAAGCTGAAATAGCAACAAGACTTCTCCAAGATCTGGATGAATGGATTAAGGAAGGTACGTCTGAGTAGTTGGTATTTTTTCTGTAGCTGCAGATGGGTTGATCATATTTAATTTGCGTTATTGTCGTCACCAGTGCGGTAGCTGTTCGGTGCGAGTATAACAAATTTTCAGATAGTCATTGTAGATGTAGTTCTAACTTTAAATTGATTTGTAATTGGTAGCGAATTGATGTCACATTGCTATGTTGATGTTTATAATGAAAAATGTGACCAATAGTTGCAGCATTTTGAGGTGTCTGTGTATAAACTTTCAAAACTGTTTTGTGAGGATAAGTTAAATGGGTGCCAATCTATTTTTAGCTTCTGGGCTCTTTTCACAAAATAAATCAAAACTTTCAAACTGCTCATGGCTGAGGTATAAAGTAATATTCAGAATTAATTATATGTACGCTATTCCCACTCTCATAGCGTGTGGTTTATAAATGAACCACTCTGCTAGACAGCAATAAATCTCAGTGATAGTCATAACAGTAGAAACTGCTATTTTCTTCAGAACCAAAATTAGAGTCTGCAAGTAATCATGATTTAATTTTAAAAAAATTGAATTTACCTTGCCCAGCTGTGGCATTCTGTTAGTGTAATTTGTTATATTTGTGACCTTCCATGCAATGCAGATGAGAAATATTTTTAACTAGAAGAGTCCCGTGACATCTACAACAGTTCAGGCCATGAAATAGTTTATTTGTTCTTGACAGTAAAAGAAACACAGAAGGCTTACACATGCAAGGATGGAAGTTTTGATGACAGTCTCCAAGGAAGACGGACTTCCAAGCATTATCACATAAAAATAAATCATACGTCATTGGCATAAATAAAAGCAGAGTCTCATTATGCTGACTTTTCTATTTCTAGTTGCAATAGTGGGATAAAATAATCTTTCGATGCAATACACCCAAGTCATTTATCCTAACAGGATAATTACATACTGTGTGAATTTCATAAGTTGCATGGGCATGAAATACATGTGTACAAAGTTTTGATCTGGAAACTTGAATGTAAGAGACTACTTGGAAGATTTCATTATACGTGGGAGGATGGATAATATTCAGCTGGAAGGGTGTGGACTGGATTCCTGCCTCAGGAAGGACATGGGCCAGTGGACTGGTTTAATGTGGCTGATGATAAGAACCATGGCAAGCTTTTGTGAATACAGCAATAAACCTTCCATGTACCGCCACGGTGGTCTAGCGGTTAGAACGCTGGGCTTGTAATACTGGGGTCACGGGTTCGATTCCCAGAGGTGCTCAGATTTACAACTTGTGTTGGGAAAGGCCGTGGTCCAGGCATCACGGAGTTTTCCTCCGGGGTTTCCCCGGTTTCTCCGTGGCATCCCAACAATTACTCCACTTTCATCATCATCTCGCAAAAAGGGGGGTCACAGCAGGAGCGTTAAATGTTGCGGTCCTGGTCGAACCCATGTACTGATGGGTCATGAATCCTGCTAACGACCAATGCACACCATGCTTAATGGTGTGTACTGGACACGAAAAAAAACCCTTTCATGTTGTATACAAGTTAGTGAAGTTTTTAAATAGCTGGGCAACTATTTGTTATGTAGGATTTGAGGTTTTCACAGCAGTGAGTATGAAGATTTCTGTCTTCTGGGTTGTTGCGCCGTGTAGTATGGTAGATGTTTACCAACGTTTCAGAGGTCATACTGCCTCCGTCATCAGGGCGATGAACGTGTGACCTCTGAATCGTTGGTAAACATCGACCAGACTAGACAGTGCAACAACCCAGAAGACAGAAATCTTCAACTATTTATTAGCTTCTCAAGGACTCTGCTTCATGTGGTTAGTTTGTGGATTTCATATGATCTGCAGGTTTTTAGATTGTAAAGTTGGGGGCAAAAAAGCTGATCTCTTATTTGGCTCAATGTGACATTTTAACAGAAGTGTTTGCAAAAGACACTTTTTGTGTGGTAAAGGTAAACTTATAGAGCACATTTTATTAAAGTTTGGTGGGAAGCAACAACTGCCATTCATCCATTTCTGGCTGAGTAAGGTATTTTGTTTTATTGCTGTGTGTAAATACTGACAAAACATTGTGACGTCAGCAAGTCGTACCTGATTAATCAGCTGTGACTTGTGTTCTTTATGACAAAAGCAGAAAATGTGTACTCCAAATTGATGTTCTAGTTTCCATATGCATACCTTGTGTCACCCCCCCCCCCCTTTTTTAAAAAAGTACATAAATGTACAGTAAAGTAGCAGGCAAGCTGATGGATTTTGTACATCTGCAAGTCACAATGTCTAAAGAGTTTTCTTTATTGGAGAAGAAAGAAAGAAAAAAGGAGGAGGAAGGAAGAAAAGAAGAGTAACTGCAGGAAAGCAACATTTCATTAGATGTAGAAGGGAAGAAAATGCTTGAGTGGCAAGGTTTTAGGAGAATATAACAAATTTTGATAAAATCGTGATGTGAATCGAGGATAATAGCATTTGATGGAATTCAGTGTACATTAATGTAATGGAGTAAGCTGTGTTACCAATTTCTCATACTAAAACACTTTTCAAAAATTTTGCAATTTGACTGTGGCTTTTTTAATTAAATAAGTTGGTAGGTCATCTTTGTAACAGGCAAGATATGAATATCAGAGTTCAAGTTTCAATGATTTGTCAGTTATTAACTTTGCGTCAAATTAGTTAATGTGGCTGCCATATAATTTTCTTAAAAAAAGAGAGTCGTATATTTTTCAAAGCCCTGTCATCATATGGTGTGTGTTTTTGCTCAGGGACTCTTAAATCACTTAACTCTTGTTTTTACAGGAGCACAGGGATTTTTTTAATGCCATATGTTTTAGGCAGCCGCCTGCGAGTATGCTGTAAATGAAATGTATTCTATTTTGCTGTTTGTGTGTAGATTGGTGAAGATAGAATTCTTAATGACATTTCCATGAGCAGTACAAAGAAAATAAATTATGCAGCTTAGACTGGAATTATTCTTCCTAATAAACCTAAGACATGACATGGACATTTGATCTTACCAGGCAGTCTTAAAGACATTTTATTGTGATGTACTTTGATTTTCTTAAGGTTTCTATGGCAGCAGGAGAGGTAGAGGATGCTGTAATGCGTATCTTTTGAGAAGTGGATACTTTGTAGCCAGAAAAGGGGAGGGAGGCTCATTTAGGAGAAACCTCATAGTTGCCAACATTAGCATATTGAACAGTTCTGAGCTGATGTTGTGAGAAATGCTAGTAGTGTAATGGTTTGGCCTTGTTGGGGTGGAGCAAGGCCATCCTGCTTGCATATATGTGATTAGTCAGGCCCTGACTAGAGCAGTATCAGTTGAACAGTAGACAAGTTACGTGGTGCCAGTTGTGCAGTGTATCTGGGGACCAGGGCAGGACATTGTGATTATTTGTGTGCACTGTGTCAAGAAGCTTAATTCATGTAGTTGTGCTGGTGTTTGTGCATTTTCAAAACTAGATGAAGTTTTGTGCAGATGTGGTGCTTCGAGTACAATAGCATGAAGTACAGCTATCACTATACTTGGGATAAGGAAATTATAGTGAACTCTCAGAAATTGGTTAACAGAAGGTGAAAAACATTACCAAAGGGCTTCTCCATGCTATAAGAATTATATATTCATACAGAGCAACAAACGAGAGAAGAAAAGATTTGTGTTCAGAACATTTACAAATAATTATTACAACAGATCTCAGTAACTCTGCTAACAGAATTTTTTTTTCAATTCTGTGACAAACATTCCACTGATAAAGATGGCCGTTGCGTGTTACGGTAGGTTTCATCTATAAGAAAAATTTATATTAGCGGAGGGGGTTTGTCAGTGTATTTGGAAGCCAATAAGATAAGTGTGACGTTTTTTATATTGGTCACTGAGAATACTACTCCATACCAGAGATAAGTTTGCATTGTTGCTAACACAATGGTGTAAAATGGCTTTTATAGGCTATGAAAACAAAATGTCATGGCCTCGATTATCCATCTCTCCCTATAAAATTTCCAATTTGAATGAGTTATGTCTCCGCTCTTAAGATTTATGTTTGAATTTAGCACTTTGTTAATGGGCATTTTTCTTTTTGTGCCATTCCATTTGCAACTGTTTACATTCACTTCGTTGGCATTTTAGATTCACCATTTTTAATGACTGCACATATTATGGGAACTATCCATATTATCTTTTAGCATGTATAAATTTCAGATTTTGTCTCTGCCCTAGATTGTGTTTTTGTTTGTGTCCAGATTTAGTTTTGCTGCAAACATCAAAATTATTTTGGTTCTTGCCCATGTTTGGTTCAATATATTTTGTTATGTGCTATAAATATTTTGAAGTGATTTGGGGTCTACATTTCTATGTTTTGGAATTTTAGGCTTTCCCTTCTGTGGTCAACCGTTTCGCAATTAACTAAATGTCAGCTGAAAATAGTTATGGAAATATACTGTATTTTGCAGTGTGTAAGATGTGTTTACCTCCTTGAACATGGCCCCACAAATTACAGTGCATCTTATGATGAGAATGGGTAAATATTAGAATGAAGGTTAAGCAAAAATGAGAGTGGTGAATGGTGAAACTGATACAAACTGAAGGTTTCTGAACAAGTGGGTACTTCTTTATACTGACATTTTTGAAGCATACCTTCTTACATTTAATTACACCTGAAAAGACACTTGGTGCCAAACGCGTTTCGACCTCGAGAGGTCATCATCAGTGGCAAACGAATTAATTCATATTAAATCATACAATTCATAAGACGATGGTTTGCTATAAAGCACCACGGCTCACCGTAGGCCAACAACAGAAACCTAAACTTAGGCCAGAATGTTTATTACCTTCTTGTCTAAAATATAAAGCTGAAACAATTTATCTTCTGTGTAGGATTTGAGGTTTTCACAGCGGTGAGTATGAAGATTTCTGTCTTCTGGGTTCTTGCGCTGTGTAGTTTGGTAGATGTTTACCATGAATCGCCCTGATGACAGAGGCAGTATGACCTCTGAAACGTTGGTAAACATCGACCATACTACACAGCGCAACAACCCAGAAGACGGAAATCTTCGATTCATCGTCTCTTTTATCTGGGTGAAACTCGTGACCTTAAGGGTTAAACAAATGTAGAGTGCTTGAGGAAAAATATGAACCTTAAAGAACAAAACTAAGAGGAGGATGGTAAAAACTTTTTTTGAATAATTGAGGCGTAGAATGTTAGAATCTTATGTCTCAGGGTTGTAGGACTCCTTTTCCAAGTGAGTGTACGAGCATTGAAAGACAAAATTCCAAGCAATTTGGTATATTGATGATTGATGAAATAAAAAAACCTGTCCCCAATCGAGTTCATGGGATTACTTTCCCTTCCGCAGTCTGTACAGCAGATAATGATAATGCTCATTGCTATGTTCGAAAGATAGCAAACTCACTTGTAGAACAGGTTTATGTCACCTGTAACACAAGCCCATGAGAGAAAGTTCAATTAATTTTAGTGGGGCATGTGTGGTGCAAGAATTGATTGGTTAAGGACGCTGTTCCTATGTCCAAATGAGAATGCAAGAAGGCATTTTTAGTAAACATTTAATATTGTGCTGAGTGTTATGTGTTACATCTGCCTTCCCTGTGGTGCTTGTTTCTAAGTCACCATGTGCCCCTGTTGTCCCAGGCGTGTGCAATTCTATACTTCGTTTAAAAATAAAGCCCATTTATTTTTAATTTGAATCATAACCGTACTATTTGTATTGAAGCAGAGGTGAGCTGTGTTACATCTGGTGGATTTTAAAATTAAAATACAGGCAGATTATTAAAAATGTAACTGTGCTGTCTCTCACTCATGCACACATTTCCAACCACTCATATGTGGAGGTTAAGCTCCATTTATTCTAGACTGTGACCCTAGGTGGAGATGAATTATATCTTCACATTCTGGCCACTTTACCCCTGAGGGGAATCCCCAATTTCAGTTGGATATGCTGAGGTACATGACTAAAGCTGTTTCAGAATTATCAGTAATTAAAACAAATTATCTTTGAATGTTCTAAGCGAGTAGGGGGAAAAACTACAAATGTGAGGTTTTATTTCTCATCCTTGGGAACAGTTCAGCTAGGGAAAGTTCCCTGGCTTTATAGAACATGAAGGTTCATTTTCATGCTCACAGGAACCCATCACTGGTCCGTATTCTGAGCCAGATGACTCTAGTCCACACCCTCCTACTACATCCTAAAGATGCATTTTAATATTATTCTCTCATCTACATAGAGCTCATCTGCCCCATATTGGAGGTCCAAAATTTTGATCTCATCATCCACCTTTCTTCAGCCTCCTGTAAACCTCCTCCCTCTTTTCTAGTGCATTTTGTGTTCCCATTGCTCTGTGCATCGTTTTCTTCTGGAAATTCGAATACATTTTATGTATTTCTGTCACATGTCCCTGTACTTTCTCAGTGATTGAAAACTGCGTGTAATTAGAGGAGGAGCATTCTTGAAATTGTAGTTTGCTGCTTCATCCAGTCTACAAAGTACAGGAAATGCCACGAATGAGATCACACGTATTTAAAATCTGTGTATTAGTAAATTTTATTCCAGACTATGTTGGTTCTTTGAAAGTGTTCAAGAAAAACAAATTGTAAGGGACAAACATTTTTGAGAACATGCCTTTGTTTACAGAGCCTTTCTCGGACTGGTTGGAGGAAAAGATCGACCTGCCAATATTTGAAGAACTTCCAGGACTCGAGTCCCGCTGCTATGGCCACAATTTCCGGGACACTTCCAAGTCCTTCCCCGTTGTGACGCAGGTGTCTGTCATGACAATTCCATCCGTAATCCCCGCTACAGCAGAGGCAAAATCCTTACCAGTGCCACAAGCTGTGGTGCTACAGGACACCCAGTCTTTACTCCGCGAGTTTGAGACTGTGTTTGGAGAAGTTGAGCTGACAAATGGCACCCTCACACCACCACAGAGTCCTCCAGTCCCCCCCTACACCAGTGTTGCTTCTAAAGATCCTAAGGAAGGAGAATTGATAATCCTCCAGCAAATGATTCCTGTTCAACCGATTCCAGCGGCGCCCATGATTCCCGTAATATACAATGGCGAACGAAAAGAAACGCTCTTCACCCTGGAACAGATGGTTCCTGGAACACCATCACCAGATCTGGCCCGTGAACTTGAAGCAGTAGACGAACTTGTCCGCACCCGCGTCGAACACCTCGTAGACATCGGCAGTAGTCACTGCATACCAGATCCGTGGGAATCATGCAGCAGTGGAAATAATTCCGGTTCAAGCCTAGGAGGGGAATCCGAAGGGGAAGCATCTGTTGTGGCCCCTCCCAGTCCTTGTACCAGCTCCAGTGGCAGCAGCTGTGGGAGTGGGGAGGAAACATGTGATGACCCTGAATGGATTCCAGCATTAATCCAGGTGCCTCCATCGGATTGTCTGAAGAATGCGCGTAAACGTGCGGGCAGTACGAAACCATATTCCCGCCCTGGAATCGAAGAGAAACGTATGCGAAAGAAGGAGCAGAATAAGAATGCCGCGACACGTTATCGTCAGAAGAAGAAGGCGGAGATTGAGGAGATTCTGGGTGAAGAGAAAGGGCTGGAAGACATGAATGCAGAGCTACAACTTAAAGCTAGTGACTTGTCACGGGAGATTAAGTACCTCAAAGGACTCATGAGAGATTTGTTCAAAGCCAAGGGACTGATAAAGTGATGGGTCGGTGAAGATTCAGAAACGGACGCTTGTGTTACGTAAAGCAATCCAATGGACTAGTTGGGAGAAGCTCTTTAATAAAACCTTCATCCAGAAGCAAATTAACCTCAGCAGTTGGTCATTAGTAATTTAATTTTAAGTGTAAGTACTTAAATGTAACCGAGGACTTGTCTTCTCTGTTTGTTGTAAGAAATAATTTCGACATCTTGTCTGCTAATGGTTTTTAGTTCTGTTGTTGCATCTCTATTATCGATAACGATCGTGAAGTCGCAGTCGGTGCACTACTTCCACGGAGACGTGGGGCATTGCTCTGTAGTGGGACATTACTTGACATCTGAATGACGTACTCAAGAGTGCAGATGATGTGATGTTAAGTTGTAATGCTACAGAGGCAACACACTTCGTGTGTTCAACGGATATCCCACGTGTAATCGGCTACAGACGGCTCTTTCACTGCCGAAATTTCGCGAAGGTCAAAAATTAATTTCCCAATGAGAAATTCAGAAGAAAAAGAAAATATGAAAAATAATCTGGTCTTGAAAGTATTTATAATTCTAAAATATGTCGCTCTGACTTTGCAGTTGCCACTTCACCAGTCTGAATTACAGGCTTAAAAATCCATCTGTTTGCAACATTTTCTTTGGGTATGTGCTGTTATCCATATAGAAATGTGTTTTGCATCATTGCAGAGATGATGCATTTTTCTTTTATCTTTGTATTTTTTATCACATGGACCAGTGTGTATGTATTTTGTCAAACAATTATATAATAAATGGAGAACTGGGTGGGCGGATAATCTGTATTTCAGATGATTATTTACCGTACAGCTTTTCCTTGTGTAATTGTGGAGTTATGGGCACTGATGCCAGTTTGATAATTCTTCAGCCTGACAGTTTCCCAGTAATTCAACATCATCCATCAGCTTATTGATCCAATATTGGATTTCAGTTTAAACTTACTGGGTGTCACTGGGCACATAACGGGTGTAGATATAAGCAGATGCATACTGAACTTACATCGATAGTTCAGACTCCATAAATGTATGAACAGACGTTCAGAGTCCAAAGTCTCAGGTTGAGGCTTGTATATACGCTGAAAGGTTTGTAGTTTAAACTCCTCAGGAGGGGTGTAAATACAAGCTTTGGGCGGCCTTTGGTGTGGGCGAGGTGGGCACATCCCCAGAGCGCCGAGCTGAAGGGGGCGCCAAACATTTTGTGAAAAAAGCTAACTCACTTTCTGTCAGGCAAGCTAGGCAAACTTTGCGAACAGCAGTACGCTTTTTTTTTCTAAATTTAGTCTGATTTTCCGCGTCCATTCCTGAAATTTACTGAACTTTGTGTACGGTACGTCCATGCCTTCATCCGCGGTAGTCTGCTAAAAGTTTACCGATGTTTCAGAGGCCCTCTGCTTCCGCCATCGTGACGCATTTTCGATTCTGCTGTCTGACATGTGTGACGCATTCCGCTGTGAACTAGCCTGACAACTTCCCCACCTCCACTGTTACGTGTCGTGTTGCAGCTTTGGTCAAATCGGTGCCAAATTTTATGTTGCAAATTTATTAGCTTGTCATGCCTTGGCGAAAAGTAGTTTGCAATCAGCAAGTCTCTCGAGGGTCTTAATTCGCTAGGAAACATTACAGGAAAGGCACAACAAAGACACGAGTTCCTTGGTAAGGTAACAGTACTCGGCTGTTCGTCAGTCAGTTAACAAAATCCATTTTTTCACTGTATTTACGATATTACCGATACAATATCAGAGTTATCGAACACTAAGCACTACGTTCCGTGTGAACCCCCTAATATCATTTTTCATTGACACCAATCGAGTAATTTCTGAGATGAAATATGCGTTTTGCAGAACAGTGTTATTCTACACGTCATTAAACGGCGTTGTTCAACTACAGAGCTTATACATCGTCAAATGAGATGAGAAAATGGTCAACCAGTAACTCGGTCGATTCGTATCGATACCTCGCTAGTGCTGTACCAATCAGCTCCATGGAACTGCTGTAATGGAATACGCCTTCCTCATATGAGCTTGAGAAACCTTGTTATCATAGCAACTTCCACAGCATCCCTAGGTAGCGATCTCTTTCCCAAAGGTCTTCTCTCAGATCAGACAACAAATTTGCTGACGTCAGTAAATCCACCGTCAGCAGCTCGCGTCGTGTTCGGACACCAGCCCACCATTTCGAAAGCACAGAACATTTTATCAGGATGCTCTTTGCCCGTCTCCCAGCGGCATTATAATAGTCCATATCTGACCTATCGCCTCGGTCGATGCAAACAAGGACGACGGATGCCCGAACCACACCACATATTCAACAAACCAATTATCAGCGTTTAATTTGTGCAAGTGGGAGATTATTGGACAATTCACACTCCATGTTATGTGACAATAACTTAAACCATTATGAATTATGGAGAATTAGGACACTGTAATGAATAATACACACGCGCACATAAATGGTGTGCTGGATATTTTGAATGAGAAAGGTGGAGACACTGATTTATGGAACAGGATTGAAGAGCATTGATCTTTAAAATTAGTTGAAAGTACCTTTTGAATCGAAGAAACAGATTTACACGGTCTATCTTAACTGTTCTTCAACTGGGAAATTATTGGGTCCAGAAGCTTCTAAACATATATGAGTAGTTTTATACGATTAATAAGCTATTAGTATTACTGGATTTCTGAACTTTGCCCGGAAATGGATATTTCCGTTCCCAGGTCAAAAGATAGACGTGTCTGCCGTTAGCCGTTTATAACGGTTCCAACTGAATACGTACTATACACTTTTCTCACGTGAGGACGGGAATAAATTCAGTTTCCGAAACGTCGCGTCCTTTTAAGAATTCTAGGCGACGGCCAAAGCACAGAAATGCACTAATTCTGGTAGGGAAGATTACTAACCGTTTGAGTTACGTTACAAGAACGAACGAAGTCCACGACGGAACAGATTTAATTCTCAGCGGTTACAGCTGGACAAAATTACAAATAATGCACCTTTAAATCAGTTGACAATTCGATATGCGATTATCGTTACTACAGGAACAATCATTCAGAGAAAATACTAAAGGAAGATACATGAACAGGGTGTCACCATGACAACAAACGATATAAGGTAAATATTTTAATTGAACAGATGGCGAGGAAGGCAAGAGAGCATGTGGCCGAAAAAGGACAAACCAGAGTAATCTGTTCTGTCGTTATGTCTCGGATGCAGTCATGAGTGCTGCATTTGTTTTGGACAATCTCTCTCCCATCACGAAGCAACTCTATCGCTAGATCGATTTCGACTGCCAAATTGCACTTACATTTGATCAGATGATAGTTTTACTATGTCGACTACTACAACAAAACCATTATGCCGTTACGTAATACCGTTTCTTAACCCGTTGTGGACAGGTTTGCTCGACATTAACACACCGCCTTCCGTGTCAGTGAACCACGTTAATTTCGACAACATTGACGACGAGCAGAAGAAACAGCGTGTCTTGGCCGAGGTGGCAGACATTTTACCCAAAGCAATGGAACATCCACTTTCATTTCACATGTCTTCGATGAGCATGTAACTCCCAGGGTCACTAGATGTAAAAACGGAAAAAAAAAGCACCACTGGCCTCATGATTTTTCCATCGCCATAAGAAGGAAAAGCCTTGTTATGGAAGTGGCTGTATTTCAGAACTTAGGGTGACGATTCGGAAATGCATTTCTGATTGTCACCGACAGACACTGATCTTCAGATTCGTTGAAACAAGGTCTGCTCGTGTGTTCGTGGTAACTGAACAGCAATCGATTCAAGATGCACTGTTTTAAAACATTTACATTCGACATGGCATTTCAAGAAGGCTGACAATAATGGGGCATAGTTCATGTAGATAAGACGAATAATCATACAGAAAGAACAAACTCTGAAGGCAATGCAGCTCTACGTCTCTTACAGTAAATAAAAAAATGCATGGCTTCTGAAAGGCAAATGAATGCCGGTGTAGAAAGAAACAATTATTCACATCTGCAGCTGGACGCCAAGTTTATTTTCCAACGAATGCACAGGATCTGAAGAAACAAAAGAGTTTTTAAATTTCTTGCTACATATGATGAAGTCTTCACAGTCTTGAAGCGTGAACTCTTTGTTATTACAGCAAGACTCAAAAAACCTACAAAATCTTGATCTCCGGGCTTCTTTTAACTCGTTCGTGTTGACTGACAGTAATTTTAAGCGACATTTTCCTTCGGTAATTACCGTGCAGTGCAGTCTCTGTCCACATGGGCAGAGACTGCACAATCAGTTACATGTCAGTCTGTTACAAGCATGCTGAAGAGCTCTGCATCTAATCTAATCTAATCGTGACCTTGCTATTAAATTACACTGTAATGACCATGGATTTTTCCTATTTTTACAATTAATGCAAGAGTAATTCAGACGAACATCAGCTATGTATATCTCTGTTCGTGTACATAAACAATTTGACTTCTGACTGATACATAATCAGTCATACTTCTTTTAAGACTCATTAACCTCATTTTATGAAGAGCATCTAAAACACATTTAAAAATTTGGTACCAACCTCAATTACTAAGACTTGTCGGTCAGTGATGGTTTGTCCAAGTAGTTCGTTATTGCAAGACAAACTGAACTACATTCTTGTGGAAAATCAACGATAGGGCAACTCAAGGAACGAATGACGAAGATAATCGGGAATCTCCCAAGTTCACCACGTGGAGCCAGGTCAGTGAGATGGATCATACGACGTGTGAGGCTTGTCCGTCCTTGGATGCAACGCTCGAGAAAGAAATTCCAGAACGCAAAGGAAGTCAAGTTAGTTAGTTAACTGGGTCTGACGTAGTTTCCTATTACATGCGAGTGGCTCAGAATTTCCAGCAAGGAAGTTTATAAAGACACAACTATTAGATATCTTCCGTTGTAGTGCCGTACTGACGTCAGTCAGCGACATTTCCCGGGAATTCAGGTGGGAAAGGTTTGCCAAGAACGGAAAATTCCATCACGGGGGACAAATAATTAGGCAAATTATCACTCCACTACACTTACAGTTCATATACGTCATATTTAATAAAAGTTTTATCGACAGTGTACATACAAGACTTGTAAGAGAGCAGGTTATTATGTTCATGGAGCGCATGCAATCGGAACAGGTCTGATGTATCCTTCTGTCTCCTGTTTTAAAATCAAAGATACGTCGGTAAACATTTGCCATACCACACGGAGCAAAATCTCATAAAGTTATACGATCCTCCAGGACTGTGTTTCGAGTAACCAAGGTAAATAATTCCTATGCCGTAATTACATACGAGATGAATGAATGTAAAACCATGTGCGTTCTTAACCCCAGCGCCAAATGGACGTGACTGGGAAGTTTCCGTCTACAATAAACGCCTAGGTGTGTATTTTCAGGATTGCAGCTTAAAATAATTATGCATTTCTCGTCTCTCCCATGCGTGCTACATAAGCCACCGACTATCATAACCAAAACAATATACGTAAAATTATTTATTAAAGTAACAGCACATGCGACTTCGAACACCTCTGATGTTTTGATTATCAACAGACACATCTCTGTGTAAAATCCCATTCTGACCTCACTACAACATGAACTTATTAATAGTTTATTTAACGACACTTGATGAGAGAATGATAGTGTAATTGGAAAGGATATGGAAGGAAGAGGTCGTGGCCTAATTTAAGATACTACCCAGGTATTTGCCTGGAGGGACCGAGGAAAATCACGATAGCCGTTGTCCGGGCCGAGATTTGAACCCGGGACCTTCCGACCAGGAAGGAGGGGAGACTCGACCACGACGTTCGGTTGCAACGTTAAATGCACCGTCTCTAACGCAAGGCGTACGTAACTACAAGCTGAATAAACAAATATCGAAGGAGTTACATCAATCCTGTACAGCCCACTGGTAACTATGTGTACCACCTGCCTTAGTAATTAATAACTTTGAATTATGCTCACACACTGTATTTGTGTGTTCCGTAAGATTATCATTATAAATAGCGATTACTTCCCTAAACCGAAGTACGAACTGATCTTTGTAATGGTGAACTGTTGTGTTTTCTTTGCGGTGGGAACCAATCATTTAAATATCATCTTCCGCTTCCAACAATCAATGTATTATTTCTCGACGTTAACAGGTGTGTCTGTATCCTATATACTTTTGCCGTAAGTGGTTTAGTAAGAGAGCTGTCAGATTCTGACTGACTTCCGGTAATGCGAATCCTGTTATCTGAACGCCTGATTATTTCGGTTCACATGTACGAGGTCGCCAGTTCATGTAAGGGGTTCAATACGCTGTTACAACACTCTGATATGGAATTCCCAATTGCACTCTGCAGAATCGCAAAGTAAATGCTGATTACACGATTTATATCACAAATCTAAAAGATAAGATATTAAAATCATAAACCCGAAAATCGTTGTACCAAGTAATCGCTTATCGTCTTGCAGTTCCTGCCGTTTCTTGGATGAAGAGGCACGAGTCATGGAAACGGCGAGGTCTCCCCTCAGCAGCACGAGGAAGTTCAAACAAGGCCAACTAGAATATTGGCTAGCTAGCTGCATTACCTTTCACTTCCACTGGAATACTGATTTGTTTATGTTCGTTTTATTGTCACATTAATTCCTACGAAGAAAACTTCACAGCATCTACTGTACAGACATGTAAGGAGGATGTATATTTCAAGGTCGTAACAAAATATTCGCCCGATTCATTAGGAAAATCATGAAGTACCTATATCATAACAGTTATGATGACAGCCTTGTGGGATGTTCAAGGCGATCGTCCTGATGATGGAGGCAATAAGCATATCGTAAACTTCTACCGACTACACGACCCAACATCCCAGAACAGAGTCTTCATACTCGCAGCCTTGAGAACTTGACATCTCACATGTCAGAATAACCTTTAATGTGACCTAAACTTGCACCAAGTGTTTGCGGAATAAAAAATCTAGTTTTGATTTCGATCTCGAACGCTGGTACTAAATAAAATACACGTAAAGAAAAAGGTCACGCGTCTGGCGACAGCAGAGCAGACAATGGACAATGTCCGACATAACTGCACTGTAATGAAGTAACAACTGCCACAAGGCTTGACAGAATCATGAATACAGGCTTCACAATTTACGCATTACTTATTACATGTAGCAGTTTCTCGTTTCGATCTTGAATGCCAATATGTTGCGCTTTCAGATTACGCCGTACGTAATAACGTAATAAGACATAATAACTAAACTAATAAAACAGTAATATCAGCGAATACCACAAAATGGACACGCCCACACCAGTTAGCACTGAGATTATTACTGCTTTTAATTTTGCCATATTTCTTTTCGATTTTATCTCAATCACAGACTACTTGGGCCGAGGGTAAAATATCAAAGAACATGTTAAACACAACAGCCCCGGAAACTACCTAAGACATTCTAACATATCCGCGAGTTAGTACATTCACATCAACAAACAGCCCGAACAGATCTTCGTCAAGAGTTTGCACTCCATTGCTTCTGGGATTTCCTGGGGTAAAGAGGGCTGGCGCGTGAAGCCATCTCCACCTGCTTCTTAAGCCAGAGAATGCGTCACCCACACATCATATACAGGCCTACTGAAACGGTTTCCAGTCACATGGAGACCGATAACACGAGCTTTTAAAGACGGTCGAAGCGTGACGCTAATTACTAATTTCGAAGTCTCCGAGTGCGTACAACTTTATTATAACATCATCCACGCTTTATGACACCGTAAGTTTATTTTGCCACCATGTCTACGGGATCGTTGCAGCCATAACAAACTTTTATCACTGTGCCACTATACACGCATATAAAGTGGACGTCACCAAACTGGATGCTTCAAGACCACGGAAAGGCTTAACCCCCTTCCCGTACAGTGCGGCCCTAAGTCACCAACACAGTGATGCGAGTTTTCAGCTGTCTTCACTCGTCTGGGATTAGCTGTTCGTGTTGCAAAGTTTCAAGATTCTTCTGTGACCTTGAAGTAGGAAATATGGTGACGGCCACTGTAGTAAGTGACACAAGAGATCCACAGCCAGTTCTAGAATCCGGTTTGAGCCACTTCTAAAATTAAATATATATCTGAAAATTTATATTTTTAAACAAAATGATGCAACATGTTTATTCCATTCATAATTTTGTTACTTTGACTATGTCGTTAAACAGATAATGTCTGGATGTATTAAAGGAACAAGACACGTAAAAATAAACACATTAGAATATTTATTTGTTAAACTGGGGTTTCTTATGTTTGAGAAATGCCAAATTTCATAAATTGAGTTCTGCTACGCACTAATATAATTAGGTACATTAAATAAGAAGGGCTATGAGGGGATGGGAGATTTAGTACACGTGAAGTGAAAAATTCGTACAAAATCCAATGGGATTACATGCTACAACCAAACAAGTAGGGCCTGACTACCTCATTGCATCTAACAGTGTTGAGTAGTTGAAATTTCACGTTTATGTGAAGCCTCAAGGTAAATAATAAGTGTTATTTAGTCCAAAAATAATTTATTTAACTAATTTGTCTTATTTTTTCACTATACCCTCGATGGTCACAAGCTGACCGAAACATGCAGTGGTAAAAATAAAACACATTCATAAAATAAACTGATGTGCAGACGGACACACTGCACAGCACGATGCCTCTCATTGAAACTGGTGGTGGTACGTTTCTGGGATAAGCGGTCAACTGGACCCCACACAAGCCGTGGTGCATGGCCGATAAAGGCTGTTCAAAACAGTTCGGAACAAATGTCAAATAACTGTTAATTATATGTTTAACAGACAATAAATTATTGCAGTTTGATCGTTAATTCAGATCAGTGGCTCGCAAGTCCAAAACCAGCCAAGGTCGACGAGATTTATTTCGAGTCAGAGCATAAACAAATGACGTAGCGAGAGCGCGTGCGAGCGATCGAGTCCACGGCTGGCGCTCACAAACCACAAGACACGCCTCAGCTTCCGGCAGCCAAAAACTGCGGAAGGAAACACGAAAGTGGAGGGGCACTAATGCGCTGGGTTTAGAAACAAAGAGAGAAGAGACAAGGAAGAAATACAGGAAGGGCTACATAAATAAAAAAGAGAAAGGCAATCGAAAAAAATACAGAATGATTCTATTTTGGTGGTGAGCTGTGTACCCTAAAACAATCATATAAGCCCATGCAAATTTGGGTTCGCAAATCCTTAGTTTTCAAGCTTTCTTAAGTGTTTGGATTTGACGGACGAAGGGCTTCGAGAGCGGTGAGCATAAATAGTAGTTATGTGCTGTGTCGATATCTACGCTCACCAAACTCCATCCGTTCATCTGACAGGTCTCAGCCATTGGTTATCAGCTATCATACGGCCAGTAGTTATGCTTAGTAAGCGGCATGTCTGTCAAATGCCAGCACGCAGGAACGACATCAACTTGCAGGCAGAGTACACATAAATGAATTCAACACATTTAATGTGGAAATGACACGTTCGTACAGCCTATTACATGAGGAAATTTATAGAGAAGGTAAAAAAGGGATCAAGCAAAAGTCCTTACTGCTCACGGAAATTGAAACTGACCGACGCTTCAGAGGTACCATCATCAGGAGCCTGATCGTGGAGGCATTAAGCACCATTGAAACGTCGGAAAACTTCTACCAGACTACACGGCACAACAACTCAGAAGACAGCCACGAGCTTCAGTTATCTCGAAGCTGTGTGAACCATTATAAAAGATTTGTTCTTTTTCTGTAATGAAGTCATAGAATTAGACGCAAGGAACCGATGACGACAGAGAATGTAAATGAAGTTTCGTTCAGTCCGAACATTCGTGTAGGCCTAAGCAATCAACGTGTCAATTTAATCAATCAGCTGTTTAATTATGTACATCTGTGCCGGACAGCCCACCATTCGATGAAGCAGAGAAATGAAAGTTGTAACACTGCTTGAAATTGCGGTGTGCACATGTCCAGAGAAACAATCTCTGTGTCTCACAACATTCTGTAACACTGCCAACTTTGATGAAGGTGGGACTGCTACTGATTCCATCGGCGGAGGCGTTGTTTGTGGTAGAAGGTCGTTTCAGCAATAGTCACTAACATGCCAGTGTTTGTTATTTCTCACATGATCACATTTATTATTTTATATTATGCATACTCCACTCGTTGTACAGCTGATTTCTGTATTTATGCGAACACATCTGTCCTTCTAAAAGCCATTTTTCATCCCCCCGTCGACGGCTTTATTTTCGTGCTCCGTTGTCTGGCGGCAACCAACACCTTTCGCCTCACGGCAGTGAAGGATACACTTACAGACGTTGGTGTCCTGGGTTGTAACGCAAAGCGCACACGGTGATGCAGCCTAGAAAACTAACATCGTAATCGAATCACCCAATAGTAGCCGTCATCATATTGCATGCTTGAAGGACACAGCAAAATCATACAACGTTGCAAAACGAACAGCGGAGCCCATGTGAGTGAAGACAGCTCGAAACTAGCAGTGTAGCAAAGCTCATTGCCAGTCGCTTTTCTTCAACAATATTGCTGTAAAGTTTCAGAAAATTTATTTTCTCCGAATGCTCTGAATCCCAATAACTGTTTGAAACAAAATTCTTCAATGTTCAAGTTACTCAATACAACGTGTGAAAATTATACAAACTTTTGGGATTTGCTAAAAGGCAGGACATACAGAGAGATGGCCAGAAGAAAAATGTTAAGCACAGCAACACCGTGTGACCTTGTTGTATCCAAAGTACACGCGGTGTCACAACCCAGAAGAACATTGATCCAGACTAAGATTTGAGTCGTAGAGCTGAGGTATTCGGGAAGAACCCGCTATGAATGTAACTTCACAAACGTATTTAGTGCTTTTCTCAGTCACTCCAGACAAATTTCAGTAAAGTACCTTTATTATTTACCTTACATTACCATCCATAAACACCCACATGCATCATTCGACGTTTTTGCCACTTCAGTTGAAATAACATCATTACATGACCGAAGAACCATACATCCTAACAATCTGAGAATCTTTGTAACACTATTGCATGTAATACACAGCATTAATATTGTACTAAAGTACTGTGCACCGTAGCGAAGATGCAGTGGAGACAGATCCTTGATACAAAGTGATAACCGGACGATGCAGAGCGAAGAAGTCATTTGCTTCCTTCAACTTAAGAACCGCATTATGATTTGCACAATTACAGATACGCTGGTAATCACACCACGACTAACTCAGGAGAACACAATTCAAATTCCTTCACTTCTTACAAAAATTTTTTTAAAGCATCAAACTATAAATAAACAAATTCGCAAGCTAGTTAATCCCTGTGTGTCTGTATGTGTTAACTTATATATTGAAAAGTTTTGCTAAAGCCGTTAAAATCGGCAATAACTGGCTATTTACATGAGTTTCTGCTTGCAGAACTGAGGGTGAGGAAACAACCAAACTGCCCTGGTTAACTTGCTTTCACTTGGGGTATCCCCCAGTGAGGAATCCCCAGCTTGCCGCACAAACACGTGGTAGATTCTCCACCACACAGCCAGACACCCGACCCACGTTGACGCCATTTCCGAAAGTTAAAGGTCAAATGTCATGTACTTGTTCCAAATCGTCTCAAACAGAAGTAAATATACACAAAAAATGTTCATTCGCATAAAATTCACCAGTTTTTGATTAACTGTACATTCATTCTGTTTTTTACTCGTGTTATTTTATAACACGCTCAAGTCTCAGTGGGAATCGGCCTTATATTCGCACAAAACATGTCCCGGTTCGATACCGGACGCGTATATAAACTATAATGGTGTTTAAATTTATTTTGACGACCGTCGGACATCTTGGAGTTACTATGATCACTATATGGAACACTATTAAATGAAAGTTGAAATACTTATCTGTTGGGCAAGAGAAGTATACACAGACAAGTTTCGTGATTTTATGCTTTTATTGCTTGTTAATTACAGAAATTATTATAAGTAGGTTTGAGCTCTGATACGCCGCAGATAGCATATCTCCGTTCGATGTGTTGACGCCCCGTCCCCAGGGACATACAACCTTTTGAAATTTCTGAGAACACAACTCGACATATCTTGAGGCAGAGCGTATTTTTTACGCTACGAAGCACCGAATGAAAGTAGACTTCAAAATTTTAAAAACCAACAGAATCTGTACTATTATAATAATTATCAGTTCGGTGTAGACAATTACAATGTACCGTTTTATGGCAACAACTTTTGATACACGTTATGTCATCAGGCCATTTTTATCATGGTAAACCTGTACAGAACGACACTTTCTATTATACAAAACATTCAGATTACGTCAAGTAGAACGTCGGCGACACGGTGGTTTCTGTAACATTTAAGTTCGACAAAGGATACAAAATATTTTCGAAATATATACAATTATATTTAGATATCCTTGTAGCATAAGATTATTCTGAGCTTACATAAGAACAATATCATATACTGAATAATGGATTAATATGAGTGTGAAAAGTAAACTTCGAGGATCGCGTGACTAAGAAAAATCACACAGAAACAAATCCCCCGAGACCTTCGGAATGCTCTTGATATATTATCGAAAAGCTATCTAGCTTATCCATTAATTGCGGTCTAAACAGAATTACCCATGACCCTTGTGCCCTGTTTACTGCAGATTAAATGTCCTTGTACACTCCTCAGCCTAATACCATACATTGTTCTCTCATTGGAAAAATCGACGACAGTATGACTGTAAAATGTGGGCACCTTTTGTGACAAAATGCGACCCGGTTAAAATATATAAAAGTTAAATGGGGTGTGGCCGGTTCTATTCAGGCCTGGTTTTTAATTTACTTCGAAAACGTGACTGATTTGTCGTCATTGTGTTAATATTTTCCAGCAAGCAAAGAAAACGTAGTTTGACACAAAATGTCTAGACACCATTATAATCTCCCACCACATTATAAACACGTGCCTAGCAAAGAAGGTCAAAATTATAAACTTATGTCGTAACTGCAGCGTTATTTATGTTATTAAATGCGATGGCCTCAAAATGATCAATAATTTTATGAGATGAATAATTATACCAGATCATGAGCTGTATACATTCCACACAAAATTAACGCATTACCACTGCGTATTTCCTATGAGGCTATGGAATTGATTTTCACACAATTTGGTATGAAGAGGTATACAGTAAAAATTTTGGGACGAGTTAAATTTTGGTTTGTATCTGCTTAGCATAACCCATACTTTATATAAATCTAAAATTAAAAAAGTACAATATATGGAGCTCTTTAAGGTCCACTATCTTTAACATGACATATTTTTAGATATGTTCAATATTTAGAAAAACAATAAAAGGAAAGCCATTTCTGAACTGAGTAGTGCGAAATCTGAAATCTGATCAGCATTGTAACAACAGAGATGTATCTACAGTCAGTTAACATATAGTTCACTGCAGTGTACAAATTTGAATGGAACGCCTTTGTGAAATGTATATATTCCAAATTGAAGCGTACCTTTAGACTCTTATTATTAAACCTCGATCATACGAGGTTTGACAGAAATTTGTTCGACAAGAGTATGCTGGGAAACAGGCAATTAAAGTGTAACATAATTTTTCTTACTAACGTTTGTACTTAACGAGCATTTGTTACTAATTGATATGTTGGCAAAACATTATTAAACACGAAAGTAAACAAAGCAGGCTTGAGTACAGTAACACACAATCTAGAGCTCAAATAAATGCTGCAGTTCAAAATAATTAGTGGATAAATGATTTTAAAAGCGTTCTTTGGACATTGCCCAGTGTCTAAATTATAAAGCTGCAATGTTTCTAAAGCCACCTTCTTATTTCTTCATTGGGTAAGAAGGGGAAAGGGGACAGAAAACCCGTTGGCCCCCCAGGTTATAATAAATGAGATTATGTCACACGTATTCCAGTTTCGTAAATTACTTTAAGTTACGTTAAATCTTCGTTTATCTAACTGCCAAGGTTTTGGAGTGTCGAATCGTATGACCTGCGATTTGCGACAGAACGGGAAGGTATGTGGAAGTGGCCGTTGCCTGTTTGCGACATCTTCGAACATACTTGGGACTGAGGAGAAAAAACCCACCAAGTTGGAGAGAACAGCAGGAATCAAGACACAGATTTAAACCTGGGACTTCCCGACATACGACTACTCGACTGCAACATTCACAGCTTACAGTTCATGGATCGATCCTACACAAAATCTATATTTTGTAAATAAAGATGCCTTTCTGCTTGGGAATTTCGCCCTGTCATTGCCAATCAGCCTTCTCACTACCCCATATAACATTTCTCCTCCTTGACCTATTTTCGTCGACCGCAACTTCTTGTCAGCTGACGTCACACGGTTACTCCGGTGTCCATTATCCGTCATTTTTATCATCTCGTACTTTTCCTCGTGCGGGATGTGAGTAGCAGACCCCAGCTGAACGCTCTATAACAATACAGTGCTCACAGGAAGAGAGAAGGGAATTAATTCTGTAATCATCGTCGAAACGTCACAAAGCTGAAGTATTTCACACGCAGCCGGACACATGTCCGGGGAAAACTTCAACCGGAGGTGCAAATTAACAAACATGTCGTGGCACACACTGGAAATGGCTGCTTCAGACAGTCCATTGGAATCGGACCATACATAGCACGGAACATGCTTCTTAAGCTTAGCAAGAAACTGTGACCTAGAATGGGAACTAGGGGCTTGTCCGGTTGGAAATGCGAAAAAAGAAACCCATTGCGATACGGCCCTATGAATAAAGAGTGTCATTCTTACTGTCATGGATTCAAAGTAATGCATTTTATTGGACTGGAAAGAGATATCTGTTCATTTCCCAGCTATGTTCGTCCTCAGGTTATTGATCTCACATTAGTAGTGAAGACACATTTTCTTCTCGACTTAAATGCCTTTCGATGTAGTCTCTGAAGAAACTAGCTTTAAGACAGGAACACAGACATTGAAGAAATTCATGGAACACTGGATTTCCCAGAAGAATGACACCAGCTTGCCGGCTGCTAAGACGCTTAAAAAAGTTTAATTATAACCCTAAGCTTTAAATGCAAAACGCAAAGAAACAAAGGCAAGTTCGTGTTCAGTTAAAGTATACATACGATGACTATGAGGGTTTCTAGCGTTTGAACAGGAAGGCATCCCAGACAAACGCATATTATTTAGCCTATTACACTAAATAATAATGAATTCATTGTATCTGACGCTATACGAGACGCATTTCTCCCTAAAATAACGCAGTCTTTTCCACAGAAAGTAGGGAATTCAGGCCCTGCACGGGAGACCAAGTGGCGCAAGATGTCAGCCAACCTCTTGCATTCAAATACTAAGCGACTTCGATGCTGACAAAGGTGCAGATAACTGACTTATCGATTGGCCAGGATCACAGAGCATATCACCACGTGATCAACACGTGCTATCGTGACCCCGTGTCACTACAAAATGGACAAAGTCTGAAAATTAAATTAATTAATTAATTTGGATCACTCTAAAACGTAATTTATGAACGTTATTTGTACTAAAAGGTATATTCAAACCGAGTTCATCTGATAAAAATACTTGCCTGGATAATATGAGAGCAGAAACTGACCCACAGACAAAAAAGTTCTTCCCAGAAGTTATGAAGTCCATATTCCATCAAAACTTTCATTATAAACGGCGACGTTATCAAGAATTAACACTTCATAATTATACAGTTTAGAGGTCCATTTCTATGCATAATTTTTACAGTCATGACCTCAATTTTCGGATCGTCGATTCCTTTGTAACTGCTAACACACAAAAATGTTTCACACAGAATTTGCTGCACGTAACTTACGTAGTCTGTAACCAACGAACACATGTCAAGCTCCCAACGCTTAGTAGTTTTCAAACGGAAAGTCAAATTTAAAATTCGCGAACGCAAAATTGTTTTACATGAAAAAGCTCTCTACACAAAGGTTGGACAATTTCTAATGTCTATACCACGCATAATGTCGTGCTCTACATCAAATGGGAATTTTGTATTTCACACCACCATACTGGTAACACTAAATGCATTAAATCAGAAAGCACAGAGGTCGAGTAATCTGTGGTGGTATGATATGCATACCACGTTTTATTATCTGCTCGGTTGATTTTGTTTGTTTAAATTTTATGAGGGGGGGGGACACACGAACGTCTTACCGTGCTTAACCTTCCTTATAAAGTAGGAATAACATTAAACACTACTCTATTTTATGGGCACGTTCGCAGCATATCAATAGGACGCTTGTTACGTTCGCTTTCCCCGTCCGTCTGTAATCATAAAACATTCTCGAAAACGGCTGAACCGAATTAAATGAAGTTTGGTATGCTATTCCATTGGAGACTAGTACAAACTCACTGTACTTTTGAGATTTTTTACAATCACTTTACCAGCATGATGTCTTAAAGTCGTAAAGTGGGGAAGAAACACACGTTATGCTCGTGAGCATACCAGACGAGCACCTGCACAGATTTTGTCATGAGCAGTTATCTAGAAACCAAGGTGATCTTGAATCGAGTGTCATAGGAAAGGTTGGGAGAGTCCATTACATCGGTATGGACCTGCTTCTGATTTCAGTTTTGTGCCTTACGGTAGAGATTGTTCTTGGTTTGCGTTTTAAATATTACACCCTGTATAATATGCATGAACTTGATTCTTGGTTTCATACTTCACCATTTGGAACTCCCAGAACTTAAGAGTTTCTGCCTACAACAGGCACAAGAAAGGAACGAACGAACGAAGGCAGGAAGGAAGGAAGGACGGAAGGACGGAAGAAACAAGAGTAGCTACTGATATTAATAGGCCCACTAGCTGGACTACGCCAGGATTTAACGTACTACAAGTTTACCTTGAAAACTGGAACGAAAGTAGTAGAATGCTCTTAAGCCATAGCTACTGAATATCGGATACTATTTGTTTAGCATCAATGTTGCCGTCTATTCCGCAAGATTCAGGTTCGAATGCAGCTATGCCAGGGGACCGGTCGCTGATGACCAAGATTTTGCATGGGCTTCTTCAGTTACTTCAAGGTAAAGCCGAGACAACAACTTAAAAACAGGTCGCGAATGGCTGTCTCACTTATGCTCTTCATTTTTTAAATTACTGTATCCTACGATGTGAACTGGTAAATACTGACTGGCGTTTTAAAGGAGTTTACTGCTTTCACTTACGAAACGTCTGTCAGTGTCTACGAGGTCACCCGGCGCAACATCCCAGGAGACAGCCATCTTCATATTCATTGCCTCCAGCAACTGAGATTCACCTATTTATGATTAATTTATGAATGATTTCAGCTCAGGCATAACAGCACCAAATTATAGGATGAAAAATTAATTGGACCATACTGAGGAGAACAACGTAACCTCAGGATAGCAGGACTTCCTCAATACGAAGCAAGAGTGCTAACCACTTGATCGTGACGTCTGATCTTAACCGGCTTCTAAAATACATCTGCCACGATGAATTCTACTGTTTTACGTATAATATTTTTGGGAAACTTGGGGATGGAAGTGGATTTGAGTAAATACTTTATAAGCCCCCGCGTTTTCCTGAGTGTCTGAGGAGAATAACGAGTAACCACTGACAAGACAGCGAGGTCCTAATACGTCTCTCCAATGCTAATGTTTACCACCGAGACACTCGTTCGGTATCATGACCGTAATGTTATTTATGCCACTCGTTTACTGCAAAGCATTTTAGTGTCTTCCTGTTAAGTATTCATAAAGAAGAAACCAGTACGAAATGATTCAAAGCTCAAGGGCATA
The DNA here is from genome assembly GCF_977971745.1 of Zootermopsis nevadensis. Classification (NCBI taxonomy): domain Eukaryota; kingdom Metazoa; phylum Arthropoda; class Insecta; order Blattodea; family Termopsidae; genus Zootermopsis; species Zootermopsis nevadensis. The sequence continues at coordinate 6,020,937 of NW_028259149.1, read as the reverse complement.
AACGCGAATTTATATTTCAGAAGAAAATTATATAACATTCCTTACGTAAAGAACAGATCATAATAATTTAGCAACTAAACGTTTCGGATTATCTCGTTAAAATTCTCATTTAATTGAACTATTCTATTTATTACTGACAAATCCGGGAAACAATTCCTTTGCTATTTTTAATGCAATCGTATTCATGCCGCATCGAAACGCCGGTCTTCCGTTCTGAATATGTTTGGCGTTTTAGAATACCAGTAAAAATACAGGCTGTCTCAAAAAGTAATACACACATTATAATATGGTGACCGCTTGTCTGTCAGTTTCTCACCGCTGCCAACTGAGCCACGAAGCTGACGGTGGTTATTTTGAACACCTACGTTAGATTCGCTAATTCACTAACTGCCAATGCTGGCGTATGTAATGGTTTAGTTTATTAAAATACCTTTATTTTATTTTGGAAACGTTCTGTGTGGTCCTACTTTTACTGTATTTCATTTGCTAACCCAAATTACTTGCAGTTTTTCATTAATTGAAGCCACGTCTAAGTTACAATGTACAAACAAAGTAAAGCATTTTTATTATATGAAATTGAGCATGAACGTGCTAATTCATGCCATACCCTTTTCACTGTGTACAGGATTTAAGATTAAGTTACTTATTATCTTCAAGGATTCCAGTATGCATATACATTTACGTCATAATCAGCAGAGAAGTACAAAGTACGTTTTTTTGTTTTATTTATTATTCATGTATACTAATACAACTTCAATATATTTATCGTAATCTTGCTGTGTTGTTTTTATTAATAATTATCGACTGAACTCCGAAGCTCAGCGATTTGTGTCACGAATTTCGGTAGACAAGGGAATTCCCGAGAACTATTCAGATTGACCGGAAACAAGATGCTTTCATGCAACCAAGGAAAGATTTATAGTGCATCGTAGCCCACAAAGAGACATTTTGTATTCCCTGTAGGTTTAAACAGGCATTGGTATTAAAAAATAATACTGCGGTATGATGCTACTTCAGTTGCATTACCAACTGAGTCAGAGAGACTGAGCCAGTTGTTTTACTTTTCTGTCTATAGATGGCGATAACATATCGCCGTTGATACGCAACATTCTCGATTATGACCTCGAAACCTATAATCGAAGTGAAATTTTTTCAGATTTTAAACGTAATTAATATGTTCTTTTCTCCAGAATGGAAAATTCTTTGAAAACTGAAAGAAACAAATTAAAATAATTAAAATAATAATAATAATAATAACAAAACAAAACAACGCTCTTCAGGAGTCTTCAAACAGAATACATTAGTCTACGTGACTACAAGAAGTTTCCGGACCAACAACGTACAAGGAGACTTAAGAAATTACCATTTTGCAAAAGAGACGATATAAAACATATGCAAACCTCAGGTTCCCGCTATAGAATGTCACTGTGAATATTGTGTTGCTGGCACAAGCGAATAAACTGAAGGCACAACGGTGAAGCAGCGTTTAAAACAAGGTGACATATCCTAAACCAATGGACGAATTTCGATGAAATTAAGTAGTGGCCTGCTGGTGGGGGTCCACTTTGCAAATTGTAGGCTATATGTCAATAGCGTTTATGAAACATTTTTGATGTGTTCAGGGATGAACAAAACGAAGGTGGAAGAAGACCATAAAGCTGCCCTGTCCCCAAGTACGAAATTTAAGACGTATGGGGCCATGGAGGTATAGCTCTACGCGTTCTTAGCCTCGGAATTATTATGATGTAAACTGTATAGGCCTACTGCGAACTTTATTAAAAATACAGGTCTGATGGAAAAAGAGTACGGATTCAAAACATTTCTTGGAGCGCTCCGAGATTTGCTAGGCATGTTTTCTAGTTTTTCTAAGTGACCGACTAGTGAGCCAAGGAATCCTAAACAGAAACAACCGAACCAATCAAATCAACCAAGCGACCGACCAACAGAATGCAAATGGACTTGACCTTAGTCAGTTCAATTCAGTTCAGAGCGTAGGCCTGTCTTCGAAAGCGATGCTAAAATTGCGCTTTCGCCTGAGCAGAGCCTTTCTTGAGAAGCTAACAGTCTCTCAGATGGTAAAAATTCTCCATATTTAATACAATCTCTGGATTCATTATCATGTTTATGAAAGCCAGCCTCCAGCCCCTATCTTGAATCAGATTATCCAATCTACACCTTTCTATCCAATTAATTTTAAGATATACTTTTAATATTATCTTCTCACCTATGCTTAGGTATCCCAAGCGATGTTTTCAGGTTTCCTGAGTAAAATTTTGCATACATCTCTTATATCTCGTATGCGATAGACCTTCTGCCTCGATTTGTTTTCCCTTTTAACAGGTCGCACCGTCCTTAAAGGTACAACTCCGTCTCAAATAACGGAAATACTGCTAAATGTCAAATAGCAGGGTTTGAATAACTTATAACTTCAGTCGATCGCTCAAGGCATTAGAAATTATTCATACAATTTCTCATTTCTCTTACAAATTCGCAAATCTGAGGCTTCACCTGAAATCATACCTAAAAACATTTGTAGCACAATTTTCCCATTATCGTCTACACAAAGTCTCGCAGCAAATTAATTACAGGAGAAAACAAAATGATATATACAATCTACTTACAGCCATTCTCATCGAGAATGAATGCTGGTATGACACTGAAATCTGTAATTAATATTATCAATTCATTTTTCAGTTTAACTCATCGCTGATAGACCGTCACATTTTACCAAACGGAGATTAACACAGTATCTACCGTTGACCTTAATTAGATAGAATTATGATTTCAGTGACGCCATTTTAAATGAAAAATAAAATTTCTGGCCACAAACCCTGCTTTATTTCACCCTCTTTTATAAAAAAAATTATCACAGTCTGTCAAAACACGTTAACGTGTTGCCTTTCATGCGAACACATTGATGTGTAAATCAGCAGGCACACGCGGAGTTCTGCTTTAATTCAGATTGTCATCCGATGGTATGTCGACTAGAAATGTCATTCCGAGATTCAAGCCGAAAGCAGTTCCCCGGACCCCAGTGCCTGTCATACTCTGCAGGGGTCTGTTCATTATGGCTACACACAGTTTCCCGTTTCCATGATTGAAGCCTGTAACATCGTTAAACCGGAATGGCCGCTCAGAGACGCAGATAAAGTGATTGCATGAAATTCTAAAGGAGTTACCGGGGGGGGGGGGATATAGCACAGATAGATGTGAGTGCCAAATTATCCTTCGAGAGGGCGTCGTCATATCGATACAAGAAAAAAAATTTGACCATACGACTAAGCACCAAGCCATAGCAGTAACATAAAAGGTTTTGAGGTAAAGTTCCATGCATTTATGACCTCGGCATTAGATGGGGATAATGCTGTATAATTACGAAATGGGAAATTATACAATTAGATGCAAATGGGAAAAAAATAATATACAGAATGAGTCACAATTAGGATCTGATTTAAAGAAATAATAACTCTGAAGTTAAAACCCCCCTGAAGATGTGACAAGACGCACACCTTATTGGTGAAAATTACATTTTTTTTTTACAATTTTCAGTTTTTTAAATGCTCAATATTCGAAGTTTCCTTCATTTCAGGTTTAAAAATGTTTTTAAAATCGCACCGAATTGTGAGCCACTCTGCATAACTAAAAATAGGGAAGGGGGAATAGATTTAGTAAAAGGTGTTAGGAGGGCAGTATTCTGTACAGGAAACGAAACTAAAAATTAACTTGTTGATTCAATAGACGGAGGTGAGTAGTTAGCTTCAAGTCCAAAATTAAAGTTTTTGGGGAATTCCTCAAGACCTTTACTTTATATCCATGAATTTGCATGTATTGCAACAGGAATGTGGTTACAGTTACTCGTATGTTCTACTTTTATAGAAATAAGTCAAGAATAAATGGACATAACTTATTTTTATTTGAAAAAATACAGCAACACGGGCAGAGAAACAGCTACATATCACCACTTACTTTCTTCCAGACTAATACGATATTGCCGGAATGCATTACCTCTTCATGAGTGTAGGTTTAACCTATAAGATGGCAGCGTTAAAAAATCCCCATTTTGGACTGCGTTTTACCTAGAAACCCCTCAATTATTTTCTGTACACTTTGCGACTGTTTAATTCCAACAAGCGCTACGCTCTCACAACCAATTCTGCTGCTTCTTGGTCTGATACTGTGGGGTGTTCAGCGTTTTAGCCAGTAATTCTCACTGAATCAGTCCTGTGCAATGAGAGTGGGCAGTGGGAGACTGAATATTAAGAATGGCGGGCCGTCTGCTGGCGCCGCAGTCTAGGCTGGACTGACCGGAGCCCATGAAGTGGGCGTAGCTCCATGATAACTAACAAGATTCGGAATACATTTCATTTGGCTTTTAGACTTAGATGACAACTCAACGAACGAAACAAATTTCTCTCTTCGATTTCCTAGAATTATAATCTTTTCCTTCGCTGAAATTATACAGCTGAATGAAAATCAAATGAAGTAGATATAACGGAACACGCATCATTGTGTGGCAAAATTAACGAAGGACGGATTCAATTTCTGTATCCACGTGAGAAATTCATTATTTGCCTCAACGAATTAATTTATTCCCTCTTGTCAACTTCAGAGAACAAAGAATTTCTATTCAAATCCTCAATGGGTAATGAAAATGGGTGAAAAATATCAACGAGTTATTTGCGTGACTTGTTCTGAACCTATCTGAAAAAGCACATCAACAAAATGTAGCAATGTATTGTTTTATTATATTTTGTAAAACAGAAGTCACGTATCAAAAACTTACTTAACAAGTTAGATTTACACACAGTGTGTGTATGTGCGTGTGTGCGCACGTATATGGCGCCAAGACAAAGACTCATCATCTACCTCACCGCCGTGAAAACCTCAAATCTCACAAAATATTACGGAATACTCAAAATGTATCAACCCAACATATTTTGGCTTCTACTCCTTTACTTTTGTTCCTTAATTCCAAATATTATACAAATCAACATTTTACCTGTTGCTTTGTATGGCTGTGAACTCGGGTTTCCCGCCATAACGGAAGAGAAAAGTGGTAAGGACCCGAGAAAGGAGAACTGACAGAAATACAAAGAAAATGCACAATTTCAATGCCACACTAAATGTTGTTAGGGTGATCAAGTAAAGGAGGATAAGATGGGTTGGGCATGTAGCACACGTAGAAGAGATGAGAAATGTGTATTTAAATTTAATTGAAAAACTTAAAGAGAAGAGACATCTAAGAAGATCTTGACGTATATGGGAGGACATTAAAATGGACTTCAGACAAATGAGATGGATGTATGGACTAGATTTATGTGACTCAGGATATGGTCCAGTGGCGGAATTACGTAATCAAATATTATAAATACCACGTGCCGATATTTCTGCGGGGTTTTGTTTCTTCAAAATATGAGTCTTCTTTGCTAGGATGATGGAGAATACCACAGGACGCCTTACGAGTGTCCGTGTGACGCAGATTGGACTCAGGTCACTTGATACGAGAAAGATACGTCATTGCCCTGCGTTTCTAGGAATTGTTTCCTCAGACTTCATAAATAATGCTTTATAGAGAGTAGCTGTATTCTCAATGCAGTTTTATTCAACGTTGCATAATCAAGAGCTGCCAGGCAAAATACGTATTAATTAGCGTTGTATCACAACACTCTTAATTACAAAGAAACACTTTTGTAAATGAATGCGGAGTGTTCTAATTCAACTTGAGGTACAGAGAGTTAATTAGTTACATGTTTACTCTTCTTATAACCTCGGTTTAAAAATAAAATGTACGGTTTATATATTTAGACTGTTTTAGTTTGAATGAAGTTATTTTGCATTCATGACGACAAATCGATGGTTCTGATGGCTTTATCCAGGGATGTTGAGCCGTGTAGTCTGGTTGAAGATTTCCGACGTTTCAGAGTTGCTTATTGCTTACATCATCACGACTACACGACGCAACATCCTAGAAGACAGCCATCTTTATTCTCGTCCCAGTGAGAGCCTGAAATCTCAGCAGGAATAAATTTGTGTGTGTGTGACTCCCACAGTTCTTGCCGTGACCACACCTGTGACTCTGACGTCTGCCAGCGGGTTGAATGAGGAACTCAACGAGGTTTACGAAAGAGCACCACTTTCGTGAAACACATTCCGTCGAAGTAAAGCTTTATGCTCTTCTTATTCTTATCTGCCAAGTTACAGGGTTCAGCCTTCTATGTTTTAAATTCATTCACATCCTTTCTTTGTTTGCTTGATTCGGTGTGTGATTTCAGTATTTTTTGTAGCAAAAATGTTTTCGCTGTCAAGAGACTTTGGAAAAACACCGGCACAGGACGTATTCGATCGTCCGTCAAACATGTTCATCTCCTAGCGTTCGAGTGTGTATTTTTGTCCGCCTACATATGTCTCTTGCGTGTTTACACAATGCTCGGCGTCAATCCACCCACATGATTCTGGTAACACCAGTACCTCACTCACTACTATCAGTCTGCGTAAATTTTTTTAACTATACGGCACATACAGCAAAAGAGTTACCAATTAACAGTTGCCATAGTGATTTCACAGAATAGGCGCTATCGAGTAGCTGAGATGGAAGTATGAGATTGTTGTCTCGTGTTCTTCGTATTCAGCAGTTGGAATTTCCTTTATGTTAAAAGCAACATCAGGACTGTGATTATACAGCGATTCTATAGACAGAAGTCTTCATTTATGCGAATCAGAATATAACACGATCCAACGTCTGTCAGACACTGCATGTAAAACTGTTCAAACCGTTTTCGAGCGGATCCACAGATCAAGAATATCTCAGTATACTGTATCAAACAGAATAGGTGTCTCCCACTTCTTTGTCCGAAGACAGTGGAAGATTCATCCTTTGAAATGTTACGACATTCCAGGTTTAAAGATTTTAGGTCCTAAAGAAAGAAAGTAGCAATACAAGACCATCGCCGAAGATATTCAGAGAATTTCAGGTGCTCACGGCTGGGGTGTGTAGATGTCTGTCTTCTGGATTGCAGCGCCACACCCGCCACCCTGAGAACCTGATATCTCACCAGAACAAAGCCACCGTAAAATTTATTCATGTCATGAACTGGAAGCCTTTGGCGGTATGGCGAAATAAACAATCCCATTACGCAGACTAAATGTCAAATCTGCAGTTACTCCCAACACATTCTGCTCTGATTACGAACTAGATTGAAACATAATCCTTCTGAACTACTTTGTTGGACTATGCCAGAATTTGATCCCCCAAGCACGCAACAAAGCGCTCATATTCTGGGAAATCAACGCATTTCCTTGAAAACCCACGGCCAACTTTCGCTAAATGGTCTCCATATCCTCACAACTTAATGTTCTAGACTTTCTCTAGTCGCAGTGTTGTACTATATATCTTCTATCGGCGTCTGTTTTATGCGTGTCACTGCAGTATATATTCATGTCAGACTGCTCTTTGACATTATAGTGTTCACAGTTTTTGGTGTAAAACAGATAAATTAACAAAAAATAAACCAATTCGACGTCATGACAAATAGCCTGATGGACAGGAACGGGTCATTTGAACATTATAACATTCAAACGCAGGCTAACTTAATGTTTGCATTAGTTTTTATGTGACTAGTGGGTGGAATGGTCCATTGCAGAAGTATGGGACATAACTTCAACATCACGCGGGTCTCATATCACTAACTCCAACGAAAGTCACAAAGTGCTTCAGAGATATGAACACGACTCGCAAAACGAAATCATACATTCCAGTGGTTTTCAATCTGCGGCCCGCCGATGTGTATTATACGGCCCACGTACATTTCTGCACTAATGCGTGTCATTCATACTACGATTTCTTTTTTACGTTACATGAAGGCAAGTTGCATACCTATAAGGGGCTGGTAAATGCATATTATTATCCTGCCTATGCTAAGTGAACTTGTTTGGAATATAAAAAGAAGTGCACACATTAAAATTTCCGCCACCATGAGCACAATTTCTGCCAAATGAGGGCTAACTATGACAGCACAAGGTTAGCTAAAGCAAAACCAAGACATAAAACATCCATTTCGAATTAAACAAGGTGTCAGGTAAATAATGTTCAGCTCTACTCACCGTGTGTGCGTTGCTCCAGCTGTTCCCAGGAACCAGCAGTGAGGGCACTGCTGATGGCTTGCAGTCGTTGCCAAGATGGACGTCATTTGTGTCGATATGCACTTCCTCACTCACAAAATTCATCGCACACATCAAAATACAAACGCGGTTAAAACACTTTGTCCACATAACTTAACAGCCACAGTTCACACGGAATTCGTTTACCCGCCAAGTTCATCACACGCAATAAAAGAGAAATTCGGTTAAAACACTTTGTTTCCGTAATAAAACGACGCAAATAGCTACTTCAAGTTCAGCTGTCATTTGTAAAATGCAAAAGCGAAAGGTTAAGCACTTATGTCTTTTATCTCACAATCCACTTCCCTAAGACCCAAGTCAATGTCATCCGGCCAGTATTTCCCATATCAAGTCAAATGCTGGTCTAATTTGTTTTACATCCTGTTAATTTTACGCCCACATACTTTTTTTTACAACAGTTCTACTGTCCGAAAGACGATTTGTGCAGAAGCATTTATGCTCAACTTATTTGACGTCCCATACGTTGAAACTGCAACTACCCCCTTACCCTTCATAAGGGCAATGAAATACTAATTATAAAGTTTCAGTGTGACCTGTAGCAAACTAGAATGGCGATAATCTATAAAAGTATTTATATTACTCTGAAGATGACTGTCTTGCTAATATCTGATTCAAAAGGGCACATTTACAAAATTTATCTTTAGACAGAACATAACAATACATAAAACTGTGTACGAAAATAGTCAAAGAAATCGGGCGAACGTTTCATGGGCAAATAATGTGAAAAAAAGTTCTGGACGCAACAATTTAAACTGATCACTTACTTTAACCTCCTTAGCTACAGATATTTCCCTCAGGAGCTTGTTTTCACTTTTAAAGTTACATTTATCCCTCAAAGCATGAAAGCGTCATCATTCGGGGCCATGATGTTAAAGCACGTAAATGTTTATTACTACAAACTCTGCAGCATTTCTTACGCGTCCACATTTTAATCGATCTAACAACGTATCACAAACTACGGCGCTTTTAAAATACGTGACCCGCCATACATCCCCTAACAGAAACATGGTTCTAGTAGACACGAGTATTATATATTAAGCTCTTTCTCGAGTAGGCTGACACAGCGACCGCTGCAGTCTCGATGGCAGTCCGGCAGGTGCAGAAACACGAGTTCTTGATATCGGCTGATTGTGCGTCGGTCTATCAGTTGAATGCCGAGATCAACAGTGAAATGGGACTAGTGAAATACCGTTATCCGTTGCATTAACAACTTGGTTTTAGACACCCAGTATAAAAATGTGAAATCTACATAACATTTTATTACACTCAACGACTTCCATAATAATTTTTATTTATAGTTTATTTAACGACTCTTTTCCATGAACGAAATTATAGATAAATCCTTTAGAAGAATAATTTCAGAACATTTTATGAAGAGTTGTATTAAAGATGCAACTTTATTAAAAATTATCGACCTTATAATCATTGTAGTATATTTCATACAGAATTCACATGTCCCATTTCCGTAAAATACGATAATATACATAGATTAAACCAGTGATAGAGCATTTGTGCCTAGTTTAAATTTCGAAGATTAAAATAGAAATGCACAAACATTCTAATTCTTGGACTTCTATGATAGTCTATTTATTACGGACAAACAAAAGTTATTACTGTCGCCTATTACTTTTAGTTCACAAAAATACGAACAACGGTAATTTCATTAACATTCCGGATACAATAGAGTCCACCAATTCGTAAAAAAAACAATAGCAAAGTCCATTTAATTTTATTTCTGGACACATCAGTAGCTAAAACCTGTAACAGCTATTTTTGGCGAATTAATTTCCAAATGAAACAGTCAACATTGAAATGATATGAAGGGAATGTTTTCACGTATTCAAATTAAAATTTAGACAAAAAGAGCTCAAAAGTATTTCCATTGAAACTAACAACATCTTTCTCTGAACTACATCGATCAACATAACGATACTTTGACTCAACTACCCCAAAATATTTTACATTTGTCAGATGTGCCTGTAATTTAAAAAAATGGATATCAAATTGACTATTAGTTCCCAACATTTTATGCGTACGTGAGGTTACAAATTGCTCTATTTTTAGTAACAAACATTTTCCTTAAAAATCCCCTGAAAACTGTTATAATACATTAAATTACAACAAATTAAAGTTTTAAATTAGTGATAGTAAAATAGAAAACGTAACTTACAACACTGACGCCGAATTTGGAAACGCACAAATATTGAAACTCGGCGAAATGCAGACAAGTCTGAACAAGAAGGAACTACAGCCTTGAATGACTTTTTCAAGGCAAGCTCACTAGAGGGCAGTTACAGTCATCCCTTCACAACGATTTGCAGTTTCATTGATAGGAACTTCTGTAATGAAGCGAATACCCTCCGCTTGCCACGTCATCCGAACGCGAACTCGTGCATCCGAAATCTTACGAACAAAATCGAACACGTGATAATGAAAATGCAATTAAATGACGTAAAGCCGCCGTCTGTCAGACCAATTCGCTCTGCTTCGGCGTGTATCTTGTGGAAAATTTTATTGTTTTTCTAACAGTTCCGTCGTTTGTACACTATGATGAGAGAAATTTCGGGAACGTAGTCGCTTATGTTAAACAGCGACTCGCTTTACGTTTCCGAAGATTTATTTAGCGCGTTTCATGTTTCTTCGTCATTGCAGTTTGCACGCCTAGACCCCGATAACAATCTTAGCCCGTTTCACAAAATTCCCACACCCTTAGCCAATATACTGACATCGGGTATAAAGAAACCTAGTAATAGTTTTAGCGAGTTTCATAATTCCAATTTTTTGTCAATTCAGCAGGCTATAATGTAAGATTTGACGATCCTTTATATCGATTTATAAATTATTTTTGTTTTCATACGCACCCCAAATAGACTCTATTACTTTCTAGCGCGTTTCATGGTAAATTTTTGATTTTATCATTAGACGCGCACTTAAGACACCCGATGATGAATTTTTCGCGTTTTATGAATCACTCGTGCTTGGCCATTATACCGCACATCTAACAGACATGATGACATTTTGGGCGCTTTTCACAATTCATTCGAGCTTTGAAATACGTCTGGACATCTTATAGATTTGACGATAGGCCACTTTTTGCACGTTTCATGATTTAAATACGCATTTATATCACAGTTCGCATGATTCTCCGAATAAACAGAAATATTTCCTTCAGCATCAGCAGCACGAACCAGTTCATCTTTGTAATGGTGAAAAGCTGTGTTTTCATTGCTGTACGGACTGGATTCTTAAATATTATTTATATGAACTTCGGATTTAAAGGACTAAGATAAGATCGAAGCATCAGGCTGGAGATGACAGTGTTCAAAATTTGATCTTGGCACACCAAGAGTTACCGTTGTGGTAATACGCCGGTAGTTGTCATTTTTGTAAGATTTGAGGTTTTCACAGCAGTGAGTATGAAGATTTCTGTCTTCCGGGTTGTTGCGCTGTGAAATCTTCAGGTGTCATATTTCGTGGTAAAATGCGTGAAGATAAACTGAGAAAATAAGTTTGTAGCTGAACTTCGAGACTCTCGGTTATGGGCCGAACAGAAAATTAGCTCGACTAGCAGCAGGCAATACTTGCAATCAAACTAAAACGCCACTGCGACCCACAATTAATGATTTTAGTTTGCTACAGAAATAAAACCTGTCCTATTAACGGTGACGAGATGTAAAAAAGGGTACACGTGTATATGTGTGTACACGGTGGCACTACCACGATTACATTGAGTGAAATAAAACACTATTAAAAGCATAGCGTGTACAATACAGTTAAATAAATTCTTGTACCAGATTTTTATAACAGTTTTACTTATTTGTAAGCGTCCAGCTTCGTAATTAGAGGACTACTTGTTTTATATGAATTTTCTGTTCCCGACATTAGAACACAAGTTCCAGAAACTCTGTAACAAAATAATAAGCATTACAAAACAAAAGCATAGCGAACTAACCAACAAATGTACACTAGGTTCCAACTACGTTGTTTTGCATTATACTAAGAAATAATTTAATAAATTTTCATGCTACTTACAGGTCTATTGGCACGAGAAGGACGGCTTTAGAGCCCAGTGCATGCTCAGATTTGAAACTAGCCTGAACACTAGATTTCAAAGTCATTAATGCCTGTAAACACTTGTTGCATTTAATCACGGTGATCCGGGTTTAATTGTGGCTCAGAAACGTACCAGCATATTTAGAGGGACACCAGTAAACCTACCTTGCCTGGGTGGTGTTCAGAAATAATAACGTAATAGTGTAGTTGTAAATAATATTATTATAATTATTGTAATTATTCATTCTATCGTAACAAACTTTTTGAATGGAAGTTAAATGTACTTATTACACCAGACATATTTATCTAATCTCCCTGATCACATTTAATAGATCAAAACTACAAACCTACAATTAAATTAAAAACCATTGGTCACCAATGACACTGAAGCTATGAATATTTATACTTTGTTAAATGTAGTTCGATTCGAATGTACTTTCTTCGTTTTAACCGAGATTCTGACGAAAGAAACGTGGACATATAACCGTAAAATCTATAGAGGGGCCTCCTTATAAACATTCAGGTTAACCGTAGGCCAAAATACTTTTTTTCGGAAGATGAATAATGACTGTAAACAATTTTGATTCCGTATACTTTTAGGTTTATTAGGTTTCCTGGTTTGTTTAACGACGCTTTAAACTGCTCATATTATATAACGTTGAATGACAAATTGGAACAGTTGTAACTTAATTTAAGATACCATCCAGACATTTTCCTGCAGGAACTGAGGAAAACCATAAAAACACAGATCAGAAAGGACATTCTACTGGCCGAGATTTTATCCCGGAACTTCTCAAATACAAGGTAGGAGTTCTAACCATTCGACAGCGACTTCCTGTCAGTTTCATTAGGCCATTTGTGAAAGCCACACACGTAAACTCAACTACCCCTTTTTAACATACCTTCAAAATACAATTATAAAGATATTTTAATTGGATTTTATTTATTTTTTTAGTGTAGAATGCAATTTAATGTCTTAATTATAATTGTTTATCAATTAAACGTTTATATTTCCCACAACAACTGACGTAGTTTGTTAAATTTTCTACCAAAGGGGGATGTGTAGCAAATACAAAATGGCGGACATTCAAGTATGGCGGATCGATCTGATCGATGCTGCCACTTCATAAAATGTTATCGTCAATATAATCGACCTTGGCACATTCTCTAAAATGATGTTTGGCCTACGGTTTACGTTGGTTTGAATGCCGAAAGTAAGTTGATTATATTCCCATACTTCTACATCATTCTTCATTTCCTGTACTGACCTCTTTCGTTCCATTTGACAATTTTGTGGCAACTGCCCCCCCCCCCCCTCATTCCGCGAAACAACAAGCGCGTCACGTTATCGGAAGCAAAATTTGTGACACGACCACCAACCAACAGACTATGACATGCTTTAAAAGTATGTGATTTATAAAACATCGCTTGACATTGGAGAGACAAAGAGGGACAGAGACAGACAAAATGAAACCATTCCAGCCTCCGTAATTGGGTGACTGAAATCGTTTTACATCACATCCTAGTTAATTTTCTCCAGCATCTACTTTCACTGGAAATTGATTTTTGAGCTTTACATTCTATTTAAATGTTTGATCAGTAAATGTTCTGATCCCACGAGATGTGTGGGAATACAAATCGACACTGCCATGTATCCACGATTTTTTATCAAAAGAATCGAGTTATTTTCAAACACATTGGATTATAATCTCTAATCATTTTCAGCGCCTATCAAATAGGTTTTTACTTGCACAGATTTAATTTGTTTTACTTCAACCCACATATTCTTTTAAAATTTAAAAATATGAAAACACTGCAGGAAATGTTACGCCTACAACATCATTTACAGTAAAGTGTTCCGTTATTCGTAAATTAAATTTACAAATCCAACATAACCCGTTTTCTAAATGGCAGTACTTATGAAGAGTTTAGTGCACAAATGGGCTTCGGGAAATGCAGAAGGAAGTAACTGCAATGTAAACTCTCGTAAATAGAGCAGAATGTCTAATTTTCACACTGATTTTTATCCCTTTATAGCACAAAAAAGAAAACATACTGCATATTAGCCCATTGATCAGGGAGTCTCGGTTATGATATGGCGATAACATGAGATTGGGCGGCGCAAAATGCATAATATATTATCATGTACTAGACATTTTGTAGAAAATAACACGTAACACGTGTACTTTATAAACACACAACATAAATTTGAGGTATTGTTAAAATTGGACTTGCAGTATCATATTGTAAAATAAATGAACAACAAAGGGTTAATTACTCTACTTTGTATGTAATACTCATAAAATCGGTCGAGTTGTATAAGGAAATGCCTGATCTATTCTTTCGTGTGAAAGTTCACCTGATTATCTGCAATGCTGTTTCATATTGCCCCAGGGACACCAACAGGTGGGCCATGCAAAGTTATCGTCTCACTGCCAACTACCACTACATATTATGTTACAGATACTGATTATTAACGTGACAGAAAGAAACACTTTCACAAGAAAATTCTAGACAAAACATTACTTCAGTGCATCCTGCATGACAATTGAAGCAAAGAGGATGAAACAGAAGATAATTGTAAGCGCGGTAGAAATAACAACATTAACAGAACTGCGTGGGTAGATATTTTGCAACGAGACGAACATGTCAAAACAATCTACGTGCTGTTATTTATACACTACGTCCCTTGGGTGTTGATATGGAGGTGGATGCGTAGGTACAACGTGTAAAAATATGCAGTAAAGTGTTCTGCTTGATATAATGAAAACACAGGAAATCCTTTAAAACGGGTCCTGGATTATTCAGAAACTAGACACTAAACTGGACAATTCTCTGGTCCCTAGATTAGCTCTAGTAAACGAATACTGTTAAACGCAGAAAGTAAAAGGTGGAAAAAAAGGCTGTTAATGAAAACACATCTGGTTGTTCCCTGTGCTTGCAATTCTCCACCGTGCTGTGTTCTGTGAACGGACATTGATATGACTAATGAGTAAGAATTATTATTATGGCTAATTTATGGCATTAAATTTAAATTTGTATGATTGAGGTTTTCCCAGCGGTGAGTATGAAGATTTCTGTCTTCTGGGTTTTTGCGCTGTGTAGTCTGGTCGATGTTAACCAACGTTTCAGAGGTCATACTGCCTCCGTCATCAGGACGATTCATCGCCCTGATGACATCGTCAATTGAAAGAGGCACTCATCATCCCACGGCCAACGCGAATGAATGCTCTCCTCCCTTACCAGCATGTTCCTATAATCTGTGCTTGCCAGCACCCACCTACCCTAAAGCCCAGAAGGGATGGGGGTTCACGTCACGCCTCCCCCCACTCTGCCAACGACGTTGTGTACTCCTACGCATACCAACCGACGATCGATCTCACCAGGATCTGGGAGATTTGGGGGCCCAACCTGAGCTCTGTGCTGGTGTTTCAAATGTCAACAGAATTCGGATCACAAGACTCGGAAATTGCAACAGAATGCGAACCGAGATGGTTCAGCCAGTGAAGTGGTCGGTCACCGGATAAACGTTAACGGTTCGATTCTCTGTTAAACGCAGGGAACATTCTCCTCGCCACATACTTCAGCTGTTGGGCATCGAAGGATGTCTGTTCAGCATTAAAACAACCACTGCTCTCTGTTTATAGCAGAGGTTTAAAATGTGTGATTTACCTCCACGCCTCCTGTTTGTATGTGCTTTGGCACAAGGGTCATTATGTGTACAAACCGGTATTTAACATTCATATCCGCATCACCAAGTGTGGGTCAAAAACAGAACAACGACACCTATAGTTGAGGTGGGTTAACATGACAGGTCTGAACAGTGGCAGTCTGCAATAGTCACTACTACGCATGCACCAATGTTAACGCTACTCTCTAGTTACAAAATATTAATCAATTTGATATGTGATAGGAAAAGAAGCAGATCTCAGGGAGTTTCAGCTAAGGAACGATATTTTTCAGTTCAAGATCTCCAGTCGCTCTGCAGCTGACAGTCTCAATCACCATGACGTCATTTATACGTCACTAATGACATCAGAGTGGTCTGCGGTTTTCAGGTCAGGACCCCGAGTTGCCAATCGACTAAAATTTGAACGATTAGAGTTTTCAAAACCCGCTTCTTCCGGAAAGGCATCGAGATCTCAAAAGACTACCAGGCCTACCAACACACCCGCTGAGATTCAATAATACTTCGTATCAGCGCTCAGCGTCGTCGCTCAAAACTGCAACGACCAAAAGTCACGTGTTGGCCACGAGTAAAATCTTGTATACACATTCTATCAATCGACGATGTCTTGAACCTAAATTTGTTTTAATACCATTGTTCAGAATTCTCAAAATTTTAAAAAAATATTTTTCTAAATTACGTCCTCTTCACCCCGAATGTGTAAACGCATTTAATAACAGTACATACAGAGTTCAGAACTATCACTTACAAAGAATCAGCTCTACTAGGACTTTTTAGCCATGTAACAAATTACTTACGGTGGTTCAAAAATGGAAATGATTTCGGAAGTCGTCATATACACTTTACTTACACACACACAAGGCAATTTTACATTTGTAAGATTCAAAAAGTCTTTAAGAGTTTCTTTAGTGTTGATAGGAGAGGCAGGAATTCAATAAAGCTGCCAGAGAATTAAGGGGTATAGAATTGTGAGATGTGTTGGAGAAACGCTTATGTGTGTCCGAAATCCACAACTGGAAGCAATTATTTATCACACCGCTACCAAACAAGTGCTGTAATAAAAATACTAGGGCTTCCTACTGCAAAGCAATCAGAAACGAATGCCAGCTTCTCCATGATTGATTACTATGTGCTTATTGTGAACTACGTGAAGTTACGCAGTACGTGGTTTTTCTCTGTCTGAACTGCACAGATTAAAATGTTGTGCAGGGTTGATTTTATCATTGTACAAACAAGCAACATAATATATCGAATTTGCACAAGTTTTCTAGCGCATAACTAGATATATGCCGTTTATTTATTTATTTCTGGCTTCCACAGCATTCTAATTAACTTGTGGAGGGGATGATGGACGTTGTTATGATTAGAAACTGCATTAGTAACTGAAAAAAGTTTCTTTGCAAGTGTGAGATTACATCTATTTCTATAAGAACCGTTTTAATATTATCCTCCCATCTATGCCTAGTCTTTGAATTAAGTTCTTCGCTTAAGTTTATGACCAAACGAAATCTAAAACAGAGTGATTAAAAGAATTTGAGGGGGGGCCTATGACTGGTTAGCTTCACGCCCCGGCCGCTTTACCAACGAAAATGAAAAATAGGATAATTTCAGTTTTACTAACCAGGAAGTCATCGAAGTGGGACCCGAAGCACAGAGTTAGCATCTCCAGTATGAGATTTGTCTTGCGAAACAGAAGTCTTGTGATCAGTTCAGCCATTCTCAGAAACACCTGTAGCAGGAAACACATGCATATAGTACAACAGTTACACAGTCAACCGATATCGATCAGTTAACTAGTCTAGTCTTAAATTCAGGAGGTTCTCATATCGAATGTCGGGATGGACACGAAATATTCAGACTAGACGATTCGATGTTTTTCTCGAGTCTCTCGAGGCGAATTTGGACATAGCACCTTCAAACAGACTGTCAACCCTTCCTTACAATTTCTTAGCCATTCGATATACGGTCACATTTTCAATTCATCTGGAAATTAATTTGAAACCCCTGCAATTGTTACATAACCTATTACTTAAATCAATTTTTTTAGGATTATAATTTTTATAACATAAATTACTACATTATTATGCGTTCTTTGCACGAAGTGCATAGGGAGAACGCATTGTGGGCTGGTCGTGTCTGTATGTCCGTCCGTTTGCCCAGTAGATTCTACTCGAGAATCACTGAACGGATTTGGATAAAATTTGATGTGAAGTTTGTGAACGACCTCAAAACCGAATATCCTACGATGATAACAAAATTACGGATGAGGAAATTTATGACGTGCAATTGAGGTGCTGTGATCTGGTGGTCGAAGCGGGTGGAGGATTTAATACACGTTGCAAAGACCGCATGAGGATTTTATGTGTACTCCGGCAAGAAATACATTTTTAGAGCATGTATTATAATATATCTGTATCCAGTTCTGTCGTCTGTCCGTATAGTTTTTCATAAACCATCTTCTATATCTTGAGCTCATATTTTTAGAGAGCCTGTACATTTGAAGAAAACTTGAGTGGCTTTCTCTGAACACTTTTTTCATTAAATTAATGCTCTCCCGGGCAAGAAAATCATTTGCTGTGACATTAATAACACTGTAAGGGATTTGGAAGGAATTACAGGAACAAGAAAGAAGAAATACACAACTTCCCACGTCAGGATCAAATCACCAAGTAGGTTCACTAAGAGGAAAGAACGAAGAGGACACATCAAAAAGTTAATCATGAGTAAAGGAAGTTACGTGTTAAAAAGGGAAGCACTGATGAACTGGAGAAAAAAATTACAATGGAAAGGCCAGAGCAGTTTCTAACTAGGTAAAATGAGCAACTAGGTATCAGACAAATTAATAGAGAGTTAGAGAATAAGAGTCAAAAAGTGTCAATGGAGAACACACGATTTTCAAATACGTTCAGGGCGTGTTTGTATACCTCACTTATCTTGATGATTGTGTATACAAGTAAGCTGTTGAGATAATAATACGGGAGCTATTTTTTTGTATTGCATTATACGTTCATCACGTTTGAAAGTCTTACAAGCAAACGTTTCTGGACTCAACGAGACCCGCATTTTCGGTGACGTACCAATTTTTAACACAATGTCATTTATGAAAAAAAATTGATGAAGTTAAATTTTGACCTCCAAACCAAACACAACACATCGTCAAGTAATTAAAACATGCTGACGAATAGATTGATGCAGTACTGGAAAATTTATATCACATTTCGTTCGCAGTGTGTACATAACTGTAGGCTATGTATACGTCGGATTTATTGATCAGTTCCTAATGTCAGTGCCCTCCGAATCAATGATGTTCTGTCAGCAATCAGTTTTCGACAAAAAAATAAATTACAAAAGAAGAAGGGAAACAACATTTATTGGCACGCATTTTGGTAAAAGTGTATCAAGTGCTTCAGGAGAATGCAATTAGCTCGTTTCCTTATTTAATAAGAGGAAAAGTAAGGGACAATGAATAAATTTTATGTTGAAGAGATACGCGTATGTTTGTACATCGCCTGTTATCTATTGCTACCCTCATGCTGATAAATCTGATAGGCAAGACCATTTTGATTTTGTATGATAGGAATGGATTACTGAGTGAAGACTGGGAAGAAGACTGATACAGCTAACCGACAATCTTAAACAAAGAAAGAAGATGAAGTTTCAGGATTTAAAACGAGAAGCTGAGAATAGGGAAAACTGGCGAACTCTTTTTGGGCAGAATAATGGACCTGTCGTCAGACAGAACACTAAATAATAATAATATGATAGTTGATCGGCGAATAAGACATTTCATTTTTGGATGTGTGAGTACACAGCAATGGAAATTACGTGAATTGTTACACCAATAGTTACATTTCATTCCCCATTTATGAAATTCCAAGCACAGGGCTTCTACATGGCATGAAGCGATGTAATATTACTCTGAGAGTCACGTGGTACTATCCACAGCTGTGTATGAATGCTGGAAGCGACAGCTTTAAGCACTTATGTGGCAGGGTGCAGATTAACAAGGACTGAGGTATGTACCTACAACATCTGTCTTACATCGGAGTGCAAGTAGTGGTTTTATTGCTGAACGTCTGGGATCTTAAACGATAGGTGAAATCTGGACATAAAACAAATTAAAATAATTAGACTTACAAAATTAAACATTTCCATGGTATAAGACAGCTGGATCTGATGTGGTAACTAAACCACGGAGGAAAAGTTTTTTGTGCTATATTTTAATTTAATCAGTTTCAAGATTCAAAAGTTATTCAATACTTACAAAGTATAAAAAAACTTTTAAAGTAGGAGTAGTTGTGTATTCACAGAAGATAAACAGACGCGTATCAAACTTTCTCCATTTTTTACCAACCCTGACCATTGCATCAAACAGCCCACATCTGATGCAAAATTAATATGTAAATCCAAGTTCCGATGTGAAGGCGTCTACCCACATTGCTCTGCGGGGTGCAAACATTGCCCCCGGCTATGTCAGTTGATGTCGTAATTAAAGTCAGGTAGGTAACGCAGCAAATCTAAAATAGAGCTAAAGTTCACACTTCACAAATTATACTGTCTCTTGAAACAGGTGCTCAGGTTTCGTGGTACGAACTCAATTTTGGGTGCTTAGTGGCTGAGCGGACTGTAAGATCGAGAGTCTTGTCATTAAGCGGTGGTGGGTTTGATTCTACGTGGGTCGGTAATTTTGGATTCGTTTAAGTTTGATTGGGATAAGTTACATTGGATTAGGTTGTGTTGTATTGGTTTAGGTTGGGTTAGGTTAGGTTAGGTTTAGTTAGGTTTGCTAATGTAAGTTTAGGTTGTTTATCTTTGGTTAGATAAGGTTGTGTTGTTTCACTATGGGTTAGGTTGTCGTGTAATATTTCCATCGTTCTAGGTTAGGTTAGATAAGGTTGTATTGTTTTGCAATTTGTTAGATTCTCCTGGAGTATTTCTAGCGTGTTTATCGTGTGGTCGTGGGGATGTCCTTGTGAGGTGCTGGAAAAGTACTGGAAGAGTCCTGGAGAAATCCTGGAGAAGTCCTAGAGTAGTGCCGGGGAAGTCTTGGAGAGGTTGTGCGGAAGTTCTTTGGTCATAGAGAAGTGGTGGAGTGGTCTTGGAAATTTATGTGGAAGTCCTTAATTTATAGAGATTACGTGGTCCCGGCGTAACAGAGGCTGGTTGTTTTATGTTACTCAGATCCATGCGTCTGTCATGTTGGTAGTTTTAATAAGTAAACAGTTTACTTTAAAAAGTAGGATTTGTGGTTTTCATGGCGGTGAGTACGAAGACTTCTGTCATCGGGTTTCTAGCGCATTTTATTCTGGTAGAATTTTACCAACGATGTAGAGTCGTCGCTTTGGGGATGGAGGCAGGTTGGATCTCTGAAACGTTGGTAATCTTCTACCAGACTACACGATGCTACAACTCATGTTTTTCAAATGTTTCATTTTCAAATAAACATCGAAATATTTCAGTAAGCTTCTACATTGGGCTTTTGGTTTGTAGGATTTGAAGTTTTCACAGTGGTGAGTCTGAAGATTGCTGTCTTCTAGGTTATTGCGCCGTGTAGTCTGGAAGATTTCCACCACATTACACGGTGCAATAACCCAGATGACAGCAACCTTCAGACGTTTGGTTATTTAACGATCCTCTTTTTACTACACGTGTTTAGGTTTTCATGTTGGTGTTGTAACAGATACGGATTTAAAATAATGTGGCTTTCGGAAGCCAGCCTAGGAATGCTCTTTGTACTGTTTCGAAGGAAGTGGGAATAGACAGAACGTTGTCTTGCAGTAGTATATTCCTCTCGGAAGCCACACCAATAAACCAAACTTCATTTAGGCAAAAGCGATACGTAACCTTGACTTCCACTGTCTGTCCCCAGGGGATTAAACATTTTTGTTCATTGCAGATACAGTATTCTGTATGCATAATGGTTCATTGAACATACAGAGTGTTATTAGAGCATGGTGCACTTGATTCAAAATTTGAAACTATAGCTCGAGTCAGCACTGACGTGTGGCTCGCCAAAATTTTAAACAAGTGAGTCTGGTTTTTTTAAAAATATTTTATGGTCTTGCTTCGCACTGACCCTGCGATTGAACTGTATCTCTGTGGGTGTGTTATTTTTACTAAATCATCTGCGTGTCCCACTCACATTCAGTAATGTTGAAATTACTCTTCCTCTCTGGGGTCTCCATCATTTAAATCTGGCATTGCTAGGTGCGCGTATCCGCGGCTTTAGATCTCTGCGCCATCAGATGTCGTCCAGTCATCATAATAAAGTTCGCCAAATGTACCACTGTATAGATTCGCCAAACAATGCACATTAAATCAGGCTGTAGATTATTTGTTTATATGAACACATCAAATATATTAGTGTAAAACGCTTTCCTCTTTCAAACAGAGCTAAAATTACAGTTGACCCTGGAATAAAATTTTTCCATTACTTCAGTTGTCCATTGACAAAACATTACTTCATTGTTTGATTGGCATGAATATAAAAGTAATCCGTTTTGTTGTTATGTTCAGTGATCGCGTTCTTTTGTTACTTTAGCCGTTGGTCAATATCGATCTTTTTATTCAGTTTTTAAACATTTTATCAAAGTGCATTCATAAGGGTTATTCCACGAAAACAGAACAATCACCCTTTCATCCGACCAACCATTCAAAATTCAGTCTAGTAATAGGACGATAATGTTTGAAAAAGACTTCCAAAATACACAGTAAGAGCAGTATGAAGTTTACAGCCTTCATACACGCATATATCGAAACAATGATTGAAAATGGAAGTGAAAGTGATGAATAGTACCAACAGATCAAAATAACAGAAATGATAGAAACAATTATCCATAAACTTTTAGCAATGATCATCACAACAAATACCACCTTTATTTGATAATCAATCATAGTTTCCTTTACAGAATAGAACTTCCATTTAATTACATATCCGTAGTACAATTAATGAATAAAATGTGAAGGAGAATCTCAAAGTATCCATTACAAAATAACAATTCCATGAATTTAGATGAAAAAAGAACTTACAGGAGCAAAGCTTTTTCATAAAATAAGAATTTGGACAAGGAAGTGTAATTATTTAAATTGCAGTATACTGCATTATAAAACAGTGGTACGAATATAAACTAAATACGTGCCAATAGTTCTGAGGAACTAAAACATACACTATTATGGGAGTGTCATAAGCAAATCTTATTTCAATTATGCAAAGTAATTATTATTCCTATACTTTAAAACGGGTTCCTGTGCTGGAATTCAACGAAAGGCAATAGAAGAATGGAGCCGGTAAAAGTGCTTTTCGTCAGGTTCGTCGCAGGATACAGATCAAACTTGGTACTACAGATACAAGCTAAACGCTTTCGAGTAAATTTCTTACGCTTAATTTTAACTTCGTAAATGTTATCAAAATTTTTTACGGCATTCAGTGTTAATGTTATAAAACAAATCTAATTGCAAAGTATGACTTTAATTTGAAATTGTTTTCGATGTGGTCAATAAAAACACAGAAGAAAAACACTTCTTTACTCTTGAGCAGTGCTAATAACTTTGAAACAATATTGGCCAATGCTAAAATATGGTTTGGGTTCCGTTCCTAATTTCGTTTATACTCAATCCACGTTTTTAAGCATATTATTCCTAGCTAATTAAATTGAGGTCTGGTTCAACAATGGCGGAGAAACAATGACCATGCACAAATAAATTTATACCTGCAATAACAGATTTGTGTCAGCAATAAATAAATATAAAGGGCAGGGAGACCTATAAAATAGCAAAGAAAATTAATTTATGGCTCTGTGCAGTGTTAACAGCTTTACAACAACAAACACATTTTGTTCGCTGTTAAAATCTGAATCGAATTCCATCCCTAATTTCGTTTTCAGTTTGTTTCTGTATGTAAATATTTAATCTTGTTAAAGCGACTTTAGCAGAAACTATATTTGTATCAGCAATGAATGAATATAATGGTTAAGAAGAGAGCAAACAACTAGGGCGGTATTTAGAATATATATTGTATACTCCAGTTAGAAGTACAGTAGAGTCTCGATTACCCCACCTTCTGTTATCCGACGTTCTCTTTGCTAATTTCTAAGAAAAATAAACCCCTTCATTTTCAGATTTAATTCTATCCATGTTCCTGAGATTCTTTCATTTGATGCCTCATTGTATTTTGTTCGTCATTTAATAATATCGCAAATTGAGTTGATAATTATCCTTGTCTTCCGTATTATCCAACTTTTCGATTATCTAACCGTCGTTCGGTGCTGTTTATGTCGGATAATAGGGAAGTACACTTATTAGATCTTGTTATAATATCATAATAGACTTACTGAAAATTTAAATCTTATAAAGAAAAAAAATCTGATGAATATTTAATTTTCCACAAATGTTACGAAAATCTTTTGTGGTCCAGATCTTGTTTCTCACAACCTTCAGGTTAGGAATTAGTGTTTTGTTCAATTTCACATCAATGGATAAGGAATGAAGGAATTGAATCCCCTGCTAAATGCTGGAATTGTAAGCGACCGTTTCAAAGAACTTAAATAATTCAAGTTGAATGTTCACTAATGACAGGTCATTATAGCATACGTGTGTAAGTACAGTCAGAAACGTTTCACTACAAAGAGGAGAAATGTTGATATATTCTGCAAACGAAACCCACAGACTCCCTTTAATTCATTAGGTTACTGGGACTCTGAATTAACTCGTGAATTCATTTTAAGCGAAAGGTTGAATTATGAAGCGTCTTCTTCCCTTGCTCCTAGCTCTCCCTACACACCCAGAGTGCAATATTCACAAGCTTAAATGAAAGTAATAATAAAGCAGTGCTTTTCAGACTTTGTGCTGTCTGTGCACAACTTGCATAAATGAACGCATAATGATGACTCTCATCCGTCCATCCACGTGTTTAATCTCAGAACCCTACCGGAACAATTTCCATTAAACCAGCTACTGAGGTCTGCGCCTACATTTGTCATCAAAACTTATCTCAGATTCCTACTGATCCAATATAATCCATTCTTTACATGAAACTGAAATGTATGTTTGTCATGCGAGGTTTTAGGTTCTCACGGCGGTGAGAATGACGATGTAGGTCTTCTGGGCTGTGACGCCGCGTAGACTCGAAGGCAGAACCCAACGTTTCGGAGACACATAATGTCTCCATCTTCAGGGTTTGCTTATGTTCCGTACTCAACGTTGCCACCAAGTTCAACAAACTTCTCTCACTGATGATAAGGAACACAATCGATCAGATGTGACAACCTTGATGATGGCATCTGCATTTTCACATCGGCGGTTCAAAAGTTGCTGAATATGTAGGCGATGTTTCTTCCAGAACTTTGGTGTCTACCTACACATATACGCGGTCTTACAGCCCACAAGACCAACATCGACATCTTCATAGTCGAGAACCCCAAATCTCACAAATATTTTTCTTGTTTTCATTGTTTTCCTTTTCCTTTGTCGACGCTGGAAATAGCTGGAGAGCAAGAAAGCATATACGTTTATAATCGTTCAACACGTATGGAATTCACTTTACTTCCCCTGGCGCCCACACGATTCACATATGCCCTTTTAGTGGCATAACGGCGCTCCATCGTAGAGGACATCTTTCACGTCTTCCGATCTGTCGTTAATGGCATTCCCCCCATCATCGAATTGTTTGATAAGTCGAGACATAGGCCCCTAGCCTTATTGGTACTTACGGTTGGCTGTTTTCCGAATATGTCATGGATCTTGGTCACTGTCTTGACACCAGTAACTCAACACCTTGTGAGTACCCACAAACACCGAGTGGCCTGCCAACAGGCTCTACCAAAAGGTGGACGCCTGTCAGTCAGTTGTTCACCGCTATCAACTGTGCCACGAAGCTGACGGCGGGCATCCTGAACACCTACACAAGATTATCTTGTTCACTAAGTGTCAATGTTGACGTATGTAATGGTTTAGCTTATTAAAATGTGTATTTGATTTACTGAATGCGTGTATCTTTCTGGGACACATTGCAGATTATTAATGACATACCAAAGAGAGTTAAATTTTTGCACGAATACACGAGGCAGTTCTAAAATGCCCCTCGCAGTAAACGCTCGTCATCTGCGCGATACAAAGATGGGATTATCACACAAACAGTCGGAAGCTGCTCAGACGTTGACCAACAATTAAGCAAATCACAGTCCTGAACTTTTTAATGTAACAGCTGGAGGCCAACTCATCATAGAAAAGTAAACCCCATTGCCATGGTAACGAATGGGAGGGGGTCTGTGTGGGAGGTACAGTGACCCTGCAGCTTGTGTAGCTGCCGGTAATAGCGGGGGGTTCCTATCGACTCTGTTACGTTGGCTGGAAACACGGCTGTGGAGGAAACGGGAAAGATTACCAATGTTCCGGTATATCAACACTTTAAATTATATACTCTTTGTAAAATTAAAAGCAAACCGAGTAGAGTCCATCATCACAAAGTTACTTTATAATTTAAATCAAGCAACAAACATGCCACTTGGAGCATCGGTCACTGCAGCGTCATCACCTGTCCAGTTCTTCTCGACTTCGGACCTCCGATACCTCACGTTCGATAAGCGGGGATTATCGACTGGGTCCCGAGGTCATCACTTCTCTAATCTGTGCTCCGATTGGGTCCCGGCCTCCTACTTCCTCCCTCCACACTTCAGTTCAACTTAGTTTAGCTTAGATCAGGTTAGGTTAGGAAAGCTGAGATGAGGTTAGGCTAGTTAGATTAGATCATATTATGTAATTAAGTTCGTTTAAGTTATACCAGGCTACGTCATGTCAGGTCTGGTTAGATTAGGTTAGGTTATGTCAGGTTAGGTTCGGTGGAAAACAGTGGAGGGCTAATAATTGTGAGGCATGTCGTTTTAAATTAATAATAAATCGATGTGAGCTGATCACCTCGTTTCGAACAATTTTCTCACGGGACCCAATAGCAAATCAATGGCTGTCGTTGAGAGCCTGCATAAAGAGAAGAACGTGCTCCAATGCATTCTATTAAACTTCAATCCACGTCTGCTCCTCAGAGTAACACACACAATCAATGTCGGAACTTTAATAAGGGTTGTTATTTAACAGATCACAGGTTTTGTTGACGAATACTTTTATTTTCGAACTGACAGTACTTTAGAGTAATTAGAACGTTTATTTTCTCAACTCGCTGCAACTGTAAAAAATGAACCACAATTTTAAAGTTGATCTATAGGAGAAAAGGGGAATTTGCTTCATGTTTCATGCACCTACGCTTTGGGGTAATGTTTTTTTTTGTGAGAGAAAATGTTTAAACATAAACCGAGAGAAATTCCAAACATGCATTTGGTATACTCCATGCTTAGTTTAAATGAACTGCTCATCGTTTTGTTTAAGGAAAAAAATGAGGTGAAAGAATATATGACAGGGAAGGTATACAACAAAAAAGTATTTCTGGAGCAATCCCTAATCCTCATAACTGCTGAGGAAAAAAAAGTTGCATTAAGAACGAATGCACACAAAATTAGGTTCAGTATAGACGACTTTAGAAGCAACTTGACTTTGAAAACCCAACAACTACACATTCGCCCTGAAGACGGCATCTGAAATGTTTGTCGAAACGTTGAATAATTTTCAACATTCGACGGAGCTTTTTCCCAAAAGCAGAAGTTGCAGAATTGCTAATGAGGTCCATCATATTGTAACGTATAGTGACTTAAGTCACCGACGACTTGAGCTATTTAAAAACAATTATTGTCAAAGACACCGGTCAATAACATTTTTTTTCAGAATAAGAATCAAGTTACAGTGGGTAGTGAGCCGGATATTTTCGGAACACAATCGAACGCATGCAGGCGCAGTGATACCGATGCAAAGATATATTGAAGACATTCCTCAGTACGAAAAGCGACTGAAGCAGCTACTACTTCAGGTAGAATTCCTTATACACAATGATACAAAGAGAATATTCCATAGACTATTATTAATGTGAACATAAGGAAAAACATGAGACCTTTGCCCATTCCTTAAAATTTTGTCTTTATTTCACATCGAATGTTTGGGCTGTAAATGCTGACGGCAGCTATAACACGCCAAATACAGGTGATTAAGAGAGTAAGTGTGGATTCGTTGCGAAGTAAACTTACATTTATTCGGAGACCAGCCGAGTGTCGAGTCAGAGATGAAACCCCTAATTTAGGACCGAGTGTCTAGTAATATGCTGTTTCGTAAGGGCTATCGCATAACTTTTAGAGCTTAAAACCCGGAGGAAAACTTGCTACAGTGTCAATTCGTCCACAACGTACACAGACCTACTAAAGTACTCGGTGACAAATTACACGGGTACTGCAATTTGAATGTCCTTAATATGTACTAAGAACTCTGTTCTCTTACTCATTTGCTGTTTTTCTAGCCATCATTATCATACCAATGATTCAGTATAATATATGCCTTAGCCTACAATTTAAGAATAATTTTAAAAGTTCCGAAACGTTCTTTGATTAGCTGATTCTTTCATGGTTGAAACATTTTGTCACACACTAAACATTATGCGTCCTATTAAAATCTATTCATACACCATGCTTTAACGCAGCACTACAGGGGACATTTAATTTAATTAGATTTACTGCGTTAGTTGCGACAGAGGAATAATTTAAGACCATTCTCAATTTATTCGTCATGGGGCCCAAACCTAAGTTTCGAAGAAGGGACTATCGAATACGTTACTGTGCATCTCATTAGGTCCCGCAGATGGACCGTCATTTGCATAACAGGGAGGCATTTCATTCCCTGAACATAGAGGCATTAAATCTGAATATCTCCCTTAGTCCTACATTCTGTGTGGCTGGGTCAGAAATAGATTAACAACTACAAAAGCTCGGAAGCTCTTCTTCGGTATGGAAATGAAAACAAAACAGAGTTGTCAAGAACATTCCTTGCTCGTTCCATGAAATAAGTAGCCATATTGGGTAGCTTTTAAGAGACTTCAATTTTAACGGCTGCAACAGTCGAACGCGTATTATGACTAACCATCCGTTTGTATTAATTTATGCTGTGTTAGATTCCTTATCGTCCGCAGTGGTATCTGGCATAATACGTGTGATACGTGACGTAACATAACCAAACCTAAACTAACAGATTCACACCAAACCCTGACATAATCCAGTATAAATTAACCCATTTAGAGCAACGACAATATACTAGGATACAAAGAATGAGATGCGCATGTGCAAGAGAAATTGAAGTTGTTGTTAACAGCCTTTACCGACGTCAGTGATTCACCGTAGAGGATTATTTTAGCATTTAAATTTTCGCATTAATAGAAGATGGCACATTGTTTATATCAATCTCAGAAAACGACGCTGACGCCGAAGTTGGCGCCAAGAACAACGATGACGTATATTACGATGTTCGTGACGCCGATACACTAACACAAGTGCGTGCCCCCATGAGACAGAAATTGAAACTGTACTTGAAAATCTGAAAATAATAATGAACGTTTGGGAATTTTAGGCTAACTAAACGACTATTAGCTTTTCATATATTCTGCTGACATATGCTTTATCACGGCGTGATACGTTTGCACAGAATTATAGTAACTTGATATTTTAATAATCTTTGTAATAACATTATTTATAGCCTATTTCTCATTATACCCATGATATACAATTTAAAAAGGCATTTGGAAAATCTAGGAGTACAACTTTTCAATCTTGGAGTGCCTCTAACCGACAGACGAAGGAAAATGTCTAAGAGTATGTGTCATTTGTACTTTCTTGTTTAACCTATTGTATTATACATAAACAGGTTCTGACAACCCCCGTATGCAAGATTTGAGGTTTTCACAGCGGTGAGTATGAAGATTTCTGTCTTCTGGGTTGTTGCGCTGTATAGTCTGGTCGATGTTTACCAACGTTTCTGAGGTCATACAGCCTCCGTCATCAGGGCGATAGAAGATTCTGTCTTCTGGGTTGTTGCGCTGTGTAGTCTGGTCGATGTTTACCAACGTTTCAGAGGTCATACTGCCTCCGTCATCTGGGCGATTCAGAAATCTTCAATATGTGTCATATCTACTATCTTGTTTAACCTACTGTAAATAAAGAGGTTCTAACAACCCCCCCCCCCCTATGTACTCAATACGTCACAACTACCCGTCAAGAATGACGGGAAAATGGAAAGTGAACACAAACCGTCATAAATATTATCCCTTAAGATCCAGATAATCACCGACCAACAATTTCTTTTACATAGACAGATTACATCCTTGCAGGAAGCAATGCGCGTTGTTTCCAACAGAAAATGAATCGTCTTTCAAGTCGCTCTCCGTGAAATGAAAATTAGGATCGAAACCTTTTTTGCGGAAGCCATCTAGTGTAATCAGCAGTGTCGAGAAGTTGCGGGGGTGGCTGTGAGCGGAGTGAGACCAGATAACCGTGGGTGAGAGTGACAACGAGGTGTGTGTGTGTGTGCAGCGCAGATGTGAGCGGGCGGGCACACTTTACAGTACGCGTCGAGACGTAGAGATAGTCAGTCGATTCGTCAGTCGCGCTGTGAGCGTTCCTACTGCACTAACAGGATAAAAGGTTATCAGTATCGTAACACAGGTGTTTTAACGTCGCCTCGGAAACTCTCTGCTCTTTGCGTGCTTTAATGCGGCACCGCTGAGTGTATAATAAAGTGTCGCTAACATGTGAAGTGCTGGGACTTTTAACGCAAGTTCATCTCATTTTCCGTAATAGAAAATGAGACAATATTTTCAGTAAGCGGACACAATAAATGGCCTAAAATAGGTAAATACAATATTTACAATTCTATCAGACAGTACTGATGGTTGCTGTAATTTCTTAAAATTATACTTACTGGTGTTGCAACTCTGAGTGTATTTTATCGTAATTAATTGAATTCTGTTGACCACTGCTATCATTACTCTAAAACAGGACCTTATTTGAAGAAGATTTTACATATTCTTGATTCCTGCTTTAGTAAACGACAGTTCTATTCAACTGAATATACTGAAAAGTATGATATCGTGGCCTATTTTAACATACTATTGCAGAGGAAAAATGCCATGAAAATTTTAAGTCTTTGTTTTTTTTAACCTGGGACGTCACAAATACGAAGCAGTGGTGTTTAACTCGACCGCGACTTTAGTTTTTACGTGTTCAAATTCCTTTGTAATGTCAGAACGCCATGAGAGGATTTCGTTTGAAAGAAGGATCTCATGATGAATGGGAAAATATTCATGTGAGAACTACAACCAATCACCCAGAGACGTTTCGAGAATTCCAATACTCGAAACGTTGTGTATCAGGCAGTGGGCTGTGTTAACCGGGCAAAATCAACAGTAAGTGTTAACAGTATAAATCATTCGGCTTGTGTAAATAATATTTAAACATTCAGTTCCTACCGCAAAGAAAACTACGCGTCTCCGTTACAAAGATAAATTTGTTAATGCTGTTTATGGAAATAATGACTGTTTATTCTGATAATGATATGAAACCTATTAATCACTGTGGGGAAAATTCTGAGTTATTTGTTATTACAGCAGGTGGAATATATAGTCACCACTGTGCTTCAAATAATTAATCTGACTGAGTAATATTAAATACTTAATTAGGTACTTATTAGCGTGATGACATACTAACACTTAGAATGCAAGAAATGTAACAGCGCGCTTCGGTACCCGCAATCTGTCTGTGACCTGTTTCTTCACCTCCGAGGCCGGAATGCAGTTGTTACAGTAATATTAGGACATTCCTTCGTACCTAAACGTGTAAAAAAACAATGGGATTTGAGGTTCTCACGGCAAAGTCCCTGAAGATGGAGGCAGTATCTTCCTCCGAAATGTAGGCACCTATCGACAAGTCCACACGGCTTTACAACCCAGAAGACCAACAGAGCAGATTTACTCTAAGTCCAGCATAAAGGGTACGTTATGTAATGGAATAATCCTTTTAATTATTTAGTGTACACGTACAATCTTTTTAAACATTTTAATTTATATGTGTGTAATAGAATAGCATTTACGATCTACTGT
The DNA here is from genome assembly GCF_977971745.1 of Zootermopsis nevadensis. Taxonomy (NCBI): domain Eukaryota; kingdom Metazoa; phylum Arthropoda; class Insecta; order Blattodea; family Termopsidae; genus Zootermopsis; species Zootermopsis nevadensis. The sequence continues at coordinate 5,989,003 of NW_028259149.1, read as the reverse complement.
TTGTGTGTGTGTTTTACACATGATTGATCGTGTTGTCAGTAATGACTCTACATGGAAGAATGTTTTTTTTACAAGTGCTGCTAAAATTAGCTCATTTAAAGAAGTGCTTCTAATATGGGGCACGAAAACGTTTCAAATAAAGCACCTACTGATAATCTTCATCGTTGTACGTAGTTTGTAGGGATGAGAAATAAAGGAGAAAAGGAAAAGGGGAGATTAAATAGATAAAAGGAAGAAACGAGATAGGGGTAAAAATCGAAAATAAAAACGATATCATTCATTGTTCGTTGAATTTCAAGGGACCTTTAATAAACCAAACTTTCATACGCTAATAAAAGTTTTCGGGTGTAAAATATAATTTTTTTTCTTACATGGAGATTTTTGAATAGTATAATCAAAATTTCGTTTTTCAAATATCGGGAGTCACATAAAACTTTAGAACCTACATTAACTGGCGCTAGAGTTATTCTCACGTTTCTATAACAGCCACGTTGCCATCGTTATTCCCAGAGCGTTATAAAGTGCTGAGACAGCACTATATCCAGTGGGACGATGCTCATGCCTAGTTTCAAAAAAAGCGGTCAATTAGTGCCAAATACTGATATTTCTGTTACAATAGTTTACGGATGCAACTATTCGCTGCTCTAAAATGAGCCAGTCTGCAAAAGGCCCACGTGGTGCAAACAAACAACACGACTTCAGGCTCGTTACGTAAAGGTGGATTAATGAATATGCATTTTACGTCATTTAAGGAGCGTGAAAAGATAATATTTAAGTGCAAGTACTTTAACCTTAAGCGATAAGAAGTTTATTACATTTTTCCACTAAGAGGACGGACGTTGCCGCTGTAGATTGAACGTGGCGAATACTGTGCAGTCTCTCGCTATAGGAACCGGAGAAACCAGGTTTTGAAATCCAATTATTAAAGACGTTTCTCAACAGACGTAACAGTCAGTCAGTGTGCCTTTAGACAGCTTGTAGATAAATATATTACGAAATGAGGACGTACATTTCTTGCTAGAATGTATCTTAAAAAGACTTTTGGTCTCAGATGAACACAATGAAATATGTAGGATTTGAGGTTTTCATGGCAATGAGTCTGAAGATGGCTGTCTTCTGGGTTGTTGCGCCGTGTAGTATGGTAGAAGTTTACCGACGTTTCAGAGGTCCTTGCTGCCTCCATCATCAGGGAGACGTGTAATCTGGTAGATGAGTCACCCTGATGATGGAAGCAGCAAGGACCTCCGAAACGTCGGTAAACTTCTACCATACTACACGGCGCAACAACCCATAAGACAGCCATCTTCAAAATTAAATATATCACCAATTATGAAGATCATTTCCTTTGTGAGATTTCAGATTCTCACGGCGGCGATAAAGGATACGACTAGCTTCTGGAATGTTGAGCCGTGTAGACTCGTAGAAAGTTGCCGACGTTTCAGAGGTTCTTACTGCCCCCATCATCAGGATAATGAGGTGAAATAACTTATTTATCTGATTATGGAAACAGCAAGAACCTCTGGAATGTTGGCCAGTTTCTACGAGTCTATACGACTCAGTATCCCAGAAGATCGCCGTGAGAAATTGAACATTTACCGAGCTGAGATAAACCTCTTGTATTTATATCTTTCTACAAGTTTATTCAACAAAATTCATGAGTCCGTCCCACGTGATCTCTATTAGTCTCTGCGTGTGTAAACAGCTCCCTAATCTTGATAAGTTTTAATATGAATCATCTGACACACTCTCTGGTGCTCATTTCAAGACCTTTCCTCAGAACAGTGGAGCGCTGCAAGAAGAAAGACGGCAGACTAGCGAAGTCGCTCGCTTATTAAATCACATTGCTCGCCGACAATTTGGTTTTCGCGAATCGCTTTGTCATTTTCTGCAGAGGACCTTCAAGAACACGGTTCATTAAAAATTGTACTGTGTTCACTCAGAGTGTATACATCAAAGGGCATTATTCAGAAGCGAGTTTCGTGTTTTATAAAACAATTTTAGATTGCTGAAAGGTTTTACTCAATTTTGGTTCTTGAGCTACAACGAAATTAATTATTGATTCATTATTGTAACTACCAGGCTAGTGAGAACACTACAGTTACTTTCGTCGAAGAATAACTTTCTTGAGTTTCGAAATGTTTTCTTCGTTTCCACGAAGCGCATGACATGAACGCACAGCGAGCTCGTGTTTGGGCGTACGTTCCGCCAGTAATCGCAGTCACTCGGAACCTCTCAGACGAAAACGCAAACACCCACAATATTAGGACGTGTTAATGATGACAGAAAATGAAACGTAGGCTTACAAGACTGTAAGTCCCCTGCAGTGGTATGACGTTCATACTGAATTTCATGAAAATCTGTCAGTTAACTTGTAAATGTTATGGGGCGAGGGCAAACACACGATTATACAATAAAACTGCCTTTCTTTATACAATCAGAAATTCCGATAACTAAAATTCCTTATGTCTTTAAAACGTTTCAGTCCATATGACAATAAATGAATACTATCTATAAATTAATTTCTGTCCATACCTATTATTTATACAAATTTATATTACCGGTATATAAAATTTAGTGGATATATTAAACACTTTTGCACCATCGCCATTTTTAAATTTTAAATTTATTCATAATAACAAAGTATATAGATGTAACCACAAGTTGTCGTCATACAATACTTTACAAGGTTATATCCAGTGGCTCATCAAGTAACACAATCGAATGGATAATTAAACACGGATTTCGCATTGGATCGCCACATTGTCTTACAATGCACTAACAAATTGCATTAACAAAACGTGCAATATTTTACAAGACGTACTAAAATTTAAATCTGACGATTCTATATTCTTACAAAAGAGTAAATCTCCCTCGAAATATCCTATGGCAGTCATGTTGGTATTCAAAACAGAAAATTAAAAACAATAAAGTTTACTGAGTTTCTAGTGAAATGATGTTTATGCAAAATTTTATGAAATTCCATTAAATTATTTTAAAAGGTATTAGTATGTACGGATAGACACACGAAAGGAATGGCACACTGACATGATGATGCCATATATTTATCGTGTCAAATGAAATACAGAGTAGGCTACCAGCACAACACATTGAGAAGCTGTTAAGTGAAGTGTGTAACGTTTACAGCAACTAAACTCAGCGATACATATCAATCCCATCTTCGTTCAGACAGTCCATGATACACGCAAGAAGGGATTATAGAAGAAGTCGAAGACACTTGATGAAGACATGTAACTTGAAGAAGACCACCTTCGTGTGCTGAAGTAGTTATAGATCTTAATATCTCGAACTGGATCACTGGGAATTTGTAGCTAGTTTTCTAAAATTAGTCATAATCAATACGTTATCTTATCTCGTTAAGAATTAGGTACATAAAATATCAGACCATGTTCCAACCGCTGGGGAATTGGCAGGCTTACTTAGATAAACTAATTTTGAATGCAGCCAAATATTTTAGCGTACAAAAATTATTAATTCCGATAAATATGTAGTAACTGTTATCCTCATAATCGATAATAAAAGTCTATCTCCTACAAAGGCTTCTACCCACATCCAATATTTCTTTCTCCTGGGGCAAAGACAGTAGCTTTATGAAATCAAACAAAAATATCAAAATCATTAGGAAAAGAATAAAATATTTGAAAGTAAACTGCTTCTTTCTTAATGCTATCCTAGCATTTGTTTAGCAGCAGCAGACTTTTGTCTTCGTGACGTGTTGTTTGCGTACAAGAGCATTTTTGTATGATGACCTGTCTAGTGAGAGCCCTGCAGAGCAGAGCAGAAAAGACCTCCATCATGTTCTACGAAGGTGCGTAACACAATATTCAGGTCGCATGCACAGTAGACCTTTAACAACGTGCCTTATCGCCACAGTAACACTGACAGGAAGCCATGCGATGGCACATGGGCTAGAAAACTGTCAACGGACATTCTATTTTAATACATAGTCAAAAACGATTTGCATATATTTGCATCAAATATCTGGGCCCCCGAGAAGATACCCCATTCCTTCATGTTAACTGCGTTAGCCCCGCTAGAATCTTGAAAATTAAAAATAAAAAGGCTTGTCTTACTTTCGTGCGGGAAAGCAACGGAATCGATGGGACAAAACGCATCGTTAGCCAGCTGCAGCAGGCTAACGATGCGTTTTGTCTGATCGGAAATACTGTTACAGGGTATGAAGTACCACTGAACCATGAAAGTAAGATGAAAGACTTGGGAGACGATATTTCACGCTTATATTATTATTTAAATGGGATCTGCGTAATAACATCAGTGCAACATACGAACAAACATCTAGCTCCAATCAAGGCGATATTTATATTTAATTGGTGGATTTACAAAATGCAAATCCAAATCCTTGGAAAAGTAATTTTCTGTAAGGAATGAGAACATGGAATAATATATATGTATGTGTGAGTGCCAACATTCCACTGAGAATCGTCATAAACATATAAAGCGGTGGTGTTAATGTAATATACCGCAGTGAATTCACAACCATGTAACATGCTTCTGCAATCACGCATTTGCATTTTCGCCCAAAACACACTTCACCCTTTGCCACGAAAATTAGTTTTACTGTCATGAACAAGAACCGAGAAACTACAGGTTTGGCTAAACGAAGCTGAAATTCATGGTTCTCGACTCTGTAATGGAAGTGCAGGGTTTTTAGTTACTGGTAGTCGGATTACCACATTAAAACTACGACTCCAACTTATAACAGGATAAACTGAAAACCTCATTGCATACAGATTTCATTCCTTTAATAAGAATTGCAATAGCTTTGAATGTACCAACAGACATGTAGCTTCCCACATCCACATATATTATAATTAAAATAAAATAATTTAATAATATGCCCTAGAACTTGAAAGGAGCCAGTTATAGGTAAGCACACAATAAGAACTGCTGCAGGTAGCACAAAAGAGTGGCCAAATGTTCAAAATAACTGTCTTGAAAACAAGTGTGAATAGACAAAACTGCTCTCTACTCTACAAGGTTAAAGCTGAGACTGATACTTCAGCTACAGTTAGACCCAAAAGTTATACTTGGGAATTCGAGTTACAGGTTCAAGAGTGAGGTGTGTCTCTGGCAGGTTCAGACCCTGTAAGGAAGAAAACCCATTTCTTGTTCCTGTAGCAATGGTGTGAAGTGGAATGTTTACAGACTCGCTTTTGTAAGCCTCAGCAGCACAGGTATTTCGAAGCCGAAGGCGCAAATTCTACCCCAATTTGAAAACCAACAGCGATGGGATGAGGAATGAACCATAATTATTCACATAAAGAGGGAAAGTGGTAGCTTACAATTAGTAAGATAGATTCAGGATATAATCCTGATGAGGGACATTTTAATGCACAGCAGAGAAAGCAGAAGACGGAGGGCAGATAACGTTTTAGTAGTCACACTAAAATTCATCGAAGAATTGCTATAGCTACCACCAAGCTAAACCTGATAATGGATCTATCAACCAGTCAACCAACAGCCTAGAAACTGTTGCCATAGCCATGACAGAAAAGGCCTGGCAATTAGCCTCCTCCAGTCTCTCCCCGCGGATGATCTGTTTGATTGTCTCCTGTCAGTATCATTCCACCCCTGCTGCTTATTCATTCATATATCATCTGGCGACCCAGTTCCGCAGAGACATAGTCTCGCCCCATCGTAACAATAAAAAGAAACAAAAGGAAACAGTCCCCAGCGGAGGGTTCAAATCGGTTCAAACTATTTATGCCGAAGAATTCGTCTTGCGCAACATTACACTCAAACTAGAGGCTCTTCGTAGCCAATGTCAGGGCGAGCAATGCCATGGTAACAAGGGAACCGCTTACTGGTACTTAGCAAAATAAAAAAGGAAATACCGTGGAAGAAGTATTTTCATTGTCTGTGTGTTTATACCACGGAAAGCAAATGCATGATTCATTTTAATTGTTTATCTTTTTAATCTGAATCCACAGTATACCAACGGCGGTGTGCTCACGATTCAAACGCTTTGTGAACACAGAAAATTTCATAGCCACCGGTGTGGACACTGTAGTCTGGATTTAGATCAATCCCACTTTATTACCCATTAAAAGTAACGGTTTCCCGTGGCCTTAAACAAACCAAAGGGTTGTTCTGGGGATTAAGCTGGGCTGTAGGATGGACGGTGAGCTTAACACAAATTTTCTTTCAGTACTCTGGAGAATTATTTTACACTTCATGCTCTGCAGCAAGGAATTAGTTTACATTAGTATACCTGGGAGCTAATATACGTTAGGAACCTGGTACATTGGTGATCAGTCCACGAGTCAGGGATGTACAACGTACTGCGCCATGATTTATTGTGGGATTTCTTTTGTTCTTAACCAAAATTACGTTGGATATTTTCCGTAGCGTATTTGTTAAACACCCACACGATTTCGGAATTTATATCTACTTTCGTCTTCAAAACCGATTTATCGTAATTAAACACATTGCGGAAGGCTTAACGAATAGCAGATAAGAGAGCAACCTGGGCGAGATAGGCGAGTTTGTCTAGTTCCGTTAAGGTGAGCTTTGATTAGGTTAGTTTAGGTTAGGTTAGATTGGACTGGGTTAGGTTGGGTTAGATTAAGCTTTATTAAATTAGGGATTCTAACCATTACCCATCTATCAGGGTTCGATGTCGTGAAAATTCTCATCACTTTGGTCAGCACGACTAATGATTTTACGAGTTTTTGACCTAGGTTTTTTTGTAGATAAACTGGTGGATAAACAGTTACTTGTTTCACTGGAGCTAGCTTTATTTCCCACTAGAAAAAGAATGACTCTTCAGCTTCCCGGAAGAGGTAAGAAATAAACCAGAACCTGGAAGTCAAATTGAATTCTAGAAGAGTGAGGTAATTTTAGTCCAGTTTCCGCTGTGGTTGACTTTATTACAGATTTAATCTCGGAATACTAGTAATAGTATCCCGGAGCCAACAATATAGCCAATATTCTACAACGCTTTACTAATTTCCCTCAGGGACGTGTAAAATTATACCTCAAACTGTCAGAATTTTAGTTCTCTTGTGCTCAGCCAAGCGCTTAGTGAATGCAACGATCAACGCTAAGTTTGATGTTGGTCTTTTAGGTCATAACGCCGTGCGGACTTGTAGGTAGATACCAACGTTTCGGAGGAGAATACTATATCCATCTTCAGAGTGTCAACTGGTTAATAGGACTCGGGACAAGAAGCAGTGGTGGCCCCATGAACACGGCAACGAACCTCCAGGTTCAATGAAAGGCAGGGAATTTCGGAATTTGCCTACAAGTCTACACAGCTACATACCACAGAACAAGACAATCACGAACCATGTGTTAATTTAACATGTTTTTGGGCATGTGCTCTGGTAGGAAGAGGACATATACTTAAATGCAGGTGAGTTATGATAACACGCGGAAAATGCGAAGACAAATTACGTAAAATTACGCGTATAGTCTTAAGCAAATCTTGAATATGTTAGACAGCGGATTTGAAATATTCTGCGAATTCCTTACAAGCGGGAAGAGACGAAAGTATGTATTTGCTTTCAAAGCCGGTAAGTTCAAAGACGTGAGATTCTCCCTTACCAGTTTCCAGAAACAATAAACAAACTCCTGTCAGCAAGTTTTGTGGAATTTATATTTGCCAGCCAACTACTATGCATATACAGTTAAGCCTTTGGCTTCCTTTGCCTTTCGTAGACATTTGAATACTGGCAACATTTCTTTGTAAATGTGTGGATAGTTCCTGGTTCCCTCGGTTGCTATCTTAGTTCTGCAAACGTAGTTTACATTCAACTGCACCAACTTCTAGTAAGACTCTGCTAGCACTTGAGCTTTCTCAAGAAGTAACAATATTTCGCTAAGATTCTTGCCATTTCACATGAAAATGTCTCATCCCGGTTTGCTAAAATTCAGTTTAGAATAATATAAAGGAAAGCATCGGTAACATTTATTTTTCATATGCGTTTAATATACATTTAACCACCCTTTTACGAACTTCCGATTTACGAAGTTTTGCTACAATGAACTACATAAATTTATACCTACATTTCAGTTTACGTACGTTATTTTCGATACAACGAAAATCCAATTACTTTCAGATCACTAATTCTTTATGATTATAAAACGCAAAATAATCAAGTTTTTAAAAGGAAAATATTTATTGTTTGTTTACATAAGTTTATGTTTATACTGTTAACTATAGCAAAACTTCAGTAGTGCTTTACAGGGTTCAATATGAAATGACTATCATAAAGTTAACACTGTTCTCATTTCAATGATTATATAGAATTCTAACAAGTGTGGGGCAAATAGTGGGTGATTTTTCTGGGAGTCAGGAACCAGTTAAAACTTTTAAAATTGAAATTAATGGAAATTTTAGACTTACGAATTTTTACCTTACGATCAGTTTTCATCGAAAGAATTACATTCGTAAGTCGAGAGATGGGTGTACTTACATTATGACGTACTTTGCGAAAAGGAGAATGCTAAAGACATATTAATATCTTCATCTGGAATTCTAACTTTTAAGCCAGTTTGGGTAAGTATTAAAGCAAATGGGTTTTAATGTTTGTTTACCTAAGAGCTTTCCATAAAATACTGCAAGGCAATAATTCAGTGCCTGCTTTCAATCTGCAGGAGTAGAGAGAAGATTTTTACGATCAACAATTAAAATTAAAACAAACAATCCTCGTTGTTAACAATAATGTAATTGCTTCTAACTGATTTCTAACTATATTTTGAAAGCTTGGCATTTAATTGGGCAACATTTTATTTCATGGCGAGTCATAGGCCTAAAACATTTTACTGTGGGCGTGTGAACATTAAAATGGGAATTGTATTTTATTTTTGTACATAGTAAAGGAGCTTAAACACAAAATGAGTTTTATACATACACAAAATTAAGCGTTTAATGACTTAGAGGATCTAGAAACTTTTTAGTGTGTATGACAAGGCAGAGCGAATAGCTTGTAGTCAGAATGAAAGCAAAAATACTTTCGTTAGAAAACATCTACAATAGATACTAGAGTTTAATACCGGTGTATCAGAATTACGTCATAGAAGGCTTAGACACCGAGATCATAAGTTCGAATTCTTCTCGCGGCTTAGATTTGCTGCGTTGTCCTGCCACCGCGTCAAAGACTTCGAGCTACCAGATGTCTAAAGGATATATTTTCAGGGCTAATTCGGAATTTGAGTAGGTAAGAGGGAATAATGCGTAAAAGGCGGGGAGAAACACCGCAGTTTAATAATTCCTACGGTAATGTGCACTAGAAGACAGACGTATAAATCCGCGGAATAATCGTGCTTGTTGGATTACAACTTACAACTTACGTAGTAATGCATGTAATTTTAAGTGATATATTAGTTTATAAGTATGGTTACTGCCTTTCATATTTTTCATAAAACGCAATTTACCTTGTAATGGGCCGATCTACCATCCAAGGGGTCCTACCAAAAGTCCAAAAGGATTCATAGGAACAGAAGTTAATTCAGAATTGGAACACGCCAGAGGGCATAATCCGTAAGACCTTGTGATAAAATGTAATTTAACTTCGATATCTGTGAAGGCACTATAAGCGTGATATTTTCCACATTTAAGCTTTAATTTATGTTTCATTCTTCACGTTTCCTTTCTGTTGCCTACTCCTCGTATGTTGCGGATGGATGCCATCTTGATATCCAACAGTAGCGAGGATGGAAAACCACTCCACGTGGAAATATCGATTGCTGAGTAGCTGTAATAACCTGGTCATATCTTATCATGAACTGTAAGGTGTTTAGTAAATAGAAAACTTCATTCACGTCACTGGATATTATGACTTTTTGTAAGCTACCATGATTCGTTTAATAGGAAATAGAATGAACGACTCTGCATCTGCGAAATAATGAAGATAATTCTAAGTATTAATAATTAGTAACACGCGTTTAAATTAAACGTAAACGCCCATTATGGTAACAACGAATAAGTATTGGGAAAGAAACAACCGGATCAATTCAGTAAAATCCAGGAGGCTACGATGGGCTGAACATGTAGACCGGATGGGGTATGAACACTCGGTGCCCTTCACGGTCGAAAAATAATGTAGTATGCGGACCAGCCTCACGGGTTTGCAGGGATACGCCCCATGTTCCCATGTGGCACGCAGCGTTATCTTTGTGATCGTGTTCTTCTGGCGGGTAACACCTGTTGCTACACGGTACTGTCGTTCTGATGATTCAAGTGGTGGCTGTAAATTAGCACAGTAGCTACACCCGCCATATTTCTTATTCAACGTAATGAGGGAGCGATTTCATAAACAGTGAAACAAATGCTGACATTATACAGAATGGCCAAGTCACATGAGATGCATTTTAGTTTGTAACAGCAAGAAGATAATGTTTCTCGAGGTAAAAATTAACATAGTTGAAAGTCACTCAATTTTATATTATTATGAAGGAAAACCACTAAATAACAAACAGGATAACTTGTCTTGGGATCGTGTAGTATGGTAGAAGTTTACCGACGTTTCAGAGGTACTTGCTGCCTCCAACATCAGGGCGATGATAGAGTCATCAAGCAGTCACCCAATTTCCAGTTGATCACACAATGAACTACCCCAGTAATATTACATGTCACCAAACATTTTTTGGTGATATCATCAATAAGGTAAATATGATGTGAGCGGATAAGCAATAGTTACGGAAATACTAAAATGTATGTGTGTACAATATTCCAGTCTTGAAAGTAAGAGATCACCAGGAGACCTTGGCGTAAATATAAGGATAATATTAAAATGTATATCAGGGAAATACGATGTTAGGCTGTGGACTGTATTCAACTGTCTCAGGATGGGGTGCAGCGGCTAGCTCTTGTGAACACAGTGATTAACTTCTTGTTCCTTAGAAAGTAGGGAATTTTATATTTGAGTAAGAACTCTGAAGGATTCCAGTCATGGAGTTAGTTCTGATTTCTGATTCGCGATATGCTACTCATTTTATAAACTAGAAGTGCATCAAAATATGTAAACAATATCGGATAATAAAAATTATGGGAGAGAGTTTGATGGGGACTTGAATCTGATGACCGTCTCTTCGTCTTATCTAAGTTATTATATAACAAATATATCTCCAGCGCATCTGCTGTTTAAGCGTTATGCTTACGACTCAATGTGTTTTACGGAGATAAAACGGAACTTTCCTCTTTTATTGCAGAAAAAGATAAGAATGCCCTAAACAGTATCTGCGTCACAATGTGGAATGAGGCACGTGAGTTTTGAGTGTGCAAGTGTTTCTGAACGTTGCAGAGTCGTCTGCTGGTATTGAAATGAAAGGTTATAACAACAGGAGGTACATGCAAAAACGTCGAAGTCACTGCCAAGAGATGCATCAAGCTCGTTACATATTTACAAGGTCTAGTATCATATGCCAATAACATAAAACTACGTTTCGTAAAACAACAGAATGACTGATTGGATGAACAGTGTAACGGAACTGACTGAATGCTATCCGTCTTTAACCCTAAAACGGAAACTTCTATCTTAAGAGACGTGATTTTTTGGGATGGCAGACGATGGACAGAAACCAGAATATTACTTGTAAATAAAAAAGTCTGCTAAATGAGACGTGTATTTACGTTAAGCTTTAATTTACGTATGATTTATTTAACTATGTTTTCTCTAATTTCCTCTCAAAAGCAAAATAGGGTTTTAATGGACGTTTACGGTGTTTTTGACGACAATTTGTGACCACTACGGTACCCGCAAATCTCTGAACAAGGAATTGCTATATTATAATTGTTTATAAACGCGGAAAGCAAAAGAGGATTGTTATAGAACCTTCACGCATATACGAGGTGCGATCGGAAAGTTTCTAGACTGCGCCTATAAAAACCCGTACACTTATCTCAGGTATTAAATTCATCCATCACCCTCGAAGTAGTTCCCCTGGGAGTGAACACAACGATCCCAGCGCCGCTGCCAAGCCTGGAAGCATCCCTGGAAATCTTTCTTTGTCAGCCTGTCAAGCACCATCTGCGATTCTGCCTGAATCTCTTCTATCGTCTCAAATCTCCTTCCCTTTAGCTGAATTTTCATCTTTGGGAAGAGGAAGAAGTCACACGGAGCTTAGAAAGGAAGTTGGGGTCGGTTCTTGCAAGATCTTTGAGCTCCTGACAAACGAGAAGTCGATTCTGCTTCTGGTCCTCAGACAGGATGCGTCGCATGTGGAGTTCTTCCTTTAGAATCAGCTGACAGGTCCCATAGCCTATCCCAACAATGTCGCACAAGTCGTTGATGGTACAACGTCGATCTTCGTGAATGGCCTGCCGAATCTTCGTAACATTTTCGGGCGTTGTGCTGGAAGATGGTCGTCCAGAACGCTCGTCATCATCGACAGAGGTTCGGCCATTTTTAAAACGTGAATGCCACACAAAAGTTTGTGCACGACCCATTGCGGACTCCCCAAATGCTTGCTTTAGCATTTCATAGGTTTCCGTAGCCGTTTTGGCGAGTCTTTGGCAAAATTTGATGCACACGCCATTCCGAAATCGCAGGAGGGTCGGTGTAATGCACTACCAAAACGCCCGTAACTAAGAAACAAATGCTAATTCGATGATGCCGGCTGGCACACTGATTCACTATGAATGTAGGCCGCACCCCCTAGCGGTAGAAGCTCGTACTACATCCGGTTCGCCCTCTATTGACACAGTCTTTAAACTTTCCGATCGCACCTCGTATTTTTTCCATTTTGAGAGAAATGCAAACATTTGCTCCTTTGAAGATTTCTGTCTTCTGGGTTACTACGCTGTGTAGTCTGGTCGATGTTAACCAACGTTTCAGAGGTCATACTGCCTCCGTCATCAGGGCGATGAAGACAGAAGACAGAAATCTTCATACTCACCGCTGTGAAAACCTCAAATCTTACATTTGCTCCTTTCCTCCGTGTACAAAATTCTATAAGTATGCAAAATGTATTCGTTTGAAAGGCGTCCTGGGAGCATAAGTACATAGGCGCAACTAGAGATATATAACAGGGGAATTAATTACGTCGTAAAAACTTGTCGAAAGTAATTACTGGATATGAAGAAGGAAGACAAACATCAAGAATAGTCACGCACTCGAGAGGTCCTGGGTCAATCCGAATATCCTTATTGGAATTTATTGCGGTTAAACTAAGTCCCTTGGAAGACATTCTTCGAGAGTACCTTACCATATATCAAAACCGCTCCCTTACACATGATTTCCTAATCACTATCCCCAATTGTTCTGCCGTTCAACACTGTATAACCTTAATGTATGATGCAGAACACATTTTTAAAAACTGGTAGTCCTTCAGCTGGTCAAAATATTTTATGAATTTACGCAACACGAAAGTTCATCACAAGATTCACAAAACCTCACCTTCCCTCAAGACTATTTTTCTATATTCCAATTCAATATTATCCTCCAGTCTACGTCAAAGTGTTCGAAATTGCCTCTTCTTTGAGGCGCTCCAAATAAGCTTATACGCTATACGCGTTTCTGTCGTAAGGTTGCCACTTTCAGCCCATCTCAGCCTTCTGGATTTTACAGTGATGTAGTTAAATAACGGAGAAATCAAGAATTTATTATATCTGTCTTCATCACCATCTGTTTCGATATTGCACAACATCTGTAGTAATCAGCCATGAGCATACGATGAGACACCACAAGCCAAACAAATGAAGAGATTTCTCGACAAACACTAAAGACAAAGTTCGTTTAAAGTTATTAATTAAAAATACAGCTCAGACATTTTGTTGTTGGGCAAATTAAGTGTGGAGCAAATGCAATTACAAGTAGAACCGCGCACATCTGTGAAGGCGCCAGCCGGGATGACATCGGGCGCCTCGCGGGCGTCAACACCGTTGCTTGTTCAGCATACAGCAGCAGGTGGCGCGCCGCGGTGACCTACGGGGCTGATATGACGTCCCACACTGCGGGCGCTGGGGACTTACGAACATGAAGCACGTCGCGTTAAGCGAATGTCACCCACTCCCGGACATCTAAGTAAATAACTTCAAGGAACAGAGTCCTTCTTGAGAAAGTAATAGTACGCTCAGCTACACATAAAATTTCCCACCTTTTATGGAACTCGAGGTTCATTACCGTGTTCACTAGAGTCCACCACCGACCCCTATTCTCAGCCATGTGAATGCACTATACGCTCACAAACCACATCTCTTTTCGTCAAAGAAATTGACCTATAACCTACAGACTCCTGACATTCCAAATTCCAAAATTCATGCCCATTTCCCGTTATTTATTATGTCACAAAGAATCTATGTCCCAGGCACTTTGTAACATTTCGTAACATGCTTAAATTTTAAGGTGGACAATTATTGGCCCCCCACCGCTGCCAAACTCCCCAACTGGGGCCCCCTTGTCGTCTGTTGGTTAATATTCATTGCCTTTGCAATGAAGTATTCTTAATCCATTTGTCCGTGATGGACATAATCTCCCGCGAAAACTCCAGTGTGGGCGCTGTGGCGAAGATATTCTAAATGCGAAAAACTGTAATAATGTTAGAGTGCACCTGCCATTCTTTTCTGTCCCAAAGTTCACGACGTTTTTGCTGTTCAGACGCCCCGTTGACTGGCTGAGTAGGTTCTTCTGTAAAGCTACACAGGGCGTCGGGGTTATGACCTCTGCGGTTGAAAATATTTGTTCCTATTGCTTGAATAAGGGGTACGTACCCTTGCGGTATTCTGAATAGGGTCCGTGAAAGCACAGTCATGCCACAGTTTATACATCGAGCAGGTTTGTGTACATGCAGATGTAACGGCCCGGACTCGAATTCAGAATATTGGGGTAGTGTGAAGATATTTATCTTATGGGTTGTTGCACAGTAAATTCTGGTAGTTTACAGACGTTTCAGAGGCGTCGGTAAACTTACACCAGATTACAGGGCGCAGCAACCCAGTAGACAGTCATCTTTATACTCGCCGCAGTGAGGACCATAAATTTCACGCTGGGATTGTACCTTCAAAAAATTTTCTATGCGCATAACAGGTAGCAGAAGATAGTCAAATTAAAATCAAAATAGCCAGGCTGATACGTAACATAAAATTTTTAATGAGATAACAGGCCCACAACATAGTAGTATTTTCAAAAGTCTTATTTTTAATTTAAAAATGAGACTGGCGACTGGAGAACAGTCCATCGATTTTATGCTTGTTTTAATCGCCAAAACACTGCAATGATTTTATACAAATATCTACCCCTCCTCAGCCCGACGCCATTACGAATAAAATGCATAAGCCAATGAAAACTAACGAAAGATGTGTCTTCCCGGCAGATGAATTTCTTATTAAGATGAAGAAAACAAAGAAATAAACAATTAAAGTATTATTTTGTTTCCTGAAACATTCGTAATCCTATTACAGCACTTGTTGATATTAACTTCTGCTGAGATAGAGACCATGTTGGACTGCTAAGCACAGGAACCAGAAGCTACACAGTGCTTACTGTTTGTTTCTCAGAACAACAAAAGTTACTAGTTCAAAATTTTGAGTAAGTGTTCTGCATGATTTGTAAGACCTTAAGTATAATTCCCCTTTAAAAAAGTGTAAAGCATTTCGTATACAAACTATTCTAATTTAAATCCTTAGCATAACTTTAATTACAAAATCGAGTGCCATGAATATCAGAGGGTGTATATTTTAACTGAAGACAAAACACAAAAGAATTTTTAAGTAAGAAGTCTCCGCCATCGGTTAGGTAAAGGTCGTATCAAAATCACTAGAATATCAGCCTGAAGGTTGCCGAGTAGAGGAGTTTGAGGTTTTCAAGGTCATTTTTTCTCACGTTAGTTTCTCTGAGTGTCTATACTCTTGTCAAGTTTATGTCACGGTTAGGTCAAGGTCATGTCAAAGTCACGACAATATCAGTCCAAGTTTCATGTTGGGTTAAGTTAAGTTTGTTTGGGTGAACTTAAATTCATTGCAATTAGACTCCGATACCAGGACAATGGTACTCCGAATAGAGGCGGTTAAGATTTCAAGGTGAATTCAATTTAATTTAATGATTAAATCCACCGATTTTGACGAAATGGAACATAAATGTAACCCTAGCCTGGTACGTTTTAAATCTATTAGTTTATTTTTGATCCCGAATAACTGATTATAATGTTAAATTATGTTATGGGCAACAGCGCAATTTTTCTTCAGTTTTCCTTCTGAAGGGAGAGTTTACTACTTCAGTGTTAGATTAAGATGAATTTTTTGTGTGAAACATGGAAAATAGTTAAGAATTGCGAGGTTGGAGCGACGTTACCACCACTTCATTGCGGTTGATATTTTGTTTTGAATTCTACATCTATTCTTAATATAATAGACATTGTCCATCATGCTTGGCTGGACATGTGCGCCGTAAGTTCGATGCAGAAAGAAATTACATTAAGTTTTGACGATGGCATCTCTAATAGCAAGACATATAAACTAGGCCATGTTGGCGCCTATGGTGGGATCTAGCGGAGTATATGAGTGGCGGGAGTTTGGAGTCAGGTTTCATGTTCGTGCATTTTGCAGAAATCTGGATTCAGTTTCCGGAAAGATGTTTTCACGTTGATTTACTTACGAAGAAATTTTGTAAATGTTATCCTTTTAATTAGATTTGTAAAGCTAGTGCTCCAATAGATTGCAATGCTGCATTGTAACATTTATAAATTTTATTTAATCTAATAAATTTAATGATTTTATTGATTTTAGTCTAGAATATCCGTTTTTCATTTCGTTATAATTAAAATGCGCCTGACAATTTTTCTTTGTGATTAAACACTATAATTTTGTTCTTCATTTGTGTTAATTGGAAAGTGTTCTATTACAACGAAGGAAGAAACTAAGAAAAGTGACAATAATGTTGCCATGGAAACTGATGGCGGGGCAAATGTGATGTAGGAAGAGAATCAACACGGTTCAAGCAACTGCAACCCACCGACGTCACGACCCAGCGGACAAAGAGGAGAAAATAGGCAGCTGAGAGAACTTTATTAGATTTTGGTAGGGACGGCACATGAAAAGGAAGGAAATATAATTAGATCAAGTCTGATATAAGCTGGGGAGACACAGAAAATGAGACTTCAGGACACTAACAAAAAGAAGAGAAGAAAAGAAGGTAACTTATTGTGACATCACACACTTTTATCACTCGTCCACTCATACGAGGCACTTAATAACAGAATTTTGGAGATGCAAACTAAACTTAAATTGTACTTGGTTGGATGAATCTTCAATAATAAAGGATAAAATATTAATTAATGTAATAAACACAGTAAAATTATGTTAAATATACTCATCCCCCCACGAAAACACACCTTTAAGCTCACAATCATATCAATTAAGTGGAGACATTAAATTCTATTGGGACTTTTCGTTCCTTCAAGACACACAGGTATTTTAATACAAATTTTAAATCTAAAAGTTGGACTCATGTATGTATAACTTAATAGATAAACAGTATATGTTTATAATTACCAGGCATGTAGAATGCATAGAGAAGATAAAAATGCATGCATAATTTTATTCAGAAGATATAAAATTACTTACAAAGCCTAATTACAGATGTGAGGATAATATTAGGATGGATATTAAAGGAGCATTGTGTGATATTGCTGACGAAATTTATCTGACTCAGGACAGAATCCAGTGGCTGGCTGTTGTGATGACGGTAATTGGCCTTTTGGTTCCATAAAACGCGGGGAATATCTTGACTAGCTGAGTGCCTAAGACCTCCTCAAAGGAAGGTATCTGTTCCATGGAGTGAAAACCTTTTACGTTTATGTGTTAGTTTTGTAAAAAGTTGTGTAAATTGATGTCGCTTCCGTCATTTTATTGGAGCGAACTGTTTTAGCTTTTAGCTTTCTCGTCTTCTGACTGGTACCGTTTAATTTTTAACCACCGTTCCTCACTAACTCCGATGTTTTTTGCCTCCTCCGCTAACCGATTGGGTGGCATCGAGCGATGTCCTGCTTCGTAGAAGCCGCCCGCTCACCGGCCAACAGTCCAGAATACCAAAAAGTTTAATTTTATTTCGAGCAGATCAGGATCGAAGTTAATGTTGTGTGAAGAAAGAATTTTCAGGACATGAGCTTACATACGGAATACGGTAATCGCGCGCCAGTTAACTTGTCCCATTGCTGGCGAGTGTCATGGCCTGTAAGAAATGGGGGATCACGATGAATAATTCTTGGTAGACATACCTAAACGTCCTAGTTATAAATACGTCATGCTTAAAATACATATATTAAATAAATGTTCATACAAGACATTGGGGCATTTAAACTACAAAGAACGTTGTTAACACTTGTATTTCTGACAAACAGAAGGCGTTCCACGTCATTATACTTAGCAGTAATGGCGTGCACGTTCTTAAACTTGCGTCCGGCCAAGATCGGCCTTTCTGCCCGACATTTGTCGTCATTTCCTCGCCCGGTGACGCGATTCAGAACTACGCTCCCGTCCACCCCCACAGCGCACTTTATAAAGGATGCTCTACAGATCTCAAATATGAATCTGGCAACGGAAAAGATGCAAATGGAGATTAAGGAACGGTGAATAGGAGGGGAAATAATTTACAAAGAGTGTGACAGCTGGCGTAATTTCTTCCGGGGTTTCGTCCAGCCATATCGCCGAACTTCACTACCCTTGAGACGTAACATGTGTATCAAATTAAGGTTAACATAATAGACAATGACAAACATTTGTATGGCCTTGAAATCTATTTTCTTATCTACTTTTATATTAATGAGACACTGCAACAGTTTACAACCTGAAAAATGGGGCTTTAATGATAGTTTGCTCGGTATTTCAAACCATGTGATAATTATAGTAGCAGGAATAAATAAAAGAAAATCTGTACACATGATCTTCAATATTGTGACTAAGGAATTTCAGTAAGTGTGTGCCATCTTCAGTGCCAGCAGTGTACAAAGTGAAATTTAAGATCCTCGCGGTTCCAGAATGAGAATGACTGTCTTCTGAATCGTTGCGTATTATAGTCTCGTAAAAATTAACCGGCGTTTCAGAGTTACTTCCTCATCCCATCATCAGGACGACGAGTCCTGATGAATACGTAATTACGTAACTTAAATTATTATAGTTGCTTACCAAACTTCAAATTACCATCGCTCCTAAACTGTGCACATTTTTCAGAACATGTCATAGAAACGCAAAGTTGCATGAAGTTCTTCTTTCTCTATTCCTAGGAAGTGCCTGAGAGCAGACTGAAAGCAGACTTTAGTACTTGAGGATCGGTGTAGACGATGCAGTAATGACATTGCGAGATGTCTGATATAGGTTATATTTTTGCTTTAAGGGCATGTCAAATTACATCTTTACAATCTCGTCACTTCGATGTATCGATTTGTATCGTCTATATCTATCTCTGTCTTCTACGTCAGCCAAAGGGAGAAATAGTCTTATTGTATCATTTACTGCAGAGTTGTGTATTTTTATTTAAATAAACTAGAGAACGATCCCGGTCCAAGTTTGTACTCCTCAGACTACTGTTAAGAGCACTGTAGATTGGTGATGAGGCATTAAACACATACTCAGTTGAAGATTTCCGTCTTCTAGGTTGTTGCGCTTTGTAGTCGGTAAACATCTACCATACTACACAGCGCAGCCCAGAAGACAGAAATCTTCATACTCACCGCTGTAAAAACCTCAAATCATACATACTCAGTTCTTGCTACTACTGTTACGGTGATTAAATCGAGGATTTTGAGATGGGCATGACATGTAGAACGTATTTTGTGAAGTAAGAACCCATACAGAATTTTAGCAGAAATACCTAATGGGAAGTTATATTTTGTGATACCTATGTGTAGATGGGAAGTCAATATTTAAATGAAGCCTGAAGAAAAGGTATATCGAACAGATAAAGGATGTAAATTTACTGATACGACATAAGAACTATGGGCTTATTTCAAGCATAAAGAACGCATAATAAGTGAAGCAGACTAATATGGAACACATGTACTTTTTTGTATTCGTGTTGTGTGTAAAGGTGTAGCCGAATCATCCCTGTGTCTCTACGACGGGAATTTACCAATTTTCGAACATCGATAAAGTTTTAACTAGTTTTTCCCTCGCCTTTCAAATGCGTTATATCCTTGTGTCTATACCGTGAAGCGGCCTGCGTTCTGCTAAGAGGTTTATGTAAATGTAGAGTGTGGGAATCACAGTGGCAGTCAAAGCAAACTTAATTTTTAAGAAAACTTTTTTACTAAAAAAAGAGTTTGTGACATGTCACGTGGTCAGGAAGAACAGATCCACAAAGTTGATACGCGAACCTCTACCCACACCCCAACACCCCCAAGGTTCCTACATGCATTAAAAACAGGCAGGGCGCACTGGTCGGCAAGATTTTAATCTGAAAATATCAAGAAAAGAGATCATTTGAGACACGTAGGTGGGAGAAATAATAGTAATAATATTAAATTAATTATAAAGAAACAGGGCTTAAGGGTGTGGACTAGAATGAATTGGCTCAAGTTAGGGTACAGTGGGGGGATATAGCAAATAGGGCAATGAATCTTCCGGTTTCATTAAAGGCGTGGAATTTATTGACCGGTTGAGCGTCTATCAGCTTCTCAAGAAAGACTCTCTTCCATGAAGTTAAATGTAATTTAACGACGCTTTCTTTAACTATATAGTTATATACCGTTGAATGGTAGGATGTTTATGAATAATAGTTGGGAAAAGATGCGGAAATAAACAACTGTGGCCTGTGTTAAGATGCTATCCAACAATTTATCCCATGGTACTGAGGACAATCACGAAAATCTTGTCAGATAAGTCGTCTGTAAGCGAGATAATCGAAACCGTTACTGTAAGAAGTCCTAATGTCAAACAGCGAATAACGACTTTCGGAAACTTACTTAAAATCTGTTTCATTTTGCAATTGCATGCAAAACAGAATACTCATTTCAGTTTACAGCAGCAAGCAAATTATAAGCCGCTCCTGTCAGACTGCAATCAAGGTGTGGTTTTCTGATACTGCCACTGTAGAAACATGGGGTAACTATCAAAGGATCTGCAAAGCGACTGACATGTGTCACGAAGGTTGAAACTGGACCGCAGGCCTTGGGTCACTAGCCGCTGTTTTGCGCGAGTGTGTACACTTCTTCAAACAGGCCTTCCAAATCACTCGACTCACGAAGTACGCAGTACCTTACCTACATTTGACATTCAAACAAACATAAAATTTATATTTAACAAAGCGCTTTTAAATAACTTCTGAATCGCTCTTCACGGACCATGATACGTAGACAACGAACAGTACTGCTAGAATGGCTATTATACAGTCCTAAAGCAATTCGCACTGTATTTTTACTATTTCTGTTTTTCCACACTTGTTCAAATGTTTGTTGTTACTTTCATGACGCATTCCGTGTCTGTGTGCACACATCCTACGTTAATTTCTTACGCACGGCATTTTCCTTTGTGAGACGTCTGACAGAGAAATTTGTCATGCTCGTTATTGCGTCTACAAACAAATTTATACATTTCACCAGTAAATTGCCCGCCAAGAATGACGGGAAGGTATGATGTTGTTAACACATACAGTCATAGACATACATATCACCGTAATGATGCACAGTGCAACAACCTTAAATAAGCCGTGAAAATCTGAAATTTCACCCAGAAAACCGAATAGACTGATGTATTTGGTGGAAATGTGAGAGAGATTAATTAAACGGAATTAAATGAAACTTGTTCTGTAAAAATTAGACGGAGAGTTACAACTTGAGGAAAATGAGGGATAACGGAACAAAAGGACGAAATTAAAAGGAGTATATAGGCCCAAATTAAGCTATGACACAGAGAATTTGAAGATATAGAAAAAGCATATGAAATAAAAGTAAACGAAGCGAACAGGAATCCTTAAGATGAGGAAATGTCGATGTTCTCAGACATAAACATCGTTGCCGAAATTAATGAAGTGTTTTCTTCTGAGACATGCCATTTCGTGCGGGCGACTTCAGTTACAGCTACCGACAGAGTTAAATTAGAGCAGGCCAGATCAATAGCACGTAGTTTACATGTGCCTGAGACACCAGCAACAAGTGAAGAATCTAGCGTTGCGGCAGAGTGGTTCAACTTCTGCTTCGCATTCGAAAGGTACCAGGATCGACTCTAGGTCCTGAGATCAGCATTCTTCGTAATAATATTATCATCAACGTGGTTAGAACACAAGTGCGATGCAGATCAAATGGAAGAAACATGAAACAAAGATGAATTATAATGAATAACTTAGATGGCACAGAGGGCTTTTGTGTTGTTTGTAGATTCTTAGGTTAAAAGTAAAGTAAAGCTGTCACACTATACGCCATGTAGGCGCTTGGGGGGAGAGGTGGTATAGTACCTACTCATTCTTGACCCTGGCATTAGATGGGGTGAGTGGTTAGCATCACGCCCCGCCCGCGCTTCACTCCCCGGGAAAGGACCCCGGTACTCATTGGATAGGAGGCTGGGTGGGCCGGTGTGGACGTAGAGGCTAAAGGAAAAATCCTTTGCCACCGTCGGGGACCGAACCGCGGTCGTCCAGTCCGTGGCCAGTCGCTATACCGACTGAGCTACGCATAATTATTTAAACAGCATCACAAATTGCTTATGGAACCCAAAGATGAACATGTTAATTAATCAGCTTCATATCCGAGACCGAAATTCGTACGCTCTGGAAGAAAGAATGTGTTCTGACAAGCAGCCACACGGCAAGTACTGATGTCGAGATTATATTCAGTCATAAACTGCGGCGATTTATACTACCTTCATTACTATACTACTTTAATTAAACTGTTTTCCAAATTAGGAAACACATTTTGGATCCCAGGTCGTCTTCGGGCAGCTAATAAGGGTATCGCATGTTATACCTAGTCGTAAGCTGAAGCCATGGCTTCATTATTTCCAATTCTAATATACAGCCTCTATGCAGGGAGTTAATTTTGTTTCATGGCCCATTTCGTTGTTCAGTGCACAAATAACTTCCGTGTTAAACGAAGTCATGAAACTGCCTTAATGGAGATCACGACATTTTAAAACATAATTCTGATATTTATACTTCCCTCATTAAATTTAAATTTTTAACAGTTGCACGTGAGTTTCTCACGAACTACCAACTATCAGTCACTGTACACTTGAAATAAATACCACCGTCCCCTATTTTACAGAGCTTACATTAGTAGCCTGCAGAAACGACTTACTACGATTTTCAGTGGATCGACTGTTACTAAGATCATTACAACACAGCGGAAATTGGATCAAAAGAGGAAATCGATACCATGTTGTGGGCCCCTTGTCATCATAAAACGTGTCGTCCTCAGGTTACGGATGGAGAAGACGGTATTCAGATATGCAGAACAGATATGAATGTATATTGAAAAAATAGTCGCAGACAGCCGACAAGGGGTATTCATCCAGACTGGGGGTTGATTGTATTATGAAATATTAGCCAGCGCCTCAGATTTAGCGAGCTCTTATGAAGACGAAAGTAAACCTTCGGGGTTTCATAAGATGAGGGGAATTTTTTGAACAGTCTAGCAACTATCAGCTTCTTAAGAAGGGATGTGATAAACAGTTAAGTAGTTAGTTAGTTTGGAAACTGGTAGGCTATAAAACCTGTGCCAGGCAGCTCACATAGAAACTGATTTTCGTATAAAAGAAGTTTAATCATTCAGCAGTTTAAAATTGACATTCCTATGAGATTAAATGTCACGAACAGATGATCGAATGTCGTGCAGTCAGCTAGGCTAGCTAGTGGTGTTTTCACGTAATAGAAAATAATGTCATTCTAGAGATTTAAAAATGAACTTCATTCACAAGCAACCTACAGAAAACCAGCAAACATGTAATGCTACATGCTGAATAAGAAACGCAGACCACTCCAACTTTCAAATTCCTATTAAATTAAATCGATTACGGTACTTAATTCATTCGTCAGATGTCACTCAAGAAGACTAGCGTGTTGAAAAGTATGGCTACCAAATATTGTTAGGGAAATCAAATCGTTGAGGATGAGATGGCGGGAAATATGACAACTGCATATAAACATCTGATCAGAAAACGTCAAGGCTTCTGTAGAAGGATAATATTAAAGTGGATCTTAAAGGAACAGACGTGAGGATGTGGACTGGATTCACGTGACTGAGGACTGAAACCGACATTAGGTTTCTGTGAACACTGTAATGCACTTTCGGGTCCCTTAAAAAGACTCCTGACTAGCTAAGCGACTGTTAGCTTCCGAAGGAAGATTATGATATGTGGAGTTAGTTGCTACCATCATTACCACCACTAGTAATAATAGGAGTGCTGAAGCAGATTCTAGGTTTCAAGCGTCGGCAGTAGTTCTCTAGTAAGAAATCAGACTCCGCTGGAGCGCGCACATGTATAAGGCAAAGATTTTCAATTCATAGCATAGCATGCTCACGTGCTGAATACACACACGAGTTCTTCATGTGAGAAATAATAAGTGACAATCACTGCAAGTGACAAGAATTTGTACCGAGCCAGATGCTAGGCAGCAAATGCAGGCTGAAACGCTGAGGGAGTCGAGATTAGATTATTTATGTCTGTTCAAAATTCAGTTCCTCTTCAGCTTTAAATAATACAGAAGTGTGGGAGTCATAACATTGACCTATATAATTTATATGAAGGGAAATAATTTTGTTATTCCTCAGCAGTTCACTGGAAATTTGTAGGAAAATACGAGTAGTCTTAACACACTTCAGACAGGACCACATGAAAGCCTGTCCAAGACAGTGCAGAGATCGTTTTCGGATGTCCTAAGTCCGAACATCGGCCCGGAAATAGAGATTGCGTGTGGTTTTCCTCAGTGTCTGGATGTAACAGGTTCAAATCTCGACAGAGAGACCGACTATCTCAAATGAACTTTTTTGTACTTTTCCTTAGTCCTTCCAAGCAAGTGCAGGGCATAACTGCTTCCTTCCATAGCCGTTCAAAATCATTAACCATCCTATCATCCGACGCTATGTAGTCTGAGCTACTGAGAACTTCGTTAAGTAAAACGAATATACAATTAATGTTGGGATTTCACCTTTGAACAGGATACGACCTAGTCCTTCCATATCCTTGCCAATTTATAATTGAAAATCGTCTTACCGTCAGAATCTCTGTAATCTGTCTGTTTGAGAAAGTTATCGTTAAACAACAATATCATCCAATGGCTATGTCTTACTATCGAAAACAGATCCTGGGCTCTAAAAAAACTGCTTCAAACAACCGTGATGAGATCATTAGATTGTCTATCGGTTTAAGACACGTCAGAAATGAAACTGTAACATCAGATCACAAACGTAGTTGCCAGACTCCGACTGGAATCCAGATAACACATTAAAGAAGCAGACAGCCATCTTCATACTCGCCACCGCGAGAACCTGAAATCTCACCACAGGAAATGTACCACCTAAATGACCGATGCTAAAATTGGAGAATGATATTAAACTAAATGTTAAAAAGGTTCAACTGGACTGGATTCAGTTGGCTCAGAATAATATTCAGTGGTTGTTTTTAACGCAGTAATTGAATCTCGCGTTCCTTAAACGCAGGGTATTTCCTGAACAGCTGAGCGAAGTCAGACGCTTTGCGCCTCACTGCCAAATACTAATCATGAGTTCAACACGAATTTAATAATCGGGAAACAAACACCACAGAAGATAAATCCGTTTCCAATTGGGTTTCACAGCCAATGATAATGTGTTCCCTTTTCCCCGCAGGAGGATAACACCGGACGACGCGCTGCAGCTGACCGGAATTTTCAGTGTTCTAAATAATTCACGGTGTATGATTACTGTCAGCGCTTTGTGAAAACATCGCGTATTTGGTTTTGAAATAACCAAATATTTGTCTATCTTTTTAGCTTATGGACGCTTTGTGAAAACTAGCTGCTCCCTTAAGCAATGGTTACTGCTACATTCATACCTCGGATGCTTTCGTTCATTACGTAAACAATTTAGAAAGCAATCTTACTAATGAATTAAATTTCATATGGTTTCTACCCATCAAACCTTCTCTCCGGAAATGCCCACCATCACGACAGAAGCCAGTCGGCCTCGCCCCTTTACGGAAATATTTAACTTCTCACCGCTACTCAAATTCAAACCAAGGCATTTATTAAATCGCGTTCTCTTACACAAAAAGAATGCGTCCACCAAACACCGAGTACTCTACTCCCCTACCTACAGTATCTGTTCTTATAATTCTGTTCTTGCCCTTCTTTTTCAATGTCCAGTTTTCGTTTCGTTTTTACAACATTATCATAGCCTGGAATCTATGGACCTATTTCAGATCCATTCTATATTTGATGTGACCTCCCATTCAATTGTATGCCTGTAATTCCTACGAGATTCTATTGAGAAATTTGTTTTGAAATTCGATTGTCAGCCATTCTCTGTGTAGGCACTGTCCAGTTTTCTCTATATTCTTGAATTTTATCATTTGAATGTATTATATTTAGCGTTTCTGAATATCGATATTACGCTGATGTTATCTTAGTGTATATCAAGCTTTCCCTTCCAGAAATTTTTATGGCTGACGTCTGCATTCTTATCTCATCTTCTATTTTCATATTTTCTATTTTTAGTTTATTCAACTTTATTTGAGACTCCTGTCTTGCCTTCCACCTTAGGTCTGACCTATGTACACACACGCACGCACGCGCACACACACACTCGCGCGCATACAATAATAAACGATACCGCGATATACTGCGTCTTGAGATACTGAATTATACAGAATGTCCCAAAAAGATGTCTACACAGGAGAAATTTTGGTAGCCGCTTGTCAATCAGTTGCTCACCGCTGTCAACTGTACCACGAAGTTAACTGTGGTCATTTTAAACACATAAAATAGATTCGCTAATGCACCAAGTGCCAATGCCTACGTACGTAACGATTTAGTTTATTAAAATGCCTTTATTTCTTTAATTTAATGTGTGTATACATATTTTTGGTACACTATATTGCAGTGTGCCGCTAAGTGGAAAACGTTGGGAAATAGTGTTCTAGAACAGCGATTCCAAATTGACATAAAGGATAAATTTTGGGAAGGAGCAACAGAACAAGTATTTGAGGCAAACCTTTAATGTAGCAATGTAATTTATTTATAGCAGCGAAGTGTTAACGTCACATAAGCACAATAAAATCGATGTCAGTTCGAGAGAAAGAAGTAATGGTTGTCTTGTGTGGTTTGTAAAGAAGGGCGTCACCGAAGTGAAATGAACAAAAACGAAACTAACATGGAATTTATCGAAGAAAATCAATTACATAGGAAAACAAACACTGAGTGAATACCAGTAAAACAAATTATAGGACGCAGGATACTGTAACAATTCCGGCGCGCTCGTTAGAATGTGACTCTTGACAACTGCTAATGGCGCCGGTGATGAAAAAGTTGTCTGGGGTCAACATCCACTGCGTGGTCTAGACATTAGGCGACTGTTTGGCTGGGAGCTGATATAGTTGCGGACACTACCCAGGGGATTCCACCATGTGATTGCCAGACTGACTGGGAATTTCTAAAATGGGGATTACCCGTCTGGGACTATCCACGACGGAATTCCTCAACTACTCATTTCCATGTGCAAAAACGCATGGTTTCCCGTTATTGTTGTCCGATTTTAACCAAAACTGGAATGTGTCAAAGATTTTAGTAAAAAAAATCAGATTTAATGAAAATCCGTTCGGCATTCTCACACTAGTACATGTGAAGAGACGGGTGAACAGACAGACATGGTGAAGCGAATAGGAGAATTTTTTTGTAGTTTTTAGTTGCAAATGCTTTTAATTAAATATCAGTATTATTACTTATCAACCAGCAGAGTAACTGATACTAATTAATGGAACTGGGGTATAAAGCATCACCGACGTGCAGGGTAGAAGTTGTAGAAGTAAGAATGGTAGCATCAATCGACGTAGCAGCACAGCGTTACAAAATGTTTATAACAGAATTACGTGCAACTATTGTTTCAAGACAGTTAACCAAAATTATAGGCAGCAGCAGCGTATCCAGTTTCGTGACACTGTCTAACATTTTAGAAACGAGTATAAATAGAACGAAATCTATGGAACACGTCGTTGATAAGCTTATAGTCGCTCCGCTGATGGAGAAATCCGAATGTTCACAAAAAATGGAATCGGGTTAATCAGAGTCAGCTGAATTCAGTTCACATCCGGTTTATTTAGAATACTTTCGTATTATCATCCCATCTACGTCTAGATACCCTTAGTAGTCTCTTTTATTCATAATTTTCAATTAAATTTTGTGTGTATTCTTGGTTCGTTATAGAAAATTGTTCAAGTGTCGTGGTTACAGGACATCGGACGGCAGGATAAACTGTGAGCGACGGCTCTGATAGGAAATAGAATTAAGAATCGTGACATAGTTTAAGACACCATACAGACATTTTCTTGGAAGGGTTGAGGAAAACTACGAAAACCCTTCAGTCAGGATAGCAGACATCGGGACCGAGACATGCACGAAAGCTCTCAAATACGAAGTGCCAACAGCTGCTTGTGACGCAGATTATAAATTCCTTAACATTCTTTATTGCAGAGTTGTGTCCGGACATTACACAGTTTTGCTGATACACATTTTTTGGTTACTCAGCGTTGATTCCTTTAAAAAAGAAAACAACACCACTCGTTGCGAATAATAATTTTTCAAAGTTCGGTCCTGAAACATATTTTCAGATTAAAAATATCACACGGGCCTAGCACGCCTCAGGATAAACAAATAGTTTACACAACGAGAACGAAATATTTTCAGTCTCACGTTTGACAAACACCGAAGGCACAGAACAGACACGTTCGTGTTTTTAATAAACTCTAAATTCTGTCTTTGTGATTGTCATAAGTCACTTAGCCATAGTTTAATACATCGCCTAATTCTCTGTTTTGTAGGTACAGCGTTGCTCAAAGCCGTTGAAAAGAAAATCCCGACATTTAAACTTTTAATGAGTCAATTCAACCAAGCACACGTTTCGGGTCGCGGCCATTCCATTCTGTTTCTACATTTAGACACATACAGAGGACACTTACATGAGTGAGATTTTAGGTTCTTTACTGTCCTTCCTTAACATTCTAATCGCTACTAATGATTACGATACAGGGACATTAAGAAATGAATTGTTCCTGTGCTCCTTTGACGAGTGCAGCACCAACAAAATAAAAAAAACGGTACTAATTTTTAGGGTCAGACGTGTATTATGTGGACTCGGACAGGAACACGCCAGTCCAACCTACGTTTTATCAGTCCTGATGGAACAAAACAATTCATAACCACCACCCACACGAGTGCTTTGCCAAGTACCAAGTGGACTTACCGAACCGCAGTACATCCCTCTCCTGGTCCTTATGGATGCTGTGGTAAGGTCAAAGGTCAAAAATAGCAGCAAGTCGGAGGGAGGGGGTGGCTTCAAGTTTTTTTATTCACTTCTCCCCCATTAGTCTTCCTAGTTCTGTCTTGGTCCCACATTCAGTCTAGTTTCAGTCTTATTTCGCTTAAATTCTAACAATTCGTTACTGCAGGCGAAACAGAAGAGAACACTCCAAAGTGTTAGTACTTGAGTCCAACAAAATGAATTAAGTTTTGTTCCAGCCACATTCACGTGATATGGAAGTCTATGTACGTACGACTAACAACAAACTAAACAGACGATTAAGTGGCAAAATATACGTGTCTCAATGACGTCAGTATTTTCTTCAGTGCATCGTGCTTTAAAACTGATTTCGCAACGAGCAGCACATGGCCCTCGCAATATTATTATGCGGCCCGTCACATAATTTGGGAATTAACCAATGCGAAAAGGGAAAAAAAAAATTCTGGTCCTAAAAATAGAAGGCATTACATACACACATAAAAATATATTTTCTAATCGTAAATGCAAAAACTCGCTAAAAATATTTTAATTAAACAAATACAAAATTTGTAAATGAAGTCCTAGAACATGAAAATCGCGTTAGTGTGCAAAGTACAGTGTTTCGTTGTTCAAAACATATAAAACTTAAGGCAACAAAATTAAAATTTATGTGATATCAATAACTGAGGTTTGAGAAAATTAACAATGACTTGAAATCAGAATTGTCTGAAAGCTAACAAATAACATCCTTACTATAAAGGAAGTTGCATGGACAAAAACAACTATTATTCGTTTTAAAGCGAACATCAGATATATTCTCTAAGTTAAAGAAATTCAGTTTAATTTACTGTCCACGTTGTTTATTTTCGGCGGTCGTCGACTGAGATATGAACAGCCAATGGGGCCCCTGGTCTTCAAAATGTTCTCATACTTCTCTTATGTTTTTTAAAAGAGCTTC
This sequence comes from Zootermopsis nevadensis, assembly GCF_977971745.1. Taxonomy (NCBI): domain Eukaryota; kingdom Metazoa; phylum Arthropoda; class Insecta; order Blattodea; family Termopsidae; genus Zootermopsis; species Zootermopsis nevadensis. The sequence continues at coordinate 5,958,672 of NW_028259149.1, read as the reverse complement.
AGGGCAAGTTAACGTTTCACTTTAACACTCAGTAAATTGCTAACAGTTCTGTCTTACACCGACACCTGTAATTCGTTTCGAAACTCTGAAGGCATTGTGTGTGTGCAATATACAGTATGACAAGAGAGGGAAAACATTTGTGTTCTATTCTAACAAGTTGAATATACGCTGCATAGGCAAAGTGTTTCTTTCAAGATTCATCTCCGCAATTCGCGAACTCACTCTCTCTGCGAATGTGAGAATTAAGACACGTTGCAGTGAAAGGGCTCAGGGCGAACTACAAATATATTAATTTTCTTTGAACATGCTGTACGCGTTGCTTTGAATGTATACATATTCTCACTTAATACTGAATTATTAAACTTTGTGTCACCGAAATAATATACGATGAGTGAAAGTGTCTTTTAACAGACTATTTGGCTTCAATGATAGAACGTTCTTGTGAAGTAAAAGAACAGATTGCGAATGTCTTTTCCTCAAAACTTAAAACGTCTTAGCTCCATTCATTAATGTCCATCGTCACCAACTTTAGAAATCAATTCAAAGGATGGCTGAAGCTCACCATTTTATTTAAATGTAGGAAACCGTGTCTACAATCAGACCTACACACGTTAGAAGAATCTAAAACTAACAGGATAATTCAAGTAATTAAAACTAGAAATTCGATAAATATCATTTAGTAATAATTAATAATAAAGATAAACATGTACTCCGTTATTAAACGGAACAATTCCAATCGACCTGTAGGCCCTAACTGTAAGTGTTGTCAGGGTCAATATGTAATGATTTCACCCCGATGATGGAAACGGTAACTTTATACGAAACTTCGCAATACAGCCCACATGTACACTTCTGGCAAATGCACTGCAGACATTACGCCAACTTATGCTATTTAAATGCGTTGATATCTTTCACTTACCACACTGTAGGCCTGTCGCGGGTCACACCTGAAACACGGAACCAAATTATGAAAAAGCAACCTTTAGCATAGGGAACCAATATAGAGTTTTTGATATTGGGGTTTGAGGTAAACATTTAGGCTCATTATTCATTCTTAAGTTCTTTTAGCGATGTTTTTAAAATCCGTCTTAATGTTATCCTCCAATCTCCTTCATAGCCACTTTCCGAAGTAGTTATGAGAAAAAATTGTATTGTTTGTAAAGTCCACCATAGTTTCTTAAATTTCACTGCTCTAACAATACCTGGTGACCTGTTAGGTTTCAAACATAATACATAATTGAACCAGCGTAATCCGTTCAGTGTGGAGTCCGATTACGGACAGGGTGACACGGGTTCGATCCCTGACCGGGGTAAAGGACTTTTTCGTCTAGCCTCTGCGTCCAGACAGGCTCTGGAGCCCACCGAGTCTCCTATCCAGTGAGTAATGGGGGGGGGGGGGTCGTTTCCCAGGGGTTAAAGCGGCAGAGACGTGACGCTGACTACTCACCCAATCTAGTGCTGACATCGTTGACGAATACCTCTTCTCCCAAGCGCCACCATGGCGTACAGTGGGACAGATTTACTTTACTTAGGAAGACAAAATTTCCAGACTGATCAATACCAAAGATTTCACTCCTTCAGTAAGTTAATAAATTACCTGTACTTTATAAAACCCAAAAGTTTATTAGATTACTCTATTTTAACAAGTGTTTCCGTGGTTCCAATCCTGATCCTATTTTTGTTCAGTTTTAATATATCCTCCCATCTACGACTAGGTCTTCAACGTGGATTTTTTATTCAGGATCTCAGACCAAAATTTTCTATATATTTTTCATCTCCGTCATTCGTCGTACATATCCAGCAGATCTTATCATCGTGGATTTGACGATTAATCACTCATAGGTTAATCGCATTTTACTTACAAAAGCCTGCAAAAGGTTATAGCAAGATTAACGATCCCTGTCGCCTGATAATAAGCTTGTTGGCATTAACTTAATGCTTTAGGTGTTTTATGACCTAGTTAAGTAAACAAGCGATTACTTCCTTCAATGACTTCATTACGCAGACCCTACAACCTTCGCTGGATCCACTAACTACTCGTATTGAGATCGAGCTTATGATTTTCATTCTAAACCATCACTTGAAAACTACATTTCAATAGAATTTTACACGCTTCAAAAATCAACACAGACTCACAACTTAAGCGCGAAATGCTGTAAGTGTTCTTACGGCTGCAAACAGTAAAGCCTGGGACAATTAATAAAATGTCACTGTGTAATTTTCAGCCAAACATAGTTCAAAGTGATGTTATAAAATAAAACCTTGTTATCATTTTTCGCTACACTTGCTGGCGCCGGAATTGAAATTCCCATTTGTAACAAGCGACGTCTAACGCCTACGGATTGTGTCACAATGGCGTGTCGTCACTGTAGAACGCCTACGTATATGAATATTAAGGAAACTACAAATCGGAATACTAAGTGAAATGCAAAATACAGTAAAACTTGTTAAAAAACGGGGATTATGTCGGAAATATTTATGGTCCAGAGAATATACGAATGTCTTGAAAGAAAAATCTGCAAAACGTTGTACGCCTAATAGCCTATAACGTAAGGCAGGAAATGAATAATTTGGCATTATTCCACAATTTAAAGTATGAATATGGGTATCTTGTACGTTGTCGCGCCGTATAGTCTGGTGGAATTTACCGACGTTTCAGAGATGCTTACTGCCTCCAACATCGGAGTAAATATGTAGAAATATAGTTTTCTCTGTATTCGCTTCTAGATGAACTTTATTATGGGTATCTAACAGTGAATCAGTGAATCAAGCGATCTGGGCATGAACATTGAATGGGCGGGTCAATACATACACAAAGAATTCTTTTAGGCAATTCTCTTACAAAGCGATCACTTGGAAGACGAAGAAAGAAACTGAGTATAATATTAGAATGTATCTTGTGAAAAGGAGTTACATTGAATGAGCGTAAATGGAACTGACTTAGGATCGTGTACCTATGGCGGGATTCAGCATTAGTGATATTAATGCTTATGATAGCAGAGCATTAGTTATGCAAGGGGGACAGTACAATCCACGGTCTACTACAATTTCTCTTTAATATTTCACAGAATGTAAAGATATACATGAAACGTGACACCCACTGACACACACCTTTACTTTAAGCTCGATATTATCAAAGAAATGTGTGAAATGGGACACGCGGAATCTCCTCGAGTGAACCCTTGTTTGGCAAACGACCCTATATTATTACACCGTGGGTGCCAAAGATCGGATGTCTACAGAAAGACTTTGGAAGAACAGCAGAACAGTAGGAGCAAAAAGAAAACCACGGAGATAAATTAGGGACACTTCATTTCGGGGAAAGCGGGGAGAAAAGGCATTAATGTGACGGTTCCCAGACCAACGTTCAGAGGTTTCTGAAATGTCGGTAAACTTCTACCAAACTACACGGCGTAAAAACCCAGAAGACAGAAATCTTCATACTCATCGCCGTGAAAACCTACACTGTAATAATTTATTTAAAATTAAAGTTTATAACAATTATACGTGTTGCGAAATGGAGCTGTTGAATTAACAAAAGCCATTCACTGAAAAAAGAAATAAACTATGTACGTTCATGAATATGTAGTCAAGCAATAAAGGATGTATTTTCACTGAATAAATAGCAAATGGACAAAAATATTCCACAGTCAACTGTGATTTAACTGTACATGAATGAACGGGTTATTATGTACAGCAACTGATCTGTTCATGTAAGTGTATATGGCGTGGCACATTCGTCTAATATATGAGTTTGTCGGTTTTATATCACGGTGCATTAGACTTGACCATTATGTTGTCTTAACTTTAATTGATGATGTATTCGAGGCCGCAGATCGTGAGAGGGAACATGGCACATACATCTAGTAGTAACTAATTTCCAGCGATTCGGAAAAGCTTTACACTCCTCTGAATCATTCAATCGACCTCCAAGTTATGTCCCATATATCATCGTTACGAACTCACACCCATACACGTAATTGAGGTCGCCGTGGCACCTCGATAACTTATCCTACATATGAGAGAGGCAGTTCGCCTACGTCACAGGCGCCTCGCTTGTCTAGAAAACTCATAGCAGTTCAACAGGACGGAAAGGAAGAAGAAAGTGGTCACAACACCAAACAATTGTGTGTTGTTTAACGATGTGATAAGGAACTAATTTTATTCACAGTCTGTAAAAATATAGCACAAATATTGTGTTATTATTGTCTACACCGCTCAATAAGAAAAGTCATAATAGGATTTCAGATCTTGTATGATGACATTTTCTCTAGCCACTAAGTGCCCTGTGGCTCGAAGTGATGAAAACATTAAAGTAAGACCAACGATTGTGAAGAACGAGTAATAGCAATTAAGAACCCCGGTGCTAAATATTATTATAAAGTGCATGGTCCATAAAACATTACTCTTATTTAGAACACAAAACAGTTCAGAATTAAAAAAAAGACATTAAGAAGCAGTACTTATCGACAATTTACTCATTAACCCTTGGTCATACACCTCATTTTGTATCCTCAAAATACATAAATAAAATACATTTCAAATTTTCAACCAAAAACTCGGATCAGCAGTTATTACTGCTGCTTCTTTTACATTTCAACAAAAACCTATCATTAGATGTTATGGAATTTATACATCCTTAAATAAGTTACAAAATTAGTCATTCTGAATCTGTGCGAAGATACAAATACACATCAGTCACAATGAATGACAATGTCCGAGATCCAAACTCTGAACCTCTCAAATATAAAACTTTCAACTACTAGCATTATACAGAAAATGCGTGTAAAAAGTAAAGCTCATCCTCTACACGCCATGTAGGCGCTTTGGGGGGAGTGATGATATAGCTTCTACTCATTCTTAACATCGGCGCTAAATAGGGGTGAGTGGTCAGCGTCACCATTACACCACGCTTTACCCCGAGAAAGAACCTCAGTACCCATTTAACGGGTGTTGAGTGGGCCCCAGACTGGGTCTGGACGCAGAGGCTAGGTGAAAAATACTCTGCCTTTGTTAGAGATCGAACCCCGGTTGTCCAAGCCGTAGTCATTATACTGACTGAGCTACCCGGCTGCTAACAAACGATGCACGACACAAGTTAAAATTATGTGTTTCAGATATTTGCAGTTTCCTGTACAGCAGCATCAGTCAATACCTTACAGTGACAAGAGACTGGATCAAACTTGCGAGTTATATAATCCATGACAGTTTTATCTGTTTGCATTGTTCCAACTGTGCTACTAACTTCCATACTGCGCTCAGTTGCTGCAAGGCAAAATTACGAAACTGAATACGATTAAAGTTTTATGTGTGTGTGCCATATACATTTGCAGTTCTCTGCGAAGCAGAGTTGTTTCGAATTATACTGAACACAATGTGTGAGATGCGGGATGTATAAGTTACTCAGTTGTAAGTACTGAAAATGAAGGTATATTGTGCAGTTTGAAGTTTTCTTGCTTGTTATTTATAATTTACTTACGTTAAAGCAGGACTTCCTAAGCGGAGGCCCGAGGCAATATTTATGTTGGTCCAAAAATTCTAGTTAGCGTCCTTTCAAGTATTTCACCAAACTGACGAAAGTTATTCTAAAAGTAATAATTATTCTGATTTGATTTTTTTATTTAGCGACTAAATAGTATGTGACAATATTACTATAATATGATCTAGATACGAAACTGATGAAAACCACGAAAAACCTCAGTCACAACAGCCAGTCTTCGGGCCGAAAATTGAACCTGGGACCTCCTGAATACGAAGCAGAAGTGATACCACTCGACCACGACGATCGATAAAGAAATCATGTCTGCCATAAAGTAAAGAGAAAAGTCGAACTACGGCAATGACTTTTCGGTGTTAAAAGAAGCACGAATGACTCCGACAAGTTTAAATCATTTTTAAATTCAACTATCCGTAGCTCCTTAACCGTTGAGAGTAGAACCTGTGTTCATATAACATGACTGGGACTGACGTCAAAAATAATATCCTGAAGTACTGACAAAAAGTCATAGGTCACCCTGCATATAACCCAATTAGGCTTAGTTCTCTCAAGTGAATCCCCTCCTTAATATTTTTCAGATTAAAGTTTTGAATGAATTTATCTTCTCTATATTTGATTCACGTCCGTTCCATTTTGATTAATCGCCCAAACAAATCTGGTGAAAAATACAAATTACTAATCTCCTCGTTATTCAATTTTTTAAACCATCCCTATTACACAACAAACGTAGTTTTGTATCAAAGGATCAAAATTAAATTACCAGAGCAGTTTCTGACGAATATATATTTTAATTAAAGAGAGAGCGTGTTTCACAAACAACACCTCTAAAAACACTAAACTCATATGCCTTTACTACGAGTCCAGCCAAGTGCAGGGTCAAAGGTGAAGCTCCAAGTCTCGTTTCGAAGGTATGATAATTTTCTGCCTGGTCAATCCTAACACACACCTCGCGGGCCGGTGACAGATGAGAGCGGAACGACTGTGGCATGGTCATTAACAGTGGAGACAGAAGAGCTCGGAGAGAACCGTGCTTCAGAGCCATTCCAACCACAACGAATCTCACATGAAATAATAACCTGGGAATTCCAGTACATGTCCCCATTTCGGTTGAAACACGTCAAAACCACAGGCCTCTTTACCAGTCTTAGCAAGTAGACCGACCTTCGTTATTGAACACAACATTCTATACGATCTATAAAATGTTTGAATTTAACTAACATTGAGACCGTTTTTGTCTGTCATCCGTATACATGCTTCATCCTCACCGATTTGATCACCGAATAATGTCTGATGAGTACAAAGCACGGAACTTCACGTGTGTATGTAGGCTTAAGCATATTCTACTCAGCGCCTCGTGCTCAATCACCGAGGCCTACAAAGCATGCTTTCACCAAGACGACAAGGCAACAGTTTACCCGACAGAAATTCTTACCAACCAACTCTCTAACGGGAAACAGAAACGCTAACCACTTATAAGCGGTGGCCCGTCTCGAATATGAAGCAGGAGTTACTGGGTAATTTGTATGCATGAGGTAGCCTATCGACAATAGAAAACTCGGGACATGGAGCGCCCTTAAACCAAAATGTGGAAACGATTTTACCTCAGTCTGCTGGCAATCAATTGCGAATGGGGCGATGTTCTTCGCGCTCAGTGGCATGTTAAAGTGTTGTGGACAATGCAAAGAGCTGTCACGTGAACCAACAGGCTGTTGCTGCTGCTGCTTATGATGATGGTGCTCTTATTGCATGGGTTGCCATGGTAACGTGTACCTGTAGGTTACATGTCATCCATCATTCAACAGTCCCCCAATCCCCCTTCTCCTATGACTCACCCATTCTGCATTAACCGCCAACCACACTTATGGACCAAGCATCAGACGTATCTTTATACGGAAAATTCATTGGTACACGCTGCTTATAGCACGGAAACAGAGATTCACACGGACAGACTCGCCATTAGCTTGTCTTCCTGACAGACAAAAAAGAATACAAAACAATATATTTGTAACTTCTTATACTTTTATTCAGTCACTTCTTAAACAACCTTGTTTCGCCGCCTATAATCAATACAATTTCTTAGAATTGTATTTAGACGTCTAACGACAGTATTACCATTGTGTAAAAAGTGACTGAATAAAATCATAAACGTTACAATACAAATGTAACAGGACGCTGCAACATAAAAATTACTATGGGCTTAGGGAAATGTCAAAAGTAAACCTTAGCAAAAATTATATAAATTAACAGCTATATTTATGCTTTATACCTATAAAAATGTTGGAAGCTAACAAAAGAACATTTAATAATGAAGTAAAAAAATACGTTTTTTCCAGAATGGTGGAAGAAAACAGAATGACAGACCAAAAACTTAATTAAGACATTAGAGAAGAACTGAAAATAAGATATCCATACAATGATAAAAATACAAAATTTAGTGGCTAGAAATTTTGAAAGTAATATCTAAAAACTGAATATTGAATGGTATGAACGGCCGAAAAATACACTTGTGTCCCGAAAAGATGAATACATATATTCAGTGAATTAAATAAAGACATGTTAATAAACCAAACCATTACATACGTCAGCATTGACACTTAGTGAATTAGCGAATGTAGGTGTTCAAAATGCCCACCGCTAGCTTCGTGGCACAGCTGACAGCGATGAACACAGTTTCTACTGTCCTGCATCATTTTGGGACACCCTGCAGATGGAAGCAGCAGTTTCATGCTTGTACTAGAACAGATCATTCTATAGTTTCTAATCCGTGACGAGATGATGATGGTACCTGATATATTTTATTAATTTGCAATAAATTATCTACAAAGACTTTGATGACTAAATATAGGGCCACAAGAAATAATGCAGTGACATATGTTATGCAACTGGAGGTTACTGTCTTCCTGGGCGTACAAAGGCAATATTGAATGTTACGTAGTTAACAGCGTCACCGACGGTTCTATTAATCTTGTCACAAGAACTGCATGTCTGGAGTTATTGGTTATAGACAGATTAAACGCAGTGGGGCAAGAGTATTTTGATTAAGGTATATTGGTTTAGTGTTTATTTGTCGACGCTGTCAGCAACTCTGACTATACAGCATCGAGTGATGATTAATGAATAATGAGTTTGAAAGGATATGGAAAGAAAGCGGTTTTGCAATATTTTAAGTTATGTGCGTATAGACACAGGGAAGTCCAAGAAGAATCTCAATCAGGATAGCTGGTCTCCAGGACGAGATTGAGTCCGAAGCCTCTCAAATACTAAGCAGGAGTGATAACCACTCGGTGAAATGCTGTTCCTAATACGGTCAACGAGTCTTCGTTTCAGAAGGAAATTGCTTTCTTCCGGGTTGTTGTGCCGTGTAGTTTGGTATAGTTTCTCCGACGTTTCAGAAGTGAACGGCGCAACATCCCAGAAGACAGCCATCTTCATAATTTCGTTTCCTATATAAGCTGTTTTCTGATAAATATGAACTATGATTAAATATCAGCGTAGAATAATGTCCACAGTGGACCGATTCGAACCACATTAAACTAGCTGAGTAACTTCAAACACAGTTTCAGCACGAAACGTAATTGAATTCCGATAGGTCACATAGGGGACAAAATACGATGTAATGACAGCCACGACGTTGCCAGTATGCCTTCTCTTTACGCACTTCATGCAAAAGAGACACACGGATCACGAGAGGTCTCTGGCGATGCCCCGAGATCCGCTCATATGGATTCTGTGCCATTAAGTGAAATACAAGCGGAAAATTACATTTCACTGGAGAACGCCTACTCACGTTTTCCAATTGCACTTCGTTATTTTGCATACCTCATTGACTTACTGCGTGTACAAATCCGTTTTTTTCCTCTATAGCTAATCCCGTAACAGATAATTATTTTTATTGTATTTCCTTGTTTATCATACAAAAATACGCTTTACACGGCACGGCTCAGTATCACACTTGATGTTATTTGTTTACGATAAATCATTAATTGAGAAATCTGATAATATTAGACTGAACTTCATGGATAGCTGAAGACAGCGTTCGGGACAGCAGACGTAGTTCGGAAAATGATATTAAAATGGATCTTAGGAACATAGAGTTGGAAGGTGTGAACTGGATTTATCTGGCTAAGGATTCGAACCAGTGGGTGGCACTTATGATCACTGTAATACGTTTTCTGGTTCCGTAAGGGACGGGGAAAGTACTATTTGCATCCCAGGGACTCTGCTACGTAGCGTTAGTTGGTTGGCTTGTTAGTACAGTAACGATTACAACACACAAAAATAAATTCTCCCGACAACGTTCTGTGTAGAATCCGAATACCTAATTTAATATAAATTCGTTCATTAGTATCGGAAATTAAATTTTATGGCAGACCAACATACTTCTGTCTTATTTTACAGACCTATACTTTATACATACTATTATTTAAATCTGTAATCCAGTGCTCAACTTGTATTTCGTTTCCCTGTGCATCACGTAAGACTTGAGAGTGATCCTTGAGTAAAACAGGACCCGCACCAGTGGTGTGACAGCAACTAAATGTTGCGTTAAATCAACCTATCAATAGACTTCATTTTGCCAGTAAAGTTTCATCTCAACAGTATTACAGTGATCTGAACCAAGTGCAAAAATAAGAAAAGAACTTCTTTGGATCAACACCTCAAACGTTAAAACAACATCAGCGTGTCGTACTTCTAGGGGTGAAAAGGGACAAAGTGGCGCTGAGGGGAGGGCGGGGACTCGTGATTAATTAAAGTTACTTGTCAATCGTCCCTACGCCCCCTCCTCCCAGCCACACGAGCATCAATAACAGCGAAAAACAACTCCTACGTAGACAACTGTCTGTTTTCCTCACACAACTGTCTTCATACAAACATACAGGATGATCCAAAATACACGCGTAAATGTTTCATTCGTTTCTCGATAACAGGTCCAATGCAACAAATTTATTGGTCATTTTATATCGATTTATACTAACTACTAATAAATGTGAAACACCCTATTATTACTACTACATTTTCACTACATGGAGTGGATCCAAATTTTAATATCACCTATGTCTTTCTTCATTCATATTTTAGAAAAAATTTCGTCTGCCAAATTCTGCCTTGAGACATCTTTTGTTTAACATTCACATTAATAACTTTTGTTCCTAATTTACCATTTCAGATTTATCTCTTTGCCGAAGATGGTAAGATAATTAATATCTAAATTGTGTTAAGTATTCTAAATTTTCAAAAACTGATACTGACTCGGCAATAAAGCTGTGCAGCAAAAATCATAATCTAAGTTATCGAAAGGTCTACTTGACAATTTTTAATAAAATGCCTGTATATACCTATATAAAATACAATTTAAAAGATAACGTTTCCCTGGAACAACCTTCTGGATACCTATAGCAGAAATGTTTACTGGAAGTTCTGAAGAAACTGTAAAAATAATCGCACAATTTACGGTATAAATAAATAAATACAAACAACACGAACCAAGAAATCATGGACGTCAACTGGATAGAAAATTTGTTGTGCAACTGTGGCCGAGAAGGGCCAAAAACGTCCTTTGCAGTTTGATGATGGTATAAAATTCCATCAAGTAGTGCCCGATACAAAAATCTATCCGATTACTGGTTGTCAGATAGTCCTGTAGCAAGAAACTTAATGTTCCAATCACGTCGCGTCTTCCCATTATATTCCCCAGCCTTTATGTAACTACATGAAGACTCTAATAGTTATAAACTTTACTCCATCAACCCCTTTCATCCCATTATACCCAGGAGTAGATAATGCGTTTTGTCTCTGTATAGCCCAGTAGATTTTATACTGTGAGAACAACAAGCAAGACAAAATTAATATCATGTCGATCTCAGCAAGATTGTTGTCACCACAGTGAGAAATTTGAAAGAAGTGACAAGATGCCACGGAGGTAATACTGGCATGAGTCCATTAATTAACACGACAATACAAAGGGTTCTGTCAGCTAATACTAAACAATCTGAAATGGCCGATATCCCAGTTTGCAGTGAAGTAATGAGTGCTAAGGAGTTCCAATAGACACTGCACATTTTGACAGTCTGAACATTTACTGTGTCTTGTTATAGCCTATGTAAAAATACAGAAAGTGATATCAAACGAGGAAGAAATATCTTCATCTCTTTAACTTCCTGTTTCGCCTTTAATTATGTTTCCGTTTTCGTTACGCAGCTTGAACATGAAAAGAGCTGAAATGTGTTATTTTCGATCTGTTTTTATGACAGTAAACAGTTTATGGCCACGTGTGTGTCACATGACTAACCAAGTTTCATTTATGACGCTAGATAGCGTAAGGTTCTATTTCATAAGTGCTGCTACCATTAGGCAGTGTTTTTAAAGCAGGAAAGGGATAAAGTAAAGGAAGAAAGGGTATAAGGAATGAAAAAGAAATCGTTTTCCGTTGAAATTCGACGGACCTTTTACATTAGAATGTACAATTTTGTACAAGTTAAAATTATCGCAGGCGTTCAAGAAGTCAGACAGTTGTGCATGATGTTTATTGTCCTTCACGAATAGTAAGTGCTCCGATATAAAATCCCACTAAGGACAGCACAGTACGTTTACTAAAATATGTTATAACATTATAGAACAGAGTGGATAAGGAACAAATAAAATTGGGATTTCAAGTTATTGCGTCAACTACTATGCTTTCGGTCTTCTGGGATGTTGCGCCGCATAATCTGGTACAAATTGACCGCCGTTTCATAGGTGCTTACTGCCCTCATCATCAGAACCACCACCCTAATGAAATGACATTCAATTTCTAGCAGGCCACACGGAACAACAACCCAGGAGACAGCCATCTTCAAACCAAACGTGTTTCGGGAGTAACTATGAGGCAGAAATAGCCAACAGGTGTCTTGGGCGAACTGCCGAGAAGTATTGATTGCTTCCCTGGCGAAGAGGCCTCTCAAGGCCTGCCCTTGTACAGTACAGAATCTTCGGGCCATCTTATTAAGCTAGCATCGGCTGGTCCGCAAGTCATATGTGGGCCGCTTAATACGAGGTGTACCACAGTTTTTCAGGCAGCTTACTTACTGCTCACTGTTGCAGATATAACAGTCTTACACGATATGTAGCAATTTCTCATAAAGTTTTTGTAAGCATGGTAACGTAGAATAAGACTGAGGGTTCATAATATTGCATTTCCTCACGCAAGACCTAACTTCTGGACCAGGATTTTACACTGTAAGAGCCCCTTATACTAAATTTCACATTAACATCCAGTAGTAGTTTCGGAAAGTAAGCATATAGATGGGCATACATAACATATCCCCATTATACGCTCAATGTATGCGCCTTGTGCAAATAACTTGTAAATGAATACTACGACAGTTCCTGGGTATACATTTTTAAGTGATTTAATAGATGTAAGTTGTAATTTTAGACACCTTTAGACACAGACGGAATTAAATCCGGGCGCCTCAAGTTATAAACAAATTGCAGAAGTCGACTTGTTTTATTGCTTCAGAAGTAGCTGGAAACTGCTGCCATAGCAGAGTTGGAAGTTTGGTGATAAAAAACACTCAAAAGCACAAGACTTTGTAACTTCCCTAACAATGTAATGGCTGCAGGTGAAAAGGTCAAAAGCATTACAATTACTGTGTTAGACTCCGAATATACGCTATTCATTCATGAAACTAATGCCTATTCTGTTAGAATTTTAAATGTCATTCAGTTTAAGTTTCTTCGAGAAATATTTTATTCGCGATGAGATATCAGGTTCTCAAGGCGGCGAGAATGAAGATGACTGTCTTCTGAAATGTTATGCCGTGTAGTCTGGTAGAAGTTTACTGCCTCCATCATCAGGGCGAGCACCTCTGAAACGTGGGTAAACTTCCACCAAACTACACGGCGCAATTCAATAAAAACTTCGTTCGCGTTGAATGATGCACATGTTCACACAGTGCCAATGTTTTATCTCCATTTCCCTTTAAGATAAATGTCGATTTAAAACTTTCAGCAATATGTCTTAAAAGTATAAAGCGACTCTTTATGGCGAAGAATCATAAATGGTCTATTAATAGCATGACAGGGACTGGTTTAGAGTTCACTTTTACATCGTTAGTGTTTAACACCAGTGCTTTAGATAAAATGGCTGCTGTAATTCAGAGTTCTGATCGGATCGGAAAATCAGATTTTATGCTAAGGCTACTCAAAGCTTCTAATTAGAAAAAATAATAGGTAAGTCCATTCTGAAGCAAAATAAAATAAAAGTTTCCGAAACACTGCGTTCTGTTCTGAACAGCAGACAAAGCCCAAAAACACAGTTACGATAACTGTAATGCAAATTCAGATATCTTCGACTTCAGAACTAAAATGACATTCAAATTCTGCAAGGGACGCAGTTTTATTTATTAAGAGTTAAGTAATACGGCGGCTCTGCGAAACTTTTATTTTAAATGTAGCAGGTTTAAAGCTGATATCGTGAAAGTTAATCACTGAATTCGTTACACAATAAATTTATAATTCTTGGTAGCTGCAAAGTACAGAGCGAAGTATCTGAGGACAACAGGTGTCAATAAACACATCTCAGAACGTCGTATAAATCCCTAGACTGCAGTTTGCTTCTTTCAAGCATGCCTAATTTTAAACAAATTGCCACTAATAAGGTTCTATGCTAATATTATAATTAATTGGACGTCAAATCCCTACGGGCTTTAAATTATATTTCTAATTTAATATGATGCTCAGCGCATGAGATCTTTACAGAGTAGTTAAATATAAGACTTTATAATTACAGATGACCTACATTCAACCCTCGGTGGAGACAGCTAAACCAAGCTCACTACATGTATTTCAGGAAATGTGTTTCCATGGAGATTAATGCAAGTATATAGGGCCATTAAAAAGGAAAGGAAAGGAAAAAAAGGGGAAAAAAAGAGACACGAGTGAAGCACAGGAGCTATCAGCATAACAAAATTATGCCTTCGAACTTACCAGCAAAGTGAGTCGAGCTCGGTGAATATTGAAATGCTGCCCCTTTCATTCAGTCGTGACGTAGGAATGCGCTTCTGTATAATGTTAGCAGTTAAATGTCGTGCAGAACACGTACTCTGTTCTAAAGAGTACAAGTATAAGGATCGTCTAAACATTTTCCCGCTCCCTCTTCTACAGTTTTAATTATCTAAGGAAGCCATTTTATAAATATATTACACTATTATATTTCTGACTTCTTGTGTTTCATCACACAACAATAATAATAAATTTATTAACAAAGATGAATATTGTTGAGCAACATGGTTCGGTATTGTAGACTACATTATCGGCAAGATTTTATATCACAACAGGAAGAAATTCGTGAAATAGGGCATTATATAATTTCGATTAATTCTGAAAACGCGATTATCTACAATTTCAGGTTCTCACGTTAGCTACTAAGAAGATTACTGTTGTTGCGTCGTATAGTCTCACAGAAGTTAACCGACGTTTTAGTGTTACTTGCTGCCTCCATCATTAGAGCAATCTGCTAATCTTTTAAACACCAGTTAACTTCTACCAGACTACACGGTGCATCAAACCCAGAAAGTACCCATCTTCATGACTTTATGTGCAAGTGTGTGTTGAAATTTCGGGCACAGTAACAGTGACTTCAGTTAAAATAGAAGGTATTTCTAAAAATAAAACAATGTATTTACAGTAATTGCCACATCCCACTCTCTCCCAGATTTCCGCAAAAATTGATCTTGCGAAGTTAGCAAGCCAGCATTAAATTTGGGCAATGGACACCAGACGACACATAGAAAGCCTCCGAAATAACCATATCCAAGGAGCAGAGTCCTCCTAAACAAGCTACTAGTCCCTCAGCTAGCCAGAAAATCACAATTTAAATAAAATTTGAAAATTCGTTGTTGTGTTCACAACAGCCCACCACTAGAACGTATCCTGACCCAGATTAATCGAATCCATATCCCAAACTCGATTCCCTAACATCCATATTAATAACATCCTCCCTTCTACGTCTAGGTTTTTCGAATGGTTTCTTCCAACCGAAATTTTGTAAGCTATTCTCATCTCCCCATGTGCGCTACATGTCCTGCCCATCTGATCCTTGTTGATTTCATCATCCTAATGGTAACACTTGAGTACAACTCCTCCTCCAACAGTTCGTCTCTCTTAGGTCAAAATATTTTCCTAAGCACCCTTTTCTCAAACATCTTTCTCCCCTTTTCTTCCCTTAGGTGAGAGAAAAGGTTTCACACCTAACAAAACAAGCAAAATTATAGTTTTCTATATTTGAAACTTCACATTTTTAGACAGCAGTCTATGATCATTACAAGTGCAACCACTGTCTTGCACGCCTAAAAATCTTGTTAAGCACCAATTGTAGCCGATTGTCTTACGACACAAATTATTCTATCCTCATTGAAGCGATGTTAAATGAGTGGATTAGACAGATTCTGTTTGTTAAATTGACTGTGCGATGACGTCATTTACGAAGCAACTTAAGAGTGCAGCAAAGGCATAAGGGAACTGGTAGAACGTGAAAGGAAAATGTCGGTTTATTTAACGACGCCGTCAGTAGCTGAGAAAATACAGCGTCGAATGATAGGGTGATGAAATAAATAGAATATGGAAGTAAGCAGTTGTGGCCTAATTTAAGTTACTATCTATACATTTACCTGGAGGGGCTGAGGAAAGTCATGAAAACCCTCAGTCAAAATAGCTAGTCTCCGAGCCACAATTTGAATCCGATCCTCGTCATCGTCCTGATGATGGTGGCAGAAAGTTATAAACTATTCACACATGCCTTAGATGTTGTATTGTCCACATGCCAAAAATTGCTGCTACAAAATATCGTTCTCACTATGGCGTTTACCACAAACTTTAAAGTTGCTTATATCATAAAAAAGTGGAAGAATAATTACAATGAAAGCGGAAAAATGTTTCGTAAAAAAGAACTTAGCTGAAGATACAAATCACCCATTCACGAGAACTTTTTTTCCAATTACTTGAAACCAATATTCCTGTACCTTACGAAATCCCTCCAGAAAAGGAGTATTTCAATTCCAATGCTGAAAGAGAATCATCATGAAGAGAGGGGACAGAGAAAAGCATCGGAGAAAAGAGATAGTATTTACAAGACCAAAAGCATTTACCTGACTTTCTATATCGTAACAATTTTAAAAGTAATTGCTGAGTACAAGAGTAAAGCACACGGAAAAAGCTATATTTCAATAAGATATAATAGATTATTTTGTTAATAAATCTACTTCCTCTAAATAGGGAAAATTTGGTCGAGTTACGTTTGGTTGAGTTAGTTTATTGACGCGCATGCGTAAACCATGCGCAATAGCGTCATTAAATTTCATCACTATCATACATAGCGTCGTTGGGATTAAGGTGCGTATAAAATTAAAAAGTATTTATGACTGTAATATTCGCCAGCGACACTGATTACCTCAACAACGACATAAGTTCCGTAAAAGTTTCTACAAAATTTCTAAATGCGTTACATAGTTGCTGAATGCGTACACACACATAAAATTGCTGCAGTTAACTTACGTTTTGATAGCTTCTGTTTTAACAATCTGTTATTGTCTCTTCAACTAATTGTAAATCTCGAAGTCGCGCATAACAAATTTATGAAAGTGATTAAAATTAGTTTATTTTCTCACTTCCTGCAGACACTAAAGTGACTCAATTCAGCTTTATGTGACAGAACCTTCGCGTTACACATCTTCCTATACAGGAATAAAGCAGATTTTTACGATCTATTACGTTGATACTGATAATTATGGATCAACTTTTCACAGCAAACATTAGAATACGAAACACATTGCACTGGAGGTGAAAATATTGCTTCAGGGAACATACATTTAGCAATTATAAATTTAAAATTAACGATTTCATAAATAACTATTTTGTACACTTCAATGTGAATATGACTATTTGAGAAAAACAAGTTTATGCACAAAAAACACAGACACATGTCTTTGTTGAGCGTCGTGACCCACAGGGTTAGTTCACGTCCGCAACGGTTCCGTATATTCAATCGGAATTTATAAATTTGACAAAGGAATAACGCTTGCAAAACACGAAATTAAGAAAGGTAGGACGCTTTAAGCAGCAAACAGCCACAATGTCTGTCGCTCAGAGGACAGGAAACTTAATTAGTTATATGCCTTTCAAAGGACAAAGGACACATATTACCAACTTTGGAAATATCTTCAAGCAGCTAAAAGGCAAAGATAATTGGTAAGAGGAGGGTCACGAAGACTCTTGTCAGTATAATGACACTTGAACCGGGAATACAACCAACTCATAAAACATCGTGAAAATTAAATTTTTCTTATAAAATAGACAGTATTCGTTATAATTGGACAACGGTGTGCAGCTCCTCTTATATTTTATTGCTATTCGAAATATCAAATGCAAATGACGACGAAATGCGTGTCTGTTACGTGGGAACATATTACGGACACACAAACTTGAGCTCAGCAGTTTGTCACCTGCACCCTACCTTGTTAACAGACACGTGCTGTGCACTGTGTAGATAATTTACGTGTTCTCTTGTTAGTGAAATACATATAAAATTTATCACAAAACTTTGTGACATGTGATACTTCGCTTTTTGGGCTTGAGTCGCATTCGAACAGGCTCACACCCGGAGGCCGAGCCGAATTTATACTCTGAATTTCAACCGCAGGACCTTAGGGACAAAAATTCGTGAGGGATCATTGAAATACACTGTAATTTTTATATTGAGTCACTTTCAGTCTTTGCGACTGGAGATGATTACTATAATTTGGTTCAGAAACTTTCATCTTCCCATGTCGCATGTAAGAAGCTAGACTAATCACACTTCACTCCATGATCAGCCAAGTAAGGAGTCACAGATGAAGTCCCTAACGTCAGGCAGACGACACTTTAACGTGCTGCTTGCTTAGTGCAGTCGCCAACCTCGCAAGGCGGTGACAGGTCAGAGTGGAACAATGGTGAAATAATGAACTGCAGGGGAAAGCCGGCGAAATTGGACAAAAAGCTGTTCCACTACCACTCCATCTACTACAAATTTCATCTGAAGTCACCCGGGATTGAATCCGGGTCTCTGCGGTGAGGAGCCTGCGCCTAGCGCCTACCTATCCACCCACCCATCCATCCATCCATCCATCCATCCATCCATCCATCCATCCATCCATCCATCCATCCAACCATCCATCCATCCATCCATCCATCCATCCATCCATCCATCCATCCATCCATCCATCCTTTCATCCATCCATCCATCCATCCATCCATCTATCTATTGTTGATTTAACGACGCTATTTCAATAGTCCAGACTACATGTCTTTGAATGAGAGTGAGTAATGAATTGGGAAGGATGTGAAAGAAAGCGGTCGTGGCCTAAGTTAAGGTAATATCCTGGAATTTGCCTGGAGGGACTGAAAAAACTATGAGAAACCGCAGTCAGTAAAGCCGGTCACCGGGCCGAGATTTGAATCACCATCTGAACGCATAAGAGTAAGCACAATGTTACTTCCTTTCTATGTGTGTGAAACTTGATCCTCCTTATTAAGAGATGAAAGCAAACTGAGAGCATTTTATAACAGGGTCCTGAGGGAAATATCTGAAAGCCAAGAGAGAGGAAGTAACATGAAGATAGAGGAAAGTATATAATGAAAACCTTCACAAAATATTATTATGTTGATCAAATAAAGGGAGACGAAACGGGCAGGACACGCAGCACGCATGGAAAAGATGTGAAATGCATATGACATTTCAGTCTGAAGATAATATTAAAACTGATTTTAAGTAAACAGGTGTTAGGGTGGGGATAGTGTTGATTTGGCTAAATATGGTTCAGTGGTGGGAGTTTATGAACATTGCAACGAATATTCGAGTTCAAAAATAGAGCAAATGTCCTTGACATCTGAGTGATTAGTCAGTTTCTCACGTGATTGTGAGAAACGAGAACCCATCGACTTACGTTAACAGTTCTTGATATTTTTCATCTGGCGGCCCCACAGACGTCTTCAAATTCCCAGGAACCTATGACAATATTTGATTATCGATAAAAGTATATTTATTTACTTATTTAAACGAGCGCATCTGTTATGTTGGATAATGTGAATTTATTTAGTGAATTCTAAACACTTTCCTTTTGACGCATACCTGATAGCTGAGGAATTTAGCCTACTTTGAGTGCAGTCACTGCGTAAGAATGTCCGTGCTCATTTCTGGAGCAAAACTTAATTTCGTCGAAAAAGCTTCGCTTCCTCTGCAATACTTCACTTCCCCTATCAGGCGCCGGTGTAAACGCACCTTAATCGGCGACGGAAAATTTTTGTCTGCGACATTATTTAAGAAAAATGTTTATTTATTTCTGTTGAAATAAAAACCTGTCCTTATTTGACCCAATTTAATGTCTACAATGCATTTTTTAATAATTCTTATTTATTTTTGCTAGAAACAAAACATTTACCTCCTCTAACCGATCTTCTCTTAATATTTTAAATTGAAAAACATTCCTCTTGAGGCTTCTTTTTGCAACTAAAGGTAAAAACCTGATAGAATTCATATTGGTGTTTTATATACCAAGTCATACCGTGTGACTTATGCAAACGTTATAAAGTTGTATGAAGAAAAGGAAATTACTGTACAAAACTGAGAGTAAGGTAGTGGAAGTTAAACTAAAATCAAAGGAACAGAAAACATATAAAATGAAAGCACTGTAATCCAGCATCGATTTATAAAAGTCACATATAGAAGGCACTCGAAGAAACTGGTTTAGTTTCTTCAAAAATAAAATGGATTTAACTACAACTTGTTTGCTTTCTATTCCGCGTGGGACATAGGAACAATAGTTCAATGTGCCCGCTTAAGCGCATTAAAATATAATTTTAATTTCGCTGTCTTGAGGGTTGTTGCGCCATGTAGTCTGATAGAAGTTTGCCGACGTTTCAGTGGTTCACCCCTGGATATCGGGAAATCCAGACGACAGCCATGTATGTATGTGTATATATATATATACACACACACACATACAATCGCCGCTGTCAGAAACCTCAAATTTTAACTGTTATGCATATATTATTAATAATTTAACGGAAACTATTCAACTTGATCTATGGCACGTTCATTATACGACAGACCTATTACCATGAGCAAATTTCATTCCCTTTGATTCATTTAAGGCCAACGTTGTCTGGAGTAAATTTATTTTAAGGATATTTCGCCAGATTTTCATGTGAGATAAAGTTTGTATTAGATAAGAGTACACACATAAGCCGTCAAATAATAAAATAATGTGACCGTAAATGCGAATTTACAGCGGCGCCTAAGTACTGTCGATAAAAACGGAAATGCTAGTGAAGACTTCGTCTACTTGTTCATGCCACGCTGCGTGTAATGACTGGCCAACCGGCTGATTGCTATATCGTCGGTCTGACAGACAGATTGAATTATAAACCTCACTAACTGATACTCTGCATGTTCGCCGGCTCATTAAGCACATGTTGCGTTCATTAAGCATCTGACTGCATAGCTGCGTTGCTTCTGACCCAGGACTTGGTCTCAATTAATGCTACCTGCCCGCCTGACTTCCTCATTCCATCATAGAATTCCTGATTCTGTAAAAATATGGTTTGCATACACTTCCACTTCTTATATTTAACATTTCTTGAGAGATTCCGGCTGCCATATTACTTGGAATCTATAATAATCACTTTAGTAGAAATACCGAAATAATTGACAGATTAATGATGATATCATTTAAGTATAATTCTGTGAAATGGAGGACAGTAAATGGTTTTAACATTTTCATGAAAATGCACCTAAAATTAAACCGTCAACTTATATTCTGCTAGGAGCCTAAACTAGCCACCCCTCAGACTTCACCTCAACATTACTAGCTTGTTATGCATAAAATGTAAAACGGCGAACTCTACAGAAGAAAACATATTTTCCAGACCCATTCTTTGTAGCCAGTCCTAGTTAGTCCCTACCTGTGGGCCGGTCTACTGGATCCAAGAGATCCGGTGTCACCTGAAGTCGTCTTTCGAAACGCAGTGACTTTTAAGGTTGTAAGATTTTCCAAGACTTAAAAAAGCAAACGATTGATAAAGTCCAAACGAAATAAAATAGTAACGACATAAACACGCCAATCACTCTTAAATCAATAATAATCCGCGTTATTTAAAATCAATAAGGTCTGACAGACATACTTGCTAATCAATTGCTACAATGCTATAAACACGTTTTCTCGTATTAAGATAATCTGATTAAAATCTCTCATCTCTCTGACGCTGGGAATATTCTCAATGCGCAAGAAGATACTCTCTGTACACGTTTCAAAAATGTCGACGCTCACCCCAACCCTTCTAGGCAACCACTCCCGTTTCTCTCACAATGCATTTGCGTCATCGAGAAGACGGCGGCGCTATTTTGTATCTTAAAAGACGACGCCACGACGCGAGACGCCGCCCGGCCATGTTCCAATTTGCCTCCTTGACTCTTTTTCTTGTTACTTCTCGCCACTGTCCGCCCACTCGGTCTTGCAGTGTCATGCTCGCATAGGATAAGTCTCACTGTATCCCACGATATCAGACCTATTCATACAATTTTACTGACTTCTATATCCAAGCTTCTCTCAAGCGATCTAGGAGGCTTTGGTCTGCGTGTACCTATTTCCATGCGCAACCAGAGCAACGCTTATGGGACTCTTTGTTTCGGGATTTTGTTAACTTATTGAAAATGTATAGAATTTTATTATTTATTCTTCTGTTTTATCTACCGAGCTTTATCCAGGTCAGTGACGAATCTTGGTCTTGAAGTAAGATAGTGCTGAAACGAAATATTAAATCGTCCAACAACGGCACCACAACGATGACATATTTTAATAAAAATAATATTACTATGTTTCTGATGTGTTATATAGTAAACAATTCTTTTATTTTCTCCAATTTTATTAGTTTGCCAGCGCAATACCAGCCAGACCTGAGCATCCGCCATTGTCCCTAATTGAAATAAACGAGATAATTCAATACTGAAATAAAATACAAACCCTCTTTCTGCTGAGTAGGATTTGAGGGTCTCACGGCGGCAAATACAAAGACTACAACCCAAAGTACAGCCATCTTATTTTATTTTATTTTTCTGATTATTCGATTTTATTAACAGGTTTATAAGTTACATAACAACGCTCTGTCATTCACCAGGACATGTGTTCTCTTCCTTCCTTAAGTTCATCCTTAGTCGACATAACATATAGGCACGCCTTTATAGAATTGTGTGCCCGCTAGTAACTCACTACCATTGAAACTTTATAACAAATAATTTCGATTAAAATTATATATATAAAATTATTAGCGCCTGATAAAACAATTCTCATGCGGGGGGGGGGGGGGAATCGATTAGTTATTGAACGCTTAACCCCTGAAATTTTTATGCGAAGATCGATTTTAAAAGCTACCCTTAAAACGGCTGTCTTCTGGACTGTGTGCGCCGTGTAGCCTGGTAGAAGTATACGGACGTTTCAGAGGTCCTTGCTGCCTCCAACATCTGGGCAATCGCCCTCCAGACAGCCGTCTTGGTATTAGCCGCCGTAAAAACCTAAATATCACTCAATAAACCTCTACGAGGAGGCATCTGTTCGCTATATTCGGCTATTTGAAGCCCATCAAATCAAGAAAGCCAAGAAACTCTGTTCTTTACTCGTCGCCCTGAAAATGGAGGCAGCAAGCACCTCTGAAACGACCAGATTAAACGGTGCAACATCCCAGAAGATAGCCACTTTCAGAGAGCTACACTCGTCTTCCTCACTTGATTCAAGCACGAACCTCTGTCACACACCTCTGTTGTTTCCTTTGCCCCCTCCCCCCTCACCTCCACATCCAAACTGTAATTAGAATCTTGTTTGTCATCGCATCTTATCCTCGCAGTAAAATAAATCCATGTTAAAGAGGAAACTGACAAAGCAACCCGTGTTTAAAGTAATATTCAGAAAATGTATTCCGTGATATATTCCACGAATGTCTAGTAACTAAAGATATGCATTTAATCGGATCAGCCAAAGAAAATGAGAGAAAAAAATTACACGAATAAATTGGAGTTTCTTTTTAACTAGAAAGCATCCCCCGCATTTCTTTACAGAGGAACGGACGGAAAAGTTTCACGTCATGAAATATCCCACCAGTTTCAGAAGAATTCAGTTCAGCTTCTTTAAACATTTCTGTACTTTGTAGTTTGGATTGTAATCGAAGCTTAAGGAATGTCGACGTTATGTGTTCATTACCAAGCCTTCAATTTCTCTTAAAAAGCCTTATTAATATTCGGTCAAGAAATAAATGCTGTAGTGCCTAGTTAAACCGATTAGAATAACATATGGAACACATTCTGAAGACAGCACACAAGTCGTAATAATGCAGCGCCTTTTCAATTAAAATGTAAAAAAATGTACTTAAAAATAAGTAGGATTTGAGGTTTTCATCGCCTTGATGATGGAGGCAGGAAAGACCTCTGAAACGTCGGTAAACGTCTACGAGAATACACGGCGCCACAACCCAGAAGACAGCCATCTTCGAATTTAAATATAGTGTACATAAGCCATAATATTCTCCTCAGCATCCTGATTTAAAACACGCAGGGTCAATATGTAGTATGTATCTATTACTATGAACAGTAATTAATTTCAAAAGACCACTACCATTAACTAATTTTAAATAAAACCCACACAAGTGGCCACGCTGCAACCTAATACTGTATAAAGACAGGGACTGGTAAGCGAGGGACAGGGTGGGAGACAGTGGACTGAGCTGATGAAACCTGTGAGGCCTAGCATGTACGTTTTATTATGCACACAAAAAGGGGTATTAAGTTTGAATACATTAAGGTGAACATTAATTACTTAAACGTTAATTAAGCAAAGAATTAATAGAACAATCTATTGCGATCATATGCGTAAAATATCTGCTTAAAGATTCCATGTCGTGATTACGTATTGAAATTTAATGTTTGTGGAAAAAAGATTCGAGGTTTCACATTAGTTTTTTTTAGCTGTCAAAAACTGTCATCCGCTCTTGACTTCCTGTAAAGTTTCTACAAACATCAATCAACTTGTAGACCTGTGAGCTCTTGCATGTAACGATCTAGCAAGCTTCGTTCGCAGGACATAATTTGCCACTCGTCCTGTTGCTCTCCTGAACTCTCAACTACGCCGATAAAACGGGAAAACTTGAAGCAATACGCAATGAAAATAATTCGTGACAGAAAAGGTCTCATCATACGAGTAAATATACTATTTGTTGCCCCGAACGCCGTGTAAATATCCAACATGTAACACACATTTTTTAAGGAACTCCGATGTAATGTGCTTTCACTCAAAGTACTATGGATTGCCCCGAGGAATAGTATTTTCCACAGCATCTCTTCCAAGCTTGAATCAGGAAATTGCCAAGACTGAACGCCTTCAGGGGCCGCAACCATCCACACAGAAGAGCACACGACATTTGACTTTCTCGCTGCTGTATAAGAGGACTTTGAAATGCGAAGCAAGTAAATATCACACAGGAATCTTACATTTTTATTCACAAAATTTTATTTGGACAAATTATTTTATTGCAGTAGAACACCTGATTTAATTCAATTTTGCTTCAGAATAAATAACAAATGAAAATCAGATTTCTTTGCATAAGGACGTAAATAAACGTAACTGCATCTAGTTCGAATCAACAAAAGGTTCAACACTGGTAATGGGCTTATCAATGCCCATCACTGGGCAGCGCCATGAAAATATTTCCTTCAGCACCCACGATAATGTGATACTACCATTCCATTCTTGGTTTCCCAAGTGGACGTCTTCCAGGAGGTGCTCCCAGCATAATCTACGCATTCCTCACCCACTGCCAAAACAGCCACCTGCTCATTTAATACAGTGTCTCCGATTTCACTCTTCCAACACTGGGCAACCTGCATAATTAACGAAGGGGTCGTTCATGTTAACCCAGTTAACTTGCTTAAAAATGAAAATATAGTCCTCTGTCTTACTTTAGGAGTTTACTGGTACTCCATACATCGGAACACGGCAGACCAATGAGATGAAATGCATTGTTCGCCAGCTACAGCCAGCTAGACGTTGTTAGCCAGATGGTTGAGGCTTACATTCGCCGTGTTGACAAATGAAAGACAATTTAGTTTCTGTTATAGCCTAATTAAAACATTCATCTACAAGCATTTTCCAAGAGCAAATATTTACTACCCAGAATGCAAAGTGGGTTTCAGAATAGTTCTGGACGCAGTGGCGATGTAATAATTTCATAGCATTTGTTTAAGACGCCACTTTGACGCCACGTTTCTTAGAAGTTACCGCCTGTCGTTCAATATTCCTCCCACTGAAAAGACAAATAAGTGACTTACATGCGACATTCTGGCTACTGACTTCCCAGCCTCCGAGATACGTACTTATTATTATTATTTCTCCCTACTTCGTCTATTATTTCATTGAGATGTCGATGTTGATCTTCTGGGATTCAACACTGAAGTTAGAGGCACCATGTTCCTCCGAAATGTCGCTATGTACCCACAAGTCCACACGACGTTACAACCCAGAAGACAAACATCGACTTCTTCTTCTATTATATCTTGTTTTAAAATGGACGAATAAAAGGATAGATTATCCATTTACGAATGTAATATTCATACAAAGTGTGAAGAAGTGCCCTAATTTGTATAAAATGTAGCTTGTCAGAATGTCCAAGAAGAGGCATGGTTGACAACACGTGGGTAAGGAAATTAATTGTCCTAAGTTCTAGAGGGCTACATTTATATGTTTGGTAGCACGATACGAGAAGCGGGTTATTGTCATAGTAAAATTCTATTGTTCAGTATTTTTCCCGAGACGGATTTATAGAGAATAACTTCAACATTGTGGCAGAGGCCTAACTGTAAGTTAGATTTTTACCTGTGCCATTTATGAAGCTCTGAGTTTAGAATGAAAGTGTTCTGCTCCACTTTTCAAGAGACCAATAGTGATGAATGAAAAATTCATTGCAGTTCATAAAAATGGTTGTAGAATGGAAGAACAAACACCCTCACATTTATTGGATTTGACTGCGTCTTGACTTTTTTGTTTTTCGCGAAGAACGTATTTTACAGAGAGGCGTTCATCGCAAAAGAAATAAATTATAATTTAATTTTAAATTCTTCTTCTCTCCGGGATATTATTACATGGGCCACTCTTGTGATAAAGCATTCGTAACGCCTCCGCTGTGTAAACACAAGAAACTTGGAACAGTTGAATATCGACTTGTGCTAAACTAATTAAAGCAGTTGGCAGATTTAAAAAAAGAAGGAGGAGGAAACATGGAAATAGGAGAAGAAGATTGAAGCTTTAAAAAAAAGTTGTCTGTTACTCTTTTCAACAGATTTCAACATCACCTTGAATAAAACCAGAGGAATACATTTCAGTGTTGGGGGTCGGATACAGGAGAAGTCTTTCAGAATAGGAATCCACTATTACAACCTGACGTCTTACATTTCGCTTCGTTTCCACTGAACTGTGTAAACAACCCGCAGAACGTGCATATCTCTGTAACTCACACGAAAATGAACACCATTCTTATACTTGACTGGCTTGGAAGCTTTTTACGCGGATTCATGCATCGGCAATTTCGCAATATTACGTGAAAGTTCGTATCTAACTCGAAAGCAGAATCCTCCTTTCAAAACTAATAGTCGCTCAGTTAGTCAAGAAATCCCACAGATTTTATGGAACCTAAGGTTTTTTATCGTGTCCACAAGGGCCAGCACCTGTACCTATCCCGGCCAACATTAGTCCAGTTTCCTTATAATGCATTTTAAAATTATCCTCACATCTGCATTTGTTCTTTAAAGCGGTTTTGTCCCTTCAGATTTTTCGATTCTAATTATAAACCTATACATTCTTTTAATCTTCCATACGAAGTATACGGGAAACCCCCCCGCCCCAATCACGTCCTCCTTTATATGTTCGCCGTAATATTTGGTGAAGGGTGGAAACATCGTAAGCCACCTCCAGGCAGGCGTTGTTAGCCAGCTAGTTAAGGTTTCGGCTTATTCGGGTAATGAAGTATTCTTTTAACATTTTGGACACATGCAATGCAGAATTCGTACTGGAAAAGCACTAAAATTAAATTTATAACAGATGGCGAAGACCTATAAAGTCGATCAGTTTGTGCAAAAGTGCATTTCAAGAAGCGTGCCTGATGTGTACAAATTTGTAACCCAGAAGACCGCCTAGGTAAGTGATGCAATTTATTTCTTCACTCACCGAGAAAATGAGTAAACAAAAACAAAATGCTCTCAAGTGAATTTTTGTCTTTTTCATTTCGTAAAGAAAACTCAAGCTGCAATAATCCAGACCAGTAATTCGTAAGAGACGATATTTGTGGTTCTGATGTCAGTACGATGGGATCGCAACTCATGAAAATATTGAATATTTATTTAACAGTGTTTGCTCATATAAAACAGCGAGCAGCACATAGTACTTAAATTCTGATTATAGGAAAAACAACATAAATATGCCTTTATTCCGAGACCAGCCAAGCACCGGGCCATATACGAAGCCCCTCACTTAAAACAGAGTTTATGATAATGTGCTCCTTGGTTAGAGCTATCGCACACCTGGAGTGACTGCCGACGAGTGTGGTGCAAGATCAAATGATGATTAACAGGGAAACCGAGTAACTCAGAAGAATAATCTACTTCAGTGCCACTTCGTAAGCACGAGTCTTACATAAACGATTCTGGAATTGAACACTACATTAGTTTATTAATATGATTATGTCCCAAATACGACGTGTTTAATTTCGAAACGTGTCCCCATGGTTGCTATGAGCTAATTAATATGCGAAAACAACACTGTTCTGTAGATTATACTAACAAATACAAGAACAGGTAAATAAAAATTGTAACGTTTTTCGTTCTGAAATTTTCATCCTCCTGCTATGTCCTCTACCTTAGGTCAAAATATTTCCCTCAGCACTCTTATCAGACGCATTTATTATATATTTTAAATACATATAATGTCCTTTAATATTTCATCATATGTTCACTGGACTGAATAATGACTTACAACAGACCCTAAGATATGTAACAACATATTATACCAAGACGTAAAAACGTCCAAATAGCAGTTCCGACACACCCAGAATTAACCTCTTCTGAAGAACCGAATATCCTGAGGTATTTCGCTGTTTTCATCAGTCCCTCCACGCCAATCACATCCGTTTAGTCTCACAACTTTCAGGTTGGTCACAGACATTAACTCATTTATAATAACGTACTTTGGGCACCAATGGAATAAATAATACACATTTGTTGAAAATATAATGTTGAGGCACACTTGCATGTTTAAAAACTGACATCTGAAGGTAATAGGCTCGTATATGTTTTGGATATACAACGAAATTCTTCAAATGAAATATGCTCCGTTAATCTGATTATTTCCGGACCAGTATTTCTCTTTCTGGACCGTCTTGAAAAGATGGTGTCTGAAGACGCGGAAAAAGGACAGGAGACATTATTACTTTCGACAAACGTACAGGCGGAATGAATGGCTTGTATTCAGGCCGACGAACGAATGTACGCTCAAGCTGGCTTAACTACGTTTCTGGATGACATATGAGTGTACTCTGCACGTGGGTGGACAGCGGCTCATGAACTGTGCTTTTTAACCCTTTTAAGTGGAGCAGAGAAAAACGAGAACTGTGTACGATAAAAATCTCAATTGCTTACCCATTCATACGGTTTTTCCTATTCACCTAAATCCGTGATATTTGACGTCATTCTATTCATACTTTACTTTACAGACAGGTCGCAATATAATAGCATGAAACGAGATGTCAAAAGCTGACAAGAATTTAATGCTCTGTTAGCTTGTGCATAAAATCCGGGTTTCAGTTAGAATTGTCTTAAGTCTTCAACCCATTTTATTACAATGGACCTATTCCCGCATAAAGCACCCGATTATGTACGCCGTAACAATGCTTTGCTAGCCAGATTTTAAATATTAAAGTTTAGTTCTTAACTTCAGCTTACTGGCCAGTTATTTAGTTTACACATCAAACAGGTTAGTTCTATGATCATATTAGTAAGGTGCTGGTCACGAATCTTGGTCAGAGCGAGGCTCTCTGCCGTTTTCCTCAGTCCCTTCATGATACTGCCGGGACAGTGTCTTAAAACAGGTCACAGTCGCTGCCTTCAAATTGCGATAGTCAGGGTTATGATGCTTCAGGTTAGTGAGTGCCTTGAACGCAAGATGGTCGTTTCACGAGCTTATTGCGTGTGAGAGCAGTGCTCTTTGATGGGAATTTGTTAACAATGTAAATTCTTTTTAAATCGGTTTGAGCCTGACTTCAAGCACGGTTTTAAGGTAACTGCTCTCTCTGCGCGATTTCCACAACGTTATTTAATCTCACTTCAAATACTAAACGGAAATTAAATACTGGTGTTATAAATGTCATTATTTTCTCTATCAACTTTTTACTTTATCTTTACATTTTTTGTCAAACGTTCTTCGTTCCCACTTTCTGTTTCTCCCATTCTGAGAAGCCTATGTAGTTTTCTTTTATGAACTTTTCAAAATATCTGGCCAAAGCGTATTTACCTCAGCCACCAAGATGGAAAACCGGGATTTGTTCCCGGCAGAATAGGGGTTTCTATATTACCCATCGTGTCCAGACTGGGTCTGAGAACTATCTTGTCTCCTATCCAATAGCTAAAAGGGCTTATTCCTTGCGGACAAAGCGACCGGAACGTGAAACTGGCCGCCGAGATTTAAAATGCGTACACTCCATATAAGCTACCATGACACAACGTTCAGGGACATGACATGACGGTATAATATTAAGGGCCAAAGCGTCTTAAAAATACAAACAAATATATGTTGAATTTCACTAAAAATCTAATATTAATTTAATTTAATGTGAGTTTAAATATATAAATTATACAATCTAAATACCTATTAATATCAGAGCATTTTTATTATATTTCTTGATTTATCTAATTATTGAAATATGAGACCTTAAGGAGTGATACGAATTTAAATATTATAAAGTGGATCTCTATGTTGAATTTCCAAATTCACAATTTACTCGGAAAGCACATACAAAGTTCCTTGTTTCTTCCGATCACCCAGACTCATCTCCCGGCTCGTGAATCGGCCAGCCTGTCTGTTCAAACAAACAAGTGTCAGAGGGTTTAAACAGCTGCCCTTCCACTTCCGTTAATTAGTACACAAGGCACCATGTACGTCGCGCCATGTTTGAAACTTAAACAAGGCTAATTAACAGCCATAACCAATTTGCTGTCAACACGTCACCATGGCAATGAATATTCTTTAGGCTAAACAGATTACCCTAAGGTTTTGAAGACATTTTGCACACGTATCTCTCTTCAGTCCTGTCCTGCTTTCGCTATCAGCTCTACATGAACAAGAATTTAAATATATACCCGAAATGCGTTCTATGGGACATTTCATTTCTCACTGTCGTAGGTTTATTTCGGGTGTTGCCTTACTAACTAAAACTCCGTGGAGCAGAGTCCTTGAGAAACTCGTAGTCAGTCGGTTCGGTAGAAATTTACGTATTTCATGAACACATGTTCACAAGAGACTGCTAACAGTATCCATCCTGAGCCATGTTACACTCTCCTGTCATATTGGTTTAATACCCACTTTAATATTATTCTACCATCAACGTGCACGTCTTCCAGCTACCCCTATCCCTTCATATTCGCTTCACATACCCCACCAATCTCACTTAATAATATCTGGTAAAGAGAAGTTGTATAAATATTGCTGATTATTTCAGATTTAAATCTATTTTACGACTTCAACGGCAAATCTTGAATTTAAGTTATCTCTACAAAAGTCTACATTTAAAAATCACTCAAGGTAATAGACACAGCCAGACTATAGCCCTTTTCAACTTAAGGATTACACCACGATTTATTCCAACTTCACGAATTCATTCATATTTAGCGTTCCGAATGAATTGCTACCTTCTTATTGGTACGTGGCGTGACTTCTGTCATAAATATCCCAACCAAATTCTGTGTTATTTTCTTGCTTCCCGTCCTATAACAGCAGTCGCCCTAGTTCTTCGGACCCTGACGAAGAGAGCAAACCCCTGAGAGATTTCAGGTTTTCACGCGGCGAGTATGAAATGGCTGTCTTATTGGATGATGCGCTATGTAGTCTCGTAAAAATTGACCGACGTTTCAGATGTGATTACTTCCTCCACCAACAACTGATGTCACCTCAGAAAGTCGGTCAATTTATATGAGACTACAAGGCGCAACATCCCACAAGACATCTTTAAAGTAAACACTTGCTAGACGCATAACTCGCTCCACGCACACAGACCACTAGCTCGGTTGAAACACTAACTTTCTTGTAGTTCAGTCTCAAGTTAATTTCCGTGTTTCAGGTAAAATCTCGACGATGCGCTCGGAACCCGCAGAAGGTTCGGCGGCGGCGGCCGCTATGGCAACCAGCAGCGACGCCACGGAGCTAGGAGGATGCTGGGAGCAGAACGAGGGGTCTGATGAGCCGTATTCTGGCGGCAGGAGGAGTCGCTCCGGGCGCAGATCCAGACGCGTTTCCAACGTCTCGCCAGAACTCGACCTCACGGACTCCTCCTCCGTGAGTAACTTGCACACTCAGGTTTAAGGAAAATTAAGATTTTGTAATACATCAGGTCCGAGCTTTTCTAATGTCATTGAACAGATTCCAGCGTTGACGTATTTGAAATATTAATATCCTATTTGGTATACGCACGGAATTCCGATAGAACGAAAACACCCAGATATATAATGAATGCGAAATATAACCACTGCGTTAACCCACTTAATACCATAACCATTAACGTGTCAGAAATAACACACATTGTGTTAGGTTATAATGCAGTTATGCGTGTTTCTGCCAGGGAATGACCTCGTAATGCACTACAATTTCAAACGTGGTTCCAGGTATTACGACCTGTAGGTTGGAACTGCGGCTTTGGATTTGATAGTTATCTTAATTGCAATGTAGCGATGCCGAGGCTTCAAACGCATTTATTTCTAATTCCAGGTTCCGCAATTAACCTACAGCAACTAATTTGTAGTGACTTGAGTGCTGAAGTTCACTTAATCTCTCAGGGATTCTCTGACAGATCCCTAGGATTCATCGTTGAACCGGTTTTGTATGCGATTCTGTAATTCCATCTCTTAAACCGCTACATTTTGAAAATCCGTTAATCTTCGAGGTTCAGAATAAAAAAATACAGTCGTCATTCACTGAAGGTTGAATGAAAGAATGTGATTGCAGGGAAGCAAGGAGCACAAGTTGTAAACGCAAGTTTACGTCTCGGAGGTGCTTGCTGTCTCCATCATCAGGGCAATGAGGATGATTTTTGGGTAATTTATACTGCCGTTAAATAATGTATCAATCAGCTGTATCTGATCGGTATTAATCCAAAGGATTTAGTGAAGAACAGACAAGCTTCGTCAAGATACACAAGCGACAGGTCCCGTATGTTACATGCGATCTCCTTTAATAACGACACCATTATAATTTTCTCCCGTATTACAGAATACGTTTCCTGGCTTTGTGAGTGCTCTGTACCAGAGAGCAGAGACTTACGTTTCAGCGATAGTGTATTTAATAGTGCCTTGAAACTACAACGTTAAACACCACATTCAGAACTGAAGTACAGACTGCACCGTGTAAATATACCATGTTTGGACTTGGGAATAAGTTATCGCCAGCTAGCTAATTAACTGCCCTAATGATGGGCACAATAAACACCTCTGAAACGTCGGTAAACTTCTACCAGACTACAATGCGCAACATTCCAGAAGACATTCATCTTCACGTCAAAATTAGTTTCGTGGATTTTAATATTTATATGGACGAAATTGTCCAAGAATGGTAAATGAAATTAAGTTTAAATTTTCTAATAAACAATTTCATAGCCAATACTTTGCTATTTGCCGACGACCAGATTGTGACATCAGATTCAGACAACAATTTACAGGAGGCAGTACGTAAACTGAGTATATCATCTACGAAGTACTCTGCTTAAAAATATTAATTATCAAAACAAAATTAATAGCTTTTAAGGGTGTCGACCCAATCCAAGCTAAAATTATTATTGATAACGCAACCATAGAAGAAGTTACTTATTTTAACTACCTGGGCTATAATATTTCATATAATAACAATGACACCAACATATTAAATAAGTTGGGGAATTTCTTGACTAGCTGAACGTGTATTATCTTCTCAAGAATTACTCTGCTCCATAGAGTTAGTTAACAGAATTCGATATAGTATTAACCTGCTTAAAATACATGGTTGTTTAAAAAATTACAAAAATTCTAAATCCAATTTCTGATAAATATTTGATACTAATTGATACAGAGTTATAAAAATTCATAGGCGAGGTATTAGTTTCTCTCAACTAAACAAGCGAAATGTTGAACACCAGGCTTACGTATTATAATTTCAAAGAGACAGGTCCTTTTATGTGGAACATCAAAGTGCTGGATCCTTTTACAATGGGCATCAAAGTACTTTATTGAAGTGCACGAGTTTGTTACATCAGATCTCTCTAACTGTGGATCGCGGATAACGGCTGGGTCGAAAAGGGCATAGAAATTAACACAAATAGCTACCGATAGCTGAAAGCTGGCTAAAACTGAAACGTTTCAGGACGAAAACTTAAAAATACTATTTTAGCTTTAAAAAAGCAGATTGCACGGATAGCTGAACGTCTCGTTTATATCTGAGAGGTTACCGTTTCGAATGTCGGTCAGAACACAAATTATCCTGTTTAATGAAAATATTATCCTTCTCATGTTCCCGAAACGTTTTTTATTTAATTAATATGCACACTGTCAATTAGATGTTCTTGTAAAGTGGTAGCCATGGTTGACTAAAACTGCAGTAAAGTGACATTAAACTTCCTTTTCGGTAAGAGTTCCCAATGCACAATTTCGCTAAAATCTTTCACGAGTGTGCCGTTGAATCTAGAGTCACGATCCTGTCCACAAGGCGTCATATCATGCATAGAGGAAATAAGTTTTTCACAAGCTAACACTGAGACTCATCGCCCTGAAATCTTAATGTAAATAAAACAAAAGCGTAATATTGCACTTTTACAGAATATTCGTATTTTCCACATGAATTCCTTGCGGGTTCTCGTACATAACTGGGTTTGATGTTCACTCATTGCATATAAATTATCGACATACCCATATTTGTAAAACTACTCATAATACACATATTATTTTTCGTTGTAGCGTACTTATTCAAATATGGGTACACCAAACCGAAAATGTTCAAGATGCCAAAAAATTTGTAGATGTCGACACTGTCTACATTTTACGATACGAATGACCACAATATCTTTGTAGGACAAGTCGTTTTGAGGAAATTTTCGACTTCGATCTGAATTTTGTGTAAAATAACTGCGCTGAACCGACACAGATTAAAATTAAATTACCCCAACAACTTTTGGTGAAGATTTCGAAACACGAAATCTCTCCGAAATATGTTACGTAGTTCCGGAAATAAAACACAGGAACTAATAGGAGGTCCTCCCCATTCTTTCTACAAGCTCTTAAAACTTGTTTATATTTTCATTCCAAAGATTCTGTGGAAAGTAGTGCGCAATAGACACGTACAGACCTGGTCATCATAACGAGCATGCATAGAAACGCCATTAATCACGACACCACTTTTCTCGCCTGTATTATTACAAATTCAAACCCTGCCTGTCACTTTAAAATGTGTACAGGTGAGCGACGACACGACAGCGTATATCACGAGAAGTTCCCGGCGACTGCAGAACGTCTCTGCCAACTCAAACCAGTACCTATCAGTGCCAAGTTCAGTTGGAGCTGGGGCCTCGTCCAGAAGAAGAAAACCAGTACTCAGTGCCAAAGAGAGGAATCTGAGACGCCTCGAGAGCAACGAGAGAGAGAGAATGAGGATGCACAGCCTCAACGACGCGTTCCAGGTACGTAGTTGCTAAAGGGTCATCTTAGCAAACATCTCTTCCTCAAGGTAATAAAGGTTTCACTAATGCAAAATGCACAAGTCCTGTATCGAAAAACATGCCAGAGATGTTTTACACCATATAAAACACTTTTCTTAAATTATAAATAAATTAATTTCATATTATTGACAGTTACTGAGGTTGCAACCTCACAACTAGCTCCATCAGCAG
The DNA here is from genome assembly GCF_977971745.1 of Zootermopsis nevadensis. NCBI lineage: Eukaryota > Metazoa > Arthropoda > Insecta > Blattodea > Termopsidae > Zootermopsis > Zootermopsis nevadensis. The sequence goes on along the minus strand of NW_028259149.1, from coordinate 5,922,956 downwards.
TACTTTTTAAGAAGCTCATCTAGAAAAGAAAGCAGCCATGTTTCATAGAACCCAAAAATTCTTTATTAACCATATGGATCTAGTCCGTACTCTCACACAATATTTCTTTACGATTCATTTTAATATTATGCTTCTATCTCATTCTCTGATTATTAGAAGATTTGTTCCAATAATCGAATCTTCATCACTAATACTTCTGTGGTGCTAATTTGTCTGGCCCTTGTATGTAAATAAATGCGAGCTGTTCACGTCAGTCAAAACACTAAAAAAAGAAGAATTACTTCTATTCTTTTTTTCCAGTCCCTACGAGAAGTTATCCCTCATGTGAAAAAAGAACGACGCCTATCAAAAATTGAGACACTCACCCTTGCAAAAAACTATGTTATGGCCCTCACGAATGTCATCTGTGAGATGAGAGGTGAAGTCTTGCCCTATGCAGCCGCCCTTGGTGGGGACGGTGACAGTGTCACATCCCACAGCAGTGGACAACCGTCACCAGCATCATTTGCATCCGACCAGTCATCAATGCCAACTCCACCACTCGACAACAATGAGAACAGTTTCTGTGAGTCAGCAATGAATGCAGCACCTACGATGACACTCCTCTAATCTTGCGGAATATGGTGCACAAGGTGTTTAAATGTACTTAGGTTCTGAACCAACTCTGATAAGAAACATGGGAAATCAGCTGTGGATAATCTTTTTCAACCTAAAAGCTAGCATTGTTGAATGAGATGCAACAATGAAGATGACACCAAAATAGCAAATCTTTACATGTCCAACTTCATGTGATCACAGTGGCCATACAACTAACAACATTCCACTTACTCATTAAATAATTCCCAAGTGTAAATTTCGTTTTCATTATCAGCTGCAACGGCAACATTTCCATGATCTTCAGGATATATATATATATATAGGATGTGTGTTAGCTAAATTCTTCTTATCTGATATATATGATAAAACAACAGCAAGCCCTTTTCCAGGTGGGATGTCAAGAAAATTCTGTTGACATTTTGATGGTGATTTCAAGCTTTTGTGATATGCGTATGAGAGAGAGATTATTTTATAAAACTTCCGTACATAATAATAAAAAACGAATATATATATGGACGGTTGTACATTCCCAAGTACTCACATTTTTTATGAAACTCCCTATGAAGAACATTTGTGTTTGGCACTCAGAAAAGATTGTAGTTATGTCGATACAATTACTGCATTTGAAAGTAAGTCAAAGAACGCAGTAGGCAGAACTACTGGTGCTTGTGCAAAATATAACAGTGAATTAATAATATAATCAAGAAACACACAAAATAGATACTGTACCTAGACGAAAATTAATTTTGAAGTAGCTATTACAATCATGGGTGTAAAATAAACATGTTTACAAAAGTTTGACGTTCGTGAAGATTTGAAGCCGCAGAAAATTATTTTAAAACCACAATAGAATTTATGAATAACTGAAGTCATATAATCAACACGGTTGATTAAATGCTTACAGAAGCAGATATCAATTTATAAATTGGCATCACAGACTGTCCTCCCTTGTTGAAATGTATAATTTAGATGAGTCATCATCATAGTCAACTGTAATGCTAAAATTATACCATCCATTTAAATGTACATATTATAAATAAAATGATCTCAAGCTACAAAGAGGTAGTCATCATATCCAAGTTACTGGTTCAATTTGAAGAATATGACTCACTAGTACTGCAGCCACTTACACACTTCCTTGTGAAGAGAAAGAAATTACATTAGTCTGAAGTTGTATGAGATTTGAAGTTCAAACAGGAGCAAAGAACGTGATGTTGGTCTTCTGGGATGTAATGGCATTCTCAAAAAATTGGTACCTATCGACAAGTCTATGCAAAACCGCAACCCAGAAGACTAACACTGACATAGTCTGAAATTGTTTAATTACTAGTCCAGCACTTTTAACTCTTCTATGATGTGATTTACTATCCAATCAATACTCGATCCAAGCTTATTTTATGTGATACCTCCAAAATTAGCTAGAAATACCCATCTATAACAGAAGACTTCTTATGGTTTTTTATTCAACAGTTTGCAGTCCTGTATCTATGCCCCTGGAGATATGTTCCAACATAAAATTAACATAATATTTTTGACAGTATCATAAAATATCTTTTCTGAATATTTCTGTCTTCTGGGTTGTTGCGCTGTGTAGTCTGGTCGATGAATCGCCCTGATGATGGAGGCAGTATATGACCTCTGAAACGTTGGTTAACATCTACCACACTACACGGCGCAACAACCCAGAAGACAGAAATCTACATACTCACAGCTGTGAAAACCTCAAATCTTACAATATCATTTCTCTCAAACTGTAAGAGGATGACAGACTTATTTGTTTGCATTTTAGGTATCTTTGTGATCCATTAGCATTGCATATTATGAATTTATGCATGACAGTGATAATACCGTTATCAGACATAAGACGAAATTGGATGAGTAAGCTATATTAATACCATAATTAACATTCTGGCAATATTTGAGACAGGCAATTCAACATTAACTCGATATTCAAAACACTCAACCATTTTAGTTACATGTTCTGCAGTCCACTGTTCATATTCTCCTCAAAGCTGTGTAATATATAGGGTACTGTATTTATGAACTGAGGACAGAACTTGATATATTTGTGTGTGTGTGTGTGTGTGTGTTTGTGTAAAAATCCTAGAACACTGAGTTCTAGGATCCACTAACAGAAATATCATACCCAGTTTTGTAAAACTGAGTAAAATGACAATCCCCACTGAAGAAAATAATAGACTATCCACTAAATAAAAACAACTCGCTGTCCTGTGTGTTAGCCAATACTGATCCAATTTCCTTAATTTGAGCGTCAATGTAATATGTAACTTCGGGCTCACATAGGATATTTATTTTTATTCTCATTGTACAACCACTAATGCTATTAAACATAACAATCAGGTTAATGATGGGAAAATGTAAGAACAAAAACAATTTTAAATTCAAGATTTCCAATTTCAAAATTGTTCGCTATATCATTCCTTAGGCACACGTCTCTTTTTAGATCATACATGACAGAATGTATACTTAATATTCAAACATAAAAGTTGCAGAAAAGAAAACCTTTTAAATGCACTATTAATGGAGGTGATGTTACAAGACACATTCATGTAAACAGTATTTAAATAGAAGAGGAAAAAGATATTTATATAGATATACTTTTATTAGGCTACAAAGTTAACTGTGAGAGCATAAAGGCTTTATTTGGAAGAAGAATATTTTAAACTTTTTGTCTGACACAATAACGGTATAATCAGATAGATGCATTTTTGCTGAAATGGAAGGGACTAACTGCAATGTAAATACTGAAAATCATTACTGTAGAAGACAAAGCTTCCATTTTACAGCATTTGAAAAAACACAAAACAGCTGTAAACAATAAAAATAAGTTTTAATTAATTTTTCACATTTTCCATTACATTTAGTTCAATAGGATAATTTGTTACTCCTATTAATTCCTGACACTACTGTTGCAATCTGGAGTATTACTGAACAGATGGTGTTTGGTTGGCAAGTCCTGGATGATAGATGTTTAACAACTGTACTTTCATAGGCTAAGTTAAATTAAGTAAATTCAGCCCCAAGTTTTAAACAACTAACCTTTGAAGAGGTAATTTGTACTTAAATCTGTAAACCACATGAGGGTGAAAAGCTTTATTTATATACAAAACATATATGCTTGGTAAATTTGAGAAGTTTGTCTTTTCTCCAGAACTAGGCTCCTTTAATACAAGCATCGTCTCCGATATGTGGCTGGAAACTCTGTCCAAATAGATATAACAAATCACTGAGATATTTTGAAAATCATGCTGCTATTGCTGTCATTTGAAAGTAGCTACAAGGGCAAGCAGAGTGTTATTTCAAAATATTTTCAAGGTTTTGAGGTCTAAAGATTATATAGATGTATTTTTTGTAAAAACACATAGAATTCACACAAACCCAACACGAAGTTTGTGACCAGTGTTTAGATATAATTTCTAATTGTCTGGTTGTGCTCTTCAAGTTTTCAAATTACATTATATTTTTTTATACCTCTACTGGGACCACATGGTTGGAATTCTTGTCACTGCCTTAGTGAATGAAACACAGCAGCGCATAATTCTGACCCATGTCACAGTTTATATCCCACCTGGAGTCAATCTCCAACAAAATATTCAACTCTGACTGACATATTGTAAATAAAATAGTTGTAAATGAACTGCCAATTACATAGGTAACTTAAATCTGTATAGAATATCTCTCAACACAGTGTTAGACTGAACAAAATAAATATTATAGTTCAATGTTGTCATCTTTTAAAATTCAGTCATAACAAAAAAGTATTAAACAATACAATTTCTTCCATATAGAATAAATTCTCTAATTCTATACATATATTATAATTATTTTCTCTTAAAATATAACTTTTGACTATTTAATTTTGAAGCTACTGGCTTCTACTTCTTTAGGACAGCACATATAAATTTACTCCAAGAAGAAATACATAATCAAATAATCTGTGTATAGCTAACAAACAAACGTCCTTCAGCTAGTCTGTAACAGTGAACTGTCACAATGATTCCGCCTCAATATGTCAATTTCTTAATGCATTCAGTATACCAAAAATATATATTAGCAAGTCCTAAAATCTTTTTAAAAAATCCTCTCTTAGATATGTCACTAACATAGGGATGCATCATGTGGTGTAACAACAATCGTGTAAAATCTAATTTACTGGAGTCCCAGACAAAGCAGCAGATGACTTTAATTTGTGTTTGGTGGTTAGCCAGTTCTAACCCTGCATGGGGATGTGGTTATTTTAACTAAGGACTTCTTTTTTTTCAGTAATTCTGGGAGAATACCAGAATAATACCTTAAAACAGATCATTACCTCTTTTTCCCAAATATTTTCCCATTCACCATTTTTCATCTTATCATTTCAAAAGACAATGCACAACATTTCAGTCGATACAGTAGTATAATTAAATAACATAATGATGATAATAATAATTTGAAGAAAAACATAAATTGCACAATCAAATGTATAGGAACATACTTAACAAGCATTAACAGTATGTCAGGTTTGTCTGGCACTGTAGGACAAACAGAGACTACAATTGGAACTAGAAATTAAAAAATTACATTCTACTTGGATCTAGAAAGACTGAGCTCTCACCAAAATAGCATAATGCAAAACCTTTTCACAAGTATTAATGTAAATTAAAATAATTTGTTAATGCAGCTCCACGTTAATATTACAAGATAATTAATATAAAAATCTAAATGTGTGTACAATTTACTTAATTAACAGTTCATACATGTAAATTAATATTTATACAACTTGGTGATCCATTTCCATCTAAAACATAAATTAATAAAATATTTAAAAAGTAAACAATTGAATCTAATGAAGTAATACCTCTTCTTAAAGACTAGTATACTTGTAGCATCTTAATGTCCCTGATTCCTAAATCCTACTTTATCTTGTTTTGAAATAATATTATTCCCGCCATTGAACAGGGACAAATAACACATCTTGAACAAGTGTATTTCACGGACATTGCAAATCAATAATGATGTTTGAAAAAAGAAGCCTGCCAAACATTTAACCAGTTGCAATAAAAATTAACACAACAATTGGTGCATCCCTACGAAAAGAAATAAAAAACTGTATTTACTAGTCATTCCATTCAGCTTTCTAAGTCTGTGACAAAAATGTTCCTGAGTGTCAATGTTCTAAATGTTATTGTTGTTAAACCCATCCCACAGCTGTTGTTCACTTTGAAGCATACTCACATTCTCTAAGAAATTATGACCATATGTACAGAATATTCTAAGAAACGTGAATCAAAAAGGATTTTTAAAAGAACAAACATCTTTTATCGAGCAAGTAAACCTGAACTCAAAATTACATATGGTTTCAGACCATATGTCAAAATTATAAATATGGCAAGAATGCTAGTCTATAAATATAACCTAAGAGGATTAAAATCATATGTATATATTCAGAAAAGAATTAAGAATGCAACAATGACTGTGCCATAATCTTCTGGGCTAATTTATGCAGGCACCTGTGCATAGTCACACATTAAGACTGTATGTTGAAGACTCACTGAAGCAGGAAGATCAATTTTTAATCCAGTGAATGACCTTAAATTTCAAAATACATTAAAGAAAGTTTAAAACCTAACAGTATGAATCAAAAATTCCTCTAATTCAACTGAAAATTTATCATCTTACAGATGTCAGATGAAATGTCCTGAATTCAACTTTAAATTACATAACAATACTATAATCATTCTTCTAAGACACTGGCTAACAACACAGAGCAGAGTCCTTCTTGTGAAGCTAACAGTCACTCAGTTAGTCAAATTCCTCACCTTTTATGGAGCCTAAAGTTTCATTACTGTTATGACCTACTTTTGGATTGAATGAAAATATAAAATGGAAAACTCAGAGAGTAAGGACTCCAATCAGGCCCCAAAACACAGGACTTTGTATTAGCTTCAGCTTTTGGGGACAAGCCATATCAAATGTCAAAAGTTTTTCAACATTTTGGTAAACACAGCAGTTGCTATCTTCATAGTAAATGTATTTTGAGGGGCAAGGAAATCTTATAGATCAGGCTTACTGAATCCCGCTGCACTGTTTGTCAAAACATTGGAATGTCTTCAATATTCAACATGGCTTGTCCTGAAAGCCAAGGTTATACATTAAACTGCCACAAAAACCTTAGGGCAGAACTTTGTGTTAAATAGAAAATTATATAATATCAATTTCAGTGTATTATCAGTTATTCAGATTCTAAACTAAAAGTGATGAATTCTACATTCCTATCATAAATTTACATGTTGCACCACTGAATGTAAACTAGTCAACAGAAGTAACAGCTGGTGAGTTCTCAGAACATTCTCCATAGAATATATTATCCTTAAACTTCTCATCATTGTACATTTATCCAAATGTCCTTTCTGATTGCACCTGTATAAAATTTAAAAGAATTAATATGTACAATGAGTGTATGCCTGAAAAATGTATCAGTATGAATGTATGTATATATGTATAAGTCTGATAAATCACATATTTAAATCAAACCTCACATACTATAATGTCTGAATATTATTATAATATGAAATTTGGGCTCATTTTGACTGCTGTAAAGTATATATCATATCAATGTGTCAGAATTTTAAAAGTAGTCCTAGAAAACTTACAAAGAACAAAAAATGGGTTTCAAAAATGTGTCATTAGCTGATATTAATAAATATCAGGTAATAATATTATACAACTTAATTTCATACAATGAATTCTTCTCAGGCTATCAGCTGTATCAGGTGATTTAACCACCTCACACAGCCGGTAGCCCAAGAAAAATTCATTATACTTAGTCACTGTGAAAGCTTCAGATCATACATGATAAAGTACTGTTTAAGGACTGAGTTTTTGACAAGAGATGTTAAAGGTTTAAAATCTACACAATTTGCAAAATGTTGTGTAGCCATCATTACAATTCTGCACAAGAATAATTCTAGAATTCTCCACTACTCAAACTCTTTTTTTACCTATGACAAATATGGTCCCAATCAGTCAATTAATTCTATTAGTATACTTTTGTAATATCTGTACTTCATGCAAGTAGTAGATTAAGACAGATAATCATTGTGGAGAGAGCCTAGACCTATACATTGTCTTTTAGCAAACTTCTAACAATCCACACATTTTAGCCTGATTCTAATGTCACCAGCAACAGTAATTTAATATTATGAATCTTCGACATTTCACATTTTCTGATTCAGGTTCCTACACTAATTTGTCTCACTAATAAATATTGTTTTGTTTTAAAAGAAAATAAGAATTTACAAAGGACTTCAACATTTAATCTAAAATCTATCTTTGAGTTTCACGTTACTACTTTCTTCTATGAATTAAATGAAACAAAATTCATATACTGTCTTCTTATCACCTAGCATAAATCACATCTCCCTTGTATTTTACATCTCTGCAATATAATGGAGTCACATCTAATTATGTTTCTAGTTTCGGATCTTTCATTAAACTGAAGAGTATACAATAGTTCAGTTGTACTGAGGCAGAAAGAAATCAAACTGCTCTAAACAGACAACAGGAATAAATTATTCCTTTATTGCTAAGTTGAGAGTAGTCATTCTGAGGTTTAATTTTAAGTAATGGCAGAAAAGTAGCAACAGTGTGTACAGGTAACTCTATATAAAATATATTATAGCTATATGTTTATTTTTGGAATATCTAATGTTTACAGATGTAATAAATACCAATATACATAAAATAATTATGTAAGAAAACATTTTAAAAAGTGCTTCCGTGTCAAAAACAATAAAAATACATGTAGATTGGATCGAATCAGTATTTCATTGCATGATGAGATTTTCAAAGACGTCATTAACTTTGCAAGACATAATGTCCCACCTTTATTACTTTGAGAAGGTAACTTCCATCAGTACTATCCTACTCCCCTCGATTTTTTCCATTATTGAAGGCTTCCAAAAAGTGTAGTGGATCGCCATTCCACCTCACGATTTCAACCATCATGCCCGGATTAACGAGTGCAGGAAAACATAAAGGGTGAATATGGAGTAGTCACCTATCGCATAACTTCCATATCAAATTTCAGAAATTTCCGTCTAACAATTCTGCAGTTACTAATCGCGTCAAAATATCAACTATGATGACGTCAGATTAGTGATGCGCATGCGTAAATGATCATGAGGGGGGGGGGGGGAATGGCGTCATCATTTCAACCTCACGTCTTAAAGCAATCGGCACTGTGGAACTAGCGAGTGTCCTATTTGCCCAATATAACAGTCGGAGCACTCGTCTCATTTTAATTTGCACCTCCTAGAATCATAAAGTGGGTGCCAGAGCCCAAGTGCACTCGCCCATCCTAGCCTAGGTCATTTCCAGCAACACCATCTCCACCTTCAATGATCACTCTCTTCGGACAAAAAATGCTGTAAATGGTGACCATATTCCACTCCTACAAATATGATTAGGCATTGGCATAGACGCCGCCTCCTTAGTTACAGAACGATTTTGAAGAAAACCAATTCCAGTGCGTACAGACGACATAACTACAATTCCTGCGATATCTAACATCATGTAGCAAAGTCCTTCAGAAGCTTATAAACGCTCTGCTAGCCAAGAAATTCCCTGCATGTACAAGAAGCCAAAGTTTCAGTATCGAGTTTACAAGGGCCCGCCACCGGTCTTCGTCCTGAGCCAGACGACTCCAATCCACATATCTCCCCCCCCCCCCTCCCGCAAGATTAGATTTTAACATTATCTTTACGTATACGGCCATGTCCCCGATCATACATGTAGGAACTTCTTCCCGAACCTAAATAGTATGTGCTGGTCATTCCCTCAGGAGTTTGTAATGGTCTGAAAAGCCATCTCCATCATGCCTGAGACCTTGCTTAGCTACTAAGTAGTTACAACTCACAACAGGTTATATGTGTCGATGATCGTACAATGAACGATTTGGAGGAACAAATACGTGAACTTAAGCTCAACCAAGATGCTACAAGACCAATCATCCTAAATTCTCTATTTTAAGGCAATTCCAAGCAATGAATCAAATAGAATAATACGACCTCACCTTAATTGAGGAAAAAAGTAAAACAAACATAAATATTCACTACTCACATGTCACGTATGACGATGGATGATAGTATGTTTCCACTTCTTAGCTTTTGTATTCATAAAACAATACCACTTAATCACTCGCTAGGAATACACATCTAGTTGCACTTCGCATGAATGTCGATTATAAGTTTTCAGTCTCGGCACTTTGTTCTGTACATGAACGCAGTTATAAATTAAACGTTTGTTACAAGAGGTGTTTCACATTTTACGCGGCGGGCGCCACGTCCGATAGGTCGAGTTAATATTGTATCCAGATAGTATCGGTCACTATTATTAATTAACTACTTTACGTGTATAAATTAATGTGAATTGCAAATTATTTGAAAACGAATTTAACTGTTCTTACAAGTATATCAGACAGTAGCTCGAATTCCGCGATCGACTTGTAGTCAGAGAAAATAAAATTGCCAGTTTCCAGACACAGATAGAGCCACGTCTGTCAAATTGTATGGCCTCACTCAGATCTATAACCGTCACTACACATTTTACAGTGCATTTAATAAAACGTAAAGAAAAAGACGTGCCCAATAAAAGTGTTCCACCGCTGTTGTAATTCTTTGTGCTTATTTCTGCCGAAACGGAAAAACCCAAAAATAAACATTCTTATTAAGTTTTATATATTTCCAAATTAAACCATCACCTCCTAAACACTTACCTGTTCCATGTGTCCTGAGGCAGTGTACTCCACATTTTTAGAGAAAACAGAAAATGGATCTAGTTATCAACTCTCAAGATTGCCAACTCTGCTGAATATCCATTTTCCAGTATTCCACGGCATGTTCATGACAGATTTCCTTTAATTATGCTAATTTAGTACTTAATATTATAAATAAAGCTACATATGAAGGACCACTGCACACATAAAACTGCATTATTTAACCACTTTCATGTTCAACCATTCAGCCGACTTAATAATGTTTAGATTCACTGTTACTCGTTGACTTAACATACCACATCTAATTCACTTGATTGAATACAAGTTTCAAAATCAATAATAGTTTCTTCAAAGCAAGTGAATGGAATGGTAAGTTACAGAAACAGCATCTGAAATCTCCTTTCAGAAGAAGTTCTTTCAATTGGAAAGAGTCAAACACTTGACTTTCTCATTTAGAATTGATGGGAGACCAACACTTGAAAAAGTAAACAACGAGAAGGAAATGGAGTGAAATCATTCTGCAACAAAATAACTTCTTTTCATCTCACACCAACCATCTTCACCTTGCTATCCTTTCTTCTCCAAACCACTCCACACCATATATTTCACAATCAATGGATACTATTCAGAGAAAGAGAAGTATTTCACAACTTTTTGGTTAACTGCACACTTCTCTAAACCCTAATTACTCTTGATCCTTCATGTCCATGCACATCAATCAACAATACAACAGGATTGAAGCTAGATTCATTAATCTAAGCAACAGGGTTTTCAAAACTAGGAATTAGACCACACACTACTTCATAAATTTAAATAAAAACATGTTCCAAACGAAATCTGTAAATAGAGTTTGGGAGAGAAAAATGACTATTTTCATTTGTGAATCAATTTTGTTTCATAGATTAAATAACACAAGATGACACATTAACTGTATGACAGTAAAACACATTCTTTACTAAGAATGCCAGTGTTTTGAATCAAAATTTAATCACCTCTTGAGTTTGGAATATTTGAAAGAGCTTATATGATTGCCACATTATGAGTTACAAATAAACTCAACTTCTGTAATAGGTAAGATTGTTAAAAGTATACCTGTACAACAATACCAAATTACTACCTAATCTAGATGACTTTACTTTGTTTACTGTCACACATATCATAATCAGACAAAATATAACAATGACACTTTTCACTGTCACATTCGTATCATAAAACTCCCGGCTGTTGTTACTTAAGGAACTCAGAAAATAAATTTTACCCGCATTGGTAAAACACATTTTCTACAGAATGGTGATAAACAGTGTACCTTTTTCTGGACTATTTAGAATGCCAAGTTACAAAATGTCATTAATAGTTATCAGTCACAAATCAATTACAGGCACCAGTAATAGATAAATATTGATCTTACAGATGAAAGATGCCTTTTCCATAATTCAAGTCTGCTACTGCGAGAGAAGATAAAATGGAAATACCTTGCTAGTCCTTACTCTACAAAGTATGACAGAGAACATATTCATAACACAGTGCAATACAATGAAAATATTTCTGGGTAACAGGTTTCAAAATTACACTTGATGACATTAGGCAGTAAAAATATTTAACTCTATTAAAGAAAATAATCATTAATATTACACCATCTTGAAACATTTACTTCATTTATCTAGTCCTGGACCCATGGAATCTGAAGCATCAAAACGTACTGTGTAACAGTCTAAGTTCTTCAAGTTTACAACCACACAAGAATGCGTTTTAGAGAACGCTGGTATGCAGATGAGTCTCACTTGCTGTCCTTCAGGGCCTGTAAATATGATGTTATTGAACACAATCTTGTAACAAACACACGAGAAAATAACTTCTAGAACACGAGTGACAACGAAACTGATTTTTTACTGCTCATAACATTGATGAAAGTGACAAATGTAATGGTGGAATGAAGAGCAGCAAAAATTAGAAACTGTTGGAAAACCCATCCCAATAAAACTGTCCAATACAAATATCTGAGAAACTAATTACAGTTTCAAGCCAATGAGATAATTATAACACCAAATATATTCACTATAAATACAATTCCCAGATGCCGTTACTTCCCCACTTAATGGTACCTGCACCTTGTCGTGGTGGTGGGGCTTGAGTACCTCAGTGACCCCAAGAGCTACTGGTAGGGCCTCCCTAGCCAGATTGGTCAAGGGGGAGAGGTCAGACTAAGACAGGTACCCTGGTACTCTAGGTTGGGGGTTGGTAGCAAGGCTAACAACCTTGCACCGTAAAAAGGAAGATGTTTCGAAACCTCAATCAAAGCCTTGGATAGACGGACCTAACAGAGGACCAAATGGAAGAGGAGAATTGAGGAGGCCATGGACCGAATACGGACTGGAGAGCCATAGAAGAAGAAGATGCCGTTACTTTGTTATTTCAGCAGTCCTATTACAATTAGATGATGGCAATTGCATTGATCACAGATAATTATAAATATTAGTACAGAAATCATATCTGAATAATGTATGATCTGAGCATTAACATGAACAAGACAGTGATTATCAGGATTTCTGCCAAATATCCAGCAGAGCTACACAAGCCAAGAAACCATCCTAAAAATGTTTCTGTCAGACCTTATACATGTTCGAATTCTTCATCACATCACAATTTTACAGACTAGAAAATATGCATTCAATCAGGTTAAATGTAGTACACACAAGTATGTCTATTCAAGATGCATAAGTTAATAATTACCCTCATATAATTTGGACTGGAACTGTGGCTGGTTGCCTGCAAAGTATATGTCTGGACACTCTGAAATTATAAACGGATCTTCCTGGTAATATGGGTAGCAAGCTGAAAAACAAATACAAAATTCACTTTATTAAATTGCTCCTCAGTCCTAAACAGTGCTGCTTCCAATGTCAAGAAATTACAAACCACTCTAAGTAGCTCAACTGCCCTATGATGGATCAGGCATGCCCCCACTGCTCATAGCCACGTCTGAAAGCTGATGTGTTAACATCCAAGTTTCTTCACATTCAGACTAATGCACCTTGGTATGGCAGTAACAGGCAATTCATGAGGATTTGGGGTACCATTTTTCACAGACCACATCAGAGCACTAGCCGAGGGTTTCAACTCAAAGATGGCTGATGCAGGGAGCCTTGGCTTTTACGTACATAGGATAAAAATTATGTAATATGATCAATGAAAATATGGAATAAAGAATCAGAGTATATGTGCAATATATAATTACCCACCTAGGAATACAATTTGAGTCCAAAGTCAGTCAAAAACCTTGAATGTGGAAAAAATATACCAACCCTTTAGCTTTTCAAGGTAAGTTTTAAGACTGAGTAAGCATACAGATTCAAGCATTATATGTAGATTTCCGTCTTCTGGGTTGTTTCGTTATGTGGTCTGGTAGATGTTCACTGACATTTCAGAAGTCTTTGCTGTCTACATCAGGTCGATGACGGAGTCAGCAAGGACCTCTGAAATGTCGGTAAACATCTACCAGACTACATGGCACAACAACCCAAGATAGCAATCTTCAGATTCACCGTCATGAAAACCTCAAATCCTACAAGCATCACATGCCTAAAAATATCAACTACATAAGAAATTAATTATGGGTAGGCACAATGTAAATACAAATATTAAAAAATACAAATATGACCATGTAATGAGCAACAGAACATCATTTCAGTGCAACCAATAAACTTACACAGAGTATCTGGGCATGTGGGTGAAAGATGAGCCCATTCCAAAGTAAGTTGTAATATACTGAGCGGATCAGAAAGTTTACTGTAACGAGAAATATCATCTATTGGCTGTCCTGATGTTCCCAGCATACGTCGTCCTCCAATTTCACACTCATAAGGGTTTGGTACACCATGCAATGTCTGATAAACAGAAGCCTGCAACAGAACAAGAAGTTTTAGCGAAAGCTTCTTCAAAACACCTACTATCATTCAGATGCTTCATTCTATACGGTGAAGCTTATAATTCTACAATTTAGTGACTCATTCTCTATATAACTTCCACTTCCATAAATTATCGCTTTATTCAATTTGTCAGATGTGACCTCAAAGTTTTACAGCTTACCCATGATTCTAATTAAAATATAACTACTGGATTAAAATATAACTACTGGATACTTCAAGTGCCTGAGCACTGCGGGTCCCAACTGTTCGTTGGCTTGATCTATAGACATTCAGTAGGACTCCTTGGACGTGGGATTGGCCCGTCGCAAGGCCTCTACATGTACACAGGACAGCACAACACAGAAATACGTGGATATACATCCATGGCTTGAGTGGGATTCAAACTCACGGTCCCAGCGACTGAGCGGCACAAGGCCCACGCCTCAGACCGTGCGGCCACTGCGGACCCCTTAAGATATAACAGACATCAAATACAATCTGAAGATCTATTAGACCACAAAATTGCAGGTCTTTATATTAAGTAATGCTAGTGCTGATCCTACCCTCAAAAGTCTGCCAAGCTGCCAGGTTGATATTATTAATGATAAAAAACACCCTACAAAGTTGGACTGTCCTCTAAGGGCACAATGTTCATACCCAATGTCGTGATAATCTGTGTACTGGTCCAGAAGTTACTGGGGGTGTCATATAAGACCCAGTGATGTGTTTTGTGCATACATTTTTGTGATACTGTGTCATACTGTATGATGAAAAATATTTGGTACTTGTGGGTTATCGGGACACATCGCTTTAAAAATAGGTTAGGTTAATGTGTGAGGATAAATGACATACACTTGAAAGTTATTATATTTTATTTCAATAAATGACAACTAACCTAACCTATTTTTAAAGCGACGTGTCCTGATAACCCACAAGTACCAAATATTTAATCAGTATCACAAAACATACTTTACTATGAGATCAGTACCTGGCGGCACCTTTTGCTGTAAGCAATTGTTCAACTTTGTGAAGAATTAGAGGAGTATAGACGTGGATCTGTAAAAAGTTGAGAACCCCTGCTCTAAAAAATAGTTAAAAGATCCACTGTAAGTGAAATAAACATTAATTCCTAATTCTTATTCGTATCTCACAGGATTAAATTAAACAATTAAAACAATGAAAAGAAAACAGAGATGTACCTGTGGAAACATACAGTAGTGGAGTGGTTGCTGAGGCATCGTGTGGTTTGATGGGTCAAACTCCCCAGGCATTAAGTCCACATCAATTGA
This sequence comes from Zootermopsis nevadensis, assembly GCF_977971745.1. Lineage (NCBI taxonomy): Eukaryota > Metazoa > Arthropoda > Insecta > Blattodea > Termopsidae > Zootermopsis > Zootermopsis nevadensis. The sequence continues at coordinate 5,907,390 of NW_028259149.1, read as the reverse complement.
CGACTAAACAAAAAGCAAACAATTTGTTTAGCCACATATATTCTGACCCTTAAGAAGAAACAACACAACTACACACACACACACAAACTATGAAAACTTTATACTGTTGCGCTCATTAACATCACATTCTTTTACGACCTTCCATAAAAATCATGTGAAGTGCCTATGAATACACATTTTCCATTGATCATAGAACAGCATTGAAATATTCATAGATAGTATATCAGACAAGACCAAAGATATATTTGGCTGATTGTTTATTTTATTAGTATAACCTTTAAACTTTCCACATTATTATTTTAACACAAAAATACCCAACAGAAACTTTGGATACATTTATTATCTTCAACCACATTTCACAAGTTCAACATACAAGAGGTTAATGCCGTCACAAATTTAAATAAGTATCTCAAGCAGCTACCTCAGTTTTGTACTTTATACACAACTGGAATTTAAAAAATTGACCTATTTCTTCAATCCTTTGGTTAAGTATTTTTATTTGTTGAAGCAATCTGTTCATGGTAACATTAATACTATTTACACCAAGTTAATGTACATATATGTAAACTATTTTCTGCTTTAATACTCACTGTTAACTGAACCAGGAAGTCATCCAAAAGTTTTGTGGCATCTAAAGTAATAGCATCTCCAACATCAGTTTTGTAAGTGTTGTGTAAAACAGGAGCCTTGTGTTCCCCACAGCCTTTCACAGAATTACCTGAAGCAGGAAACAACAGCTACACAGTCAACAAATTGCATATATCACATCATCGGTAAATAATAATATATTTTTATGTTACCTACCAGCTATTAGTACACGCACAGCGCAAGCCTGATGCTCCTGTTCCCCCATGTCACCTAGGAAACCCCCAATCCAGTCAATGAATAACTGAAATGGCAGCAAGGTATCACCACTGTTAGCCAAATCCAACCCACTGAGAAGGACAACAAACCTGGGGGAAAAGGGACCTTAATTAAAGACATTCCAGGAAGAACTTAAGATACCTGCTTTCAGGCTGTCAGATAGTGTAAATTGATAATTACTTACTAATCCTTCTTCACACCCAGCTTCCAATAAAACAACAGGTTAGGAATGTGGTCACATAAAAAGAAGAAAGAACATATTAAGAGATTGAGGAGCAAGAGCTGTGAGAAGACAAAGACAAATGAAGAAGCTTGGTTGATAGATGACATGCATTAAGTGGAAACATCATTCTAATACTAATTTTCAACACATACCCATAAAAAAGAAAAAAGCATGTGCAAACAGGTGCATGCGGATAAGCTGATACCATATGCTCTACTATGTCATGTAAATCTCTGTAAGATGTTCTGTTACATACAGAATGTATAGATTTTAAATACTGTACCTCTCATCATTGGATTGCAATGGATGTTGTATAGGTTCTGATACACCTGCCCAACAGTAATCATCAACAAGAAATTTCCCATCACCATCTTCATTCCCTAGCACAGCACACACCACTCCAGTCACAACCAAGTGGACATCCAAATTTCCAACAAGTCGAATTCTCTGAAGTTCATCTTCCAGTATAAGTTGGTCACTGTCATCAAAAAAATGAGTTCTTGGTGGTTGTGGTATTAGTTGATGCTGTAAACAGAATCACTATATTTACCAAATTATCATAACAACAAAATAGCTAAAATACAGAAGTCCTCAGGCAATTAACATAACCTCAAATTATCTCTTGCAGTGATTATGCCTTAATTAAATGCTACAAAAGAGCAACATATTTTAAATTATTTAACAAACAATTATTTTATTTTTAAGCACTGTGCATGCAGCACACACACACACACACACAAATGAAAAATGCACACAAAATTTTGGTTCAATTGCCTGAGGACAAGAAACCATTTGGAAGTCCTACTGAATTTTGGGGGAATAGAGTGTGGGGATGTGGACTGGATTCTTGTGGCTAAGGATAGGGACCAGTGGCCAGCTCCTGTGAGTCTAGTAGGAAATCTTCAGGTTCCATAAAAGGTGAAGAACTTTATGAGATAAAAAACTGTCAGTTTCTCATGAAGAAATATGCTAAATTGAATTGGTGTATCACACATGAATCCCAAATAGATAAGTACAAATAATGCATAAGTATATACATACCTCTTCACTGATTTCTTTCAGTATACTCGGTTTCATTTCCTGATGCTTGAAAAGTGTTCCAAGCACAACACATTTCCTGGACTCCTCCTCTTGCAATTCATGCAATTTTCGTATCCGAACATCTGGTCCTACATGAGAAATAAAACATATTGATATGGAAACGTAACAAATATTTCCATATTCTTTGCTGATGTTAAATACTGCTCAAATACGTATGATTTACATACAAAGGCTAACCACAAATTTTGGTCAGATGTAATGAAACGTCATATATAACCTCAATGTAATTGACTCACACATTACCCCATTTATTATGTATTCTTTTATTCAGTAACTCCCTCATTTTCGTAAGACGTACAGCATAAATATGAGCAAATTGCTTTGAATAATCCTTCGAGTGATGTCCAAATCTTTCCGAAAGATTTGTAAAACTACAGTTTATTCTCGAGTAAACACTTTCAGTCTCATTCTCATTGGTTGGAAAAGACAAGAGCTTCCCCACACTACCAGTGCTCTTAACTTCTTGCGGTATCATTTTCTTTTCCGCACTACTGTTTCTTCTAAAGCTGCATAAGTAAGCTTCTATTCACCACTTTGAACAACTTAGGTTCACAAAATTGCGCCAAAAAATAGCAAAGACAGCGAGTCGCACAGTTCATTCTTACGTGTATTAAGCTGCCATCTATCCAAAGCCACTATACTAACTTATGATAACCTGGCAACTGGTTTGAAACCATGGGAAGTCACTGCTCAGTCAGTAACAAGATCTTATATTTTGTTCTTGTAGTTCGTATCGTCAAACTACATTTCCATTTAAGTATCAGTTTTAAAGATGGAACTAACTTCTTTAGATATATGGATGAATTAAATTTTCAAATGTTAATATGAATACAATATAATGACGGATCTGATGCCCATCCAGCCTCCTATCCAATGAGTACAGCGTCCTTTCTCGGGGGGGGGGGGGAAGAGCAGCTGGACCATAACACTTACCACTCACCCCTATCTAGCACCGAGGTTAAGAATGAGAAGGAGATATACCTACTCTCCACCATGTGCCTACATGGTATGTAGTGGAACAGCTTTACGTTATAATGAAGGGCTGTATTTAATATTTAAATGTGCATTACAGCGTAACATCAAGGGCACAACTCATTTTTTCACATGTTGCCCACTCAAATCTTGGAAGAAAAAAAATTGCATCAAACAAAGTTTTGAGGATCATCTCAGGCCCCCTGAGAAAATACTGAAACAGTTTAGGTGGTGATGATAATAATAAATGTCAACATACAATTTTCAATTTATTATCACACATTTATACATAAAGAGGCTTAATTTCAGTAACCAAACCACTCAACTTCCCATTCTCTGGCTAAAACCAATTGGTAGTCCTTCCCATTGATTTCAATTATCCACAAGGAAAAAGAAGTTTAGGAAGACCCACAAAATGACAATGTTTTGTAATATCTGCAACAAGTCTGAACAGACATAATATTGGAAATAATGATGATTATAAATAAACAACAAAATCATTTCTTGGTCAATCTCAGAAGAGTCCCAGATGTGGTTTCAACACTGAAACACAAACAAAACATAAACTTCCACAGCAAATAAAATTATTCCTACTCTTATTTAAACTTTAAAGAATTTAAGGGGAAAATCTGCGTGTACTACTCATGTTATTTCTATTATTAATCACCAATAATGAACACACAAAAATAAAGTTGTTTTCATGATAGAACCAGTTTTCTGTTACAGCCACAAAGTCTTAAAATATAGGGAAAACACTTATAAGAAAAAGTGGATTTATTCTCTTGTCAGTACCTGAATTACCAACACAGGCATAATTTGAGATTTGAGTTCTTCCAGTGAAGTTCTCTGGGTTGTAATACCATGTTGACTTGCAGGTAGACAACAGCATTTTGGAGAAACACAGTGTCTCCACCTTCAGGGCTACAAATCCACATAGCATCACAACCCAGGAGACCAACATGAAAACACTTTTGACGAGTAGCTTGAACAATCAGTTGCTGGTTACAGAGAGCATTTATTTCTCCTGATATAAAATGTTCTCTAAATTGAACTGAAGCACATACCATTTCACCAATTCTGCACCAATGATATCATGGATGTGGTACAAAATTCCTAATTTAGCAGACTTCTCCAGTTTCCTCTGTTGTAATTCCTAAAAGAATCAAGTGAACAATCTACAGACTGCAATGCATTGACAAATTGCTGCAACATGTACAGCCTCTATAAATTCTATAAATTCATAAAACAGCACCTCACTGAGGACATCATAAATATACTTACAAACTGCAATATTTCACTGAACTTGCATTTTTTGATTGTTCTCAAGACAGATTTCCTGCCTTTCAGGTAGCTTCTCATGAATTCCCCCGCATTTGGAAATGAGAACCAAAAGCTTCCAGCTGACCTCAATGTCAGTAGTCCTGCATTCATTAGGTCACTTGAGAGGAAATGGAGAATTATAATGTAAATGTACATTAATAGTATTAAAAATATATTAAAATTAGCCGTCAATCACAATATAATATAATATAATTAAAAGATTAAAATATCATTTTACGTTCCCTATCGAGTACTCGATTTACATGTGGAACATACACGACATGTTTCGGCTATATATAGCCATCATCAGGTGTTAAGTATATAAACTTTTCACTGAATTACTGATATTTTACTGATTTTTAATGTTTTTTAGTTTTCATTTTTCTTATGATGTTCTTATATACATAACACCTGATGATGGCTATATATAGCCGAAACATGTCGTGTATGTTCCTCATGTAAATCGAGTACTCGATAGGGAACGTAAAATGATATTTTAATCTTTTAATTATATTATATTATATTGTGATTGACGGCTAATTTTAATATATTTTTAATACTATTTAAATAAATCACAATATGACGCATCTACAATATCTTACATTAATAGTCTTAAAATTTAAAACTGTTCACACAAATTCATATACATATAATTACCTAATATCTTGTTGTGAAAATCCCATGTCCCCTTGCAATAATGCCTTATCAATGCTGACATCTTGAACTTTCAGAATTACATTATTTAAAAAACGATTAATTGCAGGCTTTTTTGGGCAGTGCTGTGTAATATGATTAACAAGATCATCAGAATTGATCACGACAAGTGCAGTCTCCTCACAACCCAGTTTAAAAAGACGTATTACACCCTTGGCCTGAAGACAGTTCTGAAACAAATGTTAATAACAGTTGAAACCTGCTTAATCTGAAATGAAGCTGTTACAATGATAATTCAGCACACACAATTCACTATAATATAAATATGTTGTAATAAAATTTGGGGCTGACTTCAAATATGGATTCTGCATCTCATTTAAGATGTTATTCCAATGTAAGAATGGGTACATTTCTGGTGGCTGAAATCTGATCTTTGTTGACACCTTTTGCACTTTGGAACATCTTAACATTTTTCCAGTTCTTAAAGAAAACTCATGATGCAATAAACTATTTGTTCTGTATTTCAACAAATTATCAAAATAACTAAAAATAAATACTTAAACACCACACTTATACTTACTATTTCCCTGTCAACAGATGTTTTACATTTAATTATGCTATAAATTTGATGCACTAATATAACTGGTGGCAATTTTCCTTCAAAGTTTTCAATAGGAAATTTACATTTCAAATACACAAGTGCTGCTTCAGTATCTGATAGTGCAAATGTAAACGGAGAAACATCCAAATTGTTCGCATCTCCAAACACAGTAGCTTTCACTTGCGCTAATGAAGTACTAGCACGAAATATTTTACTCTGTCCATAAAAATTTGAGTTCGAAGGCCTCTTGCTCATAATGTTAATGTGACATTCATGTTTTCATTACAAATGCCAAAGAACACAGTAACTTATTTACAGTGCTTATCTGTCAGAAAACATATTGCAACGCTATAATTCGTAAACCATTTTGCACACTTCTTCTCTCAATCATGTTCCACAAATATACGACCCAGATTGCCATTATACCATTACATGTAAACTTTAACTCCCGTAATTCATTTGCATTTTATTGGCAACCCTGCTCAGATGTCGGAAATACAGTTGGTGAACTGTGAAAAGGAATAACCTGACATCTGGTATAACATTAGATGAAACATTAATTCATATATGAGTTCAAGAATTGTGAATATGTAACTGTGGCTACGTATCATACCGGGTTAAACATGTTTGTTCTTGCAGAAATGAAACATGTTATTCGAACACCACCACATATATTTCACTTGAAGCTGAATGATGCAATCGCAGAAGAGCTGAATAAAAAGTTGGCTAATAAGGTATACAATAATAGGCCACCAATAGTATTTACAAAACTTGCACGATAGTGTTAATTTTCTGTTATTTTGATAATGAAGACAAGCATATTTGACACCAGACATAGTTCGTGTTCCATCACTCTTAATTCTGTCAATATTAGCATGGACAGGTGAGATGAGAAATGACTACAGAAATTAGAAGTAAGGCCTGAAGTTAAAAGACCACTCTGAAGACCTAGACACACATGGGAGGTTAGTATTCAAATGGATCTTAGGGAAATAACAGTGTGGCCTGGATTCCTATGGCAGGCCCTTGAGAATATTCAAGTGGGGACTAGCTGGGCTACTATTAGTTTGTCAAGAAGGCCTCTGCTCTGTGGCATAACAGATTCTATGAACTTCAAGTAAAATAGAGCTGTGAAAACATGAACACCCAGTTTTAAGTTAGTTGAAGTTTGGTGCACATGAATGTAACTCTTCTTTACAGGTTGTTTTGAATGTAGGCTTATGTATCGCTCTACATGATATTACACAGTTAGAAGATTCATACATTTTTCCTGGAGATGGGGCAGCTCATACCAAAGTTAATTTTCGTTATGTTGTGTTCAGACCATTCATAGAAGAGGTAATAACTGGAAAAATACGTAGCTGCAGCCGAGAAGGAGTTCATGGTAAGTTAAAAAATAATTGTAACTTATTTATGTTAAACATGCGGTTTCATGCATCATAATCCTTTTGCATTAAGTAATAAATATTAGTAGTATAGTAAGCCCATCTCATTGTACTGCCAGCAGAAGTTTAGAAAAGAAAGACATAGTTCAAATCAAGTGAAACTAATTAAATTTTTCTTGATTGCTGAAAATTTCCAGTAACACTTGGATTTTTTGATGATATCATAATTCCTCCAAATGCACTACAACATCCTTCTAGATTTGATGAGACAGAACAGGCATGGGTGTGGGAATACAACACAGGTGATGGGGACAAACATGACCTTTTCATGGATCCAGGTAAGCTACAATTCTAGTGGTACTGGTCAGTGTTTGAAATGGGACATTATTTTATTACATATCCTTGTTAATATTTGCAGGGGAAACAATTAGATTTCGAGTGACAGCAGAAACCTTTGTAGAAACCTCACCAAGTGGGCCAGAGAATACAGACATCACAACTCCAGGTGGTGAAACATCTGCTGAAGAACCAAAAGTTCCATATATGTTAACAGTATGTATCTGCTACCATGACACATTTCATGACGCTCTTATTTTTCTAACTAAGGTTTAAGCCCATTAGACCTGTTCTGAGGTCACACAAACTGTTCAGACCATCTCATTCATGGTCTGCCTAAATCCTTCATTCCTTGAGATTTTAATAATAATATGAATACATTACTACTTTGTAGCCAGGACAGTTTGGTCTATATATAGTGACTATGGGCTGGATGACTGGGGCCCACCCAGCCTCCTATCCATTCGGCACTAGGGTTATTTCTTCAGGTGTAAAGCAGCAACATGTGAAGCTGACCACTCACCTCCAAGGTTAAGAATGCATGATGCTATACATCCCACTCCCCCATACATCTGCATGGTGTGGTGCTCAGTGAAGTACTGGCAAATTTACCTTCCCTTGAGTGTGGTAAAAATTATCACTTTCATCCTTATTGCCTTGTATAAAAACCTGTCTTAAAGTTCAGCATGAACCTAAGTTTGCGTTACATTCAGGTAACGTAGGACAGATGTTCTGAAGCAAACAGAAAATTACATTTACATTTCTGGGAACTGAAGCATGTGCTTCACTGTCTTCCATACCATTATTCATATTGAAAATACCAGTGTCTCCAGTTTTTTTTGTCACTGAACTCAAGAAATGGGCCTGGATCCAATGCAGATCCTTCTCTTCATCCCCACCATCTGTGCATAGTATGTCAACTTCCTCTTACAGCATCCCATAACTTACATTGTACAATAACTGGTCTATAAAGGTGGATGGAGGAAGTGTACAAATGGTAAGAACGTAGGCTTCGAAGATCCCATTAAGCTTTCTGAATATATGGATTTAAAAAGTTGACAGCGGAACCACGGTTCCGGAGAATCTGACGTAAATACGTCACTGTAATGTAATGAAATGAAATGTAATGTAATAATTCTTATATAAGAAAAGTACTTGTGATATTATAAAACGTTTTTGCCAGCACAAAATTATCTAGTGTACGACGCACTTCTTCTACAAGCGATTCACAGCTTAGCAGATTGTTGACGGCAGTAATGTAACACAACAATGCCGAGTAAACAGATGACGTAACAATTAGTTTCTGAGGTAACAACCATTGTTGATATGGATCTTACACATCTTCGTTACGCTTTTTTTGCCGAATGACCTAGACATATTTACGTCAAAAAGAATCACCAAAGCTTGCAAATATTGTTGTAGTTAGAGTTGCTTTTTAAATGAAACAGCCTGTATAAGACCTGGTACTGATTGGGCATGCATACTGGAAGTAAATTTGGCTTCTTTTTAGGTGATACCTGGTTTAGAGTATCAGATTTTGTGTTGGGTTCAATTACCTGCCACTGCAACCTGAGTGATTCCAAAGTAGTAGCAACTGTCAGACAACTTTTGAGCAGCATTATTTGTTGATCAGCTTCTACTGTCTTGATTATCAAAATGGTGGTGGAACTCTTGATTTGAGATACGTATAGGTGATGTGATCCATCTGTTTTATGACAGGACAAAATTATGATATGTTTATAATCCACATATACTTTATGTACTTTACATTTGTTTCATGTTTTAAAAATGTTACCTTTAATGAAAATATTATTAATATTAATAGTTTGATTAGAAATGTTCATTTAGAGTTATTTTTATCAATACTATTTTGTACTGTTATAGGCCCAGATATATTCCAAAAGTAGCTTTCAGTCCTAATGTTCTTCCTTGTCACTCTTTCATAGTGAAAACATGTATTAGAAGAATGAGACATTTAATTTTCTTAAACACTAATGAATGTTATGATGTGCTGAATTTTAAATGTGCATGATTAATTTTATTTGCCTTATGTTGCAGGGCAGCATTAATGAATCTGGTCTTGGCCTTCTGTCATGGTGGGCATCCTCATAATGAATATGAAATTAATTAAAAGTGAAAATTGTGAAGATGCTTAAAAAAACATGGTGCGTCAGAAAAAAGAGAACAGAGGCAGGACTTTTCCATCAGTTTTTTATAATAATAGTGTATATATTCATAAGGAAGCAGGGTATTGCCAAATATTGAAGTCACACAACTATTTTTTATTGACTTTCTGTTAAACCTAAGATTTTGAATTACCAGTAAGAAATGTACAATATTTACACAGCACTAACAGGTAATTCATATATGATGATGAAGAGGACAGATATACACTAAATTGACTGTACATGTAAAGAGCATTGCTATGAAGCTATATACACTGCGACTATATACGTACAAACTTACAAACTAATGTAATTTACTGTACATTTGCATTTTTTAAAATAAAACAATAATAAAATAAGAGCTGTGTTGCCATTTCTTGGTGATATTAAATTATAGAGAAAGACACACACCAATATTGTATTCCATTCTTGAATTCTCAACTGAAGGCAGATTTTAATATTTCAGTTGTAACATGCCACAGTAATAGAAATTGCCTTGTTATAAATGTTAATTTTATTGCCATTTAGATTTTATTTCAATTTTATTAAACTTGAAACTTCTGAAAACCTAGGAACTGAGTTTTGCATCTGTACATTAAGAAAACATTGTTCAGTAATAATGGGATGATAAATGATATACACACCCATGGCTTATTATGCCATGAAATTTAATCTCCCATCTCAGTTCTGTGTAACAGGAAAACTTGACGCAGGATGCTACAATATTGATGGTGTGCTGACATTTCCATGTAACGAACAATTGAATCCTTGTAAGTTTTTTTTTCAACTCTTGGTAAAATAGCAGTTACAGTATTTGATTTTGATTTTTATGTGAGATATAAAAACCCTGTTTTGCAAGACAAACAAGAAGGCAATGCAGCTAGGCAGTAGGGGGAATTAAAAAACAATGGAGCAAATCAGAAAATTCTTTTTCATCAGAAAAATATTTAGTAAAGTTCAATTCACTGACGGCTGAACATTACCTAGTTTGTACCAGATATACTTTCTGGCAGTTTTATGAAAATAGTCTTCATTAAAGTATGTGTTTTACAGTTTGTGGTGTATGAAGATCAATAAGTATAATACATAAAGTACATCATCACAGACCTGCAGTACAAAGATTACAGCATGTGACCAACCATAGGTGGCTACAGACATAAAAAAACAGAGAACAAAGGACAATTATTTTAACTGTTGTTAATATTTCAATATATTTTTGTATGTATTTTAATTGCCTCTTCCTTCATTTGGGTTAATTTACCATCCTTTTAGAATACATTCAGAACAAAATTTTACCCAATAATGCACATACAGTGAGGATTTGTGACTGATACAGCAAATAAAATAACAGCTACTGTAGATCCAGTTATCACATAGGGCAAGCACGGCAACAGAAGTTAAAGCACCATGTGGCTGAGGATCTAGGATTCAGTTGCCCATAATGCATAAGCTTTCTTCACAAGAAAATAAGATTCAAGCATAGATTTCAGGATGTTTCAGTTCCATTCAGAGTAACTATTCACAGAATTGTACATTCAAGGAAGAGGTTCATTACTGCCAAATCAAAATTTTAACTGCTTGCTGAGGTGAAACTAAATGAAATCAGTGCTAGTCTTAAACATAGTTATCAGAAAACCATAAGACTGGGTTTCAAGATCATCAGAATAAACCATCATAGAATTCCTGCAACTAAAACTACTTAAGACAGGTATACGTGGAACAAAGAATATCATTTCCAGCATCTGTTGTAATCAGGGCAAGATTTAGTCTTAGTGTTTAGGTTGTAAGTTTGTCGGCCATACAAGTCATCTGAATTTCTGTAAGTAAGTGTGATGGGATGGGTGTCCAACTCTTCTGCTTGAGAAGTTCAGCAATGAGCAGAACACTCAAAAATAATCTCACTGTACAACTGAATTGTTATAGATCAAAAACTACCTTGCATGTAATGAACAGAAAATGTTTCTTTTTCTTTTACAGGTTGGTATGAACCATTATAGTGCTTGCTTATGAAAAGGCCATTAAGTAGCGCATATGCACAAGAACCACCTCTGGTTTATTTGTGTAGTCTAATTAGCAAGCTAAAGACAAAGCTGTAGCTTATGTACAAGTTGAGCTGAGATGATGTTATGAGTTGTGAAAAAGGGGCATGGCACTTCTAAGCAGACAATAAATTCTGCATGCATGGGAGGTCTGAGAGAGACAGACACCATGCTGGTCTTAGAAAGTGAAGTAGGATAAGTCGTATAGTTAAGTTATATTTCCAACAAGGTTTACATTCCTACTGGCCCCTCTTCAGTGTCCTTTATAATGACTTGGTCTGATAATACAGTACGTAGAGAGGAAATTCATGTGTTCATATTAACTTTGTTAGATTTTAAAGTTGTATTATTGTATTAAAGATGATGGTAAATTACATCAAATACCTGTGGAATTGAGAAAACAAACATTGATGTGGGCTCTATTTTTATTCTACAAAAATTAGAGAAACTTGAAAAGTTACAGAAGTAAGTAATTTCACCTCAGCTGTTTACATACCATACCTGAAATCAAGTTCATAATATTCTCTAAGTGACATTTTATTTTTATTATAGGTATATTACAAGGGGATAAAATGAAAACTGAGATGTGTTGCAGTGTACCATCTTGTACACAAGATGAAACTGAGAGCAAAGATTGAGAAAGAATTGTACTATCAATTCTGATAAGAGAAAGGAGATCTACTGAAGAATATTTCTTACAATTCACGTGATTCATTACTACAAGATTTTTTTTTATTTTACTACATAATTAAAGGACTTGGAATTGAGAAATGAGTAACTCCCAACTGGTGAGTGTGTGGGAACAATTTACAGCATCGTCCATAACTCCTTTCCTTGTCTTTGTATTTCTTTCTTTATCTTCAAAATATTTTTTTATATAATTACCAATATTGCACACAGTAAGAACACTACAGTGATTACAGTGCTTGTTTTATTTACAGCAAGCTGTCATAACATGAATTACTGGAAAGTATTGAGCAACCATAAATAAATTAACATCATATTTAGAAAATTTTAAATTAACATCACCAAATCAACAAGATTACAATCCTATTGTAAGTGAAGGCTGAGCTGATTCATACCAATGGACAAAAGATTAATACACTAATACTGACAATATATAACTAAGGAAAGTGTTCCATATAGATACAATATTTTCAACAATTTTATAGTCTGGAATGTTATTGATAGTCTCTATCATGACAATAAAAATAAACACTAAAATGAACACTATCTAAATACTGTGTGTATTGCTCAAAATTATGTAATCTGATAGTGAATTGTGACCATAATGAGGAGTTTCAATTACATGCAGAGATTTTCAAGGAACCATTAATTGAGACCCAGGAAAAAATATAAATAGATGGAGTTAACAATGCTGTTAGTTTAAAGCATTAATTTTTCTTCCAACTGATTACATATTTTTAAAAGGGTCCTGCATATTACTGTGCAGTTAGTTTTACATAAAGGTGAAATCACTGGCTCTAGGAATCTAAAGTTCTTGGGGTGTAACAGCAAAAGCATATATGACAAAAAAAAATAACTTTCAGTCTTTGTATATTACAATTAATATTACTAGATTCCTGGACTTTTGAGTTCTGTTTGGAATAGTAGATGATGAATAAAGTCCAGAAACCCAGTAATACAAATGTATATGGAGATGACACAACAAGAGTAACACTGACAGCACACAGAACCTGATCAGAAAACAACTGCTAACTGAAAAGCATTTTGTTTGTTTGTGGTTTATTTAACAACACTTGGGAACAACAATAACATCAAAATGATACTCATGAGGAAGTTAGGAGGAGACTAAATTCCGGAAATGCTTGCTACTTCTCAGTTCAAAATATTTGTCTCCCCGTCTGATTTCTAAGAACCTGAAAATTAAAGTATACAAAACAATAATTTTGCCTGTTGTTTTGTATGGGTGCGAAACATGGTCTCTCACCCAGAGGGAGGAACACAGATTGCAGGTGTTTGAGAATAGGGTGTTGAGGAGACGATGGGGCATGGAGAAAACTGCGTAATGATGATCTTAAAAATCTGTACTCCTCCCCCAATATTGTCAGGGTGATAAGTCGAGAAGAATGAGATGGGCGGAACATGTAGCATGCATGGATGGGACAAGAGGTGTGCACCAGGTATTGGTTGGGAAGCCTGAGGGGAAGAGACTGCTGGGAAGACCTAGACGTAGATGGGAGGATAATGTCAGGTGGGATCTATGGGAGACAGGAGTTGGAGGATACTGGATTTTGTTGGCCCAGGACAGGGTCCGGTGGAGGGCTTTGGTTAATTCGGTGATGGACCGGGTTCGGTAAGCCATCTAGTTAGTCAATAACTCAAATATATAGCACTGAATGATAGGTTAAATAATTAAAAATGAAATGTCTAGAACAAGGGTGACCAACCCGCGGGCCGCATGTGGCCCGCCTTGAACATTTTTCCGGCCCGCGAGATTCATCACACTTTTACAAAATATATTTATTTTATAATGGCCAAAGTAGTGAAAACCAATGTATTAAAAAAATACATTATTTGTGCATCCATATATTCAAAAATTATCTGTCGAAATTATGAGAAAAAATTAACTTTGATTTTAAAATAATATTCTTGCGAATATATGACAGATATTGCCTGTTTTATTCATGAGTTTACAGTTATGAGTTCGCAGAATAATTAAACTATATTCTGCGAACTCATGATGCGCGTGCATCTTGGAACATCTAATATAACAAAAAAATGTCTATAGTGTATCTAAATCTAATATGGGGATATATAATTTTATATGTGGCCCGCGGAGTTATGATGCATTTCCAAAGTGGCCCGCGGAGTTATGATGCATTTCCAAAGTGGCCCGAAAGATCATTTGGGTTGGCCACCCCTGGTCTAGAATATAGAAGGAAGTGGATGTGGCCCTATTTTAAGGTACTATCCTGGAATTTGCCTAGAAAGACTGAGAAAAAATCTCAACTGAACGAGTGTCTCCAGGCCTAGATATGAAAACAGAGCTTCCTGAAGACAGGAGAGGTGCTACCAAACATGTAGCCATGCCAAAGCTAGCCTCTCCTAACATAGAGTATAGAAAATTGCTCTTCATATCAGCGATGCATATTATGTTGTTTTAAATTACACTTTGTTAGGTTAGGCTAGCTTTGATTAGGTTACTTTATGGTAATATACTAAGTTCAGAACTGTGGCAGGTTTTCAGCACAGCCAGTCTCACTCCTGTTGTGCTGCTGTAGACAACAACTTTACCGTATATTTTTATAAAGATGACAAATCTAACCTCAATTCTATTTTACATAAATGTTGGCCCTGATTTTTGCCATAACATTGTTAAACTGGAATACCACAAATTGTATTTTTTGAAACTAACCAATCATACTTTAGAGTGTTATTCTGAACGTGGTATTTGTGTATATATTTATTATCAACTTTACAGCCATTCACAGGCACATAAACTTGAACCAAACATATTACTGTACTTACGAAGTAAGCTGCTTGCCGTAGTTCAAGTCACTGTGATAAAATAAGCACTGACTTGTCGTAATCATCGACGGTATTTCAGACTCTAAGAACACTCAGCACTCTTTCTTTTCTATTACTCAATTACAAGACAACGAGGTAAATGTTCTCTGATATATTCAAATAATTCCCGCGAGACCCCTGGGCAGTTCGTAAGTTCCAATTCTTGCAGATGGCGGAGTTGGATTAGACTTGAGAGTCCACTAGATGTCAGGAGAGGGCAACCTGGAAAGAGACGAATACCAACCTACCAAAAAAAGTGATTGCAAGTGCATAGCTTTGAGGTGAAGTTTAATATTCACACCTTCTGCAACAAATCGTGTTCTTATTGTTTAACTACATTCGTCGATTCAATTTAGTTTTGTGAAACAGAGAATCCAAATCGATATCTTCTGAAATGGCTGAATAATTAGTAACATTGAAGTAGGCCATGCCAAAGTGGTTTGAATTGGCCGTGCCACACAACATAATTAATCAATAATATGAAAACGGTAATGTTGAAAGTTTGACGCCATTCCCTCTAACTTTGGCAATAACAATGGTTCAGTGGAAAAGCTTGTTTCAGCTGACACGACATCCTTCCGTGTCTGATTTCGAGATTGGAGGGAACAAGAAGCGTTTACTGACACATGCATCATGTACCTAGATATTACACAAAAAACATCCCACTGCATCTAACCATGGTTTTAACAGCTGCGCCACAATACTAAAATGCCTCAGACAGTCAACTGTACTCCACAATTACTACGCCTTGTCAAAATGCTTATATCAAAATATTCTCTGTGTACAAATACATAATCGTGGACTTACATAAAAAGAGTTAAACATATACCTTCACGTTTTACCATTTCCTGGGTAGAATTCGATGGTAAATTCCCTTTCCATAAAGGCTGATCTCCAACTACTTTAAGAACAACAGTTTTGGGGTGAATTACACCTCTTCCATAAAACAACTTCCTCTATTAGTCCAGAGATTTCTAAACTGTGTGGCTTGATTAATCGCGACACGTTTGTCGGATAGCAATAAATTTAAACCGGCAACAAAGAATCTGTAACTAAATCTACTGTAAGTAAAACGGACTACAGGTTGCAAAGAGGCAAGGAGGTTCACTTTCTTACTTGGTTGAAGGATATATCTGCAGTCAGAAAATGATTTTTTTTCCTGCAAAGTGGAAAGGCTTTAAGTAACTGAACTTGCTTTCCTGTAAAATAAATAACTTTCGTTTCTGTACCTGTGCATCATTTATCTTGAAGATTTATGTGTACCACATTGTCTACATGTGTATGGGTTGGTTTCTGCTCGTTCAAATTAGACCGTAGTACTTACCTGCAAGTGACAAAACCTGGAGATTTCTCATACCACAGAGATGCTGCAGTCCGAAGTCACGAACCTGGGAGCACCATCGGAGGAACAGAGCTGACAGGGATAGCATGGTGGATATATAACCGACGCCAATGTCAGTTATATGGACACACCTGGATGACAGAGGCAGACATGACTTCTGAATACTTCAAAGACAGCGAGAGTTCAAATTATGACCTTCAAGATATTGATATCCTGTAGACTTGTAGTTAGTTACCGACTTTTCAGAGGAACCTGGTGTTTCAATCTTCAGGATATGTAAAGATGCAGCAAATTCCTCCGAATTTAGTGATTTCCTACAAGACTACATCATGTCACGATCCGGAACATCGCAGTCTCAGGAGGCAAACATGTAACATGGGGTGGTGCTTATAAAGATGACAGCCTTCTGGATTACTGTGCCGTGTACTCTGATGACGGAGGCAGTAAGCATCTCCAAAACGTCGGTCAACTTCTACGAGACTACACGGCGCAATATCCTAGAAGACTGCCATCTTCAATTATTTCCTTATCTTGCTCCAGCATAATTTGTTTTCATAAGTGAAATGGTAAATCGTTTGTGGAATCTGTCGTAAATCTGTTAGCACTCAAGTTTAATATTCAAGGGGTTCCGAATCTGATCCCGGCCGTTGGCACTAATGTAAAATAAAGTCAATATAACAACCAGTCACACGATGAGAGAACATCCAACTCCTGATAATTGTGTTTATCAAACTAACCTCAGAAAATATACAATGCCTAACGTAATTAACTATAGCGTACCAGCGAAGTATTTAACGAAATGAACAATCGGCCGAATACGTGGGCAGCTACAAATGGAGTACACTTTCATCTGTAGTCAGAAATTAAATCTACATAATACTATATAATTTGTTTTATTTTAACATTTACTGCAGTTTAAGGTGCCAGACACTTTTGAAACAAAAACTGTTGAAGATCCCAGGTAACTTTATGTTAATCCTGAAACATGAATAACAATGCAATGTTATTAGATTGGACGCTTAGCATGTCGTAAATTACTTTACTATCGTATGTCAAGAATATGCACGTTACCATGTGAACAAATGTTACTAAATACGTAAAGTATTGTCAATACCAAGGACTGTAATAATGGCCTACTTCTAAATAAAGCGAAAATGGACAAACAATAACCCGGTGATCGAGGTACAGGATTCCATACTTTAAACTCGAAAATAACCACGATGAGAAAAATTACATATCATACGCGATGAAAAACAGACAATATCAGTGCCCTGAGTAGTTTCCACACGCGTCACCGAGCGAGGCAGACCGCAATTATACGCTTTAATGGCAATCAGCGCTGTGGCTAGCAAATTTATACTTCCTACTATTAAATCCTCAAGCGTTAAGTTTCATAAACCTCATTATACACATCGAATACTGCAATGAATTTACAAATAGCTCAAATGTGACAGGGGGCAAGAGGTTAAAAGTGTATTTAACTTATTTGCCACGCAAACTAGTAAACTTGAAAGTTAAAATAAGTAATTGATTCTTCTTCAAAATCTAATGGTCGCCCAGCGACAGAGTAAGTCTCACACCCATACAAAACAACAGGTAAAATGAGATTTATGGTTTCTCTTGCGACGCTGTCGATTACTGAGATTATACAGCGTCGAATAATGAACGAACAACGAAATGTTGAGTGGAAGAAAGCGGCGCGGTGGCCTAATTTAAGGGGCCATTCGGAATTTGTTCGGTGTGAGAGGGCACCACGAACCTCAACACGAACAGCCGATAAGTGGGCCGAGACACGAAGCCTGGAATTGCCGAATACGAAGCAGGAGTGCCAAAACTAGATCGCAACAATCGGCGGTAAAATATATTTTTAAATATTTTAACATTTGTTTTTCAGATAGAAGACTTGAAGTCAAGAGATGCTGATTGAAAGATTCTCATTCAGAAATTGTTAAATTTTACAACGAAAGACGTACGCGATGTGCAAACTGCTGAGAGTGCGATTATAATCTGTGGCTAACCTCGTCTGTTGAGCACAGACCACAGACCATTTCCGGCAAGACTGCCACAACGTGACTGATTATCCGATCTGGAAGGAGAAGACTCCAGGAGGGAGGTCTCTGAATTTCTGCAGGTAGAAGTAAATGAAGCTTAAATCATATTAACGATTCTCTCTATGCACATAAGCTACGGACACAGAGAAACACCGTGCTTCCTACTATAGACGGTAGACAGAACAGCATCTTTGACAGTCTGAAAGCCCCCTCCCCCCCATCTTCCCTCTTCCCATCGATCGTCTTACACAGGCACAGGAAGTCCCACTTTTAATGATCGCATTTAATTAATTTTGATTATAGAAGCCGTGTTTTGTTACAGACGAGTCGAAGACAAGTCTAAAGCGAAGCAACCAGGTCCAGACGTACTCAGGGATAAACCTATTTTACTATTAACCAGCTCCAACGAGCAGTGTCTCTCCTGAGAAGCTAACAGTCGCTCAACTGTTCAAGGGATTCTCAGACGTTTGTGGTTTATTACCGTGTTCACTCAGCTATCATGAAACAGACCAATCCAGTGCCACACTCACGTGCGCTGCACCCAAGGGACTTTTAAATCACTTTCTGTTTCTAAGACGTGTTCTTACAGATGTGCAGACTCTGTATTTTTCTCGTAACATGGATGCGACTAGTTCTATACGAACTAAAATGTTGTCATTTGCTTAGTTCTGATTTTAAGTAACGAACAGGATACAAGACATCCCGAAAAATTACAATAAATTCAAGTTCAGGTGTGATACTTTACAATAATTAAGTATAAGATAAAAACTGGTTTCTTATTAAGATTCTTAATTCTTTTCGGATTATCGAGAGGTTTAAATCCAAGCAGCTAGGACAAAAATAGTTCATACAAACGACAGAATTCGAATTTGACCACGGAGGAATTACTACAAGTTTTATGCGACGGTAAATGCGGTTATCTTAAACATACTGTATTTTGTATAACACGGATAAGGAACAAACAAATCATCTACTACATTACATTATCTAATCGTGACAAACGGTAAACATTTCTTTAAACCGAACGCATTGTTTCAAATCCACGGTTCTAGGAACCCGACTATCACAAGTTTTCACTCAAGATTCCCCGTTCTTCAATATGTCTATTTTCTCCAAAATTTATTTCACTGCTTACAAAATCTCAAGACGTACTTAAGTTTACAACAAGACTATACTGAATTCAAAACTGGAAAAAAGAATCTCGTAGGCAAATAAGTAGGTTTCTTTTTATATGGTAAGCGGATAAAAACAAATTTATTTGTGTGAATAAAACATGCAGAGGGCTTTGATATCTTATTTCTCTAGTCCAACCTTGCATCAAGCTTCATTCGTGAAGAGATAAGCCGACACAAAAAAAAAATAGCACGGGGCTGAGACTCATGGGGTGGTGAACGCCATTTCAAATCTTGCTAACTGTACAATACGGTCACCATAGCAACCCCCCTTACATGAAGGGTGGGATGGGATTTGTGTGCAGAACATTATAGCAATAATTATTGATGTGATGTATAACGACAAAGCGCAAACTCTTGATTCGTGTTTGAATAGCCATCGGCGTTCAAATGAAACAGGCGGAACTCAAGACCAACATTTGTGGTTACACGTGTCCTCTATAGGGGATGATTTTCAGCAAGAATATAACGGGAAATATAGATTCGTCATCGGAAATAACAGTCTGTCTCGTTCTTAAGAATGAATATATGAGGATATTTTAAATTAATTTTATCTTACGTGTATGCGATTATGCGACAATAGCTCGAAAAATTTGTACAAATTCTGGCACAAAAATGTAGTTTGCTCATTGAAAACTGTCGAAATTCTTAAAACAACACGTCCAATGGGTTTTCTTGACTCTAACAACTTCGCCATTCTCGTGTAATTCACACCGGCCTTCTGTAGTTCTTCTACCTGCAAGCTTCCCTTGTCCATTAACACGGATACCAACAAACAAACTTTCTCTTCCTCGTTTTATTATTGCGCTGATTTCCCAAATACTTGTTCATATTGCCGGAAGACATTGCCAGGATTTCTCACAAACATTTTTCTTACAGAAAACAGCAAAGATGCAAGACATATTTGTTACCGCGGTTTAATGCATGGGTGGCGAATTATTTTTGCTTAGGGACTAGACCGATTTATTTAAAAGTGACTGCAATCCATAGAACCTCGTGAGATAAATTCTGCGAAAAAGATGTTTAAATAACCACCATATTTATCCCCATAGAGTGAAGATACTTTGTTCTCGTGCTGAAGGTCTACGCTCAAATCACCAGGTCTCCAGTTTCTTCAGGTTCCTACTGGTACATATTCATCCGGTTCGTATAATCACAGACCTATGAAACGTGTAATACATTACATATTATTTTATTTCA
The DNA here is from genome assembly GCF_977971745.1 of Zootermopsis nevadensis. Taxonomy (NCBI): domain Eukaryota; kingdom Metazoa; phylum Arthropoda; class Insecta; order Blattodea; family Termopsidae; genus Zootermopsis; species Zootermopsis nevadensis. The sequence goes on along the minus strand of NW_028259149.1, from coordinate 5,886,434 downwards.
TTAATAGCGCAGCTAACATAACCTATTTAAATAAGATAAATACTTCTAATCCTTAATAAATATAAATGCATTTAAGAAAAAATTCTGCAAGCATAAAGACTTAACTTACAACCATTAATTTATTTAGGATCCGAACGTTGATAAAAAATTGTTGGCACTCCTACTTCGTTTCCAGAAGATCCCGGATTCAAATCCGCATGTCACAAGGGATCTCAAAAGTAAGTAAATACTAAAATCAATGGAACTGCTATCGGGTTTTAAGAAGTAAATTTTTCGCTGCTGAGGAGTCACTGAACAGAATTCTTCTCTGCTGTGTTTCCAAGAGGATATCGCGTATCTAAGGGATTCGTGGGGGACGACTAACTGCACTCATATTAATTTCTCTGGAACAAATGGAGGACTCAGTATAAAAACGGTCCAACTCACAATATAAAGTTCAGGAATAAACGTCTAAGACAAGAATCCGCAACACAAAGTTTGGTACAACTGTGTGTTTAATACACGCAGCTGAAGCCCCTCAAAAGACAAAGCTGATCTTGGACATACTGCACAATGCACAATAAAACGCTTTAAAGAATAAGTGAACGCTGTCCACTTTCCTCACTCTTGAACTGCACTACACCACGAAGAGTCTGTTCAGAAGAAAAATCAGGTTTCGAATTTCCAACGGGGTTTAATTATTAAGTTTTTTGTTGTAGAAATGTAATGTATGTGATGACTGATTGTTTCGCTGCTCTCGTGAAACATACGTCAATTCGAAGATGGCTGTCTTCTGTTGTGGAGAGAGAAATGGCCTCAAAACGTCGGTGAACTTCTACTAGGCTACACTGCGCATCAACCAGAAGACAGCCATCTTCGTACAAAAGATACAATTACTTCCCACAGATTTAAAAGACTGCAGCAAACTGACCGTATCCATAAGGGACAGGTTTCGATACTCACCAGCTACCCTAAATGATATTTTCATTGTAGGGATAAATCTTAGAAACAGATCGTCATGTCTGTTTATTAAACTCCGTTATTTCAGCTGCCGAAGTTACAGACCTACACACTCTACAACAACCGTCAGATGTATCCTTGTTTCACTGAGCTACAGACTCCCCTCCTCAGCCACGACTCTGCTTCACTTCAGGATAGCTTCTGTTGTTTCAGAGGGCGGCGACAAAGCCCATTCTATTGCCCTGGTAACCGGAGAAGGATAAATTCACTTCAGGTGACGGAAAATGTTGCATTATATAGGCTAACTATTTCTCTTGCCTGCTCATTGACTAAGCATCGTTGCGGGAACCACGTGCTTATCAGCTGCTACCTGAGATTTCCCCAAAGTCAGAACCATGCACGTGCTAGTAAAATAACATAAAACATTCAAGTGTATCTTCGTGAAAAGGACCTCTAGAAACAGGCAAAGACGTCGAATAATTATTGCGCATCATACAAGAAGAATTCGGTTCGGAGACAACACGAAATGTACACATACTCTAACAATTCTGGAGTGTTCGCTCTGTTATTGCCTTAAAAAAATTCATCTTCTTCAAAACAAAAAATTAGGCCAAGAAATTCCTTGTCGATCTCAGCATTGTAACATCTGTAACATATTAACATACTGAAATCCCACTTGGGTTCGTGAGTGAATTGGCCAAAATGTCACGTTAGCAAATCTGTCCTGCTTTCAGACCGCTATTTTAAATAGATCTCTCAGTTAAGGCCAAAGCTGTAATTGTAACTTTGGCTCTGGCCGCGTAGCATTAGCGAATTGCCTTCATTTCCTTTGAGTGATTCCCATTCAGAGTAGAGTTATGGCGAACAGAGCTGTTGTGATTAGGGACTTCAATGCAATTCCCGGATTTCCTCATATGATTTCAGTCCTTTCAGCGCTGTCAACAGCACTGATAATGCCACAGAGCTGCAGTAAATCCCACAGCAAGTTAATCAGACAAATCAATTGGGCAGTCAGCCGATCGGAAAACAATTTCTTGATATACCAATGAGGCAGTCAGCCAACAAACGGAGGATAATAAATAAATAAACAAATACAAATAAAGAATATTCCGTCATCAGGGCGATTCATCTCCCTGATGACGGAGGCAGTATGACCTCTGAAACGTTGGTAAACATCGACCAGACTACACAGCGCAACAACCCAGAAGACAGAAATCTTCATACTCACCGCTGTGAAAACCTCAAATCCTACATTACATAATCTTGTTCTGTTTTGTTTCTTAACTTGTGCTTCTCATTTACGTGTTTCCTACACTGAAATCTTAAAAAGGCTGAACAGATCTAAACACAACTCAAGTACGTGACGCTCAGCAGTACCGAAGTACGTGCGATGTGCTGTTTCCCGTATCGCACGTAAACTTGGGGATGTTTCGTTGCCCTATTTAGATGTACCCTGTATCTTTCTCTGACCTTACCTCTTTGTAAAAGGGAAGTTTCGATTAACTAAAGTGTTTTGGGCTGTAAGACTGTGCCATTCTGGACGACAATTTAGCTGAAGTGTGCAATTTACTTCAGCATTTCTCATCCCGTTTTTTGTCACTCATCACCTATTACAATATCGCCCCCATCTCTTTCCACAGACGCATTGTCGTATTTATGTTTGGTGTCCACGCTTCTTACCAGAACACCGAGTGCCTGCTTCCTCTCGTGTCACATTTATCACTTTCTCGTCTTCAGTCTCCTTCCCCCGTGTCTCAGAACTCTGAGTATTTATCTGCTCTGTTATTTCACTTCGTCCTACCTCTTAAGCCATCACCATTTTCAATTCCCAATTCCCCAGATTTCTTTTCCACTGTTTGCACAATCTTTCCTCTCTTCGTATTCTCTCCCTTCCTCACCGCCCCCTACTATATTATCGTACTTTGTTTTAAATCTTTTTTTCCATGTCCATTCTCGTTGCATTTGGCCTTCCTTCTTTATTTTCATTCTTTTTCTGTTTCATCTTTTTCATCGCCCACGCCCTTTAATCTTTATTCATTCTTCCTTCCTAACTTTCTTCTAACCTCAGTCTTAGTTTTCTCTCTGCTATCCACTTTCCTTCATTTTGTCTCCAAGTCTCTCTCATTTTCCCAACATTCTCCATAATTATTTTCCTCTTCTCTTTAAAGACTGCTTAAATGTTGTATCTCTTGCCTAATCTTCTACCCTCCTCTTCATTCATCAACTTTCATCACTTCTGTTAACTCAACCCCTCTTTCTCTCCTCTGCATTACCACACTAAGTTTTTCTGCCCCTTTTTAGTTTATGCCCGTTTGTCTCCCTTACTTTCGTTCTCTTTCCTTCTTTTACTTCGTCTGCTCTCTTAATTTTTACCGCTATAGTCAGTTTCGCCTTCGTCTCATAACCTACATTTCCTATTCTCTTCTCCCACCTACCTGTCGAGCGTCAGCTCCTCCAGCTGGTTGAGGTCGCAGGCAATGTACTCGAGAGACGCATCAGTTATACGCGGGCACCACGAGAGGTCCAAACTGCGCAGTTTCTGCAGGTTCTCGGCTATCAGCTCCACTCCATCGTCAGTAATCTTGCTGCAGCCCGACAGCGACAAGATAGTCAGGTTCGGCAGTGAGTGAACTGCAACAGAAAGAAATCTTCATTCATTTAACGGAGCCCACGCCAATCTTAAACTACACGTTCTTTGCATAAAATTAGAGAATGTAGCAAAGAGACCACTTGGAAGATCTAGGCGTAGCTGGGATGATAACATTAAAACGGGTGTAATGAAATACGATATAACGGTGTGGACTAGATTCATCTGACTCAGTATAGTTACTCATGACAGGCTCTTGTGAACACGATATAAACATGTAAGTCACATTAAAGATGGGAAATTTCTTGGCTAGATGAGCTTACTTTTGTTTCTCAAGACGGACTCTGCTCTATGAGTTTGAAATATTCAGTGTCATGTACTCTGTAACAATAAGTCTGTATTTGCAACAAACAAATATCAAGGCCGATTAAATAAACAAAATAAGCAAAGAATTCTTTTGAAAAACACGTTTACCCATCGTAGTACATAATATTTCTACCTTTGTGTTACTTTGTTCTGCATGTATCTCGATACAAAGGTGCTTTAAAAGATGGGAAATCAAGCTACATGCAAAGAATAAATTGCGCAGTTACTCAACAAACGCACTGGTTCAGACGGCGTCAAGACAAGATGGCTGGATATAAATGTACATAAAACAAACGAACGTGTACAACAAAGAAGCGCTACCTCTGCACATCAGTAAGTTTCAACGAAAAGGCAACATCAAAGCCTCTGCTTTTATCGTTTAACGAAATGCTTTTCCTAGGTAATAATTTACTACAGACTTCGAATTTCTTCCGATGGAAAGCGACACAAATAATACAGTCTTAGTATTTCTTGAACTCTTTAAATATATTTCTAAACCTAAGCCATCAGTGCAATAAAATATCTACAGACGTAGAGATATGATAAGGAAATAACTTCACGAAATTATTTCATCTTATTGAATGTTTTACAACGTTTAGATGCTGCAATACTTTGTTTAAATGTCGATTTATGAAAAAAAAATCATCACCTTCTTGAACGTAATTTATACAAGATATAGATTCTTGGAACTACTTTCCGTGTTGTTACAGGACCGTAACATTTATACGTAACTGTAAGAGGAAATGAGCCTAACCACTATAGTCGTCTATATGTTAAATATCAAGCAAAAATTGTTTTGACAGGCAGACAACCGTAGTGACAACGCATTAACGCGCCAGTCTCTTGAACTGTGATAGTTGGCATGCTTCACTAATTAACATGGAATCTTAATGGCTGCTGGATAAAATGTCTGAGGTAGGCATGTCTGCTTGGAATCACCTATGTGGCATTTATAAAACACGTTTCATTTAATCGCTTTCAGTGCTGTAGCCAACTATTCATCTGGCAGTGCGCGAGGATGGAAGTTTCAAGGTCTACAGTTCATGACTTGGACAATGAAAATAAGGAGACTAGTCCAGTTAACATGACATTTTTTCTACACGAAATACATAAAAGTAAATAACATATGACAAAAGAAACGAATGAGAACTTCCGAAAAAACTTTCGTACAGACTTACACGTAAATTTAAACTGAAACAGCGGACGGGCGGCCATCATTAATCGTATATTTCAACGCCATATGGTCCGACCTACTGATACCTTCGTTAAATGCAAATAAATAGATGATATTGTCCCATACTCTGTCTCCATACAGCTATAGAAAAAACAAATTCCATTTCACTTGATTCCCAACATCATCTTCTGATTACTCTCGTCTTGCGATTTCCCTCTATTTCCCTGCCATCCACATGTTCGTTATTACATCGCATTGAACGTGATGCAGTAACAGTAGAGTATAGATTACCTTAGGGATCTCTTATTACAGTCTCCATTAGCCAGCGGCTGATATGAAAATAAATTATAAATATTTTTATGTCATAATTATTTCACTATCAAAACTGTAATTTGTCTCAACCGAAACATTGTGAATGGACGAGTAGGCCTAATACACATTAGGTCGACGCTATATAGTATCAGGTACTAATAAAGGGTCGTTAAATAAACTATTAACAAATAAACAAACACAACTTTGGTCATACGACCATATTATGAAATGCACAAAAGTTTCTGTTCGTGAAACCCCGTACAGCAGCGGCAACTTCTCCAGTTTCTGTATATAGCGTGTAGCCTAATCACTCCGTTCCAGGGGAATGCACCTTTTAGTCACGTACGTAGAGAGAAATCTCATGAGAAATTTAGGGGATTGGAACAACTGTGCAAGCTTGGATACAAGATGACATTAAAATGTTATATGGGAACTCAGGTTCATCCAGCCTCGATCCAAGATCTCAGCATCTCTCAACGATCACCAAACGGCGGGAAAAGTACCTTAACGCACATCAAATCAAATATAATTAAAAATTGTGAGTACGTGTACACTCACAAAATATTCTTTTATATCAAGAGAGATTTGAGGTTATCAAGGCGGAAAATATGAAGATGACTGTCTTCTGGGATGTGTAAGCCGTGTAGTTTCGCACGAGTTTACCGACGTTTCAGATGTGCTTGCTGCGTCTATCATCACAGCACTAAGGGCATCTAAAATGTCGGTAAACTTCTACCAGACTACCCGTCGAAAATCCAAAAAACACCGCCATCTTCATACACGCCTCCGTGAGAACCTGAGACCTCATTTTTCGGTAGCTTCATTAAAAGCTCCATGAGGCGAAAATAAAGGAATGTCTTACGTGGAATAGTCGAACTCTGACTTACAACGCACAGTCAAAGCAATCAAGATGTAGTGTTCCTGACCAATGCTGCGGGACACTTAACCTCAAAGTTAGCAGTTGGAACGATCTAAATAAACGATTCAGAGTTCCCTTTTATATGCACACACAAAGATACACGTACAGTGTAACAGCTGGCGTCTCAAGAAGCAGTGACATGCTGAGTCAGGGATATTTGGCTTGTGGAACCATGCACGACTAATTATAGGGCCTGGACCTTGGACGAAAACCTCACGGTCGCCAAGCAAAGCACGTTACGTACGAAAAATAGAACTGGAGTTTGATATATGTGCACCTGGGATAACTCATGAGTCATCAAACGCGGAAATGAACAAGGAAGTTTAATTGACTCTTAACCGCTGTTGAACCACTGCGGATAACTAAAATACAGACACATGGAAAAGGAATTATCTTTGACAATGCCAGAGGAGAGAATGAGAACTAAAATAAAAGAAAAATTTGAAGGCATATTTGCTTTCCTGGCTATAACGCCATGTTGATCAGTAGGTAGATACCAACATTTTGGAGGAACATACTGTCTCCATTGTCAGGGCTAAAGTTGTTCTTAGTATGTTTCTCCGAAACGTTTCACCTGTAAGTCTACACGGCGTCATAACCCAAAAGACCAACAACAACATATGCAGCGCCGTGAGAACCTCAAATCTCACAAAGAAACTTCCTTTACGAATTAATTGGATTTAACATGATAAATAATAGTAGGATACATTTTATTAGAACCAGACCGCAGTGTAATATTAAACTCGTAAATCTTAAAGTAATGAAGTGTGTACCAGATGCAACTGCTTCATGGTAGGGTCCAATGGCGGGATTCTGTAAATACGACAATGTACCATCGGTTACGTACGAAGTGTGAAATCTATTGACCAGCTGAGCGACTGCCAATCACCTTTTCGAGAAGGACTCTGCCCCACACAATCAGTTACACTCGAAACAACTGGACTAGTGTAAGCCTAACGGGATGGGCTAACATCTATAAATTGTAAGAAATTAAGAATTTGAATTATTGATTCTATTGATTGTATTTGTCATAATGAGAGTTTGAAAAATACGGTAACCTGCTAGCTTGGGGCGGTTTATTTTGCGAGCTGGCGATCAGAAACTCAAAAGAGATATTAAGTGTTTCTGTTAGAGGAAATACTGGTATCGCAACAAAAATTACAGACGCACAATTTAAGTAGTCCTGATGTTTTACATGTCAATTCGCGGAGCTCAGATCTGCGGTATAAACGATGAATAGGCCCAAGCTCTTCAACAAATTTTCAACAAGAAAAATTGATAGAAACTTACCTTGTCTCTGACTGATACACATGCAATTCTGTTCTTTTGCGGGGCAGTTGTGAAACTGTAACTTCAATGTCGACTTTATTCCCCTACCAATGTAGTGCTTCTGTTTGGACAGGACGTGAGAAGCTAGCGTCCACTATCAGAATGGGATCCTCGAGGGAAGTTTAGGTAATCAAAGGTTTTACTACTGTTGACTGAGATTGAGTCCAACTGCTTACACTGTAAAACCCGTGAAACAAGTTTCCTCGTCTTTGTTTAGTTTTAAAAATAAGTCGATTTTACGCCATTTGTTTATGAACTGTAATTATCAAAGTTGATGTCATTAAAATACTCTTTAGTATAACGTAATATTTGTTTCAAAGTAATACACTTTTCAAATTGTCTTGAGAAAAAATAATTATGTAGAAAGTAGCTGCTTTTGCATCCGGAATTTTCATCAACGTTACAAATTTCAAAACGTTTCCCTTGTCTGCCAGAAATTAAAGTTAAATAACAGTATGTTTCAATATTCAATTAGCCTAAATATGATAGACTCGGAAAGATTTAAGCAGGTGGATTATAATATAAGGAAGCCATTCAGCCAAGCCTCAAGACGTTATCGTCTGTCTTTAGTAGCGCCTTCAGAGTTCACATGTAGTTTCCAGAAGTCACTCCTGCATTACGGTAGAACAGTACATTAAAACAGCCGTTAATTTATTTCTGACTTCATCTCCAAATATGTAATCAACGCCGGAAGTTTTAAAAAACAAAAAAAGAATATAAGCAGATTAGTGACGCTTTAAAATTATGACACCAAATATTACTAGGGTGATCAGACGAACGACATGTAGCACGCAAGATGGAGGATTAGTGATTAATAATTTGCAACCATTTCGCCGAAACACGTACGCGATTGCGTCATCGAACGATGACCTTGGAGTCGAGTTAAACTCTGCGTGTTTGGGAATAACAGAATCAATAATAAAGCAGCTCGTGTTTACTTTAGGGTGGCAGTGCTGAGCCGGTTGCGGGCACAAGGGGTTGCCAACTCTTACGCCTACTGTTTTGCAAATCACGGGCTACTCATGCAGAAGAATCCTTCTTGAGAAGCTGACAGTAGCTTAGTCATGAAATTCTGCGAAGATTTTAAACTTTAATGGTCATTGACACTTTCAATGTCGTCACCGCTCTTCGCTATTACAAAGATAAACTTCTTAATTATGTTTAAGGACATAATCCCTGATTTCTGTCTTCTGGGTTGATGCGCTGTGTAGTCTGGTCGATGTTTACCAACGTTTCAGAGGTCATACTGCCTCCGTCATCAGGACGATTCATGGTAAACATCGACCAGACTACACAGCGCAACAACCCAGAAGACAGAAATCTTCATATTCACAGTTGTGAAAACCTCAAATCATACGTAATTATCCCTATTTACAGTAACAATGATATGAACCCCATAAATAAAGAGTTGGAGACTGTTGAAGCCGGCGGGACATACAGTTACCACCAGGCTGTAAACAGTTAATTAATGTATTCACATTAGCCTGCCACTCACTGTTCTTGTTCTCATCCATATGAATCAAGTCCACATACACAGCCTATTCATTCACATAAATGACAGATATAATCAGACGTCTTGGAGTGGCATTCAGTATAGTTCAGAATCGAATTTTCGGCTCAGAAGGAGGAGATAACAATTCCATCCGAAACGTCGATAATTATAATTTCAATATGGTGCTATAGACGGAATACGAAACGCGTAAGAAAAATTACGCCTATCCAGTCAGCAGTCATTAGTATACGAGGTATGCTTTCAAATCAACCCTAAACAATAAATTCTCCTCTTTGAAACTGCTTATCTAACTATTAAGTAGTAATCTTAAAACTTAAAATTAATGAAGATAATTACGCATTTTCGTCGCATCCCGTGAAGTTACTTGAACGTGAATCAGTTCTAATAAACAATCCGAAATGGGAACGGATATGGTCTACACAATAATGCATGATGATACATGCTATTTTCGGCCATTATTGATTTTAAGTCGAAAATGACATTTCAGTACAGTCAAGACTAATAATGTTGAGACTGTGCTGCAGATGGTCTATTTCAGATCTCAAATCCAGCTTTTCCATTGGTATTAAAGTTAAATTATTAGTTTATTTAAAGATGGCTCTTAAATTTGTAGGTTACGTAAATTAGCATTTACTTGGAAGGGACAGAGGAAAACCAGGAGAAACCTCCAGTCAGGATGCTGGGCCTCTAGTCCTAGAATGAATTCGAGAACTACAGAATAAGAAGCAGGAACATTAATCACTCAACTATGATATTTGTTTCTTGACGGTACTGACCTGATTCGTATCTTGTTACCATTAAAAGTAAAAATGTTCTTATTATATTTATTATTGAGCTCCCATGAGGAATTTAAAGGTACTCTCATTGAAATTATCTGCTATTTTACAACAGAGTACATTCGCCGAGTGTCTCCGGAATGTTAGTTTCTTGACAGTTGCGTCAAATCGTTCAAGTTTAACAACTTTAAGTGTAATAATCATGTTTTTTAGATACGAAAAGTGAAGATAAAGCTCTGTACTGAACAGAAGCAAACATTGCCGGATTTTATTCTGCTCGTAACTTCTCCGTGAATGCATGAACCTTCTGATACGTATCAGATACCCTACGTTATTGGGTTACGTACTGGTATAGTTCAAGGGTCGAGACACAGCGCAATCACTCATATCACAAAAACGAGAAAAAATGGTCGCGTTCAGAAACCGGTGCCTATCTTAAGCGAGAGTATGATACACACTGTACATTCAGAGGTTTATATTACATTTACGTATATAAACCATTGTCAATGGAACACCTGTAGCGAGCCTGAAATACTGGTTTTACCACCTTCCTCAATATACCCTGTATCACGCAGTCAGTATGTTAGTCAAGAGACGCCATAAATCAAGGAGAGAAAGATCAGTTACTTACAGAATTACCCAGGAAATAATCACATGAAGTTTTGTGTGGTCGTGTACGATACTATGCGTGCTTCACAAACTGTCCATCTCCTCCTCCTTCTCCACTGATCGCCCTAATATGTGAAAAAATACAGCTTCATGAAACAGCACTTAGCGAGAAAACTGGACCTTTTGTTACCCTCGTGTCGCTATAGTAATCGTTACAAAACTGCATGTTTCAAGACCACAACATCAACAACAACAAAACGCATAACGTTGCAACACGAACAACGGAGCCCACGCGAGTGAAGACAGCTCAGAACTCGTGGCGCAGAATAAAGAATCAAAGGCGTACTGCTGACTTTGGCCCAACCGGTAAGGAAGGGCGAAGTCCCTCCGCGGCCTTGAAGCATCCAGTTATGTGACGCCTACTGCATACGAATTCAAGAACATCGCCTTAAAATATGTTACGCCAAGCTGCCTCCTATATTCAATGTTTGTAATCATACCACCATTTACATAGCGTCGTTAAACATTGTACCTTCACATGTAAGCTTTCCTCGTACTTTGCAAGGTGAAACCCGTCATTGATAATGAGTACTTTATACCATTATAAAGCATATTTATTAGTCAGGTCACGAGAAACGCACAATGAAGTACATCTTTCTTATTACGTTGGTTAGTTCTAGCAAATAATAAAGCAGCAGACAGACTCTGTCCCCAACAACTCATTTTGTGTATCTGTTAGTTTATCTGTTCTACTTGCTTCAAGTTGCAAGGTCTTAATATGCTGTGTGGCTTCCAAAGAGCATAAATCTGATTACTTTACTTGATACGTGTTCTTTACGTTCTTTGAGTAACGAACCAAATAGAGAGTTATCTTTTATTCGGAGATTATTTCTTTTTCAGCCTCGAATGTTCGTCTTTTTGTATCTTAAAAAAGATCACCCAAGACGTAATTTAAAAGCACAGCATTCGAGGTATTGAATATAATTTCATTACATGTTCCTTCTTATATCGGAGGAAGCCACATATCATTTCCATTGTCAAATTATTCTGTATCTTTTGATTTATCTAAAGATGAAAAGAACTCACAACCTTCATTACATCTACCCTGTGAGATAATTTCTTGTTCCTGTTTAATTTTCTTAGTTCACTGAACAAACATTTGTTACATACTAATATTTACTGCCATAATATTAAAGAATTATGTAATTAAGCGACATTACATAACAAAATTAAACACTGAAAAATGAAGAGCCTTTCCCGACGCGTGTTTGTTCGACTCTGTAAAATGACATTCCTTCAATTACATTGTGAACGTTTCATGTCGTTACGAACACAGAAAAAAGATCTCTATTTTTAAGCAGCCTGTGTTAGCTATGTTGGCACAAGTCACTACACGGCATTGCGGCCGACAAGACAGACAGAGAGACTGAACTCGCCAATTAAGATACAATCATGAATGGTTGATTCATAGGGAACGACCCGACCATTTTAAAAGATGAACATTTATTTCAGTTGCAGGCGTAACCTTTTAGCTAGTGCTTCGTCTGTCTTGATATGCAGTTTCCTACCACTTGGACCATTCTGTTTAAGTGAACCCGTTAGAAACAGGACATCATTAGTGTAAATACGTCCAAATGTCAACTGTTACTAGTATTTTCGGACGTTATACTAAGAGTTGATTATATTTAAAATGACTCCGTACAAACTGCCAAAGATATAACATTCTATTCCTTCAGTCTATTGGTCGCAAAAATAAAAAAATCTTCGTTATAACAAAATAAATTACATTCATGATGAAGTTAAGAACTAATTAAATGAGTAAAATTCTTCCCACAATTCGTATGAGAGTCCACATTTGCTTCCTAGCGGCTTGTTCGAAACGCAAAATATTAAAATACATAAAATTACGTATATATTTGCTAAATTTTGTTTGTGAGTTTAGAGGCGCGTCAACATCTGCGAGTATTTGCGCCAAACTAAAAATTAAGATAGCAGAAAAACAGAATGGCCCACGATTCACACAGCTGCCAAGCTGGGCAGGATACTAAAAAGTAATATTGCAATTAGAACAGTATTAACGGAAACTAAACGCCTGGCAATACAGAGGCATGTCCGTGGGATTAAGGTTAAAATCTCAAGATGCAAAAATCCCATATTGATGCTAAATTAAACATAATGTTCCACTGTGTAAAGAAGCGTACTGTCTGGTTATGGGTGGGAGAGGCCTCACAGGGGAATCTAAAAGCGACTAAAGAAAGCGTTTCTACGTCTTATCACAGGAAACATGAACTATTTAAAACCCCTAAAATTACACATTAAAATTAACCAACCAGTAATAACAGAGTGCGACACCTAAAAGATGGCAGGAAGTGAGTGGCGTAAAGCCCACATACAGGGAACACACTTCCAAAACGTCGATATGTACCCCTAAGGCCACACGGCGTTGTCACCCAGAAGACCGACATCGATTTGTAAAGACCCTTCAAAAACCTGCATCGGTTAGTCAAACTAATCCCATTTAAAATACAGGTTTAATTATGTTAGTATGTCTACAGCCAAAGCCAAGATGCCATTTCGATTTACGGACGTTCGCAGGATTGTGTGTCGCGTTTCACCCCCAGCACCCCTGTTGGCAGGAAACAGGACTCACAAACTTTTTTTCTACATTGACACTGTGCAGTGGCGGTTATGTAGTAATGTACGACCTGGCAACACTGGCAGTCTGATGACGCAGCACTGGCAATGCTGGCAAATCGAAGTTAACTGCAAAGTAACTTTTCGAACACTCTGTATACATGTTAGAAGCGTGGGCCCTCAACTATTTCAATTTAGCTCTTCGCGTGGGTGGAAGGTGTTTAGGACCAAAGAAGTATAGGATCTATATTTGAAATCTTACAACTTGCGATTCTAAAAATCTCAATGTCAAATTTTTCAGTTATTCTGGTAACCAATGGCGTCATTTCTATGGAGATAATAACGTTTGTGTCTAAAAAAAAATAAGGAACAACAACCACGCCTCAAAACACATGCCATTACTTCAGCCAAGTTGGCCTCAGAACAGATGTGTGACTTTCACGTCAAAACTGAAACTTCGCAGTCTGTGCTTTAATTATGACATTTGGAATGCTTCCATTTTCTCTGCTTACCGCACCGAAAGGAACGAATGATCGTCTTCCGTGTCATAACATCTCAGTAATGACGATATTCTCTGTCGTTGTCTTTATGAAACTCTCACCTCATAAAGGTAATAGTTAATGGCGTCCTCTGCCTAATTACGCACCACGCCCTGAAGACGTATAGAGGAGTGTAGATCATATCCTTAACCGCGGTAGTAGGTGATGTGTCAGCTTCAGGCCCCGGCCGCTTTACGCCTGGAGAAAGAGACAGGATGCACATTTTGATCGGAGGCTGATTTGGCTCCAGAACCGGTCTGGTCATAGTTCCGTAGAGGAAGAGCCTCGGGTCAGTCGGGAATCTAACCGCGGTTCATCTGTCGACAGTGTAGTCACGGTACTAACTGAGCTATCGTGGTTCTACTCGCTCCCAGTAAAATGACCTGCTTTAAGGAACTATGAATCGCCTGGAGATACTGGGAAAGACATGTCTCAGAATAATCGGATTCAGGGTCGAGATTCGAACCTAGAACTAACGAAAAAGAATTTCTAGCCAGTCAGCCGCTACGTTTGGGAGACAGAAATATCAACTGATAATCAGATACTAACATGGCAGTGTAAAAAAATCCCATATATTTATTTCAGTATTCGTAAGTTTCGAATTAGAATTTGCAAATATTTGTACGATGAAATTTTTTTTAGAGGAATTCGATAAAATTCGATTCGATCTTCGATGAAACTTTCAGTGTGGATTCATAATAGCAAATTTCATCTACATATTCGAGTAGTTTATAGACGGAACATGCGGTCTGGTAATCGGACAGACTCGAATTATTCACGTTTCGAGCAAAACATTAACGCTGAGTATTATATAGCATTTTATTTTGACGTAATACAGGTTGCGGTTCGATGCATTTCTGGTGTGTAATGCTACAGTCTTTTGTTCAAATGTTTCGGCCTTTTAATCGAAGGTGCAAACTTAAAATTACGTAACTTAATTGCTCATCTCCGCAGAAAACTTTCATCCAGTTCAAATAATGCCTAAATTTAGAACACACAAACAAGAAGGCTAGCGTCATCGTCATTTGGTACTTTAAACACGTGAGTTACCACATCATCCACACTCCACTAAATTCCATACGCTACAATTGTCCAAAAATAGCTTATTGATTTCGAAAAAAAAACTATACGTTGCGTTGTTAAATCCGTCATTAGATCGGCGTGGTAAAAATGAAAGACCGTGAGCCACATCGGGATCGAACACACACAAACGAATAAAATTTTACTTAATGTACCCTACAAGCATCGATTTTACGGAATATCGAAATCCAAACCAGGATACACACCACTCGATCCCATGTCAACTCATTAACTCGCTTCACACCTCATTGTGTCAGGTTAGTGTGATACAGCTAGAAAAAACATAGCCTCATCTCCTATGTGACTGTTACAAGTAGAGCTATCGATTCAACACCAATTAATGCAAGTAATATAACATCAGAAGCCGAGATCATCGTAACCAACTAGAGAATAAGGCAGACACAAAACAATAAATACGAAGCCCGCGTACGTCTGAGAATAAGTTGGCAGAAATTATTAAACAGACGAACGTACTGATTTCAGATTATGTATATTTGAGATTTCACATTCTCACTGCAGCGATTATGAAGATGACTGTCTAGGATTTCGGGTTATCATGGCGGTGAGTCTGAAGATGGCTGCCTTTTGGTATTTATAACCGTCTTTTTATACATAAAACAAATCAGAATCTTGGCCTGCGAATAGCTTCAAAATATTTCATATTCTAACAATCAGGAGCCTTTCTTATGGTAACCGTATAGCAAGAAAACGTTATTGATTTGGACTTCCGATATTCCAAAACTGACATTCACAGAATTAGCACCGTGCTACTAATTTAGTCATCGGAAGCTAAATGGCAATCCGTGTCACGAAGGATTCCACGAAATAGTCTCATCTATTTTACAGCAGTAAGAGACATCGTTGGAGCCGAATTGAGTCTAAATGGTCCCGGGAAGGAATTAGGAGTTTCAGGGTAAATTCAATTTTAACACGAGCATCTCACACGTCATTTATTTTGGGATGTTGCGCCGTGTCCGATGTTTCAGAGGTGCGTCGGTCAATTTATACCACACTACACGGTGCAACATCCAAAAATGTTTACTTAAATTTAAAGCTTCTATCTTGAGGTTTTCCTGTGGTTTTTAAATCCAGGAATACCTTGTTGGGCTATAACTTTGCAAAGCAGAGGGTCGTTAACCGATACGTTCAGGAATAATGAATTTACGTTGTACATTATTCTAGTGGCTGTAGGGGAACAAACCTGGAGAATTCTACCAAATAGGGGTTTGACTACCATCGAAGCACGCAGCGCTTTAATATCTTAGTCTATATTAAATATACAGAATTGCAATTTTATAAAGTTATGGTCAATCATACGCTTTTATATCGTAGTGAAAATGGTACTACAAAACAAGATGACTTCAGCAGATTACTTGTTGCAGAGATGGAAGTTTCTTCGAAAAGTTAAGGGCTGCACAAAAATCGATAGATGAAGTTCGAGGCTTTTTTGTGATGAAAGATTACACGGCACCACACAGCCCAGTGGACCACAATACAAGTTTCGATAAAATTCACAACGACGAGATAAGTTATGAAATAAACACTTCATGAAGCAGAGTCCCACCTTAGAAACCAATAGAACGATTAGTTCATCAAGATAATCTCCCTTCTCTCTCTTCTGTGCCTTTTTAAAAAGAAAGGCCATTAGGCCATATCTTGCGCCAGCTAAATCCAACCCACATCCTCACACCATGTGTTTTATTATAAATTTAATATTATCCTCCATCTATACCTACGTCTCCCACGTGATCTGTTCATTTCAGGTTTCGTAACAGAATGCTGTACAGATTTCTCACCTTTCAGATGTGTGCCAAATATCCGGCACACCTCATGCACACTGACGAAGAGAAGAACCCAAAATTTCTAAATTAAAGCGTACGGAGATGGAGTCAAATGGATAAAACAAATGCAAGTATGTACTACAACAGACAATCTGAAAGTGTTTCATTGCCGACTTGAATAACAGAATTTATATTACTAATATTTAAAAACAAGATTATTACTTCCAAGCAAACACGCCACATCACCGTTAGAAAATTGCATTAATAATCTCCAGGAAAAAATATTCCGAATACAAAACAAGAATAATAACCACTCAATTGTGACTTTCAGTTATTATGCTCACTCTCCATGTAATTCGTAAATATATGAGAATAACTGTAAATTAAATCTAAAACAGACAATAAGTATGACAGCCAAACAAACAACAGTAAATAATTCGAAGTGTCGTAATCAACACTACACATGGAAACTGAGCACAGCTTTAGTACTCTATGGATGCGGAATTAAGCGAGCTGAAACATTTATGCAGACGCACAGTGGGATTACTCTGAAGTTCCCCCATTAACTCCGAAAATGTTACAGTCCCATTTAAACAAGATGGCTGTATCCACACAAAATAAATTGTGCAATAATGAATGAAACTCATTGGCTTATTTCAGAGCTAACTCCTAAGTCGGCTCACATATTACTTAATTTTCTCCCGAACAGAAGGTTTGATAAAATTTAAGCTTAAAGAATAAACAAAGATCAAGCTAGCGTATAGCTTGTCCGGTTCAAATTATGAAAAGCTACTTGACTGGACGAGATTTCAGGTTCTCGTGGCGCAACTAAAATGATAGCTGTTTTCTGGGTTGTTGTGCTGTCTGATAGACATTGACCAAAGTTTCAGAGGTGTTTGCTGCCTCCATCATCAGGACATAATTATGATGGAGGCAGTAAGCTAGTCTGAAACGTCGTTAATATCTATCAGACTACGCGGCGCAACATCCATCAGACAGCCATTTTTGCTTCTTCATTAAATTCCCGAACCAACTACAGCATTTTCAATGTCGTCTTATTTCTCTTCAGTGCCGATGGGCCAATGCCAGAGTATCATAAATACGTCAGAGGAACTTCGTATTGCATTAAAAATTCATATGTTAGTTATCATCTATGATTTATGACGCTCTGCGTCACCGCGTCCACTCGGTGATTACCCAGTCTTCGATACGCCTACAATGAGCATTGTGGCTTTTTTCCAAAGGGTAATCTCGGCTGGTCCATTAAACTGACGGCTCGCCTCCATATCGTACACACGTCTGATTGGCGATGTTGCTTTTCTAGGTTCTGAGGCCGTGTACGCTAGTAGGCAGACACCAACGTTATGGGAACATTACGTTGGACATCGTCCATTGTCTGAGGTATGTCTGATACACAGTACAAATATACCTAAGACGATGGAAAATGTCCAAAATAGTGCTCCTATAATGTGTCAACCACTGCACAAATCTTTAGAGAATCATTAGATACCACCTTTCCAGAAAAAAATACTATCTCCATCTTCAAGGCTGATGTCTACAAAGCGTAAAAACCCAGAACATATTCTCACAGCGGTGAGAACCTCAAATCTCGCAAACGTCTGGTAAGGAAGATTAGTGCTTTATCGACATTGCCAGTTGGTGATAATTATACGAATCCTTTGTTTTGATATTTATAGTTTTGCTAGCTGTCTAATACGGAGGATCGAGATAATCGATATGAATTTATCTGAATCGTCGATCTTTTTTATCTTGACACTAAAAGGGTTAATGAACCAACATATGTGGTTTAAGATTGAGTTAAGGTTCTCACGGTGGGGAGTATGAAGACGACTGTCTTCTGGAATGTTGAACGAACGCCTGATAATCGAAGTGGTAAGTACCTCCGAAACGTCAGTCAATTTCTATCAGACTACACGGCGCGCCATCTCAGGACATTTTAATCGTTAAGTTTATTTATAAATTCAGAGATAAATCGCATCCTATTGATGAGGAATAGGACAAACGTACCGGCAAGACAAGCGACAACCAAGATGCGGTTACAAAACTGATGAGTTGTGGATTCGATCCTTGTATGTGACAAGAAGAATAAAACTCTTATTTAATCCTAGTAGTGCAGAATAAGGCGGCATGCTATTGGCCTCCTCTACCAGATCAATAGGACAACGGGCCACAGAGCCCGATTTGCAATGGACGATCTACTGGCATTTTGCCAGTAGAATGATATAATGAGGTCTAGGTCTCTGATCTTCTCACAGCCATTTTGTGGACCGACAATGTAATCACGCTGATGTTCAGTCTGACTGCGGGATATTTTGTATTATTGCTGGAAGAAAACAGCGACAACATTGGCGTTGCAGACAAATTAGAAATCTTGTTAAAAGTAAACCCATGAATGAAAATAATCTATATACATATTATTATATATAGAAAATTCGATGTGATGCCGGATAAATAATCTTCATGTCGACAGAAAGTTATGCACAGAGAGAGAGAGAGAGAGAACATTTCAAAATTTGGTGTCATAGTGATGCTGTCTTGCGGGTTGTTGCGCCGAGCAGTTTAGAAGGTTTACCGACGTTTCAGAGATACTTTCAGCCTCTGCCATTATGGTGATGAGACCAGACTACACGACGCAACAACCCAAAGATATAACGCAGAATTGATAACCACTCTTCTGAGACTTCGGCTCTTCCGCTGTGGAAAGAGTTGTCCCGATGCCTTGGTATCAGGTTAAAATAATGTTTCCTCTACTATCCTGCACTAATTTCAAGGTAACGTTTCGATTCTCTAATCAGGCCTACTTGCTCAAAAGTACAGACCTACAAATCAGGGTAAGTTGGATATGTTCTCGTGATAACTACGAGTTAAATATATTTAAAAATTCTGGACATTATCCAGTAGTTACTGAGACACCCTATTAAATGTATCTGTTATTTAATTATACGCATATTATCGAATTTATTGTTACCATAATTTACTTGTTTTCGCGAGAAGTTAAAAACTCTCATTATTTCAATCCAGATTTACAATGACCTAAACACTTTCGCTGAACCTTTACTGGATAATTATATAAATCTCGGGTTACGCGGAACACAGGCTGAAAATTCTTCCGGTAAGAAAACAGGACACGGGTATTCACTGCGATCTACCAAGCGTAAAACCCCAGAGACCAGCTGAGCTTGCAATATATTTCGGCAGCTTTAAAAATGGGATCAGGTAGGCCCAGCAAGATCCCGTCACGACCAGAATGCAACTAGCTGTCACGAGGTACCTCAGGGCAATGAGCCCTGCTGGCTTCCTAGTTGTCTCGTTGCCAGACGAAATGCCTTCCCGGGAGGAACCCGTACACAGCCTAGGTCGCCTTTGACCCCGACGTGTCGCAATGAGAAATAATTCACGTATGATGGGCTAATTAATTTCAATAAAAATATTTCAGTTGAATTTATATATATAATTACCATTAAAATTTATTAACTACTTTACTCGTTGTTAGCATATGCGTTCCGGCTTGTAAGACATTGTCACGATTTCTGTACTTCAGCGTGGTGAAACTGGCGGCCCGTATGCTATATTTGGCCCGAGACCACACGTAACCAAGAATGAGAAACTATTTGGTAATTTGTTATAAGCTCATTTGTTTTCTCTACTCGGAAAGATAAAAAATAAAGAAAAAATAATTCTTATCTCGTCTGCCGCTTTACTCACAAGTGCTACTGATTTTAAAACCCTCCCGTAAAATATTTTTTTTCAGGTATAAATTATTTCCTGTACAAGTTGTTGAAGGAGAGCATTTAAAATAATATGCAACTGTACGGTAAATTGTGAACATTTACAAAATTATATTTGAGCATATACTACGGTAATTTGTCGTTTCTTAATAAAGATTAATAAAGATGACGAAAACAGGCTATTAGTTTTGAAAAAATAGTGCCAGGAGAGATATACTCGCCCTCAGATCCAACGGAAGATCTACTTTTGGCCCGAAGACAGGAAAAAGTTGGACCACCCTGCTCACGTAAGTGTTTAACCAATCAGGTTTCACTATAAAAAGACTCACATTTATACAGTCATTTACATAATATATTACTATATTTTGTCGATATAATAATTCAAAATATTAAATTGCATTTGGAGTAAGTTCTTAAACAACGCACTCGTATAGTCCAGAATTTATATAAAACAATAACCTCTACTAATTTTCTCTCTTTCCCTCGAAAAGGTAATGTCTGCATAATCCAAGGGTATTAAGAACTTCACTGCATGCATTTAAAATGGTTGCAAAATCATGCAGGTGTAAAAGATCCTTTCATAACCCGTCAGGATGAAATTAATGATTTTTTTATCCGCCTCCATTACAAAAGCACGACGGAATTTGATTAAACACTCATAAAGAAGGTGACGTCAGGCAGCTGAAAGGCAATTTCTAATTGCATCTCTACGAATCTCAGAGACCCCAAACACAAGTCCGTCGTCATAGCTACGAAGTTTATTAAAATAAGTAATTTTATGGTACAGGATGTAATTTTGTATTCAAAGACAGGAGGAGATATATAACAGAGTTTATATTGTGCCTTCTTCCTTACCTTCGTTCGACACTGGAAATTACACTGAATATAAGTTCCTCTAACTGGATTTCGTTACGGAAAATGGCTGTCTTATGGGTTGATGTGTCGTGTAGTCTGGTAGAATTTTACCGAAGTTTCAGAGGTGCAAGCACTTTTCTGCTGATCTGTAGGAATCTGAGTGGCAATACTCATGTCTGTTTGAGGGCACAGATAGTTCATCGTCGGGACACAGTCACGACAATATAAGTTCTGGGGTTTTCCGAAGAGAGGCCTTTGAAATATTCAAGGTATTTCGAAAGTCATTTTTTCAAAACCATTTTTCTGCCAATCTGTAGGAACCTGAATGACTATAATCTTGTCAGGTTGAGGTCATGTATAGGTCAACGTCACCTCAAGATCATAAGAAGATAAATCGAAAGTTTTGAGAAATATAGGCTCTTAAATTTTCGAAGGCGAATTCAAGAACAAATTTTCTCAGGCTTATATCTACCTAACTTTACTAAACTGAGTGACCATAATCATGTTAGTTTGAAGCCACTTATAGATAAACTTCATTCATAAGTCGGGGCAATTACATTCCAAAAGATGGGGCTACTTGAGAAGGATGGGTTCGGTTAGTTTAGGTTGGGTTAGGTTAGGTACTAAGCCTACAAAAATAAATGGAGGAGAAGGGAAGAGTGAAAGACAGAACTACGTAACATATAGTACATTTCGATACAATAATTTATGTTTTGAAAATATGGCAGTATACGTACGTACAAATTGCGATTTTCGCCTTTTATGTGTGAAACTGCAGAAAGTTTGTAATAAGACAAAGGGGTGTAATTTCGAATGGCGCTACTCGTTTTATCGCCACAACAACACGCCATAAATACTTTAGAACAATATGTTCGTATTTAAGAGGTATCTTATTAGTGTAATGAATTGTTAATAGTAATTGTTCATCTAATTTCGAAATCAACTATACAGGGAAGAAAGATGAAGTTAAAAGCCAAATTTCAATATAATGGATACCCCCTCCCTCACGGTCTGAGCCTCTGTTCTACTCAAGACAGCTGATAATTTATTATGTAACACCACGTCACAGCGTCTGATGGCTTGCTGACCTTTCGCAGTTCCCTGAAAGGGATTATTTAATGTATTAGGAATTCCACGAAAATGTACCAAGCAAACAGTCTCGAATGTCGAACTTGAACAAAGGCAAGTGAAATACCAGCTTTACGCCTTCGCAGCTTCATTCACAAAGCTAAGTCCTTCTTATGAAGTACAGCTGCCAGGTCTTGCAGGTCTTCGAGGAATGATGTAACTGGCACTTGATAATTGTTCCTATGCCAAGATCTGACTTAATTCTGCGCATACAATTATGTTTCCATCAATGGGTCATGAAACTTGCTACTTTAGATTAGCAAATAGGCGTGCAGTATTACTGAGAAATGAACAGACAAGGTACAGAATAATGTACAATCATGAAACTTAGAATTTTTATGACAATACATTTTATGTAAGTTTGAACCAAATATAGAGCCACTGAAGGTAAACCCATGGGAATAAAATGCGTTTGGGAAAGGCATTTGTAAATAAATACTAGTAGGGTGATAAAAGTTGTTGGTTTGTAGTGAGATTATTATATGCTATTACATGTTATGAAACGCATTAACGTGTGTACCACCTGCATTAAATTAAGCAATTCTGGATTTTGCCCACACAGTGTCTTCATATGTTTACTATGATTCTCAGAATAAACGCTGATTTTATTTCCCTAAACAACATTAATAAATTTATTTATTTTTCAATGGAGACTTGTATTTTCTTTGGGTTAACCGCTAGATATAAATAAAACTTAGATTAATTTTTTGCTTCAAAAGAGTAAGCACCATGTTGTGAGCATGGACTGGGAACTGGGTTTAGAGCTGCAAACTTTCTTAACGACACAGGATGGAGGTGAGTGGTTAGAATCACGTTTCGGCCACTTTATTCCCGAAGAAAATCGCCCAGTATACAATCTAAGACAGACGGTACACTAACATCTTCATTTAACAGAGTTACACGAATATTTTCATTATCAACATGATAAATCGTTACACTTCCCTTCTGCTCTGTTTGGACACAGAGAATTTCAATGCGACAGCCCTGCCTTAAACTGGAGCCTCCAGTGGGCAGGACCAAACCGCGCGTCTCGCTTAATTCACTAGTTTGCTGGTAAAGAGAAAAGAGAGGAATATACTGGGATACTGGGAACGACCCGTTCTTCAAGTGCCTGAGCACTGCGGGTCCCAACTTTTTCGTTGGCTTGATCTATAGACATTCGGTAGGACTCCTTGGACGAGGGATCGGCCCGTCGCAAGGCTTCCGCCTGTACACAGGACAGCACAACCCAGAGAAACGCGGACAAACATCCATGGCTTGAGTGGGATTCGAACCCACGGTCCTAGCGACCAAGTGGCACAAGGCCAACGCCTCAGACCGAGCGGCAACTGCGGACCCCCGAGGAATATACTGCATAAACTAAACAGTATCCGAGACGGCAAGCTACAAAGTATTGCCGCTGGGAAATGATGTTTTTCGATTGGTGAAAAAAAACTCCTGGTCCCTTGATTCTCTCGTCTCTTACAACTGACGTGCGTCGAACGCACAGACTAGCGCCGATTCCTGTATTGTCAAGCTTATGTCAGTACATAATTCGAAATTCAGGGAAGTGTAACAGAATGTGGATTAATTTTTATAACATTTTATACATAGAATTCCAGCGTTCAAAGGAACATTGGATTACACATCCTCCTACGTCAGTTCGACTTCTCTTTATCCACTTTTCACCCACTTCTGATCTAAAACCCAGAGGCTCCCTTCTCTCTCAGGTATTTTATGTTCTTTTAAAAGAATTTGTATCAAAATGCTAGTAAATGTCACTTGCAAATAAGGTAAGGGTCATATTGTTTATGTAGGCGTACGTCATATTTTTCCAATACTGCTACCGTTATTTGCAAAATTAAATTTATTCTTTCACTTTCATTTGTATATTCTGCACAAAGAATAACAAGGCCGCAACATTCTTACAAGAGTCGTTCAATTTAAACCGGAAGACGTACATTAAGGCGAAGAATAAAAGACAAGAAGCCATAGAGGCCAGATATTTCATGACGGTGATGACAGTACAGAAGCATGCTTTGGGAAATCAGGGGCATTTTAGTGTCGGTAAAATTGTTTGTCCATGTTGAAGTACTGCGGAATTCACCCCAGCGTCTCTGTGAATACGAACTGCGTCATGTGACGGAGTACAAACTTCTGTGTTGTACGGGGAGACCCCGAACAGCGGTTGGATTGGTGACGCCAAACACGTACTGCAAATGGGGGACAGCCAGACAGACACACAGAGAGAGAGAGGTGACGAACCTGCTATTTCAAAACACGTTAAACTGATGCATAATTAAATATTAATATTTATCAATAGGGGGTCCGCAAGTTTTGCCTAACGGGTCCGCGAATTGAGTTATTTTTTGTACTGTATTGCTGCAAGCTTTTTTCCTTCACACTTTTAATACCGCACGGGAGAAAATCATGACGAAAGAAACTCTGTATCTGCTTAGTCAATATTGCACTTAATTAAAATGTATGAGATAATTTTGGGAAGGGGGTCCGGGGAAAGAGAAAGGTTAAAAAACAATATATGAATTGCATCCACGATTAATATATATGCAAGCGCAGATAAATATCGAAGCAGGAGGTGACGTAATTGTGTATAATATATTCAATGACCCCAGAAACAATGTAATTCAATCGACAGGGCGCTAATTGAGACATTAAAATTAGACCTAACATTTTATCCCCGGCCTAAAAGAGATTACTAATAAACATGTGATTTACAGTCACTCTTAAGTTTCAAAATAAATATTAAAGAATGATTTATTTCTGTTCCCAGATCTTTACATGTGATGTCGACATGAGAATTCAAGTTCTCAAGTCGACGAGTGTGAAGATGACATCTGAGATGTTCCGACGTGCAATCTGGTAGAAACTGACAGCAGACGTTTCAGAGGAGCTAAGTGCCTCCATCGTCAGGACGATGATAATGGACGAAGTAAGTGACCTTGAAGCGTCGGTCATCTACCAAACTACAAGGCACAACATCTTAGAAAATAGTCGTCTTTTTAGACGTCGGGTTCTTAAATATCGCACAACATGCACAAGCTGATTTTATCGAGTGTTTGCCTAGTAGATTTAAATTGTACTTATGGAAACCTGATTTCTTAAAAACTGAGCATGTCCATCGTGAACAAATGAAACGGTACATTCCGAGTAATGCCTTGACTAGTTGAGCGACTAATAGCTTATCGAGGACTCTACCCGGCTTTACGATCAGCGCCAGTTTCTCCGCTAACTTCAAGGCAATCAGTCATCTAGCCAGACATCCAGGCTACAAGAGATAAAGGACGGAGTTGCTGCCGCGCGCGATCGATCGCCTGGAATGCCCGTGTCCCTGCACAGTAGAGCTGCCGGTAGAGCTGCCTAACGTGCGGGGGCCATTGCGGCAATTCTAGGCCACACTCTACGACAAGGTGGACTTTCGTCTGTTATCATCGAACACATACAAACTGCGCAAGGCTGGAAAACAGTTAAAAGTTGTCTCATAAACACACTGTTTGCCGCTTTAGTTACTAAGACACAAAGACTACAGAGGCAAAGAACTCTGCCTTTTCAGAACAGCAATGTGTCAAATACAGACCGAAATTGGGACACGTTAAAACATTAATATGCTTCTGAGGATACTATAAAGTCTTAGAAAACGAATAATAGAATTATTATCTAACCACTGATTTCAATTTGGGGATGCATATAAAATAAAATTATAGTCTTTAACCTACACATTTACACAGATACAGAGTGGTTTTATATGACTATTAGAATTAAATATAATTTTACAAGTAATTACTTTGAGTCTTCCAAGTATGTTCTGGACTGCGACGCCGTGAAATCTTGGAGGTTGTTACCAACGATCTGGAGGAACATACCGTCTACATCTACAAGACAGAATGCAGGAACGCATAGTATGAAAACCCGGCCAGTTCAAGTGGTCACCTGTCTTATGACGCTGTGTGAGCTTGTAGATACAAGATCACAGAAAGTTAGTTTGGGCTGGGTTGGGCTGAGCCATGTTGGCTTAGGTTCTGGATAAGTACTAGGATCAACCAGGAGAGATTTTGGAATTGTCAATTGGAGTCTGAAAATGTGCTGGAGTCCTGGAATGGTGGGGAAGTGGACCTCGAAAAGTACTGTAGTAGCCATAAATTCCTGGCGAATTTCTCCAGAAGTGTTGGAGTGGTGTCAGAGCTGTCCTGAAGTTGTGCTTGACGTGTTATGGAAAGTACCTGGAGCTGACGTGGTGATGGAGTGGTTCTCGAGAATTACTAGAGTGCGCAAGGAAAAGACATGGAATGATTCCGGGAGATGCATAAGTGCTGTAGTAGTCCTAAATTTGTCCTGGCGGTGGTGGGATATTGTGAAAACAGTACTGAACCTCCGTGTTACAGAAAAGACAGGGAACATACTGACCAGCTAAGCGGCAAGTAGATTCTCTAGGAAAACTCTGTTCCATGGAGTTAGTTGCTTTATCATCTGCAATGATATGGTAATCGCTTGGTCTGATACGAGTTTTTGGAAGGCGATATGTTAAAAAAACTAATCACGTATTAAGCATTGAATCTGTTTAGTGCTTAATTTGTTCCCTGAATTCCCCTTGTGATTTTTAGTTATCCTTTGAGAATTAACTGAACAAAAATACACGTCTGTTTAAAAATTATGCGTAGGTGCAAATACAGTGAAGCCCCGATTATCCGACCTTAGCAGGACCTAAGATCGGTCGGATAATTGAAAATGTCGGATAATACAGAAGAGTAATAAAAAAAAACTAAAGTAAATAACAAAACTCAACTCAATAACTCAATTTACGATATCATTAAATTACAAAGAAAATACAAAACGACTTTAGTTAAAAAGTCTCACATACAAAACAGCGAATTTAAAGAAATGTAAATTTGTAAATGAAAGAGTTTATTTGTTGAAGAAATTGGTAATGAGCCTCCTTCCTTTGCATTGTGGGAGGACGCGCCAGCGCCTGAACAGAAGAACGTCTGCAGCTGCTGAGTGCTTCAAATGTAGAAGTCGCGTGGTGGGGGAACGTGATTCATTCCGCTACGAGCTCATCTGACTTAATAAAGTGGAGTGTGTTGAAACACGGCACTTCAGATAAAACGGAATGTTGGACAAACGTAGGTCGGATAATCGAACTCTACTGTACCTATTGTTTCTGTCCTCCAAAACTTTCGTATATGGCGCGTCAAGGGCGTTGAATCCATCAAGAACTCAGCTTCAATTTGGGTACAGTGACTTGTGCCACTTTCCCTTGGATTCCGGAAGTAAACAGCTGACGGTCGATTCACTCATCCCCCGTACAATGTAATATATTTATATAGTCGAACCACGTCATTCATAGCACGCGGATCAATTGCAGAGTAGAGCCAGTAATTGATCCACCCCTCAGTCATTCCGGCTAACTGAACTCCACAATAAATAATTCGCATTAACAAACGTCCGCAAACTGCATCCCACACGGTATTCTGAGAATGTCACCACTGAGGATAAAGGTAGAATGTTCGTCCGAAACGTTGGTATTTACCTACAAATCCACGGCGTTAAACCCAGAGGACAAACACTGACATCTTCACCGCCCCGAGAACCTCAAATCTCATAATTTGTAATTGTTCAACTTTGCTCTGTGAATTCACTTTTGTGTTTTAAGTCTTCCTTACACGAAATGAACGCATACAGGTGAGGTCGTATCTGTTCATTGACGTAAGCTATACAGGATTGTACGTACTACCTACCCCTTGTCTTCTCTGTCCGCTTCAGAGCCGAAGTAGGATGTGAATATTCACGAGCGCGTTCCTTCGAAATTGGTAATTCTTGGTAAGAATTTCGAAGAAGTTTTGTCTAGGAAAATACCTCGTCCTTACATACCAAGGCATTTTCTATGTTATATAACACATACAAATGCACGCCTCCTCAAATTTCTCACATTTATATTTTGATTTCATAAAATATCCCTAACATTAAATTCTCTACTATAAATTCAGTAAAATAAAATAGAAACAACTAACCATTTACCATTAACATATGGATTAATTATTTTTCAGGCAGGTTCACTAATAAGAGATACGAGGTAACGAAAGGTTTAGACACATTCTTCGACAAATCTGACGCTGAAAGGACGGTTCAAATCCCGCTTGGGGCAAAAACACGTATACACACAAGGCTAATATTCCGTATTATAATGTGTATACATCTTTTACGGAAAACCTTCATATACCTGATTTCCTTGCTTTGTTAACCATGTTATAATGCTATGTTAGGGCCTTGCGGTGGGCCGATCCAGCGCGCAGTTTCACAAGATATCTATAGGATTATTTCAGAATTAACTCCGATTCGAAACAAGTCCTGAATTCAGAAGTCCTTGTGACTCCAATGAGATATCCACATATTTTACCCTATAACCGAGACACAGACTTCTCATTGTGACAATTATCTCCAAACACATTGCGATAGTCCCGCCTGCCCCTAAACCTCACTGCCAACAAACCGTGTGGCTTGAAACCATAGACATTAACAGTCAGACTGAAGAAAGCTGGGCTTAGACCTGTTGTCAGGTTCTGTCTCGCCTACAGCCAGTGAAATCTTGGTATAATTTCCACAATACGATGCATACGGTTTATGACGGCACTGATATGATGTACTACGGACTCAGCTTCCAGTCACGGAACTGCCAACTCTGTAACCAGGATCTGTGCCTCCAGCTCCCTAAAGCCACTTCATTCGGCGGTGAGCTTCAAACTGAGCATGAAATGCGACCTCGCTGGCGGAAATAAACAAATAATCAAAGGAGAATAGAGTTATATAAGTGAAGAAAGATAAGACAAAAGGAACGAGGAAGGAAGCAAAGGTACAATAAAATGAAGAAAGAAAAAAATTAAGGACGCCATATAAGCATACCTCTGTTCAAAACAAATCAAAGCAACGAAAAATTAAAGTTTGCTTCGTAAATTATAAACAAATACAAAATAAATGGATGGCTAAGAGCTACAGAAAAAAATAACTTCTATGGAATTTCTCGTCTTACAGGTAATTCGTTCCTCGAAGAGGGTCCAGCTTTTGGCCCCAAGCGATATAACGAACAAAGTCAAGCCGTGGAAAGTTCTTTTAAGTCATTCTGCTCGGGAATGAGAGCAATTTTCCACTCCACTTGATTCTTTTGAACCGGTCCCCTTCCTTCAGTAGGTGACTGCGTTCATTTCAGAATGGGACTGCGTACTTTATAATTTATGAATCTCCCTAAGAACATACAAAACGAACTTGTCCTTCGTGATATCGTGGTAATTACGCGGAACTCTGTGTAGACACCTACATCGATTAAAATAGGCAAAGAGAAGCCAAGTTATTAGGGACTACACACAGACCGTATTAGCATGTGGTTACATCAGACCCCAGGTGATGTGTGTTTTCGTGGTGCACAAAAGAGAAGTAAACGTCTCTGTGGCAGACTAAGCTTCAGTTCGGTTCACTCAAGCCATTTGTTACACAATTCTTGCATTGATCGTGTATTAATATAAATTCATCCTCCTATCCAATGAGTACAGGGTCCTTTTTCCTCCGTGGTAAAGTAACCGGAGCTCGAGACTGACAGCTTACTAAAACAAAGCGCTAAGAATAAAAATGCTATGAGTTATACCATCATTCATAAGCACGTCTTTATGGAGTGGTATTTAATGAATCAAAAGAACAATGCCTTAATTTTCATCATTATTATTACTCTATGTTGCTTCCTCTCACGCATAAATAGCCAAATGTCGCTCATATGGTCAAGATATGTCCCCCCTCCTTTAATGAAGTCAGAATGCCCATTAGAAACCTCCGTCATTACTCCTATCCCGAACAAATTAAGTCCAATCGAAAGCCTTGCCTCCTGGTATTGTAAAACTCATTTAACATAGTCCTTCCGTCTACACCTAGGTAATGCCTTGAGGTTTTCCTGCCAAAATTCTGTACGGAAATTTTCTCATCTCTCCTCCCCGTATCATTCTGCAACATCTGACGGTGACTCCACCCACATCTGTCGCCGATGGTGAATGCAGAGACAGCTATCTTAACATTACAATAAAACAGTTGATAGCTGGCGAAGACGCCATTTCATTGTCGCCACGCGAGCTTCAAGTCTTACGCTGTCTTCCAAGAAAAACTCTTTGAAACAATTGTGGACAGAGGAGAAGAGCCTGTTATGTCAGACAATGATGTGCAAGAGAAGATAACACTTTGAGGAACAATGGTATACAGCACGAATATGAAAACGAAAGAAATTTTCGGTCTGAATATGAAGTTTCATAACTGTAGTACGTTATTTCGTTATTCCACATTGTACTTGTTTTGTTAAGGAAAATGTTGAATGCTTCAGGAAACACAGTAGCCATGTCTGTCTTCGTTCATTGCACTGACAAGTTAGAAACTGCAACCCGAGAAGTTAGGCACAACTCCATTTATTTGTATTTCACACACCCCTCTGCTAACCACTGAAATGTGTCCATATTTATGTCACAAGGCAGTGTTCTTAGTCTTGACTTCGTTTCCTGAATGGAGTTCAATGCACAATAAGATGATACAGCTGAGCTACTGGTGGTCCCTTAAGGAGTCTTTTTCATGGGATTGTCGTGCGATAAACGCATAGAGGACGTGGAGTTAAGCTCCGTTCTTACTAGACCCCGATACTTTATCGAGGTGTGTGATCAATTTCAGAGCGATGGCTACTTGTTTACACGAGACTGTCGTGCTGATGGTGTAATTATAAAGTTTAATTCTTGAAAACCGTCCAAGACTACTCCGATCCTAGGCGCTCACATTGACCCCCGAGCGGGACTTAACATAGTCGCTCGGCTGGCGAGGGAATGGGTGGGAAATACGGGCGTCGTCAGAACTGCTACGAGGCTCCTCGTAATTATTTGACGGGACATGCAAAGTTCACTACGCCTGCCTGCAATCCAAGGTACACTGTAGGGCTACTTATAAATCACAAAGGAAGGGGATTACGTGACAAATTAAATTTCCGACAAACAGCTTTAAAATATTTGAAGTAATTAAACAGAATCTGTGTAAAAAGCCATTTGCCTACTGTGAATATAGGCGTAGTTAAATAAACAGAGCAATTATTTATGATGACAAAGGGTTCAAATTTTTACCTCCACGCATGATTATTACATTTGTGGCAGTTTCTTTGCACTCGTGATTATTTGATTTGATTTCTAGATAAATTCTCAAACGACTGGCTAAACCGAGCATGAAAAAAACGCCATTCCAATAATGAACAAATGGTTTCTATCACGTTTCCATTAACTTTGACACAGCAACAGCCTGAAAATAAAATTATCTCTTTTCTGTGACAGCTGTAGCTCTATTGTTGTATTCTCTGAAATAACTCTTTATGCGAACTCTGCACAAAGTGTGTCAAATATGGCAGATACGTCCGTCCACTTGTTTCATCTCCATAATCACTTTACAGACTTCGATATTTTTGTATATTACAGGTTTATACTAAATGTCGAGCTAATTTGACTGTGGTACGTACAGACCAATTCATGTACCAGTAATTATTATATCTGTACAGTTTTATTCAGTCTATCCGTGCCAATGCGGGGAAACAACCTTAAAATAGACCACGGCAACCTTCTAAGTCCTTACCTAGAAACCACAAATAAATATTTTACAATCTCATCAGATGATGTACAACTTCTGCAGTTGATACAACGTTCCTAAGCACCAACCTGTCTGAAATCCTATTCCCTGGGTGCCTCTGTCTGAGTGACGTACCTCAGTGTAGCCTACGTTACAGAAGTTAAGTCAAATGTCTCAATAGCACCAGTCACTTTGATGCCAAAGCGAAAGAACTAATTAAAACAGTCATTTTCCTCGCTTCATTCTCGTAAGGCGCCTGCAGTTTCTAATGGCAGCTGCGAACTCATTTAGCTTCTGGAAGAATCTCATTTAAGAGGCATTCTTGGGGTTCACTTTCGGCAGTTCCCCTTGTTTTCAAGAGGCACGCATTACATCAATTTTGATCCTCATTTAAGGCACACGCAATTTAAAAATTCGCGCAAAAAAGAAGGCCTTGTTAAATCTGCAAGTTGTCAGGACTCGTTTCTATGTGAATTGTTTAGTATCAAATTTATGTTCACTTGAGATTATAAATGTTGACGAAAGTAGATAAATATCAGCAAAATTTAAAACTATGAAGAAAACTTGTAGGTATATCGAATTCATTCATATCTGGATCCTACTTACCCCCTCTGAAACAGAAGCGCTTCTAAATAATACTTGTTTATCATCGAGCAGTATCTACCAGACTACAGGCGTAACATCCCAGAAGACAGACATCTTAATACAGCACAAAATAGGATAACCTAACAGTAACTATAATTTTCAGAATGCCATAAATTAGACCGTAGACAAAGAATAAGCGCCTTATCGCCTGTTTAAAACACTGACGCGTAATTAGCAGTGACCTAATAACAAGCTTTCCTTGTTGAGACAGCTGGTACCCAACACATGTCGTGCGGATGGAATATCTAGGAAATTTGTTAACTGCTTCAATGAACAAGAAAAGCAACATAACGCAGTTCCTCTTTATTATCCCCCCCCCCCCCCAAACGGTTGATGGATACATTTCAATGGGCGTGTTAACTGGGATCGCAGAACTGTATATTTTGCATTTCATTTCACCTTGTCTGAAAAATTATCTGGTTAAATTCCTTCGTGTGCAAAATACTCTCTTGTGTAATTATGATGCCTTCCGGGTTTGTGCGCCGTGTAATATGGTAGATACTGACCGACGTTTCGGATATTTACTGGGCGATCATCACTCTGATGATACAGGCAGCTAGCACACTTAATACGTCGGTAAACGTCTACCAGAATACACGGCCCAACAGACATCTTCAAGTCTATTTGAGTTCTACATGTGTAAAGAACAGTTTCCGGAAAAAAGTGCACTCACCGATATTGACGATGCCGTGGTTGGTGAGTTCCCAGCAGGACTGGAGCCTCAGGATACTGAGTGAGTTGCTCTGTTTAGGGGAGAAATACCCCAGAGCAGCATCCGTGACGTGATAGGCCTGCAGCGAGAACTCATAGAGCGACGGTAAGAGTTGCGCCACGGCGCCAACAGCCTCGTCGGCCACGTTGATGCAGTCCGTCAGGGTGAGGGACACAATCCTCGGCGTCAGGCACGCCCACAATCCCGCCTCCGTTATCTCGTTACATCCGGCCAGTTCCAATTCGAACAGGGCCTGTAAAACAAATGGAGGGCGTTGCTCTTGAAGTTACGTATGGACCAACATTTATCCTGGCTAAAACTCTGCCTCGGTGTCAACGTGCAAAGGCGTCAGGGACGCTCAGGAATTTTTTTTCCCTTCAGTTTTTGCTGCTGGAGTTCAATGTTTAACTTCGTGTCGAATATTGAACGTGTATTCTGGTAAATATTGATTGACGTTTCAGAGGTGCTCAGTGCATCTACTGCCAGGACGATGGGTCATCTACCAGAATACACGGCGCAACATACCAGAAAACAGTCATTTTGATTGTTAAATCTCTTGTTTCATGTGCTGATAGTAGCATTGAACCATTTAAAACATTTCAATAATTCTTTACTCTAGAATCAAATTGTACAAAATATCTGTACCTCACAATGCGAGAGTGTCGGATTTGGCTATGGCCCAAGAGCCGACTTGCTTTCCGCATTGTGATCGACCTACGCCGAGATATGGCCACGAGACTATTCAACGACAAACTGTTCACCCAGCGAAACAGTTGGGCAGAACCAACACCTCTACGCTGAATACATCTAGTGTTTGTTCCATCACAGCAATCACACACAATGGTCCGTTTGTAACGTAACCGAGAGTGATGCAATGTGCCACTGGTTCGTATTAGGCTGACCACATAATAAACTAGAATACGTAAAACTGCGCTATTCACCTGGAAGGGCGGAGATATAGGACACGAATCTAATCAACTACAGCTTCTTCATTGATACAGCTTACGATGTGGACCAGATATTCTTGGTCCTGTAAGTTGTCCTGTCTTTTTCTCCTTCTGTCTAATACGAAATCAATACTGAACCATTCTTACTTCACGTGCTTCAAAATCTAACGCCCTAAGACACACACAGGTCATTTAAATAAAGTGAAACTTTCTGGTCAGAATTTTGAGTAATGTAGTCAAGTTTCCCTTTTTATCTTCAGTCTATTACACGCTATAAAGAATTTATTAAATATGAAAGCTGTAATCAGTTCCAGGTAGATTAATTTTGTCCTACGAGCCGAACAAAGACACTCCTACCATCCAAGCAAAAGTTAAATTATCCCACGTACTTAC
Organism: Zootermopsis nevadensis; assembly: GCF_977971745.1. NCBI lineage: Eukaryota > Metazoa > Arthropoda > Insecta > Blattodea > Termopsidae > Zootermopsis > Zootermopsis nevadensis. The sequence goes on along the minus strand of NW_028259149.1, from coordinate 5,851,826 downwards.
ACCGTGCCACTTCAGACACAAATTATTATAAGTTTCTCTCCAAAATTACACTGAATAAGGCGAACAATTTAAAAGCATCAGTGTTTCACAGTCTTGAATTGTAAGTTTCTCATAAAGACATGCAAACTGAAGCGAAAAGCACGTTTCGGACTAGTAAGAGATGGATGCATTAAATGAACCCGAAAAGGCAGTATTACGTAAATGCGAAGTGCAGAATAAGAAAAAACAGCAAAACATCGCATCGACGATTAGTGTACAAACATTTCATATAATTTATCAATTGTGTTGGAGTAGAATTTAGATTCGAAAGATCCAATACTTGAATAGAAATGAACGGCAAGGTGCAACTGCATTCTAGACCAAACTGTATGACGGTTCTAGGAATCAGCAAAACCGACTTACATCAGGGCGGTCGATAATGCGAGAACTTAACATTGTAGCTCGCCCACAGTTTCCTCACCATGACTGCAATGTCTTTACAAAAAATCTGGGACACTTTAGCACCCTCTGAAGCCCTATAGGACTTGATTAGGTGAATAATATTGCGTTGTCCTCCTAAACCTTAACCTTCATTGGCTCATATCAGCAAGTAGCCTACACAATGTAAGATTTGAGGTTTTCACAGCGGTGATTATGCAGATTTCTGTCTTCTGGGTTGTTGCGCCGTGTAGTATGGTAGATGTTTACCAACGTTTGGAGGTCATACTACACGGCGCAACAACCCAGAAGACAGAAATCTTCAGCCTACACAATGTTCATCACCGACGGTTAGCTTACGTCACAAGTTCTTTGCAGGAAATTGACATAATTAACGCATAGTGACAAGAAGTCTCTGTCCACATGTTTTATATCCGAAACTACTGGAGAGCTGAAGATTGAAGTCTGCTCAGTAGTTATCGTGATGACTTAATGCTGGTTCAGCAACGAAGCTCAACTCAAAATTTGTCAGTTTCCTCATAAATGGGTCATCATATAACACGGTAAGACACAATTTTATATATAGTATATAATAATATATTTTCATTTCGGAATTGCAGCGGTTTATGAAGTACGAATGTAGCACAATGTAGATGCTTTATTTTTGCGAAGAAGAAATTGAAACGCTTTGTGGATGGATTTCGATATAATTCTCTGCACATCTGTTTGCTGCTATACGAAATTCTTGGAATATGAATAATACGCAAATTCATACACAAACATATATGCATAAATACTTTTACGTCAACTAGTGTGCAGGCCTGTTCATCGCCGTCAGCTGTATTATACTGGGAGAGATCATACGAAATATGTGGTGGATAAATGCAAATGAAGCAAGTTTTTCTGAGAATATCAGTTTCCTCTTTCCACCAATATTACGTCCACATCCGTCCCCATACCCCAGGTACGCGTTACGCTTGACAAACCACTATCTGAGTCATCTGCGGCTTCATCTCTGATACAGCAATTTGCCAGTGCCAGCGTAAAGGGATGTAAAAAAATGACAACCTACGTATGACTCCTACGTCACAGCCCACATTCCATATTACCTGTAATTTAGTAAAAATGTTATCAAATCAACTTACATGATGATATACGATAAGTAATTAGCTCAACAAGAACGTATATAAATGTGATCTGGTTCTCATATAAATTTATACACCCCGAAACTTAATTTATCTTCATGAGGATTTTGTATTAGTGTAAATGACTCAGATAAACAAGGAGATGAAGATGTCTTCTGAGTCGTTGAGCCATGTAGTCTGGTATAAGTTAAGCAACTTCTCAGAGGTGCTTACTGCCTCCACCATCAAGGCAATCGCCCTGTCGATGAAGCAAGTCAGAAGATGTAACCTTCGATGGCAAAAACAAATCAGTATGCATTCTGCACACTGTCTCTTGTTCCTTATGCAACGGCTGATTAATTCTACAGTACACTTTCTCTCGCGAACAATTATCGATTACATTCTGAGATACAGCAGCTCATTATGTAATATTCGTTTGATGTACGTGTAAACATACGTGTTACGACGATACTGAAATGGGTTAGCGCTGAATACAGATTTTCATGAAGCCTGTATACAAAACACAGAAATTGAATTACTTCAACGAAAGGTAATTACATTAGCTGTGCTGCACCTAACGTTATTAGCAGAAGGGAACTTTGACGAATTGGTTTCTTCTGGCCTCTGAAAATCTTAGTACATATGAAGCACATTTATCGTCTACACGATCTTTACATTGTGCTCAAAGTGAACGTATACAAGGGAGGTCTTTACAGTTCGAAAGTTTTTTTTTTAATCTCTGAGACTACTAAGCACATCTCGATGACGTTATGGTATCGATATCTACACTAAAACCTGACATACATACATACGTCGTATGTAATATTGGTTGGCATGGTCGATTACACCTTACTTACTTTACGTAAAGTTCAATACGGCATCGGATAAACATGTTAGTGCTCAGACCATAAGAAACGTATTGCGCAACGCTCAACTATGCAGCAAAACGTCGAGTAAAAGCCTTTCATAAGTGAAAGAAACGGATGGAGTTGGCCAAAATATATGTAAACAAACCAATGGAGTTTTGGTAAAACATAATATTTTCTGACGAAAGTAAATTTAACGTTTTCAGGTCTGATGAAATTTAATCTGTATTTCGAAGACCGAACAGTGAATTTCACCAAAAGAATCTCCGAGCAGTAGTGAAACACGGCTGCTGCGTTATGATCTGAGGATGGATGACACACAGTGGAGTTGGAAACATCGCACTCATTGACGGCACAATTATTACTAGCAATTACATCGAAGTGTTGCGTAGTAATTTACCACAAAGTACATTGAAATTGGGCATAAACGACTCCTACGACTTCCAACAGGATACCAACCCAAAGCAAGCCGCCAAAAAGAACAAAATAACAAGAGAATGGTTGCTGTACAATGTTTGCAGAAGGCTCGTCACTCGTCCGCAGTCACCAGACGTTAATCCTACCGATAATCTGTGGCATCTGCTGGAATCAGAGTTGAGGAAATGAAATTTTCCGGCTAAAGTGACTTAAAGAGGGTAATGTCTGAAGAATGGCTCAAAATTCCTGCAGAATGCGAAGAAGATTGCAAGCCGTAACTGATGCAAACGTAACGCACAGAAAATGCTAACTCTGTTTGCCAAGTAGAATAATAATGAGACAGAATTGAATATCCCAGTATCATGGTGAGTGTTATCTCTTGAGATTTATGATCGTCTTAACCTCCAAACAATTCGCAGCGCTGCTGGGTATTTATAATAGACCACGAAGAGCCACGGGCATAAGAAACAGAAGAACGACTAACGTGAGCAGAAGCTGGGGTGTAAATACAGTTACTGTGATCGATAACGAGGACTGTAAACACGGTTAAACTGCCAGCACAAGCGACGTGCAGTACGACACGCACATTAAAATGCGGCCAATAGACGGTCGGCGGCGAATAGAGCTGGGACGGGCTATCTCGCGTGACTTTCCTCAGTCTTTCTGAGCGGGTACCGTCACAGCGCAGCAGAAGCTGCTTAAATTTGAATAATCGTGAAGGGTCCGGAAACTTCCTGGTTTCAGCAGGATTTCGTTAAAAAACTAAATTTCTAAACTAATAACTACATTAAAAACATCTAACCATGGCATATATGCCAAGGAAAAAACACGAGAGGTAGGACAGCTTATTTCAAAGCAGGGAAACGAACCTGGGACCCCCGGAGTACGTAGCAGGAATCCAAAGCACTTAATCATTTAGTCCGGTAAATACATAATGATATTAAAATAAGCACGGTAAAGTAAAATAATTATATGTGTTCGTATTAATATGTTAACATCGATCTAAAAACATTGACTAGATAGAGAACTTGATGTTTATTTATATTCCTGACTTCAATATTATCAACGCCGTGAAGGCAGACAATCATCTAATGATATGTTAATTATGGATAATAAATTGGGAATGACGTACAAATGTGTCGTGTGCAAACTCAAGGTTAAATCAAAGAACCAGCCTGGAGAAACTGGGGAAAATCGGACGAAGCCTGTCGTACAATGAACGAAATATGACGTTCGACAAAACAAAGCTCTGGACACTGCAGCTGCAAGTTGAACGGGTCGTGGTCCATGCACATGGCAGATGGTTCTGCATTTGACAGGGCCATGTAACTGACAACTGACCCGACCCAACTCAGCATGGCGTAACATTATTTCCATTAACTGCACCTCTCACCATGACATCACGCAAATTTGTAGCGATACTGAGTTTGAAAAGAAAGAATAAAGAAAAGTAAAGCGAATATATAAAACGATGATACAAAGCGTGGCTTTTTACTGAGCAGAAATTTGGCAACTTTCGGAACAAAAAAAAAAGTTGAGAATAATGGAAATGAATTTCCTAAGAAGAGCGGATGGAATATCCAGAAGAGAGAGAGTGAGAAACGAAAGGATTAGAGAAATCATGAGGGCGGATCGAGATATAATTGAGGAGATAGAGAAAAGACAACTGATTTGGTACGGACACGTGCAAAGGATGGAGGAGGAAAGGTTACCAAAGAAGACTATGGAATGGCAACCAAAAGAGAGAAGGAAGAGAGGAAGACCGAGACCAGGATGGAACGATGGAATTACAAGAACCATGATAGAGTGGAAACTACCTCCGGAAGGATGGGAAAATAGAGGAGAATTGAAGAAAATATTAGGCACCGGAAGACCGAAGTAACGGTCAAGAAACGGAATAAGAAGAAGAAGAAGAAGAAGAAAAGTAAAGCTGTCCCACTATACGCCATGTAGGCGCTTGGGGGGAGTGGAGGTATAGCTCCTACTCATTCTTGACCTCGGCACCAAATTGGGGTGAGTGGTCAGCATCACGCCCCGGCCGTGCTTTACCCCTGGAAAAGGATCCCGGTACCCAATGGACAGGAGGCTGGGTGGACCCCAGAGCCAGTCTGGACGCAGAAAAATCCTCTGCCCCCGTCGGGGATCGAACCCCGGACGCCCAGTCCGTAGCCAGTCACTATACCGACTGAGCTACGTCGGCTCACAGAAAAGAAAGAATATTATTATATTTATGGCGACACCACAGTTTTATGTTATTTATTCGTTCCATGTTGCAGAGTTATTCTTGAGAGTCTAATGGCGATCACTCGGCTGTCAAGAATTACAAAGGGTTTTATGTAACCCAAGGCAGACTGCCGCGTTCACAAAAGCCCGCTATTGAATCCTGTCTCGGTTCGAGAGTAAAATTGCAAAGCACATAAATTCCGATAAAACATTTAAAGTTGTAGGTTCTCATACGGTAATGATTATTAACGTTTAAAAGCAGCTTACAACTTTCTGCCCCGAATATGGAGGAGGTAGTTTCCTCCAACAGGACTATACAGTGTCACAACTCTTAAAACCGCAATGAAGACGGACGCTGTTCCCATTACTAAACACAGCAGAAATTCAGAATCGTGAAATGCGACAGTGAAACAGCGTCCTAAGATCCAAATCGAGGCTTCCTGCCATCAGCGCTAGCAGAAGATGCGCTCGCAATAATCCAATTTGTATGTACATCAAACGACTCACAATCAGGACGTACGCACTCACGCATCTTACGCTAATAGACTTCTACGTCGACAAGTTACGGTGCTGCAGACTGCGAAGTTCTCAGTCCTTTCAGAGCGCCGTAAACTAGAGCAAATTGACAGCAGATGGGAACGCCCCCTGAGGAACACCAACGTAGCTCCATGATTCCTCAGTCCTAATGGTGTGAGCAATCGATATTATTCTCGAATTTGGAGGTCGGTATTTCTGATATGACTTTCGTGGTATTCCTCAGCCACGTAAGGAAAGTAGCCTGAATAGAAATAGTCGATAACAACCTCATTCCACATCTTTCGAAATTCACCATTTTAACAGTCATTCTCCAATTCCATTTAATTAAAGAGCATTGTTAAACAAACAAAGAAATAAATAATAAACTTGTCTGAGGTTCTCATGGCTAAGATAAAGATTTTGTTCTTGGGGGGGGGGGGGGGGTTGTGATGCCATGTGGAAGACCATCGATCGATAAACAATGAACTTCGCTACTAACTTCTTCCTTTTTGGATTTTAAACATACTTTGTTGTTAAAAAGTCTTAAAAATCTAAAACTGTAAAAAGAATCAGTTTCTAAGGATGGATCTCCCTTCGTCTTCAGATAAATAGGAGGGCACACCTGTTCTGTTGGTCCGATAGGTCGAGATATTCCCGATCTGTGGACCACGTTAACAGCCTGGTTCACAGCTAGCGCGTTTGAAAAATATACGAAGACGAGCAGGTTACACTTTTCTATTCTTATTTATCCGATAACAGTTATGATATGTCAGGAAACCAAAGAAATATTTCGTGGCGACCCGACTATGGCACACGAGCTGCAAATTGAAGATTTCTGTACATTCATGCCTTGCGTTAAGGCACATTCACACGACTCGTGTCATTGGATATGGTTAAAAAATATGGCACGTGGGAATGCCACTACATATCTTGTGACACATGATCAAGAGACATGACTCAGCGAACGGCAGTCTGCTGAATAAAGTGAAAAACTGATTTCTTATGATTTATATTTCGCTTCGGATAACTCAGCTGATATCCGTATTATAGCTAATCCAATATAACCTCACCCAAACACCCATCTTCCCCTATGTCTTGACTCTATTAGTTACATAACAGAACGAACACAAGAAAAGCCTCCAGTCTTTTCGAAGTCCATAGAATTTCCAACGACGATAGAGTTTCTGAAGAAAAAGTCTCTCTCAGAAATGTTAAGACCTCACAAATAGCTTTGGAGACGAAGACAGTGTGTATCATCATTGCCTTTCTGTTTGATGTTGGACAAAAACGATACTGGAGTGATAACAGGTAAAGGATTGCAGTTCATTACGATGTTCACGAATTTCTATTACTCTACCTTATCCTGACCCACTTGTATCCAATACACCACGTAACACCTAATCTGTATACGATCTTAGGCATCTCAAAGATGTCTTCGTATCATCAATTCCGACTACAATTTTGTATTTATTTTGTATGTACCTATGCTCTCTCAATACGTGCTATATGGCTAGTTCATCTCACCGTTCTTAATTACACTGGGTTAAATTAATTATCTCGTGAACATAGAGGGAATATAAGTGGTCGCACCCCTCGGTTCGTGCTACCACAGCGGAGTCCGCGAACCATGAAACACGAGCAGTGAAGCATGGGTAAGGGACAAGCCAAGTGAGTGCGTAAACTGGATGGACTGGCAGGCAGTCCGTATGAATCAACATCGCTACACGTTCTGTTTACTGATACGTAAACTGCAAGATCGCTTTATCTTTGCCTGTCAAGCTCGTTCGAGTGCGAAGCTGCTGTGCGTGAAAAGCTCATGCCGCCGTACCTAACCTCGTTACCTGCTCATGTACATTAAACATTCGCCAGAATAAAGGAATCGTTGATGGCTCATCTCACATTTCACAGAGGCAAACTCCTCGTGGTAAACAACGACACCTGGGAGACTTGCGTGTAAATTAATCTTTCGGAAACATGGTGTGAGGATGTGGACTGGGTTCATCGGACTCAGGACTGGGAGAAGCGGCTGGCTATTGTGGACGCGGTAATGAACGGAATGTTCCTTGACCGGCTGAACAAAGTAACAGCTTCTTCAAGACTGACTCAACTCCACGAAATAAATTAATATCAAGGCCAGTGAAATATGAAAAATAGCAAAGAAAGACTATGTTGTTCTCCTGGGTAGTGGCGCCGTGTAGACTATCGAGAAGATAAAATTTCGGAGAAACACAGTCTCCGTATTCAGGGATGAAAATGATCAAATCAAGAAAGATGAGATGGGCGAGCATGAAGTTCAGATAGGAAAGACGAGAAATGTGTACATTTGTATCCGAAATCCTCAAGACATTACTTGGAACACCTAGGAGTAGACTGAAGGATAACATTAAAACAGACCTTAAGCATGAGGAGAATGAGGACTGCATTTCATTGGCAGGTTCTTGTAAACTCGGTAATGAAACTATGAACTAAATCCAATATAATTATTATATTGCCATCAATATGTCAACAGAGACTCGTTTGTTAAAAAGGAGGTCATGGCAAAGCAGTTTATTCTACTAAATATCCGTGAATGACATTGTTATATAACCTCAGAACTGATCTTTCAACTCGGACCGTGAAACCGGTTAGGTGCCAAGACATCAGCTCGAAAATTCTCTCTGCAAGAATCACACACACACAAAAGAAAAACGAAAAAAAAAACGCCCTATTTAGAAGTCGATATTTCATCGCATGACGACGGAACGTCGCGGCATAATGGTTAGCACTTCCGCTTCATATAAGGGAGGGCTCGGATTCAAATCTCAGTCTGAAAAGCGTCTATAGTAACAGGGTTTCCATGGTTGTCCTCAGTCCTTCCAGACAAATGCAGGAATGTACCCTCATTCATAGACTGTTTCATTCAATTCTTTTTTAAGTAACTGGGCCTTTTCAATAATCATACTATTATTTCCCGTCACATAGTTTGGGCTACTGACGGCCTTAAATAAATAAGCAAACATGCCTTCAGTACCTAACAGACAGTACGATATAGGCCTATCATAGCTGTCGGTGCTCCTCAGAATTTAGAGAAATTGTAACCGTTAAGTTGTATTCTTGCTGCTTCATACAAATTCGAATTTTGACAAAGTTCATAAACAGAGTATAATGACAATTTGTATAGTCAAAATCAGTTATAATTCTGAGGAGCATTGCGTATAGCAACGTTTCTATAATACCTGCTTTAAAAAATCAATTTATAATGTTGGTAATACAATGAGGATGTTGTGAAAACTAATCGATTAGCTTGTTTGGTGACGTCAGCAACTGCTAATTGAGGTTATGCAATTACTTTAACCCACTTATATAATTCGGAGAATGGACACGCAAAGAATTTATTCGACCAGCATTCGTCATAAAGAATAAGTTTGAGGAACAATGAACGCAAGATAACGTTACCAAAATATTGAGTTAACACATGCCTGAAGATGATCCAGCAGTGCTTCCAGACCTCTGTCGCTAACACTGGAACACTGTAGGCTTAGAGAATGGACGTGCTTGGCAGCCAATGGGAAAGAATGTACCAAGTCCAGGGCATCCTCGTCCGTAGCTCCAAGAAGTGAGACCGCATGGAAACCTCTTCTGAGGAGCGAAGAGTAGAGCCTGGCTCTCTCTGGGCACGGGGCAGCCCTGAGCTCCCTACACTTCAGCACAGGTGTCAGTCCAGCCCAGTACCTGGGGGTCCTGTACAGCACATCCCTCCATTTCCCACACACTTGAGCCAAGGTTCGACGTTCACCAGGAGTAAAATAGAGGAAAAACTTTGACAGAAAACGTTCATCTAACATCAGCTGATCCCATGTCAAGTATTGCGGTAAAGAAACACTGGACGATGTTGTCGTTGCCGTGTTTTGGTTAACGACGGACGTCGGTACACGACGAGTAACTTGAGGGGTCACTAGGACGCTGTTTCCATTCACTGCCGAGGAAGCTGCTTTTGAACTACGACCTGAATGAAGACGAGACGGTTTTTCAGGTGCCCCAACACTACCACCACTAGAAGCCACACTGTTCGAATTACTTCCTCCACAGAACACATTGGTAACTCGTTCCATGACGCTAGTTTTAGTATTACCACCTCCATGACTTCCCGTCTCACCATTATTAGTGGCAGCGGAAGATGAACTACTACGGTGATGTTTACTGCTCCGTAAACCTAATCCATTTATCCTTTTTGAAAGTTCCGCACTTGCTCTTTCGACAACACCTTGGGCTGAGATAGACGACATAGTGTCTTCAACAAACGTCACGACTGTGTGGAAGACAATGATGAAAGCCTAGTAGTTGTGAAGAGTGTTGACGTCTCCATTACCATTAAAAAATCCTTTTTTCGGTGGTGAATCAGCACCACTGACACCCCGAAACAAAAAATTGTTTCCGCGATTATGTTGACCCCTTTCGAGACTTCACGGAACTATCCACCACCACCACCCTCGGGAGGGGTGGACTTTCTTCCTCTCTTCTTCACGAGGGACGGTTGTGTACTGAACAGACACTTCCACCTCGATCAAATCTGTCCTCCTCTCACCACCGCCCCCCAAACAATTTTAGCCAGTCGATGCCGACACGATTAGGCAGGTCTCCTCCCTTCCTACTGCTTTCATGCGCAGTGGTGACCGGCGCAAGTCGCATATACAGACTCTGTGCCGCATGCAACTGATCGATGTGCATGTGCGTATCGATTATTTTCAGTTTCCATCTCCCTTCACACTACCCTTACATAGACAGGCCGCAATTTATCGTCACTAATTTACGAAATACTCTGCTATTACAATCCCTTGTCTTTCATCTGTAAAAACTCAGTGCAACACAAAACTAATTCTAGCCCCAGGATATTCCAAAATATCAGACTTAAGATTTAGCCAGCAATAGTACATTGACATAAAATGGCGTGACCATTCATTCATATTCCACGGCCTTTAGAATTATGGTTGCATATGGCGGGAAGTTTTTCTTACAAACAACTCTCGGATCTAGACTAATGAAAATTAAATTTTTAAATGCACTAAAATCAGAACAAAGTGTTTGGGCAGTGAAATCTTTACTATAACCTTCTTTTCTGAGTTTTAACAAGCCACCCTATTTAAACTCCATGTATAAAATACACCACTGGAAAGAAGGTAAAACTCCAAGCATTTTCTGTCTCATCAATAGATGTAGATGAGTAACCAGCTTCATGATCCAGCTGCTTTTACCCTCGGGGAATAGAGGCTCCAATACCCATGGGATACAGGTATTCAATGCTGGGTGGGTCTTTATGAATTTCTGATTATGACAGTGAAGACTGGAAGTATTGTTATGTAATGCTGTAACAGGCCATAAGGTATATAAAGGAAAGGAAGAAGACAGTGAAAACAATCAAAGCCCTGCCAGGAATCAAGCCTCATCATTCAGAATTAACACGGTTTTTCTATTTTGACTCGAAGAGCCCATTTCATTGAAATTCTGGATGTCATCATCTAAACTATGTTAAGCACACAATTAACCTCTACCTTTAGAACGTTTTCTCTTCAGATCCACAACTGTGAATAGACTTTATTAGTTCGTGTAGGCCAAACCTAAATCCCAACATCCTGCCTCCCTATATTTGTGTATTTGTTCCTCTGTTCCCCAAAATAGAAAATACTTCAACCATCACTGGAATTATTTACCAGCTCATAGTTTAACACATATCTCTAGTGTTTTCGTTCTACAATTCTTACTAATATGTACAGAAATATTCAGAAAACCATACCAATATAAAAAATTAACATCGTTTTAAAAACTTTTACCATAAGTATAAATGCCTCTGCCTTCTGAAGCCTTCCACACAGCATTCAAATTTTTGTTATCTCTGAAATAAAAATTATTATAATTAAACCCCAACATTATTGAAATTCAAAGAAAAAACACAGTGTTAAATAATTTTTAGTTCTTCTGGTCCATATGTGCCCATAACTGGATACAAATGCTTCTTCCTTTTTCAATCCATTCTTACTACAGTACAAAGTTAACATATATCATTGTTATTATCTCACAGGTTTGTCTTCCTTTTGGCATTATTATCCAGTCCTCATGCATGAAGGAAACTGAAGACAGATTAACATCTGAAACTGATAAAAAAGTGTGTAAGCTGATGTTAATTGAAAAGAAAGGGATTTCTTTACTATAGAATTTATATTTTAATATTTTCCGTCAAATCACAATTTTTAATAATAAGATAATAAAATATAAAATATTTAAAACATCATTTCACGTTCCGCATCGAATGATCGATTTACAAATTGGAACGTTCCAATTTGTAAATCGATCATTCGATGCGGAACGTGAAATGATGTTTTAAATATTTTATATTTTATTATCTTATTATTAAAAATTGTGATTTGACGGAAAATATTAAAATATTAACTTAATTCACAATATGACGCAAATATACTACCTCTAGAATTTATATCAAAGTCTCAGAACAGTTATTAAAAATATCAATCAGGATAACCATTGGTTAAAAGAGGATGAATCAGCTACTGTGAAAAATGTACACAGGTGGAAAGCAGTGTTATCTTTGTCATCTGGGAACAGGGGAGATTCAAACTGCAAACTATGGGGCTTACAGCTGGACCTGATTGCTGGGTTAACAGTTTGAAGGTATGATACTGTGACACACAACAAGCTAGACCACATATAAGCTGTGATGCACAGCCATATAAACAAGGTAGGCACAATCTATATTTTGCTTCTCTTCATTTACACTTATCACAACATTTGTCATCAGTTTTTACTACTGCAGTTGGTTTGTGATTTGGTGTCCATGGCCCAAGACTGTCATTAGAATAGAAATCCATGGGATAATTCCTCTCCTCATCAGCTTGCCATTCTGCCTCACGAAGTGCAATGGCCCCTTCATATGGTGTCAGCAGAGGTTTATCAAAAGCCTTGCCCCAGTCTATGGAAAGTCGTGGACAGGCAACTTGTATCCAAGCTCCAATATCAGGAAACAAACGCAGTTTATCCGGAAAAATCTCCGAAAGCAAAACAATCACACCTTCTTTAGATACTTTACTCAAACGATCCTAAAACATTGAAGCTCATATCAGTATCATGCACAGCAATAACAATATATCAACTTACTAATATTACACTAGCAGATTTTAAAGGCTGACAGGCCAAGAAAAGTAGGACCAACATCATAAACAAATACAACCAGCTCAGTCAATATCATCTCTCACTGACGAATTTTAATTTTGGCAAAATACAAGTTCTCCTCTCTCTATACCTAGAGGCTTCACATCTGGTAAACTGTTTTTTGGCTTATTTGATTAAAATTTTCAATTGCATCAGATGTTCTGGTAATACCTTTCCTGAAGACTCCATGTTAATATTTTTACTACACTACCCAAGAAGAATGACCCAAGAGGATCTATATATTTAATTTTAAAATTCATTAGAGAAACAATAATTTTTATATATGTATCACTGTCCAGGGTATAATAAAAGGCTTCTAAATTAAGTTAGTGTGTTCCATTCTATGTATACCTGAAAGTGCTCCAAAACTTTTGTGCTCCCCTGGCGGCCTAGAGTTCCAAGGATTAGTCCAAATCTTGAAGCATTACTTGCCTCACTGATTGCTTGTTTCCTTACAGTTCGCATCTCAACATGATCATAGAATTCTTCTGTAAACTTCTTGTCATATGGATCATATCTGTAAATAAAACATGGCATATGTTCATGAAAATATGTAAAATCCTAATTTTGGTACTACAACATAAAGTCTGTGGTTTCCAATGATAAAATGATGTTAACCCAGTTTCATACAAACTGAAAACAAAAGAAAAACTTACATCCATACATTACTCATCTAGTTTGAACAAATAAAAGTCACTGAACCATACCTCATACTTTACTTAAATATGAGTACAACTCTAAACAACATTTACATGTTAACTTTACCTATAGAAGCATGGAAACATGAAATGAAAATAAGAAAGCTGTCAGTGAACCTACCTGTATGCTTTTAATTTTTGATTTGCTATCATAGCAGCTTCAAGATGAAAACGGCCATCTCCCAAATAAATAAGGACATCTACATCAGGGATTTGAGGTGCTGTGCATCCTAGAATTTCACCTGGTGAAAGAGGTCGACTTTGAGGTATTGTGATTTGATATCCATCTCGCCTGAGTTCAGCTGCAACTCCTTGCAGTGTGGCAACAAACTGAATGGTACTCACCAAACCTAGCTTCAAATGCTTTGGAAAATTAAGCTTCACAGTATTATGGAAATGAAGAGCATCAATCTTAATATCTACAAATATGTATAACATTTTTATCCCTGATGTTTGGTCAATGGGAATCAGGCAGCTATGTCCATAATGAACTAAAAGATCAACACCTAGGGCTTTAGCTGTATAATCGTCAACACAACAAGCACCATACGTCACGTCGCCCATTATAACAGTATCGGCTTCTGTGAACTTTTCAATTATATCTGCAATTGTAGTGGCAAACATCACCAATCCTTCTGGCATTTGAAGTGCGACTCTTTTCGCCCCTGTCTGACGTATGCGCCAGATTGTTTTGGGTATCTCAAAATTGTAATTCTGTGGGAGAACAGTCACTGCATTTCTAAGGTTAACATCGTGTAGGAGTTCATCCGGGATCTTGTTGACGGACTTTACTGTATGTTTAAACACTTTTCTTTCGCTCTTAGCTTTCACCACAACAGCCCCACGACCTTCCGACATGTTAATAGTGAATGAAAATCAAATTATTTCTCTTAATTTCCTCAATATTTATCGTAACCTAACCTCGCCAACTTCAAAACCACACAGCATAACCACCATGAACACGCCTTTGGCCTTGCGGGGAGCCAACCTATCCAACTAAAAATTATCTGCTACGTAGGTGATACGTGCATAATGAAGATTATAGAATTAACTGACTCGTGATGCAGCATCAAACCATAATAATTATCACATAAGATCAGGGTAGCACAACTTTCTACTTGGCCTGCAAAATATTGAAAATTTATCGAGTAAATATTGCGGTAGTAATCCTCTACATTGCATGTAGTAACTTACAAATGACGCATCATGTTCTTTTTTTTGAACAATGCATTAGTTGTTGACGCATATTAGGTCATTTATATATACCACTTTGCATGTAGAACATGCAATCAAATAAATAAACATGTTCTCATACAAGCATACATGAATTCCCTCTTGGTAGATCAAAATATTTTAACATAACTTTTGTGTCTTAACCTCTAGACACCCAGCTCTCTACAACTAGAAATTAACATTACACACTTATGTTGCACTGACAATTCTTACTATTGTAAATGAAGAAAATTCATACTTAGAAAAGAGCCATGGCTGACATTACCCATTTGTTTGACACACAAGTTTATTAGATAAGAAATATTAAGCTACTACAGCACGTATGACCAAGATTTTGCAGTAACTAAACTCAATAAATCCTCTTAGGTAACAAGCTCTTGGGCTCCTGCCCATGACTGAAATAGTTTGTTGTCAAAGACTTTATTACTACAGCATACTATTGAAGTAATCTCTTATACAAAATTCAATGGTTTCTGAATCAGAATGAAGTAATTCAACCATCTCCAACAAGTATAAAAATTCCTTAATTAAAAGGGTAAGCACAGGGTATTTAATGGAGTCAGTAAATTGTATAATAATTAAGCCAGTTTTTCTTTCTAACTGTATCAAGAATATATATAAATAACCAATTTATCAAGCACCACAAACAATAGGATATTAATAAAATTTCAGTAGTGGCAGAAGGAAGAATATATATATATATATATATATACTTTAAAAGGCATGCAACTTATTTTAAGACTCAAGTAATGCAACAGAACTCCATGGTGCATAACCCTCCTTGAACAGTTAATAGCTGTATCAGCAGATCAAAAATATTCCTTTTTATGGAACTGACAGGCTCGTTACTGTGCTCCCAAAAGCACGCCAATGAACCTTATACTGAGTTAGTTACTTCAATTCACATCTTCAAACCCCACTCTTGTCACCTGAACACAAAGTACACCAAAATTCTGAAATATTGTGTATATCAAATATACCTCAGACAATGGACAACGTTCAACATGGTATTCTCGTAATTGAAATCAATCAGTCACAAATCTTTTGAGAACCAAGAGTATGAACATTCATGAATGTGTGGCATTACCTATTCAGGAATGTCAATAAGGTGGATAATGTGAAAGGAGTTACATCACACTGAAATAAATGTACAGAATGGTGAAAAATACTGTATAGTTAAGCCTCATTTTATTATTGTATATTCTTCTCTTTCATTTGTAGGAATGGCAGTGGAAGATGCAGTGTCAGTGAAGCTAATATACGATAAATACAAAAAATTAAAAAAGATACACAGTTAGTGGAACTGTATGCTTTTCCACCTGATACCACAGATGTACAGACACGACTGTGCCTGTAAAATATAATTATTTGTAGCAATAATTTGGTAAATACTGTACTTACAGTTGTCACTGTTAACTTTGGAATTACTACTGTTAAGCATGGACATATTTCTGTAATAATAATTTATATATCTTGAGGGTTGAAGTTTTAATTTACTAGTCTTGTATGTATTATATTCTTTTATATAATCTGACAACTCAGACAATCTTCATTCCTTGGATTGCATTTTCCAGTGACTGAAAAATAATGCAAATCAATTAGAATATATGAAACAAGAAATATACGAAATGTTTGAGATGTAAACAGAATCCAGAATGGTTTTATGGTATAATAATTAATGTGGTCACCTGCAAGTCCCATATAACAAGCTGACCATCCAGCCCACTTGTACTGACTCTAGAGGCTGATCCCTTGCCTCCCTTGTAGAGACACAAGCATGTAATGGCATTTTGATGGATTGTTTCTAATGTGGTGTCATTTGTTTCAATACGGGCCTGCCGGTCAAGACTCTGGAATTTTCGCATAGCACTGCAATCAAAATGGGTGTAACACAGTGACAAAATTTCATTTTATCTTTTCCTGTAGTAATTTAAGTCATAAATACATATTCATAAATGTAGTGATCATTATGTGTTTCATGTTTGTGTCCCAATGAGAAACTATGAATGGTGAATATGAACAAAGGATGGGCAGAGAGGGAAGTTTTGTGATATATTTTTAAGATTTCTCCCCATACCAGAACCTCAGAATATTTCTGTATTACAAAAATGATATACCTGTTGAAATATAGCAGGACAAAACAACTCAGGACAGAAATGAAAATAAATGTATATATGGGCATTCTGAAGACTAGCAATTTGACTTTTTTTTTATAATTAGTTTAGCATTTATACTCACCTCAACCCAC
The DNA here is from genome assembly GCF_977971745.1 of Zootermopsis nevadensis. Taxonomy (NCBI): domain Eukaryota; kingdom Metazoa; phylum Arthropoda; class Insecta; order Blattodea; family Termopsidae; genus Zootermopsis; species Zootermopsis nevadensis. The sequence goes on along the minus strand of NW_028259149.1, from coordinate 5,834,887 downwards.
CTGCCTCTTTCTTTTGTGAAACATCCAATTTGCAGTTTACGTACAACACTCCATTTTCATTTACAGAATACAACATTGGATAGCAGCTGTGACCCTAAATGAAACAAATCGGCACTAAAATAAAATTTAATAGAGCATTATCTTGTTATGCTTTAAACTAAAATGTCTAATTCTGCACATGTACATCCTCGGATTGCAACAGCGAAGGCAAGTCTCCACATGGCAGCTGTTAACATACCTCACAGTTGAAGACTTACAAATTGTCTTGAATTTGAACAAGACACTTCAGCACAACTTAAGCAATAAAACTGATTGATCAGTCTAACAGAAGAACTCTGACTGAGGCAACTGAAAAACAATACACTCGCTTAGTTACAGCTTCTATAAGAAGCACAAACTGCAAACAACAATAACAGCTACAGTAAAACATATTTCTGCTGATTATAGTGTAACAGCTGTCCTTACAATCAATTACAGTCGCCCTGATGACGGAGTCAGTATGACCTCTGAAACGTTGGTTAACATCGACCAAACTACACAGCGCAACAACCCAAAAGACAGAAAGCTTCAATTTCAGTCAAACTTGGTTATAATGTCATCCAAGGGACAGGAGAAATTACATCATTACAAACAAATGTCATACTAACTGATGAAGGGATTAAATCAAATTTCAAGAAGAAATATATAGGATCACTTCATAAAGAACTAAAATTCACATTAAATATAAATGAGATCTTATTTTCCATATGGTTTGAATTGTGAAATAATGTAAACCAAATTCCAGACACATATAAGCTTTTTTCGTTCCACAATCAATTTTTATATCACAATAACTTTATCCTCAACACTTACCACTTTTCTTTCCTTGCAACTTCAGCCATTCTGTCTGTTTTTGAAGCCTGCTTGTTATTGAAGCTATTGTACTTTATCCATACACTTTTTGAGAGTAATGTAAAAGTAACAAAAACTTTGTGTAATTATGAGGAAAGTAATTTCCTACACAAAAGTTACATGTCATTTAATTTAATTGAAATTTCATTAACTAAATATTATCTACAGCTTAATGGTACCTCCAACTTGTCGTGGTGGTGGGGCTTGAGTACCTCAGTGACCCCAAGAGCTATGCTGGCGGTAGCATAGCTCCTGGTAGGGCCTCCCTAGCCAGATTGGTCGAGGGAGAGAGGTCAGACTAAGACAGGTACCCTGGTCCTCCAGGTTGGGGGTTGGTCGCAAGGCTAACAACCTTGCACCGTAAAAAGGAAGATGTTTCGAAACCTCAATCAAAGCCTCGGACAGACGGACCTAATAGAGGACCGAATGGAAGAGGAGAATTGAGGAGGCTATGGACCGAATACAGACTGGAGAGCCATAGAAGAAGAAGGTGGTATCATTGTTATGGAGAAGTAGGGCTTAATGAAACAACAGAAACACTTTTACAAAATTAATCCATTATCACACTGTGTAGATACTCACCACTGCAACCAATGAATTTGGTCCAACCCACACACAGCTTAGGAATGGAAGGAATTCTGTACGCAACTTGTTCACAGCCATCTGACGGGTTGCATCAGCAACAGAAACAGAAGAATCATGTCCCACCCAACATACACGGTTTCCATCTCCAGAGAATGCAACACTATGAACCCAACCACCTAGGGATTGATCACATTAACTTGTAACGCTTTCCATGTACAATATTTGCGGTGCATTATGTTTCAGACTGCAATAAACCTGTAAGTTACAATCATATAACGAAGCATCCTACTACAGAAGGAACCAAAGTGCCTGTATGAAAACTAATCACTAATTTTATTGTTACAGCTCAGTCGGTATAGTGACTGGCTATGGACTGGGCGACCGGGATTTGATCCCCGACGGGGGCAAAGGATTTTTCCGCTAGTCTCTGCGTCTAGACAGGCTCTGCGGCCCACCCAGTCTCCTATCCAATGGGTACCGGGGTCCTTTCCCGGGGGTAAAGCACGGCCGGGGCGTGATGCTGACCACTTACCCCCATTTGGTGCCGAGGGCAAGAATGAATAGGAGCTATACCTTCTCTCCCCCCAAGCGCCTACATGGTGTATAGTGGGATAGCTTTACTTTTTTAGTTCTTTTACAGCAGAATGTGATACACCAAAACTCTCTTTTACTTGTAAAGTTTCGTTTTCAATGTGACACAATGATCAAGTTCTTCATATATCCTTTTAAAGTTTTCTTATTGTGTTTAAATGAAAGATATGTACCGACAGGTGAACCAGTTCATCATGATGTAATTATCTTAATATTCATGAGTAATGTACACAAAATGCGAAACCGATTATAATGCTTACAACAAAGCCTGGAGTTACAATAAAAATTTTTGACTGAAAACAACTCCTAAGCGCAGTAATTTATTGCAGCCATGTTAGGAAACATTGTACTATTCTATTCATTATGTTCTTGTCAACACACTGTAACATTTTCAATTCTGAGATCCTGAATGAACATATTACCAGTGGAAAAGATGGACCTTGCTGTAAGCAGAAGTCTAATATGCATGAAAATTAAAACAAATCATTCACCAGCATAAAGAATGTTGGAAACATATGAAGAATATTGGCACAACTTTTTAAAACAATGTCAACATCTCACCTCCACCCAATGAGTTAGGGAACTCTGCCAATAACTGACCCAAGGACACCTTCATTCCCCAGGGCGATGGTGGAGGCATATCCTCTATATCCTTAATAAACGCTGAGAAAACCCGTACCTGGAGAAATATTAAGTTTTAATGATAATAATTTTATGTTTATCTACACACTTATCTAACATCTACAATCTACATCTATGAAATCACAGTTGCTCATAAAATGCATACACCTAGAAAATATGTTATTTACATCAGTAAGTATATAAAATGGAAAAAGAAAGATGCATATATAGAACCCATTTGAGAATTCTGTACATTAAAATTAAATTCTAGATTTAGGTCTAATATTAATGATAAACACACTGAAAACAATGACAATGTGCAACTTAACCATGTATCAGATAAACTTCTTTACTGGTAACTGTAGTAACAGTAGATTACAAAATACACTGGATGCCTCCGCAGTGATAAAAATCATTTCACCACAAGGGAAATTTCATTGTGTACTCATTCTGTTTATATAGTTTATAGTGATAAAAAATGTACAATGGAAACTGACAGAAATAAAAGAATGTTTTATACCTCATTACAATTTTGCACTCTGCCCTGTAATTAATTTTTGTTTCAGTATGCTCTCATGATAAATGGAAAGTTGATTTATGCCTGTAAGTAAATGGATAACCCAAATTGTAATAATGACAGTTCTTGAAACAAAACAAACCTTAATTTACCTTAAAATCAGCAGAGCCTGCAACAAGCAAGACATTATTTGGATGCCAGTCGATTGAAGTGATTGTTGAGTGAATGGGTTTCTTGATATGTTTTGATACCCACCAATCATTCTCACTTTCAAAATAGCACACCGAGATCAGTCGAGCTCCAGAACCCACAGCAAACTTGTTCTCTGATAAGGAATACATATTAAAGCAAAATGTTAATTTACACAAAATGTATAAAAATGGCAACAAAATTTCCTTGATTTTACATTTGAATAACATAATATGAAGGGGAAGAGGGAGGGGGAGAGAGGGAGAGGGGGAGAGAGAGAGAGAGATAGAGAGAGAGAGAGAGAGAAACCTCACAAGACTGTCTTCAAACTTGACCATGCTCATTTCACTACAACCCCCCCCCCCCCCCAAAAAAAAAAAAAAAAAATATATATATATACACACACACACATAAATTTCTTCAGGACTAACAGAGTATGGAAAATAATCTAAAATATTTAGGGCTATTACTTATCTAGGACTCTTAATACAAACACAGCTCATCAACTATAAATTATTGAAGAACTGTTCATCAAAATATAAAAATACACTGATGAAAATGTACAAGGGCTAACAGATGACAAAGCGAGACAGTTTACAGTGCTAATACAATGTCTACGGACATTTACTGCAAAAAGGGCTTCATCTTTCTACAGCTACTGAACATACAAATCTTCCTGTTACTACGTTTTGTCTGTATTAACATAACAAAATTACTTGATTATTTACCACGTGGAGACCACTTTACACAAGTTGCAGCACGATTAATGCGGAGTAGAACCAATGTTGGTTTCCATTTTCCATCATCCCCTTGAGTCCACACATATGCATTACGATCCTAAAATCAGATGACAACCATGTAAAAGTCAGAATGAACACTACTACAGGGATTTATAATAATAATAATAATTATTATTATTATCCACAGAAATTATGAAAGAACTTCACATCCATAGCCATGAGCAATTTTATACATATATAAACAGAGCTATGAATCATTTTGAATTAAACTGTGGTAACAAACTTCTGTAGTATGTTTACTCTATTACATAAAAGTCAACAAATAACACGTTCACTTGGTATGGTTCTACTTACTACAGCACAGGTCACAATCCGATTAGTCAATGGTCCCCAGTCAATGCCCGTAACACGTAAATCATGCTGGTTAAGAACATCTACAAGTTTCCAGTCACCATCAGCTCGCTGATATATATGAACTTCATGATTATTGGGTGATAAAGCAATCTCTAAAAAGAAACAAAACAAACATACAAATGCTAAAATTAATGATTTATAAATGTGACATTAAAATTAAATTGCGAGCTATTTTGAAAAATCAGTGATGGGAATCAACCCTGGTCAAAATAATTCTAAAATGAAGGATCATTGCAATACTGTGAGATACTGTGAGATTTCATTTTCTGTATAATTAAAACATTGGTGAGAAGAAGGACATTTCTTTTTACAGAAAACATTCAATGAAGCTAATAAACAGCACCTGCTTAATGTTGGTAACTGTCACTTACGAGTTCGATCTCTGTTCCATGCATGACAGGTGATTGGGTTCACACCAAAGCTATGTGTCTCTGCCATTCTACTACTCTGAAAATCGAAAATGTTAATTATGTTAAGTTTAATGACGTTTCAGAGGTCCTTGCTGCCTCCATGATCAGGGCAACTGAAAAATCGGCAAACTTCTACCAGACTACATGGCACAACAACCCAGAAGACAGCCATCTTCGGACTCACCACCGTGAAAACGTCAAATCCTACAAACATCCAAATGAATGAGCTCCTTCAAAGAGCAGGCAGGGAAAACCCATCGATAAAATAAACAGTGATTTTATAAACAGTCGTGTTATAAACTTGTTGTAAGCTCATTCAAGAATTATTTCCTAGGCACAAAACCTCAACAGAAGAGGTAACACACTAGATGACCAGAACAATCACTAGAACCTTTCCAGTTAGAACCCTACTCCTACTCAGCAGTAGAATTTACTTAAAACAGAAATTATTAAATATTGTAATATTTATGCACATTGCTGTAACACCTATGTATTCACTTCTGTTACTTTATTTGTATAGAGTGTTGATATTCGAATTACATGTTTCACATCCTCGGCTTGCACTTCATGCTATGGAATGTAAATAACTATTGTTCCATTCTGTTCTATGCACTTTACATCGAACGACCAAATTTGAAAATAATTGCAAAAAAGGTTTACCTTGTTAATATCTGAAAGTCGGTGACTTAGTAGGTCTATATGAATTTTCCTTTATCTCCTTTTCTGTTGCCCAACTTCCTGTATGAAGTGTATTATAACGGAACAGGATCTCAGAGTAGGTACGATACAAAAATATAACCTCTTTGTATGTGCTTCATTAATACGACATCTCTGTTCGGTAAATTTTGAATTGACATATTGGCTACATCACTACCCGCCACAAAATTGAAAAGCAGACCACCAACTTGACAATTTACAACCATAAACAGAGCGTCGGTGTCAATACACGTTTGTGTTTGCTTTTGAGGCATCGGATTTGAATTGAACATAGCGGTAAGAGTTATTTCTGCGGTATTACAGTGAAATGACAACGTTGGAGGATAAATTGTTGGGAGAAACAGCCCATTGTTACTGCAGCAGTAGTGAGAGCGAAGGGGAGAAATCCGATGATGATAGTGGTAAAGAAGTGCAAACCCCTCCAGTGATAAAAGAAGCAGGATCGATTCCTCAACCAGATCCTTATAAATGGGAAGGATCCTCCACAAACACTGGCCCTAAAGGTGTAATGAAAGATTGGCAGAGGTTCAAACAACTGGAAACTGAAAAAAGAGCTGAGCAGGAAAAAGAAAAGCAAGCTCTGATTCAAAAGCTGTCTCTGACTTGTAAATCAGCACTGGAAGAAGAGAGGGAGAAAAATGTAGATCCTGAGATGGCAGAATTATTATCAGATGAGTTCTTACTGCAGTTTCAAAAACAGAGAATGGAAGAGATGATGTCTAAGTTGGCTACTCTTCCAGCATTTGGAAAAGTTTTCAGTCTTAAAGATGGACAAGAATTCCTGGATGCAATTGACAAAGAAGATAAAGCTGTCACAATTGTAGTACATATATATGAAGAAAATATACCAGGTTGTGAAGCAATGAATGGTAGCCTTATTTCTTTGAGTCAGGATTATCAGCAAGTAAAATTCTGCAAGATGATTGGATCAGTTGCAGGAATAAGTAAACGTTTTAAACTAAGTGGAGTACCAGCTCTTCTGGTCTACAAGGCAGGTCAGTTAGTTGGAAACTTTGTTCGTGTCAGTGAGGAATTAGGTGATGACTTTTTTTCTGAAGATGTGGAAAGTTTCCTGTTGGAACATGGCATTCTGCCAGACAAAACTTGTGTGCCATCAATTGTTAAGTCACAGAATGATGCTGATGATAGTGATCTTAGCCTTGAATGACAGTATTAATTGGTATGAAGACATGTTGGCATAACATTTTGAATGTTATCTTTAATATAGAAATGATTATATCCTTTGCCATTGAGGTCTTCAGCTGCCTTCTTGTTAAACTAGCCTTTATTAATACATGTGGCTATCTTGTCAAACTGACAGTGAAATGATGTAATTGAAGTGGTTGCAAGATGGCTCACATATTGTTAATTGATCCCTTTTTAAATTGTATGTTTAGTGATTCAGACCAGGTACATTCATATCGGTTCCTACATAGATGCATTTGCAGCCATTCTGGGATAATGCATGTGCAAGTGACCTGCATCTGTATTCTTTCCTGCTTTTAATCCAGTTTTTAGTATTGCTGCAATGGCTGTGATTATAGCTTGGCAGTACTGTCACTTCAGGTTGTAGTTTGGGGATCTTAGGGAAACAGGGTTTGAGGATGTGAATCGGATTCATCTGGCTGAGAACGGGGGCAGCCTGTTATCAACACAGTAATAATGAACCTTCAGAATTTCTTGACTAGCTGAGCATACTATCAGCTTTTAAGGACTTTGCTTCATGGAATTAGTTAAATTGCTCTTTCATATTGTGTGTTATGCTGAATAAAGCAGTGAACCATGTAATAAGTACTAGAAAGTGGCATCCATTGATGTCTTTCTCAGGCAATATAAGCTGCATACTGGATGTGCATAATTGCAATATTTCTGATGCCCATTTCAGTCTTTAGGACTGATGTGGTGCAGTTAATAACCCAGGAAGACGTGATTTAAATACTAAATTGTATGTTTTTAACATGGAAGTATTTTAGTATTGAACTGCAGATTTCATTCTTCTCTTATGTATTGTGTGTAGAACACAATTATAATTAGATTTTTCACCGTAATTATTTGTTGTTACTTGTGATTTATGAATGAATATGAGTGCAGGTCTTGACATATCTGCCACAGAGCTTATGTATATCTTAGGAGTCAATTTTATACCAGTAGTATTCAGATCAAGATGTAAGAATGTTTTGATATAAAAGGACTAGGTACAGTGCTGACCTAGTGCTCAGATATGCAGTTTTTCAGGAGCAAATGTTTTTATAATAATAATAATTTAAAATGACTTATGTATAAATTGGATAACCTCTCTTTATTAAGCTATGTGCATTTTTAAGAGCTTGTGCCAAATAAATCTGCCATGATGCAGTCCCCCATTATTACATCAACACTGTTGCTGTATTGTTACTGTGTTCTTAGCCACAGAGCTGTTAACATTACCTAGCAGTCCAAATGCTTGGAAATTCCTTCTCCAACATGTTCTGAAGGAATCACTGTGCTAATGTCTGCCCACAATGCATTGTTGCCAATTCCAGACAGACCTTGAGGAAGTTTGATTGTGCATATAATATGTTTAAAGGGCATTTCCATTCAGGATCTAGAGACAGAGTAACTGTGTAGGTAGGTATGTTTGTTTTACTTCCCAGGCTTGCCTGTCACTCCCCATGTCTTTTCTTATGTAGTTTTATTTGGCCCATGCTATAACATACATTCAGTTTGTTCTTAACTGCTCTAGGTATAAGGGTAATGTCATTGTGTGTAGTTATCTTTGGTTGGAATTTGATACTTGTGTGACCAGTCCAATGTAACAGTTTTGTTTCTATTTGGGAAACAACACACAAGTATATATGTCCAGTGTGTCCATTTCTGAGATTTGACATTGAACTCATGCCTTATTAAAATATAAATATTTGCTATTAATTTCAATATGCATTTATTCAGATTCTTATTCTTGTTTTATAAGTAGTGAATTTTCTATAGGTGTCATTTATAATAATAGTTTTTGTTATATTCATACATCATTGACTGTATTATTGTTGTGCTGAAGATTAGTTGACTGAACAGTTATTTTGAAAGATAGTGGATTCTGGGACCAATTCTGTGTGACGTGAAGGGCACAAATTAATTCACTTAATTGAGATTCATGTGGTACACTCACACCAAGATGAACAAAATTCTACTCTGGTTATTCCAGAAAGTGTATATAATCTGGGAAATAAAGACTATACACAAATTAAATTAAACACTGAAATTCAATTCCTGGTGTGTCAGTTGAATAATAGCTGACTTTATAGATGTGTAGATGTTTCCACTCAAAATAAAAACAAACAGGAAAATAACATAAAATTAGGATTTTAAAAATGTATGAAGTCTTTATAGTAATGTAAGTTGTCTCCACCCAGTGATATTTGTTATAATTCAAAGGGTATATATACTGTAATGTTTTGCTGAATAATGATGTAAAGAGTTAAACAGAATAAAATTCTGAAATTTAAGGGCAATGGTTTAACAGTACAGGCATTGTTAGCCAGCTAGTTGAGCCTTGTGCTTGCAGTTAATGCCTGCCTGAATGGCTGGCTAACAGTGCATTTAACTGATCATTTCTGCTGTGTTCCAGTCTATGGAGTGCCACTGACCCATAAAAGTAAGACATTTTATTTTTAGTTTTTCAAAGTATTAGCTGTATCACCATGGTTGGCATGAACAATGACCCTGATATTTAAGGTGATTTGCTATGGGCTGGATGACTTAAGGTTTAATTGCCATTAGGTGAAGATTCTTTTAGGTTTATCACAATGTCCAGACTGGCTTGAGCCTACTGTCTTCCATCTAGTTCTATTGGTTGTTCTGTCCCCTGGGTAAATGTCAAGAGTCTGAAGCTGACCACTTACCCCACTCTAATGCTGAGATCCAGAATTTGTCTCCTTTTCTTCCTTAGATACCCAGACAACTTACTTTCTTCAACTAAAGTTGAAGTGTGTGTAAATTCATAATAGATTTTTTAACTCTCAGTTGCAAACATCAAAAAATATACAGAAGTTGCCACTTCTAATTTAGGTATACTCAGTAAATTGTACCAGAATTCATATAATTGTATTGGCACTTTTACTTTGTAAAGACTTTACTTCCAACCACTCCTGTGTACACCAATTTTAACTGTAATTTAAATTTATAACATTTACTTCTATAATGTCCAATTCATGAAGTTAAAATTAAATCTATCCATATTTGAAGATTTCTGGGTTGTTGCGCCATGTAATATGGTAGATGTTTACCAACGTTTCAGAGGTCATACTGCCTCCTGTCCAGGTAGTGTCCTCTCCCTGGGCATCTAAGAAGACAGCAGCTCTCCTAATTTTGTAGCTACCAAATGCTGAAGCTGGAGTCTGAGCAATGCAACTGTCATAACAGTCTGCCATTTTCACTGCCAACATTTCATTTCATGTAGGACTTACGAGGGTTCTTCAGTTCTGGCAGTAGTAAAACCTAACCAGTAATTGGGAAACCCCAATTTTGCCAGAGACAATGTCAGTTCACCAGTTTAAAGTCATCAAGATCACAACCTACTGTCTTGTGCTGGGGTTGAAGCATGACTTGAACTATCTTCTCCAAGAGCAACTCTCAAGTCTGGTGAAGTCCTGGCCCAAATGTGAGCTAATGAGCAATGCTTAGAGCATTTCCTTGATAACACTGAATTATCACAAGCTTGGAAACTTTTGCAGCAGAGCGTGCTGCAGGAGTAGTGAAGGTCAAATAGGATTCCAGGCAATATGACATGATCAAGATGCCCTTGAGCAAGGTGTTTGGCCAATGAAGTCTAAACTGTAGCGTCATGTCAGTAATGTTCTTGTTCACACCAGGAATGGTCATGTCATGACATGACAATAACAACTGTCATCTTGATGATGGAGGTAGTAAGGATAGTGGCAGCCATGATGTGGTGGCAGCAGTGCTGGCAGTAACTGTAATAATAGTGCCTGCAGTTAAGGTACTTGCAGTGATAACAGTTTGTCATGTTGGTGGTGCTGACCGTGAAAGGAGTAATGATGACTGCGAGATGGTGATTGCAGTGGCAGGAATAACGCTGCTTTGGTCATTAAGTGGGTAGTGGTGGTGGTGGTTTTGGAAAAGGAGACAGTAACAGCGAGATTAGGGGTTGTTTTGTGTGCTGATGGTCATGATGGATGGATGATGACTCTTCTTTTTGTGTGTAACTGCCTACAAGGATGTGGGTGCAGATTTTCTGTAAATCTGTTCAGGATGCAACTTCTGGGAAAGTTACCTTCTCTCATGTGTGTAATAACATCTCAGAGAAGAAGATACACAAGTTTACTTTTAGTGACATGTTCGTATACCACTTGTTCTATATAGAATACTTTGGACTTACACATACCCAGCAACCATACAGACCTTTGACAAAAGGTTCATCATTCTGCATCTGTACACTGGTTTTACCATGGTTTTAATGTGCAAGATCTTAACAGTTTCAACAGTATATAAAGTAAAATCACTTGCTGAAATAGAAAAAAAATTATATGTTATTAAATCCATCTTATTGCTTTCACAGTAAATGATGGTTGGACTTCATTACATCTTACATACACTATAAAAGAGTCTTTATCTGTATTTTGATCAAAATAAAATCATTTACATAATGAAGCACTACTAACTTTCACCTTGAAAAGTAGTAAGCATTATGTTACCAAAATTATGTATTAGTAATAATAATTATACTAATGATTATTTACATGTTATCATTACTGGCAATAAATTGCAATCCTGAACCACATGTCAACCATTTTTCCTATTACTGTAATTCTCCATGTATAATATTGAGCTGCATGGTAACTTGAAATGTTACAATTTTCGTTTTCTGTTATTTAGGAAGATAGAGTAATATCATGTCTTCAACATCCATACACTGTAACACAGACAAAAAGACTACACAAGTACACACACATGAAAACACTTAGATCCTTACTTCAGTATTCTGAGATTGATCAGCTTAATTGTGCTTACATCAGGTTAAGTTCAGATGGTATTCCAAACTTATTAAATGCATATTTAGTGCAGGTACATTAATCATACTGGTAAAGCATAATTTCTATATATATATATATATATAAGTTTCAGTGACAAATAATTACATGCACCATTTGTAAGAATTAAAATACACATACCTGAGTCCCATGTGTGATCCTCCTTAGGACATTTTTAATGTAGGTCCCATGAAAATTATACTGTTGTGGACTAATGGAATGAGAATGCACCAAACTGACCGAAACGTAGTCTGGTAATAGATACCAACAAATAATGAAAAATGTCTTTTGTATCGGTTAATAACAACAGTTTGACAGGTGTGTATATATACCAGTAACAACTAGAAAGTATAGTGTTTTGAGATTAAAGTTTTCTCCAATTTTCATAAAGATTTCTGTAAATCTTGTATGGGAAGCTGTGCACAAAGTCAGAGCAAGAAAATTTATTCCTGACATTAAATATGGACATATCTGATATAATTTCTTCTGAAAGGAAGCAATTTTTCAGTTTAATCTCCTTCTTACAAATACCTTGAATGATTAGTAAATATTTATAACTGAAGACTATATTAGAATTGTGAAACTATACTTCGGTATGTTTAAAATATATAGTATCAAAAGTATGTTTTATTCTGACCTGTTTTATACTTGATTATCACTTGGAGCCACATCTGTTCTTAACACTGGGTTAGAAAATACGACAAATATGCCGGGCTGATCAACCTCAAACAGCACAGTAAACCCATTACATAAAAAACTGTACAGAAAACTTCCTGGACTCTGCCTCATTTTGATATGGACACTTGCAATCTTCTGATACTTGCATTCAGTCATATCTGATATGTACTCTATTCCTAACTTGTTTCACATATCTCCACGTGAAATATCAAATCAAACCACAAAATCAATTACAAGATACTACTGCATCACACTAGATCTGAAATGCATGTAACTTCCAAACTACAACACAACACAAGAAGATTGTGCAACTGACATTTTCTTTCTTAATTGGAAGCAAGTGGTAGCAAATACCTTTTACACAGTACCTTCTTTTTTCATGTAAAAAGCAAGAAGCAAATAATTTATGTGATCCTATTTTTCAATGATATTCCTGGAAACGTACAAAAAGACATTCCTGAAACGTATAAAATACAGTACAGCAAAGGCACAAAAATCCCACATATTTTTGTCTTATTGTTCCTTATATAAAACATTTGATGTAGCAGAGAGATATAAATGAAAAATACTAAGAAATGTACCTTTTATAGTCCCAAGGTTCATATAATCAGCCAAAGGACACAACTGGAGAAAGGCTACACCATTTAGCTGAGTACACAAGAGGAAATGAAAGGGTTGACTGATTGGGTGAACATCCACGTAAACATGAAACATTCCAAATATACATATCTTTAATGGTTTGGTACCACCACCATTAAGCAAAACTGAGCTTCTCCATTTAATACACTAAAAGTGTTCATGAAAAAGTGTAAAATTACTTCATAATTTGCAACTTGTAATGCTATGTATTGAGACCTATTTGGAATCAGTTGATCTGGTTAAGATTAAACTACTGAATGTATTTGTATAATTTTCCCACCTTTATAGTAAATTTCCCCTCAACCTGTTTACACATATGACCAAGAATCCCTTCCCCTTATCAACAAAGTACACAATTTGTGATGATAATACTACATTAAGACTAAACAAAGTGGAAATCTTATGGTTCCAGCGGAAACTGCATACTTACAACGTTATCTTCTCAATTTAAGGACCTGATCACATTTTAAGTCTGAGAGATGATACTGAGCATGTAGCGAATAAAACAGAAGTCAATATGATTACAAGAAAATGTAATTATTTTACAGAGATCATTGCTAATGACAAAAAGCACTGTTAATTTTCGTTGCAGACTTGTACACTTTAATCTCTCTACAGAGGGCATGATTGGGATTAAATAGTATTAACTCTGTGACTCAGTATTGCCACCAATTTTGAGTAAATATGAGGCAAAACTCTGAAGGTGAAGATTTCTATAATTATGAAGCCAATTATTATTATAGGACTCATGTCCCTCTTCTACATCAAGGATTACTGTTCTGCAAAGACAATTGATACACCTCACCACCTGTTAGTGGTCAAAACAAACATCTTTCCTACTAAAATAACAAACTTCTTGCATGTAAGATTTGAGGTTTTCACATTGGCAAGTATGAAGATTTCTGTCTTCTGGGTTGTTGCGCTGTGTAGTCTGGTCGATGTTAACCAATGTTTCAGAGGTAATACTGCCTCCATCATCAGGGCGATGAATATCCCTGATGACAGAGGCAGTATGACCTCTGAAACGTTGGTTAACATCGACCAGACTACACAGCGCAACAACCCAGAAGACAGAAATCTTAAAACTTCTTGCACATTATCCATCCTAATTTGATGAAAAACACAACATCTTGGAGACTGGAATCTGTTGGGCTCAATCTATACATATATCAACTGGGTCCAACAAAGTAAGCTTTGATCTGAAGACAGAGACAGATTCCAGTCTCTAAAAAGCTTTAGTTTTAAGAAAATTAGGTGGATGGATAACGTCCAAGTTTGTCTTTTTCGTGCTACACCATCATCACAAATCTTCATAATTAATTTTTGTTCTGTAAGACTGAACAGACTTGGCCATGTTGCAAGAATGGAAGGAAACAGAGTAACTAGAAGAGTGATGGAATGGAGACCGATGAGAAGAAGGTTGAGAGGGAGAACACGGAAATGATGGATAGATGACGTGGAGGAGGATGTGAGGACGATGGGAGTGAGGGGATGGAGAAGAATTGTGAATGATAGGACAGAATGGAAAAAACTCATCGAACAAGCTAAGACCCACATAGGGTTATAACGCTACAAAAGACGAAGAAGAAGAAGACTGAACACAAGATGTCCATGATCTCATGACTATGAAGTATGAGGCAGTGACTAAATATATGCAAATTTGAGTTGTTCTAAAACAGAAAAGGTGATGCTGATCACAGGGGCCAAACGAGTAGCACCGTGTCCTCTAATAAATAGTGAGTATGTAAAGACATATAAAAATATACTAATCTATTTGATATGATTTCATTCACTGCCTGTGTTCTTCACAAGATGATTCCAAGATGAAATACACCAGTTTAAACTGATAGCGGCAGAGCAAGAGTAACAATGCCAAAAGACCCAAGAAGATGACATGCATGGGTGACACACTTGTTAAATTACACGGGTCAGACACCGACCCAGTCTTCTACGCATCGCAGAATTTATCCTTTATATTAATTTCATTCCCACTGATATTACAATGAATATGAAGTGTTTTGTATAACAGTTCAATATAAAGATTACGTAAATGAGTCTTTGTGGCAAGTGACCATTGAAATCATCGATGTTTTATCCAAAACAGCTTTCTTGAAAAATCCTCTTATCACATGTCAAATAGCCTAGTCCGTAAGTAAAGATAGCAGCTGAATTACCTAATATATGAGTTAGATCGTAGTAGAAGCATGAAGTGTACTTATAAAACATTTATAGCTGCCTACGTGCCTTGCTATTCATAATAATGTAAGAAAGACCATGACAACTAACAAAGGAGTTAAAGAATTCATAAATTTAATATGTGATTTTTAAAGCCCAGTGGGAATTGCATGAACCTCCTACTTTACCAATCAATATAGTATTTTGTATTTACAGGTTTCATATTCTCAGAATAAACAGCGATTATTTCCTTAAACAGTATCAACCCACTGTTCTTTGTAATGGTGAAGTATAGGGTTCTCTTTGAGGTATGGACTGAATTCTTAAATGTTATTTAGATGAGCTTCAGCTTCAGAGAGTTAAATGAGGATATCACTGTTGCTGATACAATGACGCAGTTCTCCAGACTTTTAAAACAGTGGTGTTACCAAATTAGATATGTGTCTGTATGATTCTTCACTCATTGTAGTCACTCATAAACAGAAAGCTAACAACATTATGCATACAGACCCAGGCGATGGATCTTGGCCGACAGAAAGTTATGCAGGATGAATACCAGAGGTTTTGGGCAGCATTCCAAGTCCAGCTCCTGTAAACAATTATCCAACTTCACTGTACACAAGAACTAAAACATATGACAGAACAAACTGAGAATGGTTCAAATGAAATTTAAAAATATCAAATGAACTGTTTTGTTCTTAAGTGAAAAAACTAAATCTAACAACATAGACTCACCATCTCTCCTTCCTCACCGCCAAAGTCAAGCCAGAGCAATCGGGCCCCATCATCAGCAGATACACGCAGCCGTTCAAACGGGAACTTCCATAACATTCTAGGCTCACGCCTCGTTAAGGTGTTCAGGACCTCCATCAGTGTAAATCCATTTTCATAGTGGAGTATCAGCTGTGCTGGCTGCCCCTGCCATATGCAACCTGCCCAGAAAGTACCTTAAAACTACTACTATACTTCGCTTAGAATGATGCAAGTGAACTTTAATTAACTTATGCAGAATAATCAATCTATAAATTATGTGCAGCATTCATGCAGCAACAAATAATTTGGAATCTAACAGTGTTTGTTTTACCTATATAAAACAGTAATATCATCCAATCAGAGACCATACACTTTACACAGATATCAGTCACAACTGACGTACAACTAAAGCGGCCATCCACGTACGAGTCCGGCTCGGCTCGGGTTCCATCGAGCCAAACTCGTTTGTGGGTGTGGTGTCACGAGCCGAGTCTGCTACGCGTGTGTGGTGAAATATATCCGAGCCCGGCTCACGAGTCAAGCTCGCCGAGCCAGACTCGTACGTGGATGGGCCACTTAAAACATGATAACTGAGACAGGACTAAACCCAAGCCAAAATTGTTATTTATATCTGCCCTCCAAAGTTGAAATGAAAACTTCTTTATGTACGTTCTTGCGGAAAACTCACGGCAGACAAGTTCCCTCTGGGCTTGGGCACAGTTGTGACTGCCCTGTACTAGGGCTCGTGCCCAGTTTGCAAGGTCACGGTGCGTCTCAGCTCGCAGGTGATGAGTCACTACTCCCTCGGGTGTTCCGCAGCGTACACTGAAAGTTATCATGTCTGTTTGTCGGCTTGAGCTCACCAACCTACGACAATGGACACTTATCATAATACTATAACACACTACCAGATATTAATACGTACGTGTGCGTAACAAGTTGTTTACATTTCAGATTCTATGCCAAATAATCCTCTGATTAGTTTGAAACACGTTACGGAAAGTAACTATTTTACTATACAAGACACGTGTACGGCTATTCTTATACTGTTATTAGTTCTAATACACAACAGGGTGTAACCAAAGTAGTACACATCAGCACCTAAACTGCACTGTAAGTGGCTCTGTAATGAAATGCTACGTTACTCCAACCTTGTGGACAGCAGTGGACATGTGTCAACAGGGGCGCCCCAAGCTTCAGGACTCCAAGGGGCTGATTCATATAACCTGAACTCCCTCTCTGTGACAGCTGCAAAAACTGACTGCCAACGTTCAGGATCGTCGCTGCTTTCTGAGCTCACCCGTCCATTCTGCAAAATTATAACCTAATAAAGGCTACGACGCAGTTCACAAACAGTGAGTGGGTACAGAATCAACTGCCGACACTTTCATAATCTGGGGCTTTTGCGTTGAAAGAATACGTAGATGGGACAAGGATGGGCGAGGGGTAGCAAGGCATCACTTTGTTTCAATTCTTATATATTATTTTCTGGCTTCCCTAAAATTCTACAATGTTAAAATCGCACACATGACACTTTTGGTCCCAACCTACATCTGGTTCTCCATCACATATACCAACAAGAATCCACGTGAAGTTGAACGTTTATCATACGTGGTAACATGACAACACTAAACTAAATAATGCAATAAATTTTTCATGTGTGCAGGTGATCAAAGTGTAATTAATAGTGATCTGTTGTTACACAGCAGCAAAAACATACCACAGCTCCTCCACTTCAATCAATTATTATAAATTTCCCCAACGGCTAGTAGTTTCAGACTACTCCACCCACTGCCTAGCTGATACATACAGAACGGTCATGAGATAAGAAGTCAAACACACGCACGCACATGATCCGCTGTCATTACGGTTATTGTCTTATGTCTAGTTGGTATTAATTTTTAAGTTAAGTACTTTAGGTTAGATGGTTTTGTAATCTTATGAGTTGTTTTATTTTGAGTGTGATGTGTTGTTTTGTTGTGTCTTATTGTTTTTGTTGTGTCATGTTTTTTTGTCTTATTGTTTTGTTCTGTCTCATTGTTTTGTTGTGTCTTATGTTTTTTGTGTCTTATTGTTTTGTTGTGTCTTATTGTTTTGTTGTGTCTCATTGTTTTGTTGTGTCTCATTGTTTTGTTGTGTCTCATTGTTCTGTTTGTCTTATTGTTTTGTTGTGTCTTATTGTAGGATCACTGCCACCGGGTAAAAACCCATTTGCAGTCAATAATAAATAATAATAATAATAATTAGATGTGTCTTGAACTGGGTGTTCACCCTGATGATGGAGGCAATACGCTCCTCTGAAGCGTTAGTCAATATCTACCGGACTACATGGCACAACATCCCATTAGACAATCTATTTCATCCTTAATTCTACAGCTCATATAAATCAAGACAAGAACTCACTTCTCTGGTGGCAGGTTTCCTTGCAAGCCAGCCTATGTCCTGCAGTTCTCCCAGAACAGCTCCGAGTGCTCTATTGGCTTCCTGCAATGCTTGAAGATTAAGCGCATTCAGTGCTGAATGGAGGGTGTTAAACCACGCAGCTGCCTCGTTGGGATCTGAAGCCCGTAGTACACAACTGTGGACTCCATCTGGGGAATGCAGCTCTAGTGTTCGGTTTTCTGTTGAAAGGACATCGAAACTAGCATAAAATTCGAAAACACACGTCTTCCAAGATGTCGTGTGCCTTACATGTTAATTCTAAATCTACTACGACGCCCCGATATTTTGTTTCAGTGGTCAAAGTTTTCATTAAAAATCTTTACTTTGGGAACACTGTGGCGATAATAATAATCTCTTTCGGAACAAGTGACTGCTTACATATCGTGTACTTGTGAACATCTTGCCGACAGCCCCAGGAGTACATAGGCTACTGTTTCTATGACAACCACCACGACGCTGTTGTTAATGATCGCTTCGGGTTTGTTTCGCTCTGCATCACACACCTCCTGATTTACACGATCAAATTTTATAACCTTGTTGTTATTGACAGAAATTGAAAGTTTTATGCAGATTAATAATAAAAGCGAAATGTTCAAGCAGAACGAACCTAGTAGACTGAGATGAGCTGGAAGGAATAAAATAATGGAAGGGTACCAATCATTCTGGCCATGAAACAGACCTGAATGTATTAGTTTTAGAAAACTACAAAAATTAATATGTACAAGATACAAATCGATCCATAAGCAAATAACTGTTTTAAACACTGAAATCCAGAAACAGAATCCAAGATAAAGACGACGACGACATCGGCGTCAAAAAGAGTAACTAAAAAATGAACATTTTGAATTTTCGTGCTGAAGGCCCCGTCACGGTTTAAACCTTTTTGCTTTCACACAAATCACTTTACACACACTTTACACTATCGTGACATGTCTGTTTTCGATGCTAGACTAAACGTTTCTCCTAGCATCATCATGTCTGACGCTTGCACTTATGTTACTATTAAATGCTATATAAATGTTTCTCCCACTAAAATCTTTAAAATATATAATAATATACACAATTTCATTTGTGGGCAATAGTTAAGTTAATACCAGTGGCGAGTTTCGCATTTTGTTTATTCTGGAGACGATGTGTTTGGTATTCTGTTGTGATATTCGCGCCACGTCTTCTATGGTGTGATATGGAATGGCGGTGAACACACGGCGATGCTAGGCTGCAGAATGAATAACATGAACGCTGAATCGGAAGTTAAACTGCCAGACTTCATAACGGAATATAACAAAACACACGAGAGACCTAACCTATTACAGAAAAAAAAGCCCGAACTCTTTTGAGTGTGTGAGGAAAACCACGAAACAACTCAAAACAGCCGACCTCAAAGTCTATAATGAACCTATAAACTCCCAGAATTATCTTACACACTTTTATGTCACAAATGAAACCGCACGTGTCAGTCAAGCTTCAAACTAAAATTTTTCTCTTGAATTTGTAGATGCTGTAAGGGTAGAAGTGAAATGAAACTCCGTTACCATCTTTTGCCAATGATAACTATATGTACCATCTGCTTAAACATCCTATAATTAAAGACTTCTGTCCACAAAGTCTGTTTACGAGTTTCGTATGGTTCTCAGAATGGGAGATCGCCCTGAAGATGGAGACAGCAAAGACCTCTGAAACGTCGGTAAACTTCTACCAGAGTACACAGCGCAACAACCCTGAAGACAGCAGTCTTCATACACACTGGTGTTCTACAAGTCAGGAAGCAAAGCGTCACTCACGGACCACTAACATCATATTCCGATGGCGTGTAAAATCAACTGCAGACTAATGTCGTCCCACGGGGCGTATCTAATGGCTTTATTAGTTCTCATTCTTTCCTCCACCAATAGCAGCCCCTGTGTCCACACAAGAGTAAGTCTTTTGCTGCCGGCTGTTTCAGCGGGATCTCCTTCGACTGCTGCAACCCGATTACTCCTTGCGCAGGAAGAAACGAGGGCGAAAACACACGGCTGTAGACTGGGTGTTGCTTTACGACGCTCCGCAAGGCAGAACCACAATATTATTATCAAAATCTGCCTGCAGAACCACACCAAATGCTTTTACGTAGCTTTAATGCAACGCCGAGTTCATATCTTCTCTCGATCTGAGATCTCACTGCCGTCATATCATTAAACAACGCTGTATATTTAAGACGTGTGTGGCGCTAATTAATGTGAGGCAATTAGCGAGTGAAAAGGGAAGGATGAGGAAACAACGGATTCTTCACAATTAAGTTAATTTTTGGTAGCAATGTGCACACTAAAGAAAATAAAGACATACCATTCAACTCTGTTAAGTATAAGCTATGAGTCGCTCAGCTGGTCAAGAAAGCACGGAAAACATTAGTCATATTCCACTGACTCTGAGCCGAGATTTGAACACGTGGCTTCCAGAAAATGAAGAAGCAGGGAACTCGTAGAATCAACATGAAAAGCAAAAAAAAATAAAATATTTATTTACGACATGTCAGCAAGCTGCTGAAGAGACAAGGTGGTGTATTTTGGGGCCGTTTACATACGGACGCTTGAATCCAAACGGCACAAGCTAAAATTTAACAGAAACGCTATCAAGTTCAGTCAGAAAACTGATATTCCCAATTCACCCAGGCTATCAATACAAGAGAATTCCCGACTGGCTTCATCGCATCATCACGCTGATTGCATTGGCCTGGAAAACTTCGTCCCCCAAACGCCTCATGATGACACGGACAGGCAATCCTCTCGGAACCACGTATTTTCCTACAGCCGGGTTACAAGATGACTCAAGGCGAATCACAGTAATTCGCCTGCTTGAGTGAGAATACGCAGTGACCAGATAAAAGCGTACGCATATTAACATCACTGAATGAAATTCTGTGAATATTATACGCGACTAGGGGGATTTTAATAATTTATTGGTTTATTTAACGACGTTATATAAATCAAGTCCAAAATGCTACAGACCACAATTTTTTTTAGTGTTCTGTCTGACGACAGGTCCATATAAACAGGATCCTTCCATCCTTTTCTCGGACTGGGACCTGTTCATATACGTTCTTGGCAGATGATCCAGAAGTGGTTTGCCATTGCCTTCTTCTGTGTGTGAATGGAGTAATTGTTGGGATGCCACGGAGAAACCGGAGAAGCCCCCGGAGGAAAACTCCGTGTTGCCTAGACCACGGCCTTGCCCAACACAAGTTATAAATTCGGGCGCCGCCGGGAATCGAACCCGAGACCCCAGGATTACAAGGCGAGCGTTCTAACCGCTAGACCACCGTGGCTCTACAGACCACAATATAGAAACAAAAATCTGTACTATTTTTTAAGATATGGAACAAATTACACAGCTTTGTGGAAATAACATAAATTACAAATATTTGAAAACAAAGTGCTCAAACCAGATCCCTGCAAGATGAAGTAAGTGAGCACTCCATCTGTTGCTCACGCTAAGAATGTGTGGAGCTATGCCTCCACTCCCTATACGTTTGCATGGCATAATGTAAAGTTAAGCGCCAGGGGAAAATTTATCATTACTAGCAACTTCGTGACTTAAAAATATAAAAAATATTAACAGGATAGTTAGAAGTATTAGAATGTGATGCGTTGGTCACGGGTTGTTGCTACGATGTCAGAAAAGTAATAATCGCAAAATTTTAGTGAAGAAATCTTGAAGGTCGAGTAGGAGATGGTTTTTGGAAACAACTGGGGATAGTGCACAATGACTGGCTCTGATATTAGGATCTTACAGTTTTGTCTACTGCGACGCCACTGATCCATCCTTGGTCAAGACATTAACTGAAGCAGTCCTTACATTGTACAGTACTTCACAGAAACAACCGTCAAAAGTAATTACGAGCAAAATATGCTTGTAAAACCTCTGGAACAAGTCAGAATAATCGTTCCACTCGAAATAAACGCAATTAATTTGAGCGTAGAAAGCGCTCCTGCAGTATGAACGGCCGGTGGACAGGGTTGGGGAGCGCATCGCCTTCCCACTGTCACGACCTGCTGCCTTCGCCTTCGCCTAGAACGAAAGGCTCTATTGATCTCAGACGACACCCGAAACGTGGCAATACATTATCTCCAACACAACCCCACACACGGCACTGATATCACTGGCTTCGAGGTTGTTCTTACTTGCAGCAGACCCATGAGTTACTGAATCCCCACTCTACCCTAAACCACTCTTCATCTATTCCCACAGATAGGGTAATGTCATAGTGCACGTCCGTAACAGTTCTTGCACATCTAACCTGAAGATGTTGAAATATCACTACAGAATTTGTGGACTGCATTATGATGTTATGACGCCGTGTAGCCTTGTAGCGAAGTAACCGCTTTTCGGAGTCACAATCTACAGACCACAATCCACTTTTTTTTCCGTCGCGAGAACTTAAAAATCATATATTTTCCATAATTTGCCTATATACGAATAGAATGTCAAGGCTTTTAAGTATTTGATGTTCGCATTGAAAATACATGGTTCTATTCTTCTTGAAACAAAATTTCAGAATCTCCCAAACGTTCCTTTACGATTGTTTACTAGTTAATTTAATGAAGTTTTGTCAACTGTACATTTCGTACAGCGTTGAATGATGACATGAATGTAAATTATACACACATAGAAGGCAGCAAGGAAATATTCAACAAATGGGAAAAACAGACTGAAGAAAATCACGGAAAATATAACCTAATTCAATTCTAAAGGGTTTTGACTACGGTAGTTTACACTTAAAATTATTCATTGTCAGGACTTTTCCCATCGTATGTTCTTTAAAAACACGACGTTTCGGAGGCTGGTTCTGTCTCCGTCTTCAGGTGAGAGGTACCTACTCTGTTGGGTCCCTTAGACAGAGCTAGTCTCTGTCACTGCCTTAAATAACAATAACAATTTGATGTATTTCTTCGTATATTTCACTATCATTCCTTAAAGGTTGGAGCCACAGTTAAACAAGATACGAGGCTCCATTTTACATCTTCGTCGACTCCATGTTCACCACTGCTCTCTCAGAGCTACTTAAAACCATATTCTGTATAATCAAGAAACTTGAAGTCCTTTTGGGGGAGGGATATCTCACAACAGTGTTTCCTAAACTTTCCGTGAAAGTTATCAAAGGCCCTACGACACAATGGAACTTGTGGCCAGATATTGTTTGAAAGGACTGATACTGTAACACTGCAGTATTATCTTACTAATACTCTCAAGTAATCAAATTCTGGGAACACTTGCTATAAGTCATTTCAAAATCTCTTATATTTGGTATCCCAAATAAAAACAATTAAAACAAGATACTATAATCGATGTGAACCTTGATCTCTCGCATATAAATGTTTGACCGCATGTTTGATTTGGTGAGAAAA
The DNA here is from genome assembly GCF_977971745.1 of Zootermopsis nevadensis. Classification (NCBI taxonomy): domain Eukaryota; kingdom Metazoa; phylum Arthropoda; class Insecta; order Blattodea; family Termopsidae; genus Zootermopsis; species Zootermopsis nevadensis. The sequence goes on along the minus strand of NW_028259149.1, from coordinate 5,811,118 downwards.
CGAATTACTGAAGCTAGTCACCAGTGTTTAGTTACTCGAATTGTGTGTACAAACACTTAATTTCGGGAAGACTTTTCTTCGATCGATGTATGGAACTACTGTATTTCTTTTAGAGTCAACAACGATGACACATCATGAGCATGCGGTCGGTCGCGACTCGAAATGTTTACACCACCTAGGTTCTAGGCGTAGCTTTAAACCATCAACCTTGTGAGCAATCCTTTTGCTCTATAAACGCAGAGCATGCCTGTCATTTAGTTCAAACTTAAAAGGAAATAACATAATAACTGTACATTATTTGAACACCTGCACTGGCAACCTAGCTCTGTTCACCGTATGGCGAAGACGTTCATGCCATACAGAACAACTAATTTCCCACTAGCTGAAGGTGCACGGTTGTTCCGTCTAAAATGAGAAGCAATTCACGGAAAACAAAACAAATACCGGTTATTGTTTCCTTATGGGCAGAGGTAACAAAAGTTTGCGTTCAAGACTTCAGAGCTTGTTTGTATGGGAACTGAACTCTTGTTTCTGCCTTAAATGACTGTCATTGTGTTACAATAGTCCTACATCCTTATATCAGTAACCTTTACGCATATGAAAATAATAAAAAGACTACGGAAATTTATAAAACAATATAAAAAGCCGTCAAAGATAAAATAAATTATATTTGTAATGTAATAAACCAGACTTTAAAAATGTAGAAACTTAAACGAAAGGCCTTCCAACCAACAGGATACTGTGAAAACTATTTTCACATCCTTCTAAGTCCCGTACGATCCTGTAAAACTTTCATCTTGTCCTTGTGGTGCTGATTCATATCCTGAAGTGTTAATTTATGGACCGAAAATGAAAAAAAGAAGAAGAGAAAAACATTGGCTGGTAACAGCTGGCAGGGTCTACAGATTCAACTAACATATTGGATTTCTACGCTGTTTAAAATGAAGCCACTTGCAACCAATCAATGCATTAATAATTCGAGGCACGAAGCTGCGAATACGTGGCCAGCTGTCGGCAACACTTGCAAACGCCAGTGAGGTATGCACCCCACCCTACCGGAGCGTGTGTTGGGTTGCAGGGAGGCAGGGGTATGCTACCGAGCCAAACACAGCTAGTGGGGTCTCGAACGTGAGCGGCGTACAGTATGACCTGACTACATCTTTACCACACCACACCGTTCCTAGACTGGAGAACACTTATATCCCAATACATCTACGTACACCATTTTGGCAGCTGTACTCAACAGGTAGGCCTACTGGAATTTGGGGGGGGGGGGGAAGTATAAATACAAATGACACTCCAAATAACAGAAATAAGTCCGAAGAGATCGAAGTACACATCTTAAATGGAAGGCAGGCGTACTAAATTTACAGTACAGTCCCGATTATCCACCTAAACGGGACCGAAGAATGGTCGGATAATCGAAAATGTCGGAGAATAAAAAACACCAATTAAAATGTTGGGGGCAAATATCAACTCAATTAATAGCTCAGTTTGTGATATCATTAAATTAGGAAGAAAATACAATACGGCATCAAATGAAAAATAAATCTCAAAAACAAAACAAAACTAATGTAATGTAAATGTGAAAATGAAGGAACTTATTTAAAAAAATTGTAAAGGTTATTTGCTTTTGAGCCTCCTTTCTTTTCTTTGCCAACGCCCGAACAGTGGTAAGTCTGTACCAGTGAAAGGCGCCCAAATTTAGTATTCTGCCTAATTAATCTCGTTATAAAGACGACACTCTTCTGGGATGTTGCTCCGCGTACGGCGATGATCGCCCTGATGATAGAGGCAGTAAGCACATCCGAAACGTCTGTCAATTCCAAGCAGACTGTGAGGTGCAACATCCCAGACGACAGTCAGTCATCTTCACACCTGCCGCCGTGAGAACCTGAAACCTCACAAATCTCGTTATAAATTACATATAATCTAATAGTAAACTTACCTGGATCGGGATGTCGATAATTTCTTACGAGGTAGCAGAGCTGGAGCGGGAGGTATCGTGTGTCAGCCCGCTGAGGCGAGTGAGGGCTCGGAGGTGGTCCAGACAGGAACCCCCTCTGGAGTTCCCACCCAACTTCTGAGATGATACTCGCCTTGCGGAAATACGGCGTCACTTCTCGAAGGTACTTGACTGTAACATAGAACGAGGTCACCACTGGACGATCCGAGCGACGCAAGGAGGATGATCAGTGCCAGCGAGATGGTGGTGGTAGTTTTGAGTAGTAATGTTGGTGGTAGTAGTAGTAGTGGCAGGCAGAATGCAGGTAGGCAGCCAATCACAACGGTGACATACACAGAGAAAAAGAGAAGAAAAACGTGCATGCAGAAGCAAAATAACAACGAAAAACAGAATTAAAATAAGAATACGAACATTCCAGAGGAAAAATAATTAACGGCAAGTACAAAAAGCAGAAAAAAAACTTTCAGGTACACTACAAAAATACATTAGAAATTATCAACAGCACACAAATCTTTTTCAACTACTTAAAGAATCTTAGAAAGAAACCACAGCCTTCGAAACACACGAGGTCAATCCAAATGTCTAACTACATACAATTTGGAACAGACTACAGTCGACTGACATATACAATTAACTCTATAATCGAGATCCCTTTTTGATAAGGTAGTAGTTACTCAGGTAGTCAATAAATCTCCCGTCTTTTATGGAAAAATATAAGTTCATTGTCGTGTTCACAAGAGCAAGCCACTGGTTCTTGACCTGACGCGGATGAATCCACTCTACGCTACCATGCCCTATTTCTTTAAGATGTATAGACCCTATTAGTAGGCAATCATAACAGTAGACGGAAATGTTTCACTAGCATTCTACCCCACGAATGCTACTTCGTGAACTACACATACATTTCTGTAACCATTACAGGTCTAATATGGTCCAGTGAGGATGATCCTCACTGCCGTGAAAACCGCTGAACTAATAATTCGCCTGTCCCGTGTTGTCCCACATAAGCCGACTCGACGGACAAGCCGACAAACCATTCAAGCGTTCTGCCAAATGTCGTAATAGATACATCGACAAAAGCAAAAAGTAGAAGACGTAAAGAAGAAAATAATGAAGAATGTAAGGAAGAACGACAAATTAACTAAATACAGAGAGAAAGATGCAAGAACAGCGAATGACTGATGATAAGACAGAATTTTAAATGAGCCAGTTGAACTGATTCTAGATCTTAGTTTCCTAGTAACATTTGCCAGATTTCGACCCGTTAGACATACTTACAGAACTTAAAATATCTCTTAAATCAACGGACAATTTAAAAACGCAATGAATGACGCGTAGAACGTAGTTAAAAGAACGCAAACGTAAATATCAATAAACAAGCATCAGTTGGCCTGAATTTATACTTCTCTGCAATGTACAAAACATTTAATTACACCATAACTGTCTAATGGAATAAATTTTGGTGCAAAGTGATGAGAAAACCAATGAACAATCCTATACATTCCGAGTAAATCTTGAAAAATTTATTTCCAGTTTTAGATATTTAGCCGATAAAATGTGCCGAGAAGCAAAATTTGATTAACTACTTCATTCCTGACACGTTAATTTAAGGCACAGGCTATTATAAAGCTTACACGTTCAAAGAAAACACGACAGAAGAATGCACTTACGAGATCTCAAGACAGTCTTGGCATCATCTATATGCCTTTATGGGCAATGGAAACGACGCACTTGGAAAACAATGGCGTAACGAGACGAGCAGTTACCGACACACAAAATAAAACAGACATGGTAGAACAGTCGGATGTAAAGTAAGCACGAAACCAAAGCTACTAACATAAACCAACGCACTGAACTACAAGAAATACTAATAACAGTACATCACAAAGTGCATCTCTACAAGAAGCTGCAACAAAAACACAACAATACCTAAAACCGACAGACACAAATAACGATGTAAATATCTGATTCCGTACATTGATAAAAGCCACTTGAAGGAACACAACTTCACCGAAAGAAACGGGAAATCTGACACGGGCAGGACTATTTTCGATCTAGGCTCAAAATTGCTAGTCAGCCTCAAGATCACCTACTGTCTGCGCGTCAACAGAAGTCTGCTGGGAGTGGGGTGGGGTGGGGGAAGAATGCTGTACTCCTTCACAGAACATACAATGTGTTTGGAATTTAAATAGGTGGAGTGCGCATGCGCAGTATGATCACTACTCCCTTCTACCGGTACTACTTACCAGCGAACTTCTCTTGGCGCACCGACAGTAACAAATTGTGGAATTTCGTAGTAGGATTTGAGGTTTTGGCGGCGATGATTCGGAATATGTCTGTCTTCCGGGTTGTTCCGCTGTGTAGTTCTACAAGACTACACGGCGCAACAACACAGAGACAACCATCTTCAGTGAAATTCCATGCCTGAACTTTATAAGTAGACGCCTTTGTACACTGATATATAAAAAGTAATTATGATGGGGAGCTACAAGAAATACGTTTTTCAACAAAGTGGATAAATATTGAAGGAGATTAACTGTAACAGTAAGTACTATATTAAAATACGGTAATGTATTCATTTAAAAATAGTAGTCGATACACTGTGGTGATTATCTGTAAATTAAGTCCACTGTATCATCAGCTCATCAGATTACGCTACACAGAAAAATCATTCCAAAAGAAAGGGGATCACACGAAGCACTATATATATATCAACTACAGAACAAGATAAAAAAAGGTGCAGCGACACAAAGAGCGTACACATCACAAATGCTTTCATAAAGGCACAAGCCATTAAAGCATGGTAATTTCAATGGCGAACGCATTCACATAAAAACAAATAATTGGTTCCAGGAAAAGAAGGATGACGTTTCTTTCAGATACAGCAATGCAACTACCAAAATATCAGTCAACAGTGACAGCTGATGAACTGGAATCCATAATGCACTTCAAGGAAAACATCCGAATGACGTGTGCTATCATTTAAAATTAGTAGCAGGCATTGCTACAAACAGGAATACGATAATTTCCTAAAATTTCAAAGGGTAAATCAAATTACATTTCAACCTCGATATCCTCCACGTTTCAGCATTTGTCGTGTTCGACATTAATTCTGGAACTGAAGAAAAAGATGCATTAAGACTTCACTGTGTAAAAGACTGTCGAATGACTTCTGTGATTCTGTTTTGCTCGTTGAGATACTTTCCGTGGAATGGGGTAAATTTAACTGCATAAAAATGAATCAGAGCTGACTAATATAAACTTACACTATTAAAATTGTAAGCAAAGTCAGATAAGATATTTCTTAGACTTTATTTCCACACACATGTACTACGAAATACTGGTAACATAAACAGAATTTACTACACTTCAGAAAAAACTGGCTCCTGTCAAATGGCAAAGATTTACAAAATTTTACCTGTTGTTTGTAATGGATACGATACTTGGTTCTCTGACCAGAAGCGAAAGTAGTGGATTCCGGATATTTAAGAAACAGTAATGAAAATATTTGGACTTAAGAGTAAGGATGGGAACGGATTTCCAAATAAAAAGATAACACAATTATCTAATCATTATGGTCATTATTAGTTTGGAGCTGGGAGATTAAGTTACACATTTATAAAAAAAGAAAACTCTACATCAAACGATCCTGTATAAGACACTAACCCTCATTAAGCAAGAGAAACATAACGCAATCAGTTAAACGATAACACAAAGTATTAATCAATATATAAAACAATTATCATCAATATTCCTTGTGATCGCTACACTGCACTATGGATGCTGCATTGCATCATGTCGGCAGACAGCTGTGCGGAGAATAACAGAGGACGTGCCTCTACTGCTCAAAGGAAAGGAGTGACGAAGTAAAACGACGCTTCTCAAACCACGAAAATCTCCTCACTAACGACGTTAGGAAGTAGGGCAAAAATAAGTCACGCAAGTCGAATCATGCCATTAGTAATTTTCGTGGATCACAATGTAAGATGGCGTTCCCACGGCGCTGAAGACATTGATGGTAGTCTTCAGGGCAGTGGCACTGCGTAAACTTCGATGTTTCAGAGTAACATAATGCCTCCATCTTCAGGGCTGGAGTTCACACGCCGAAACAACACAGAATATTGTGACGTTATTCTGGGTTGTAACGCCGCGTGAACTGCCAGTCATCTTCGACGTTTAATTCAGTATCTCCCATCTGACATTGCGTAATCGCGGCAGGATATATGACGTCGTGTATCCGAAGCGTGTACTTAGCCTCAATGCTTGATGATGACTATGTGAAGAGTGACACGTGACATTTAACACTGCAATAAATTTCTCAACAGCGTCCGCTGTCTGGGCAACACAAACGTCCACCTGGCACCTTTTAATTACATCCCAGCAGAATCAAGCCTCTATACACAATTACTCACATGTTTAAAACACGTTTTATCACCTGCGTCCGTAATACAGGGTCGACTGATCGTGGGTGACGGTGTGGTAACGATTTTGAAATAGTAATCACACACCGCAACATAAACACGGATGGGCGGAGGAAAACCACTTAGTCAGTTTCGAATCGGGTATCTCACAAATGAGAAGAAATGAGACACATTTTTTAATAGCAACATTATCATGCCTGCTGCAAAGTGGAAGCAGGCCTGCTTGAAAACTAAATGTGAAGTTAAACAGCTGGAACTAAAAGTGATTAATTCATCGGGGACCAGAAGAAATTGCATTACGCCCACTCTCTCACACTTCAGGCAATAAAGTACGCTCAGCTAGTCAAAGAAATTTCCCGCCTTTTATGGAACCAGAAGGTTCATTGCCGTGTTCACAAGAATCCGTCACCGGATCTTACACCTTCGTGCCAGATAAATTCACTCGACACCCACTAACCCTATTTCAACAAAATACATAAGTAACCAAACACAGACTCTTTTTCCATGCATTCCATACTTTCAACAGAAGCAACTGCGGAGAAATCTGATAAAACGACAAACTAGTAACACATAAGCTTATATAATTAATATAACGATTATAAACTTGTTACGAGATTCCTCGCAAATAATAAAGAGATGACCGAAAATGTAGAGCCGTTCTACCACAATGTTGATACTAGAAAAAGCCATTATGAAGAAAATACGTATCACCGGTATTTTAACGAGCGTATAAATAAGAAGATCCATAGTTAGCAAGCGGCAAGTAACCTATTTAATTACGAAATAACTCTTAAATTTCGTAGACCAGCAACAGCGGGAAATTCACAGCACGAGAGAAGCAAACGCGCGTCTCGTGTATCCGGGCGCCTTATGAAACTTAATAAAGACCCATTAACGAGTAGAGTCGGTGTGACTGCTCCGCGTTGCATATTAAAGCAGCACACAGGGTAATAACGCGGCCTATACAAAGGTTATCTATCAGTCAACCTTTTTTTTTTCTAAAGTGACAGTAATGAAGGTTCATTTCAACGTTCCCCAAAATTAAACCAAAGCTGATTCAGGCCTACTCCATCGATCAGAGGTCATTTGAAGACGCTGACAGCCGCCCAGTCAGTCAACAAATTCTGAGACAGTCATGGGGCCCGAATATTCAAAAAACTACGAGTCGTTATCTTTCTTTCTGGGGTTGTTTTACAGCAAGTCTAACGACAACTACCACAGCCAGCAACACAGTGACATTGAGTCTGGCAAGGTTCTGTACTGGCTATTAAAGTTACCCGTCAATAAAGAAGGCAAAATCTAAATTATTGCTTAAAACAAATTTTATTGGGAACTGTAACACTCACTGCTGCTAGAGCCTCAAATCCTATATTACGGATCTTTGCTTAATTAAAGAACATAAAACGATTTAATACAGTGCAAATACTTGTCTGTTGTATAGACTGATTTAGAACTTTTCGTAAAACACCCAATTCAACGAACGGGGTGATTATCTTCGGGCTAATTTTCAAACGTAAAGGAAATAATTTGTTACGATGTCAAAATCAGAGTTTAAAGAAACGCCGAGTTCTACTTCCAAGACTACTTGTTAACAATATTCACGTTTTACATCAGCACAGTTGGTACCTGAATCCTGCTGTTAGATATGTCGTATCCTCCACGTAGTCTAGTCTGCGTGGATCGGGTGCAAAACGGGCGAGAGAAAAAAAAGCTGAGTGACACGTATAAGAAAGGAGGAGATCCGTAAGTAACCAGGGCAGGACAGGTCGCATCCATCAAGCTGCAAAGCGGGATGCTGCTAACGGCACATGGCAACGTCCGGGGGCCCGGAAATGAACGAGCCGTGTCAATCTGAAGACAGAAGTGACGTATATCCGCCTGCCAAGTCAGCAACACTGATGATACTACAGTGCCTTGACCACCGTAGAGCGAAAATTACAATCGATATGAAAATACATACGTGGAGACAAGACACAGCAAGAGACGCCAGGGTGCAAAACATACAGATCGGACTATGCACAGCAAGCCATTGACAGGAACACGTGAGAACACTACATACACCTCTGCGTTGCAACACTGAAGACAGAAGTGGCTCAAAACAGAATTTCTTTCACAACTTTCAACTCCATTTAAATATAATTACTGCTCGATTCAAGAAATTCCTTGAAAGTCGTTCGCTAATCAGAAATTAAGTTCCATTACGTAACACGCAGTAATAATAGATTCAATGACCTTACTACTAATATCTACCAGACTACACGGTACAAATTCCCCTTCATAACTACCGGCGTGAGAAATTATTCCACCTATTGAAAAGCCTGTGTCAATGTGCGAGCACATAACCATTCTCATCTTTGATAATATTAACTGTAGAACCTGCAGATCACATACAATTTATTTCGATAAAGTACTTTATCAAGCTAGAATAACATTTTTAATTTGTTAGTGCTCGACAAAAGCAGAAATAAAAGAGTAAATTGAGGACGGTCGAACTCAGCTAGAAAGCGGGTGCTTTCGCCTCCTTTGTAACACGTAATAGGTTTTGCTACCCTTTAGGAAACAACAAAACCAAGGAATGTCAGAGAGAAACAAATGCTTCAGAAACACAATCCACGAATACAACTTTAGATAATTACAATGTCGGTCTTGTGAGTAGCAGAGCGGAAAGGAATGGGCCGTACAATCATACAGAAACTTTACCAAGTGAAGGAAACGCAATGCCGTGCAATGTAGAGTTCTCAGAAACTACGTCTGCCTGCGTAGGTCCACGGAGTTGTAAGGCAGTCCTCTGGCGTTCCTCCAGGTAAACAGCATAGACACAATTTCATAAGTTAAACCCCATAAACGTATTTGGGATCACTCGAAGTTAGGTAAAGCACTTTAAAAATTTTACTGTACTAGAGCAGAGCAACAGCCACGGTAGTCTAGCGGTTAGAACGCTGGCCTTGTAATCCTGGGGTCTCGGGTTCGATTCCCGGCGGTGCCCGAATTTATAACTTGTGTTGGGCAAGGCCGTGGTCTAGGCAACACGGAGTTTTCCTCCGGGGGCTTCCCCGGTTTCTCCGTGGCATCCCAACAATTACTCCATTCACACACAGAAGAAGGCAATGGCAAACCACTTCTGGATCATCTGCCAAGAACGTATATGAAGAGGTCCCAGTCCGAGAAAAGGATGGAAGGATCCTGTTCATATGGACCTGTCGTCAGACAGAACACTAAGTAAAAGTAGAGCAGAGCGCTCCTTTCGGAGCTCCTCGGGGGGGAGGGGGGTCAAGTTTTTAAAACGCAACCAAGGGGGTTGGTCAAGTGTTGGTTGCGTTTTAAAATCTTGAGTAAGACACTAAACTAACGTTTCGTCAAACACTAGAGTTGCCATTTTCAGGATAAATGTTTGTTGGGTATTATTTGAGTGGGGCCTCACAGACAGCAGCAAATAGGAGGTGAGTACGATAGGACAGATATGATTGGCTGTCAGTCGGCCAATATCTACCAGACTACCCAGAGCAACATCACAGAAGACAGTCATCTTCGTAGGATTGGTCGCTGTGAAGACATTAAATCTCTGAAAAGTTTGTTGTACTGAAATTCTAGTATAACCTATGAATGTGTTCTTCCTTTTGACTTCACGTTCTTTGAAATATCAACAATGCAAGTGAATTGTGTTTTAAAAAGCGATACAATTTTGATCTCGGAGAGAAAAAAATGCACATCAATTCATCAATGGGGAACAGATACAAAGGAAGTTCAGCTACATCGAGGCAAATGGTACTAAAATGTCAAAACCATAAAAAGGTAGTATTTAACTAAACAAAGGCAGCGGCCTATAACTACATCACACCAAGGTTCTACACCGCTAACACAAAAGCGAGCCAGTGCATAAAATCAATACAATTCACAATGGCTGAACACCATATTTTTTTAAAAATGTCGACTATTACGCGATACACCGACGCAAGCAGAGTTTCAAATATACACATCGGAATTTTAACCATGGAAATGTGCGTTGCTTTGGTTCCCAGTCAGCAGACTCACTACAGCAACAAGCAAATCTAGCTGAGCACCCGCAATGTTAATGTTCAGAAGTTCGACAAATGCTTATATTTCATGTCTTCTTTGCTCATCAAAGGCAAAATGACTCTAGGCATCGTTGAATACCACAGGTAAGTTCCTATCCCCAAACCCAGGAACATTTTTCTTTACACGATCGTCTACAGCAATTACTTTCGAAGACATTCGTCAGGATTTTATCCATTCCTTCTACATAAAAGTCAACCGGGCTCACGTTAGATGCACCATCAATTTGTTGAATTCTCTATGGAATATAGGAAAAACAGGTAAGAGTACACACCCAAAGTGTATCTGGTTGTAAACAGTATATTTTAATTAGCAACGGGAGTGATGTATTGGCTACATTCGTATATACCATAAGTTAATAATAGTGCACGACAACGTAAGTTAAATTCACATAATAGGGAAACTAAAGTGTTAATGGAAATAGCGAAATGCGCGCTCTGGTGGCACCCTTGTGACGCAACATGCGGTACAAAAGTACGCAGTACCAATTATACAATTATTTTGCATACATTTTAGTTTGGACTGGGATGAGCAAAATCACCATTTGCTGGGTAATCAATATTTCCAATTCCTTCCACATTTTAATTTCGGCATGTTACCTCTGATGGTGCCCAGCGAAGATGCCAACTGATTTGGGAACACGACAATGTTTTCTTTGTCCTTCAGAAAGTAAGCTTCCTGCTCCCACAATCTTCTTCACAAACGCAAGTTTTTTTTCTGTGGTTTGCTCGCATTTTCCAATTATCGGGAAAATAGTAAATGCGTAATCAATATGTTTACTCCTGTCCACTTCTGCACTGAGTCCGAAAATCAACATCAGACGACGAAACTGCTCACATATAAAATGAACTCAGATACTGCTCTACTTACAAAACTTGGCCTTCACTTCGACAAAACTTTTGTTCGGTCTACTGATTCTTCCACACAGCAAGGTTTATTCTAAGGTGCATAGAATCCAGACTAGAGTCACAAAACCGATTCTGCGCCCTGTAGATTGGTAGTTTGAGAAATGTTTGCTACCTCCATATTCTTATATCTAACAAAAAACGACTTTCAACATAACAACAGCATGCAACTCATTATTACATCTTGATGGTTAACAATAGCAGGACACTCCCTTCCCGGAGCAGCGAACTGCTGTATGTGCTCCTAACAGACGCGTCCACTCATCCGCCTTCCCGATACATCAGCTAATGAAATTGAACTTTCACTTAGTTTCAAGAACGACAATAATACTCACAAGATTATAATGGATTTAACATAAGTACTATGCAAACTTTCTATCGAACGCAGATAACAAATACGCTCCCTCAAAGGAAGCTGACAATGCAGACATCAGACCTCCGTAGTAGTCCAGCGATCCGTGCTGTGTAACATTCTTACATTAAAATAACAGGATGATAATGGGTTGCTCACTGAGCATGGTGGCAGACATGGTACGAAGCAAAACGAGAAGTTCCACGTAACCAGGCCATCAACGTCCCTAGGGTTCTCGATGGAGGGATAAAGGAAGAGGTGGGGCAGACGACGCCCCTATACGTTGATCGAGTATTGTTGTCACTCGTTCACGGTACAGTCCCACACAACTACCTCGCTAAATCGATCAAACCGTGACCCATACTTATTGTACCTTCGCGCTAATTTCTCTAATACGGGCTGACAATGTTCGAGGACAATGAGAACAGTGTTTGGACACAAAGAGGTGTCAGGTTACCGAGGTAGGGGAAATTTACACAATAAACCTCTTCTAAATCAGTATTCTTCGCGTATTTCCAAAGAAGAGATTAAAAGAGGACGATCGCGGTGTGCACTCTAAACGTCTGTCAAAATTTACCATACTCCACGATGCAACATCCCAGAAGACAATAATTTGAGATTTTACACACGTTATGAGAACGTGAAGCGGATTAATTTGGCTCAGAATACGGTACAATGACATCAAGAAAAGACTTAGGTATACATTCAGCTTCTACAAACGCGGTTTGGATTTCGTGACCAATGGGACAGACTGGCAAACGTTTTATGGTGAGTTAACTTTTTCAACAAGGACATGAGCGACGGAAGTTGGTTCAGGTCGGATACAAAATCGATTTCCGACCTTGAATCTGTCCGTTTTCCGGGTGGTTGGATTCCATCGTTTGGGGGCTGCGGGATGTAACAAGCCAACTGCTTCCGCCGGAGACAATGAACGTCGCAATAACCCACGAGGCAGATCCGATCCGACAGGAGAAAGGCATTAGTGCCAATGCAGATACAGAATTTCTGCTAAGTTAGCACAGATACCGGAATGTCCACAAACTGCAACTGAACCTTGTGTCAGGGTCGCTTATAACCGGAAGAACAATGCCGTTAAAGCCATATACTTGTTCCTTAAACCAAAAACATCTTTCGGGCTACACCACCACAGTTCAGGCAGTTAGTCGCTCGATTCACACACTGGAGGCCAGGGTTCGCGCCCGGTTCAGTCCAAGTGGGATATGTGGTGGACGAAATAGCACTAGGGCAGGGTTTTCACGTAGGAACACCCTACACTGAGGAATATGCAGTAAACTAAACCCATTATCGCAGTTCTTAGAGTGACGATATCCAGAAATGTAAGGTGTTACAGCACAGTTTAACCGACTGTCTCGTAGAGATTACAGGCCTGCGACCACATAAAGGTGAGTAGCTTTAACATTAACATAGAAGAGAGTGGGAAACAACAAAGTTCTGCCAAAGCATCGGCGTCGTCGTATGGACAAAAAAGTCACGGCGGTCACTCGCAGGGAAGAGCGATCCCACTACACACTTGTTCATAATACAACAAACACAAAGCCCAGCTCCCACAGGAGCAACCCGACAAGACACGCGGGCACTCACAAACCAATCTGTTATAAATGGCTCTATTTTGTTAAATGTTCTAGAGGCTCTGCAATCAGAAGTAAAGGAGTTACAAGCGATGTTTGAAGGTTCCTGACGATCATGTGACAAAATAGTTATAATTAATCAATGCTGGGGAAAAGTCGAGAAACTGACAGGTACGATGTTCATCTGTTCGACCATGAATGACTTTGCTTTCGCCACGTCTCGCGGCAAAGGAAATGCTAAGTCTCTTCATTATTCTCTACCTTGTCGGATACAATTAAAAATAAAGCGTTCTTGTTTAAGTTAAGTAAGCTAAAACCAACAACATGAAATCAGAAAATACCATGTACAGAAAAATCCCATTAAGTAGTCGAAATAGAATGGAATTGGTTCAATAACTTCACCGAAAGAAACACAATAATAAAATAACAGCAACCACTGAAACTATATTATTCTCGAATGTGAACACTATAGAATTAATAACAGCCACATAAAAAGTTATATTTGAAAGTGTAAATGTCTTTTTGTAATGACTCAGTACATCTTGATGCTCGAATCCAATGTAAATTCTCGTTTTCTAATCTAATCAAACTAAGGACTGTAGCAAACGCTTAAGAAAAGCACCTTCTGCATTCAGTAGAATAAATTCTTTCCTCGCTAAAGGGAGATTAAATTTACCACTGGCCGGGCAGGCAACTTCTCTGGCACTAATGTACTGCGTGAAGTCGAAACAACTCGTAGAAGGCGAAATGAAAAGAAATGGGAGAAACCAAAATAACTTCCACACCAGCTACGAAGCAGTGACCTGAATGACGCGAAATTTTCAATTCAGTGTTGCATTTCTGAAAACTGATCGCACACAGAAACGTTCCTTCAAACTGCCATACATTCAGGCATAACTAGTCTACATGCAGTCTTCATTAGGACCAATACGCTTTCTGTTCCGACCAGTCAACTGATGAACCAGAGATGGGACACTATTGCACCAAACAGAAAATATCAATTTGATCTGAGAATGAGCGAGAAGTTTGACATTTCAGTCTGAACTGAGAAAGGGTTCTCGTCTCATTTCGTTCGTGCCTTTGAAGGTACTTTATCGAATAGTAAAAGTATTACGAATGAATGTACGTATGTGAGATTTCTGGTTCTCACGGCGACAAGTATCAACATGACTTTTTGGGATGTTGCTCTGTGTAATATGGCAGAAATCGACGATGCTTACTGCCTCCATAATCAGGGCGACGTGAATAACATTCCTACCACGATCTCCGGAAACAAATAACACAAAAGCACATTTCCATTAAACTAATTTGGACAATAAAAGGGCCAAGCCAAAACAGAATTAACGCATAGCGAATTTTAAAATATTTACAGAAAATCCTTCGCTGAAATGAGACTTACGCGTCATTTCATGATAGCTTGTAGTCTCGCGTACTGCATATAGAAACAAGCCCTGGGTCTGTTATCAGGACGGTTGATAACCCAGCCGACTGGATCTCTCTGTAACGTGCCCTCGTGTGGGTGGTATTTTTTTATTTTAAAAAAAGAGCTTTGTAGATAACGTTATCAATAAAGGACAAGGTAAAACAAATTTCACTGTTCGTCAAGTTTCCGCAATGAAGCACCGACTGCATGTTTTTGAACACACTACAGATGTCCTAGAAATAACGGAACCCCGTGGTCTTACTATTTTTTTTATATATGTCTCGACATGCGGAAACACCAATTCAAACATACCTAATATTTGTGTCTAACGTCTAAGTTATAAAACCACGTGTTTCGGAAGCTGGTTTCTGCTACTGTCTTCAGGTAAGCAGGTGAGGGAGAAAAGGACAGAAAGCCTATCTGTTGGGCCCCCTGGTACACCTAGTCTTATACCTGGGCTCATGTTTTGTGTTCGTTTCAAGAATTACGCCGATTTCGGTGTAAAAGAGTAAAATTCAACTGAGATCCGGTAGTTGTTGATCACCCCAACTTCAGTAATATCTTCTGTGTGAATTTTTATCCTTCAGACAGGTTTTTAATTTTAGCGCCCACTTTCAAAACGCTCAATTGCAATCTTCAGAACTAAGTACACGTGTGTATGCATGCGCGCGCACCACACTAACAGGCGCGGTGCACACAGACAAGTTGAGAGAACAATTATTCACTCTTTTCAAATAGTTTCAGACAAAAGCAGCAATCCCTGTGACATGACGTTTGTTTTCTAAAATCAGTGTATCTCATCCCTCTAGTTGCTACTGGCTTTACCTGATACGCGTTCACATAAAAGCACAAAATATTATCACGCCGCTCGAATATAAATCACCGCTAATGTTGCGTGCTATTGACTAAACTTCCTGTTTGGAACGAACCGTTTACAAATCCCAGAGTTTTAAAGCTCTCGCATATTAGTACCCGAGCCCCACGTGACGTCGAGAGGAAATGCCAACGACAGAACGTACCATCACGCGCAGTGTGAAATGACAGACCTCTTGCTACTTAACTGAAGCCGAAGTAAAATAGGATAGTGAATAACACGCAAAATTTGAACGAGACAAGCCCTCGGTAAAAATACGAATAGCTAATGCGACCCGCGGTAATGGAAGAAGTTGCCGACCCCTGCTTTAAAGAGATCCCAGTAGGTCTACACATACACACACACCTTCTAGCAAGAGCACCGTCCCTTGCATTTGAACGATGAATCAAGAGGAAGCAACATGAGAAGTTCTCCATTGCCCCAAAGTGCAGTTATTAACAGACTAATGAGACTTTAATGCCCAGAAATTACAATTATCAAACCCGAACTTGGCTAAGAAGTTCAAAAGTTAATAGGAGAATAGCAGACAAGCAGCAAAATGTTCGATCAACTCTTGTTTATACAACGACCAAGCAATTTCACACAGCAGAGTCCAACTTTGTTCATTACAGCCTCAAGCCGTTAATCTGAGCTAGATTAGTTCAGTCCAAATCCTCATACTCTTTAATATTGTCCCCTCCTTTATGCCTAGATCACCCAAGTGATTTCTTACCTTCAGATTTCTGAACTAAAATTTTGTATACATCTCTCGCCTCCCGCCCATTTCAACCTCCTGGATTTAACCTTCCTAATAATATTTCGTGAAGAGCACATTTATGAAGTTCCTCGTTATGTACTTTTCTCCAGTCTCCTTCCACTTCTTCTCTGTTATGTCTATGTTTTCTCCCCAGCAACTTTTTTATGAACAACTTTGACACAAACAAGTAAATATTCGTATATTTTAATTTCTTGCTTTTAGACAGGAGACCAGGCAGAATATTCTGAATCGAATGCAGCAGGTATTCCCTCCGAACTGTATCTGCGGTTAGTTCATTCATGAATCTACCTCTGGTTTCTTACTGTCGTGCCCAAATATTACAACAATACCAAGTATTCGCCAATTTATGAGACATCTTTGATTTTACAACGTAAAACCTGACAGCAACGCAAAGTGGAGTATATCACCTTAAAAATGGCAAGAGAAACACAAATAAAATTAATACTGGATGCCCTTACTCTATAGCGCAAGTGCATCTGACGTCACGACCTGACAGCAACATCAACTGACCTTTTACTACGCACCACCAGGAAGATGCTAATTTTCTCTTCTGCCCATCAGACAAGTCACACTGGTTTAAGTGGAAGATCAGCGCATTTGATATGCGAAGGACATTTACAAGCGCACAGAATATTACATTTGCAGACGTACACGCATACTTTACTTTACTTGAGTTGTCTCAGCATAAAATTATCTGCGTTCCCAAAACACTGTGCAGTAATCTTTAAAATTTCATGAGTAAGGGGTTTTTGATGTTTCTTCTGAGCCTTCGACTGTCAATAAAACAGGACTTCAATTCTTAAGCTACAAGTAAATAAACATTTTAATCTTGACCAGCTTCGCTACGATAATGATAAAGTCCAATGTTTCACAGACCTTATCTGTCTCCGCCATCAGAAAACCATTCCCTGAGTATGGAGACAATGATAGTCTCTGAAACTTCGGACTTCTGTTCCAAATTTACGTGACTGATAACCCAAAAGGTCGTAAAATATTCAAATCTTATATCTTTCTTAACAAAATTTAGACTCACACGAAATTACGTCCACCGTAAATTTTAGACGCCACTCATTTTGTCAGGTAATACACTTTTACAGAAACAATAACAGAATTTAGTATTAGGCCCACTAAGCAAGATAACTCCAGATACAATTGCAGTTTAGGTATGACGTATAACTAAGAACCTCTGCCTTTCATTCAGAGGCTGTAACCCAACTGCTTTAGCTTCGTAACAGGAAACTGCGCACAGCCATTAACCTATGATTTATTCATAAACCGTCTTTAGACTGCTGGACTTCGGAGGTGCTTCATATTCCAAAACTTTGATCTTCAAACAGCTCTGACAACTTCAAACACAGAAAAATGAGAGCAAAACTTCGACATGATAACGAGAAAACCCTTGGCATTACGAACGCCGAATTACTTCCGAAAGCTATATAAAATTCAAGGAAATAAACACTTGGGTAAAGAGTGAGTAGCTTTATTCAGTGCTAGTATGGAATACGTACAGGGTGAGAAAAATTAAGCGCAATGGCTGTATAGCAGTTCGTAAGCGTGCAAGTAAGGAACCCAAACATTCTCAACAACTTCTGATCAGGAAATGGTGAAAACAGAATCATAAATTTACTTCTGTAATGCCACGAAAACTTCCTAAAATTGAGATCTAAAAATCTCGCTATTCCACTTTGTATTCCGCCCGTTCGTGGCTTACTCAACGCCCTGAAGATGGAAGCAGCGAGCACCTTTGAAACATCGGTAAACTTATATCAGACTACACGGCGCAACAACCCAGAAGATAACCATCTTGCATGTGTTCATCTTGTTAAGGGAAATAATCCTTGTCTACAAAACCCCCGTAAATACAAAATGCACTGTTACCGACTGTCGAATCAGGTGGTAAATATATTTACCACTGGACTTTAAAGGGGTAAAGTAATGTCCAATCTAAGTATTCTACATTCAATAATGGCCAGGATTTAATCGAACATTTACATTTTGTTTTAATATTCACCATAAACTAGCAGCAGAGCGTATCTACGTAATCAAATGGCGTTCATTACATTTCATTCACGCCCAGAACCGCGTTCCTATGTAAGCAACATTTTGAACTTGTTCGTGGAAACGTCGACAAGCCACCCCCCGTTGGATGCAGCCCACACTTCACAGACGAGTGTAAAATTTAATGAAGCATGTTTCGGATATGCTGGCGGACAACGACAGAAAAGAGTGCTGTGCTATATACCCGTCACTAACGCCTATAACTCCAATAAGAAACTTTTATCGATGGCTGAAATGTACACCCTGTTTTATTTACGAGACAGAAATGTAGGTTATATTCACTCACATCCCATATATTCATTTCGTTTTTTATATACAGATATAAAACTGAAAACTTTGGGTAAAAAATTCTGTTCGTTATTAAACATTCATAACCCTTGCTGCATATACCAAACTGCAACCGATGTCCACTACGCAAGGGAGCCAAACATTTGCAGCATTCCACACTGCAAAGTCGAGAAAGAAATCGAAAGGAACAGGTGTACTTACAGTGCCAAATTCTTACATGTCTACAGCTATATATAAAGAAAAGCCTAACATGGCTTTCCCTTATCGTCACATTGCAGCAAGAAGCCTTCTCCAAAATCACAAGCTCGATCTGAGGTTCTCAACAAGCACCTCTGAAACGTCCGTAAAATTCAACCACACTACACGGCGCTACAACCCAGAAGACAACCATCTTGATTCACCACTGTTGCTAATTTCTGCAAGTTTACAACTTGTATACCCCTGATTTTTAACTGTGTACAGTGGTACATGATAATGTGTCTAGAGCACAGGATGGACAGAGGATGTAAATATTATTGACCGGATACGGAATGCTTGGTCATCTCATCTGTGTCTGTAGTGAATGCGGGCAGTTGTGTCGACATGCTCACTGTAACTTCATTACTCAGTACACCTCAGTTTTTGTGAAGAACTTGTAAACACGTGTTTCAGTGGTAAATTGCATGGTGTGCGGTGTACCCAATCCCATTAACAAACCGACAGGCTAGCAATCGATGTGGGAAGTGTAGTAAGATTAATTAACAAATCGTGTTCAGCTACCAGTACTGCTCCGAGTTGGAACCATTGTCTAACAAACTTTACAATCGCCAGGAAAAAATCTGCAATAGTTACGTAAGCACAGAGGACTACTTAAGAGCACTGAAGGGAAAATTCTAACTGCATTAATAATAAAAATTACCGGTTTCCACACGTAATATATTTATCAAATATGCATTCAACTTTAGATACAATATCAAACAAAAATGTGTTACACTATCTGTCAATTCGTTCAGTAAATGGCGTTATATATTCATTAACCCTTTGAAGCTGAAAGAAAGAATCCCTGTTTACAGTGAGAATAACATGAAATCCATAAACACAAAATGCAGCGTCGCGGATTGTTAACGTATATGGTACAGATAATTACAAACGGGCTTCAAAGGTTAAACTATGAGCCGTTCTAGAGAAATATGACAAAAAGGTGCCGTCTTCCCGGACGGAGCGCTGTGTAGTCTGGCAGAAACTGACGGACATAAAAAATTGGAGGTAAGCAAATAAAAAAACTGATTTGGCAATTTCGTTGTCAGTTATAAATTCACTGGCATCTGATCGTTTCTATCATTTGAAGTTTACATCACTATATACAGCTGACTAAAATTACTTGAAATAAATATAAGCAGGAGCAGTTACTCTCATATGTTGATTCGCGGTCTGGAATACACACACATCGTTTCACATGGTTTTATTTCAACACTGCGTCATTCGGTAAATATCTTACAGGCGAGGTCGTTCATGTTTCTGTTTTTAAACTGCAATACTGCATTCTCGTAATACCAGACAAGCCACAGAAGCCCAGTCCTGGCCCCAATGTAACTGGTAAATAATTGGCCAACTGCCACGACTTAGTAACACATGAAATATGCAACAAGCAAAGTGCAGCGCTGTGCATTATCATCAGTAACGCAAAACATGCGTATTCTTTTAACACGTTACGAAAAAAATCAGTCTAAATAACATTTAAGAATTCGGTCCGTACCGAAAAGAAAACATAAAAACTTAACCGTTACACAGAACAAATAGTTAAGCTGTTTTTTTAATAATAGCAGTTTTCACTGAGAATCACGAGCAAAAAAATAAGGAGCAGGCTGTTTACACAGGTGGGACACAGAGTTACCAGTGGGCATCTATGGGTTAACATATTACGTTTCTCATACAATATTCAATATTCCTATTCATAAGCCGTGCATCCGGCTATAAGGTTCTGAACACACAAATAAAAGTTTATCACTACTTAAATATCCATGACAACAGAAACCTCTGCTTCAACAAACGGGTATTTAAATTCACATATGTAAATTATATATCCTTTATGAACAGACGGGCATATGAAATAAGACTGTTGTAAAACTGTGCGGGCTACTTTAAACTCACAAGAATGGTACCTGAACTGAATTTGGAAGGAGTGTCTATTTGTATTTCAGCTGACAGTACCCTTCACGTATCAGCAGTCCGTAGGCTCGGGTTAGTTGTTGGAATTTTACTGACGTTAGAACAACATCTGCATACATATTGCTGCTACTTCCCTCCCCTTCCTTCCGCCATGGTTTAACTGATACCACACTATAGGGACTTCACAGTAAAAGGACAGTTTTTATTCAAACTGAAAGGGTCAACATGTCCAACTGGATGAAAAAAGCACATGTCAGATTCTTCGAAAGCGCAGCTTTTATAAAATACCATTCTTTGCGTGTAGACCCATGACCGTGTATCAAAACAGCGAATAACCCGTTCAAATCTAGCGTGTTCATTCTTTTGCACACTTTATGGGGTCACGTGTCAATGACTTGTGCCGTATTCTGATGGTAGAGTTTTTGCACTACTAGTGTTAATTAGCTACAGCAAAATCTACCGCTCCCACACACATCTCTGCCATTTCCGGGCATATGTGTTTGAAATACGTACCCTAAAAATAACAAGCCATTTTTATCTATAACATGAACGGAAAAACTCACTTATTGGATTATATCAATTATAACGTATCTGAAACTAAAAAAGGAAGTGCCCATTATATATTATACATTTATATATATACAATTGTTATCATTTAAGCTATTTAAAGATAAATAAACCAAGGAAACAGAATTTAATTATGTCAGTCTTGTTAATTACGGCTTGAGAAACAAAAGAACTCCATTTATTAGCTCTCTGAAACGTCTTATAGTTTTTATCTCTTTACCAAAAGTCTGTTTTTTGTGCCAAAAGCCCTTTCAAATCTCACGCATCAAACTGTAAGAGACAGTTTGGCCTGACAAGCACACTGTTTTTGTTTAAATAAAAATACATATCCGCAGAAATTGTTAAACAAATACACTCGTTCTAAATTTAAAAGTACCAACTACTTTTGCCTCTGCTGCGGATAACGGGTGTCGGGAACACCTCATTTCATCACCTTGCTAACCCATAATTCACCAATGTTATCGCTTCCAATCTACATACACCACGTCAAGATAAGGAGCGCAACACTAAACAAGTACTTGTACACCTTATCTGTGTTCACGCTAGCTTGCTACTCCACACTACAATTCACACGTACCGAAGGGCACAGGAACGCGGCGACTCAGGCTGTAGTCGATTCCGGACTACTAAATGACAGCCGTTACTTTGAAAACTGCGTGTGAATATGACAAAACGAAAGCTTGTTTAAAATTTCCATACACCTCGCCAATATTTCATTATTACCGCTACGCGTGACCCGTCAAAGTTGACGGGAACGAAACCTTCTTGCGTTGAACAGAAATACAATTCATTGCAGCATTATCTTTTCACATCGCATTAAAAGCACGACGACATTTATAAAATTCTTTATAATGTAAATTAAGCGTGAAAACGTCTTCACAGCGACAAAAGCCAGATTCCTCCCAAACGCACGAACACAAAAGCGACCGCCTGACTCCAAAATCCCGTCAAACGCAAACTCCGCCAGATCCCACCATAGACGCCAAGAACCGCTCCACCAACACAGGCGCCAAAGACGCTCTGACAAAGCACTTCAGTTCTTTGCGAGACGTTATAAAACACGTGCCCACTGAAGAGATACCAAAAACAAACGGGCTAAAAATTATCCTGTATTTGAAGTGATGCAGAAGTGTTGACAAACCAGATTTCAACTAGGCAGCCTCAATTACTAGGTGCATTAATTCACAAGCAGAAGCAAACGTGACAGGTAACGGAAGGAAGAAATGAATGTGTTCTACCTGACACACGGCAGAGATAGCAGGAGCGCGTGTCTTAACTTACGGAGAGCTAACAAGTTCTAAACGTTCACCAGGCACACAGTAATTACGAACACAGCCTCCAAGTTCTAAATTAATTAGGATAGTTAAGCAAGAGGAGCATAGCAACTCTCGACGTCGCCTGCCCACTTCCCCTTATAGCCTCTAACACTCACTTAAAAGTGTCGGAACAATGGAGCTGTTAGTCCTGGGCATACAGGACGTGTCATCTTCACACGCGAGAGTTAGTTTATATGCATGATGATTCAGACAACACTGGTTTTCGTCGCGAACAATTATACATCGCAACGCGGTAAATCTAGCAAGATAACTGGAATATCCGAAGTCTAGTATACCGTTTACTCGTAGACGACAGAACAATCTGAAGATGACTGCCTTCTGGATAGTGTAGTCTGGTACACGTTTACTGATGTTTCAGAGGTCCTTGTTGCCTCCATCATCAGGGCGATGAGGTAGCAGGCATCCCTGGAACGTCGGTCAATTTCTATCAGATTACAAGGCACAACAACCCAGAAGATCTACATGTGAATTGGAGAACAATATTACAGTGGACGGTGTAAAACGTGTGGTGTGGATTCATATGGCTCATGGTAGGACGAAATGACGAACTCTCGTGAACATGGCAATGGAACTTTGGCTTTCATAAAGGGTGAGTTAGGAGCTTCTTCACTGGCTGATCGGCCATCAGCTTTTGAAGGACTCCACTGCATGGGTTACTTTAATCCAACACTGCATCCATTGTCCCAGGAGTGCACGTAACGAACAAATATTACAAAGGCCAGGCTACGTTTTCTTAGTTGCATTTCACGTATTTTAATGGCCACATTTGTTATTCCTTCGAGATCGTATTTGCAGCTCATTCCAACACAGTGGTCCGCGGACCACAAATCGACAAACAGTGCACAACTTCTCCTTGTAGTGTGACACAATGTGGCAAACGACTTAGAATGAATCAAAATGGCGTCTGTGACATGTTTCTGAGAGGGGAAACTTGGAAACACTTTTCAAAGCAACCGTTCAGTTGCGCGATATGAGAGACGAAGATAATCTTATCGAAATTCGCCGGTGCCAGGGTAACGGGCGGAAGTCCTAAAATTACAACTGAAGTACGATTCCTGCTTTAGACTCCACACAATTCATATTACCTGATACTGATCCTGCTTTCCGGTGCTTGAACCATGTATGAGTTGTGTGCCGACGTTTCAGAGGAACATACTGCCTACTGCAAAACCAACAACTCAGACTTCTCAGACAAGCACTCTAGTAACTATTCCTGCAAAGAGCGGTCAATGTAACGGAGAGATATAACGCCGACACTCAGAACCTGTGTCCACAGCGAGCTCGATTGTCAACATAAGTCGCAGACTTTAATTTTAAAAATTATAAAAATTTCAACCAAACCACCCCGAACTCCACATGTACAAATCGCGTTTCCTCAGTCTCCACCTAAAAAATGTGAGAGTGAAGAAACTAAAACTGCGTTATGCTTTATAGACCATAAATTTCCCAACGCTTTTTAACATAATGATATGGTAAGGTGTGTAGATACATAATATAATTAATTTAAGTTGGTATTACATGAATTATTGATCACCCAATACTTACAGGAAGCGGAGTGGTATATAATTTAAACAGAACACGACGGGAGCAAGTCGCATGTCACTGTACAACACACGAAAAATGAAAGCAAACCTTCCATTCTTTCAACCCTCTTGCCCGACCTCTGCGTACAAAGTTCTTTGTGTTTTCAAACAAGAAAGTGAGAAGGAAGTGGGGGCATGATTCTGCATCCATCACAAATGACACTTTCTACGAGTTTAATGTTCACAAAGAAACCCACACAGAGGCCGTTTAGAAAGGTGTTTTCGGTTTTCAAGCGCACAGGAGTCTGATATATCTCATCTAACCATTCTTCTGGGAGTTCCGATAAACATTACAAGAGAAAACGTACGTGTACTCACTACTTTTATTAAATTCTTTAACACAGGCGTCGAAAATACAAAGAAACAAACGAAAAAAACAACAACAGAAAACACCTCCCCCCAATGCGAAAGACACTGGTAAACACCGGTAGAGTTCGCAGAAGCAGTCAGTTCTCAAGGTGAAAGGACACAACGTCGTATGAACCCAACTGCGCTACTCCAGTCTCTAAGATGCAAGGCAACTGTAACTCTAAGGACAAGATACACAGCAGCAGGACGTTACTTCAAGAACAGACTCTAATTAGTTTTCGCAGGACACGTGCTCAGTGAGGCAAACACTAGAAGCATGCTTCTGGTTCAGCCCCCTCGATCTTAAGTAATCCAACAGCCATAAGGCATTCGAGCCATCTCTTGGAATCCAACCGATATGAGATTTTTTGCGGACAATTCTTTGTTTTTATCTTTATAGGGCTTCGTCCAACAGCTGAAAATGGCATCTAACGCCCATTCGTGTGTATTTAACGTTACGTGTAGCTATTCAACCTACAAAGATAATGAAAGTTGAAAGTTCGTCATGAAAAAACACATAAAAGTTTCACCCTTGTCAAGGAATATTAATATAAAACTTTAAGGTACTGCCTGCAATAAAAATATTTAATTTTCTTGAAGTTTTGCTCATCACGAAGCAAAGCACACTGCGTATTTCTAAAAAAAAGTACCTCTGTTATAAGTGACAGCACAGAACAGAATGCTTCCCGAGACGCTAATAATCCTTAAGCTAGTCAAGAAATGAACATCTTCACAAAATCCCGCTAGTAAACCTTATCTAGAGCCAGATTTCTTAAAGGTCTATTTTAATATTATCCTCCCATCCACACTTAGGCCCCTCAATTATCTCTTACCTGTAGGTTTTCCGATTAAGTGCTGTATACTTTTCTCGTCTTACCTACTACGCCGCACGCTCAGTTCGTCTCATCCTCCTTTATCTGATAACACGAAAAATAAAGTAAGTGGGTCTGTTTATGTGAGCGCGGACTCAGACGGAAGAGTCGAACGCAACTCACGGCAAGTTGGGTCGACCCAAGGCATAAATTCGCTTCACGGTTGCGCTGACCAGAAAACTCGCTGTATTTGTTTGAATGAACAACAACAAAATAATTTATCTTGACAGTGCAATAACTCTGCCCTGTCGCAACGTACAGTCAAACCTACACATTAATTCAGACGCGCACAATCTTACGTAGTTTGTTTGTCAACGCAGAAAATCGGATGGAAAACTGGAAATAATCCAATGCGGTGTGTAGCATTATGACACTGCTGACAACTGTAAGGTAACATACTTAGCAGTGCCGTACCAGCATTCATTGTTGTGCTACGCGGTGTCTCTAAGGCTGGACCCCAGATTCTGTAACACTAGCAGATATTTGAAGAGACGAGAAGTCGATCCATGCCTTCTAGCAGTGTAACTCGACTTTCAGTGTGGGGGCACACCAAATGCAATTCGGTATCCCGCGGTACAAAAATTAACATAAACATGAAATGGGGGGGATACTCTTGATACCCGTCCAACAAAACGGTCACCCCTGATTTAAATCGAAGTGTACTGAACTGTAATAAAAATGGGACTATATAATTCGATTACACAGTTTAATCGAATATTGGAAAACATTTAATCGAAATCCTGATAAACGGACACATTAATCGAATTGTGGGAACATAATTAGCACTGAAGTTGTACGTGACATAAATCCAGAGGAGAGTTCAGAAATTATCAACAAACCCAGAAGCAGCATCCGAGGGCGGTCGACATGTCTGCGAAGAGATAACATTGCCGACACACCTGTCGCGTGCCTATTTAAAAGCAAATGAGCTGCGCACATACTCGTTTGGCTTTCAAAGTATGGCATTAGTAATACGAAGACAAAGTTTTTAAAATAACGTCAGAAGGAACACCATTCTATTTCAATTTACAAAACACGAGTTATCTAAATCAGCAGACACACGAAACCTTTCGCCGTAAGACTGAGACGCTTACGACCTAAAAGATAACATGCAGCCAAATGATAAAAGGCTCTTGGGGAAGAGAAGAGGAAGAAGTAATTTACTGAGCCATTTAAAGAACATAATGGATAAGGCACGGCTACAAAGTTTTCTTCTAGCCCAATTTAAAACGACTTTGGTCGGGTACGTGAAACTCTCCTCATAATTCAGAGCTTGCGAAAATTGCAAGGACTTAAAGTGAAATTATTACAACGTAATTCTTCCTATAATTGAGCCCATTACAGTTTTAGATCTAAAACATGTTTCAGACATGGTGCAAAGACTATATAGTATAAATATTTACGACTACGCTACTGAATGTCTTATAAAGTGTGAAACGTTTTGCAACAACCGATTTCTATCCGAGTTAAATATAGAAGTGAAAAAGTGTTTGTTTTGTTCAGACAGCAAATCAACAAACCGTGAGAATTCCTTTGTAAAATACGATTCCATAATGGCTCGCCGCTTTCTTGTTTACATTCTCAGCACACAAGTTGGGAAAGCCACTAAAAACAACTTTCCCAGTCAAAAATGTCTGATAAACGTCACACGGTAGGTCGGAAGGGTTTGCAAAGCATAAGGCGAAAAAGTGTACGGACGAGCTGTACCATATCACACAAAGAAGATGGCAGAATCCAGGCTATTCATAATCATTACCAACAGCGACAGAGTCGGCTGAAACACCACGTGGCTGCGGAAAGGGCATCCTCTCCCTGCCCCATTCTCATTGTTCTTCGTTCTCCAGCCGGTCTTTTTGTATCGCCATCTTTCTTAGCAGGTCGCACGCACCGGAGCCTCCTATGCAGCACAACACAAAACGCGCTACCGCGTAACAAAGCATGGATCCCCGGCATTTCCGACTTTCTCGAGAGCAAAGGCAATCTGAATCTCTGGCGCATACTAGGTTCATAAAAAAGTACACACTTCCTCGTCTAACTGCCCACTTCGCCGTATCAACTGAGGGGTTCATGACAAAAATATACATAAGTAAAAAATTAAACTTTTGAAGAAATCAAGAAAAGCTCTTCTGAAAATTTCTTAATATTCTTATTTAATATCAGTGAATTTCTATGTGTAGGAAGATAGGAGTATTAAGTTACGTAAGTAATTTATCTTCCCAGAAATAGGACTAGATCACTGCTGTCAACTTATCCTAAAACAATCGAACAAAGCGGATTCACTTAATCCGGATCATACAACCCACTATCCTGATTAGGTTTCCCTGCACTGAAATTTCGTACTTTACATAGCTATGATCGATTTTCAAATGCCCCTTACCAATTCACTAATCACTATCTCACTGTCGTCCTCACGCGATGACAAACAACCCCAGACTTTAAGTCAGCGTCGTTTAACAAACAAACACGATGTCTCATATAATTCTACTTTAAATAGTCCATCAACCACCAACAAAACACCAAAGCAAAGACCACCAACTGACATCTACCGACGAGTCAACACGGCGCCAAAACCCAGAACATCATCACAAGCCGATCTGCCACTACTCACAGCACTCCTTGAAAAATTTCTTATCAGCCGCTCTTAAGAAACCCGAAGGTTAAGTAGCGGACTTATGAAAGTCCACTGCTGTAACCTATCCGGACTTAGCCACCTTAATCCTCTACAGCGTATCACATCCCATTCTCAGACAAGAGCAACAAACCAGTTTAATGAAAAATGCAAGGAAACGACTGTAATGCTCAGAAAATCCTGGAGCTTCAGAAACTCTGCTGGGCATCAACCCTTACGCCGTCATCCCAGCTCACTGGGGAGGAAAAACGAGAACACAACAACGAAATCTGATGAAAAAAGATTATGGCGACTAAATTAATGTCTTCAAAAAATTCCATCCGCTCATCATCATTACACATTATACGAAAACAAAAGAAGAACGCGGCGGCTACATTTCTGAGTCCAAGACAATCGATGTAAACGGTATAGTTCTTCGCAGCAAGAGCCGTAACCATGGTTACCTGCCTCCCAAACCTTCTACCGATTCCAGTCTGTCTCCCATTACTAGCCAGGTCTGGTCTTGTGTTTTGTTAGGCAAAGTCTGTCGGTAAATCCTGCCTGTTTATATTACTCCATGCGGCCTCCTCTTTCCTTCTTAGTTAATACAGTACGATAGTGGTTAATGAAGTGCCAGGAGCCATGTACAGAAATACCTGAACATTCATGCGAAAGTGGATGCATTTCAACAGACAGCGCCGTGTAGCCTAGTAGAAGTTTACTAACGTTTCAGAGGTTGAAGATTTCTCTCTTCTGGGTTGTTGCGCTGTGTAGACTGGTAGATGTTTACCAACGTTTCAGAGGTCAAACTGCCTCCGTCATCAGGGCGATTCTTAGTATGAAGATTTCTGTCTTCTGGGTTTTTGCGCTGTGTAGTCTGGTCGATGTTTACCAGCGTTTCGGAGGTCAAACTGCCTCCGTCATCAGGGCGATTCTTAGTATGAAGATTTCTGTCTTCTGGGTTTTTGCGCTGTGTAGTCTGGTCGATATTTACCAGCGTTTCGGAGGTCAAACTGCCTCCGTCATCAGGGCGATTCTTAGTATAAAGATTTCTGTCTACTGGGTTTTTGCGCTGTGTAGTCTGGTCGATGTTTACCAACGTTTCAGGGGTCATACTGCCTCCGTCATCAGGGCGATTCATCGCCCTGATGACGGAGGCAGTATGACCCCTGAAACGTCGGTTAACATCGACCAGTCTATACAGCGCAACCCAGAAGACAGAAATCCTCATACTCACCGCTGTGAGAACCTCAAATCTTACGTTTCAAAGGTTCTTCCTGCATCCATTATCATCACCCTGATTATAGAGGCAGCAAGGCACCTCCAACCTATAAAAATTACTTACCACGTGATGTAGAAATTGTAATAATAATTACAAACGAGTCTTAATGATGTCTGTCAAGTAATTTCTCTATTAGATTGTGTTCGTAACTTAATATGGTCTTTAAGCTATTCTTCCCCCCACCCAGGGTCCCCTACAGAAGCTTTACGGCCTCCTAGGGGGCAGAGACTCCAACGTAATGAAACGATATGGTTCACGAATCTAATATTCCCCTGCATAACCGTTTCCGCCTCGTCTGATCTCTACATTTTCTTCCAGATTCCCACTTTCCAACGACCTCAACACAGGTGACACAAAAGAGTAAACGTGTTCCTTGGAGCAATTCAGGAATCCTTCCAACTTAACTGGCGAGTACAGAAATGGATGCCGTTGCACCTGTTTTTGGCCATGACAGTACATCTCACTCTACTTTCAATTAGGATCAGTACTCTACCTGAATGCCCTGCCATCATCTCCTGCAATATTCAACAGACGTAACTAAGTTTGCTGGCTATATGGCTATATCGCTATGGGGCATTCCATTTCCAAGTCACTTTATCGTTTCACCGTCCGATTAACTCGTGAACAATCGCGTAATGCGACTGTGACAGATGTGCCCCACGTGTTTATCTTCATTACTGTTCTATTAACTCCAACAATTTATACTCGTGTTTTGTTTACATAATACAACTGTGAGTTGTTCTGACAAATACCTGAGAACGACGGTAACAAATCAGAATATCATTCAAGGTAGGATCAAGAACAGATTAACTGTTTGCTAAAACTCAGTTCAAAACCCTTGTCTCTTGACTTCTTACCTAAAACATATAAATTATAATTTTACCTGTTGTTTTGTATAGCTGTGAAACCTGATCCCGCACACTGACGGAATAAAAGATGTCAAGGAGAATATTTGCGCCTAATTAGAGACAAAATAACAGGAGGCTGAAAAAATTGCACAACGAGCTTTACTGTAACCGCATTCATTACTTCACGATCAATTGCGCTTACTTCGGCCTAGCTCACGTCACAAAAGGGGATTATACAGCATTGAAATTCGCATTCATGCAATATTATATAAAAATCGTGACCATACTTATAAGCAAATATAAGTCTACACTAAGAAACAACCAGTTGTCTGCTATAAATTTGTCCTGTAAGGTCTTCCTAACAAGAAAATATTAGGGAAAAAAAGAGGTAGTTCCTCGTTACATTGATGCTGTTATAGTCAGGATTGCGTTTTGAATGGAGAACGCTGTACAACATACAGACTACAGCAGCGCGCTTCCAAACCCTTCCCCCTTTGCTGTTCAGGAGGCGAGGAACTTTGGCCATCTCACATCAAACCGCTGACTGCAAATGTTGCCACTAGATCTATTCCCCCTTTCCCGATGTTTGACCGAAGTGTTCGAAAATAAGGCAGAGACCCCGGTTTCCGGTTCAAGGACGTTCGACTTGAGTAATTTCACGATTAAGTTATTTACATAACTAGAATGTTGTTCCTATAAACTGTTGGACGGAGCCCAGATATTTTAAATACCGAAATATCCAACGCTGTTAACTGGATCCGTACCTAAGCGAGGTTTGTTCTATCAGAATTTTATTTAAACACATCACAACTCAATTTCTATGGACAAAAGTGAAATAAATCAAGGGGGAACATGGAGTAGAGCATAAATTAACGTGTGATTGACAAAGTTCCTCAGATTCTACAGTTATTTCTTTGTTCTCAGTAAACACGTAGGCCTGCCTATAAGTAGTGTTACTGAGTGATGTGTTCATAAAAAAGCAGTACTGTAGCGAATAATAAGTATCACGCGCCTAAGGGACTGGAAAAAACTATTGAAAATTCACAGCGGTGAGTATGAATATTTCTGTCTTCTGGGTTGTTGTGCCGTGTAGTATGGTAGATGTTTACCAACGTTTCAGAGGTCATACTGCCTCCGTCATCAGGGCGATTAAAACCTCAAATCTTAAGAGCAGTTGCCTGCAAAACAGTGATCGGGATTCAATGAACCGATCCACAAGCGAGGCGAAAAAACTCTCCATTCCATGAAATTTCAAAGTACATTAAATATGAAACATAATGGTGTTACTGACGATTGTCTTCTGGGTCGTCACGCGGTGTGGATTGTCTCCATCTTCAGGGTTCCGAAACGTTGGCATCTACCGACCAATAAACACGGAGCTAAAATCCAGAAGACATAGTCATTCTCGCCGCCATGAAAACCTCAAATCTCACATAATGGTGTTAATATTACCAAGAAACCTTTCTTCGTACGTGATTTCTCATTTTCAAAAATGAGGTCCATATCTTTAGGCTTATTTCTACCATGATCCCACAAAGTGCTGACACCTACGAAGGTAGGAATTATTAGCTCCATTAATTTTCAAGTGCACAGCAAAAATAGAGTACTGTGATTCTAAACAATTATTCAAGTACACAGTTTAAACGGGGAATGCTGTATATGTACACCTGCGCCCTAATATTAATTTCCCCTTGGACTGGGCTCGCAGTCTGCCCTTGCATACGCCTGGTGCCTAAACGGCTAAGCGGATTACTTTCATATACGGCACTGTTAATAATTTACATCTGGTAGTTGGGGTGCTAGGTGATATTTGGTTGTAAACACAAGAATAAGTATTACTTCAAAATTTCTTTTTCGAAAGCAACTCATCATATTAATAGGTAATACGCACATAACATTAAATCGCTATTACAGCACACCCTCGATGTGGAGGCTTTCTCTCTTCGTTCCCTCCCCCCTTTACCCGAATAAGGAAGCAGAATCCGTGTAGATGCAGAATGTTCTGAAGACATTTTCTAGATTCTTAATGTCTCCATCTTTACCTTGAAAATGGAGACAATAATGACCTCCGAAACGTCAGCAATACGGTACAGCCTTCATCAACACAGTACCATCAGCCATAAACGTGATCCACATTGTTTCAACATTTTTATATTTACTGTACTGCACGCCTGTACAGGTACGCAATACATCCTATGCAGGAGATGGGCCGGTAGCCGATACAAGCCCTCCAGGCGGAACATGCCAACGGCTTTAATAAAGCAACGCACCGGCCCGTTATACAGTATGATATTCTACGGTTTATCTCATTTTCCCTAGACATGCACACTGTAGTCACAAATGAATCGTAATCTGAAGCCAAAACATTTTAAATTCATGAATATTTTTAAAAAGTGCATAAACCTACAGTTAAAAGTATTCAATTCTGGGATTTTGAAATGGCGCAGATATTTTTTTACTTCAAATCTCCATTAAAACAAAGTTTCTTTCACGTCATCCAACCGCTTTTTAATCCAACAGGATTCATTTTAGACTCGGGATTAAAAAAAAAGAACGCATTAGAATTAAACTGACTTCACAGAACAAAGTCCTTCTTGAGAATCTGACAGTCGTTCACAACAAAATAATAATCTCCGCTTGTTATGGAAACCGAAAGTTCAGCAAAGATCCAAGAGGCCAGAGACGTTTCGCAATGATGTTGATCACTAGGCACAGTGTAATTCCCTCCAAGTCATGAAGTTGACAACGTCATTCACCGCAGAAAAGACCAAATTGTCGTGCTCTTCGCAGAAACACCATTTTGAAAAAAGATCACAGCCATAAATATAAATACTAGTGTAAAATATGGAGATCAAGTATCGGCGTGCTACACAACCACCCCATCCAACCTACTTATTAACGAACATAGGATCCACAAATTACATCCTCACTTATTTACGATAACAAAATGTTCTCCATTGAAGATCACAAGGAACCGATTTTAAGTTCGCAACTCCAGACCATGCACAAATACTTCTCAAAGCCGTGAAATAAAACCAATGTTTGTCAAGACCTCCGTTCTAATGAGGCGAAGAAAATTGCCTTTTAAAGTTTAATATCGTCTTCAGGCACTAACAAGAACAAAGATTCAGAGATGTTGGGCGTATATCATGATATACATAAAATCACCACAATCAAAATGTTAAACACAGTGGAACAGTATAAACTGTTTTGTTAACGCTGAGAAGTTCTTAATGGGTATATTTCCGAACTCAAGAGCATCCAAAGCATGGCGATTCTAACAGCCGGTAGCAAATCCCGGTCTAGACATAAAGTTGTCTAAAAACGTTATCAAACTTCCTAAGAATCAGACCATGATGCTTGAGTACTTCAATAACGAAAACAGTAATAATAATCTTTTATATTACGCCGATGTTATTGGTCTGTCGGCG
Organism: Zootermopsis nevadensis; assembly: GCF_977971745.1. NCBI lineage: Eukaryota > Metazoa > Arthropoda > Insecta > Blattodea > Termopsidae > Zootermopsis > Zootermopsis nevadensis. Next base: position 5,777,387 of record NW_028259149.1, on the reverse strand, counting down.
CACTAGTAGGCAGACAGAAGCATTCGTCATTGTTAAATACCCTAAATCTTATTTAGATATGCATAAATCAAAAGTTCCTCAACTCACTGAATTAATTACGAGTAAAATCACAGTAAATAATGTAATATAAGAGCTTGATACTTCGAAATCAGTCCTGAGCTCTGGGATAAAAACGGCACTGCTAACCTCCGTAACATCTGGCAAACAGTCGCATCGACTCCCATAGCAACGAGCAGAGAGAATAAAATAATCCAATTTTATAATGCCAAATTCAGCCAGCAATGTCATCTGAAACTTTCCAGAAATATGTAAATAATTTAGCTGTTTGTGAGAAAATAATGTCCTCTTCTGCCAGCCGTTTCTTTTACTTAGAATTAGCGAGGCCCTACGTAACCAGTTACTGACAGGCTACACTTTAAACTTGATACTTTACGCGTTCCTATGAAGACTGGTTTACCTCCGCAGCTACTGTGGTCATGCCAAAATAAATAACATAACGTAACATTTAATTACTCAGTATACTAATGCGAAATGTAGCACTACGCTGTGAAAGAAGTCACTAGATATTAGTAGCTGTTAAAAACGTTAATTTGTAGCGCTAATAAGGATTAGCATACGCATCTCTACCAAGCAGAATTCAGTCAACACCAATTCATTCATGATGTATTTTGTGATGTTACAGTCAACATTGCTCTAACTTTGTAAATACGTTAATAATCTCTCACGAAGTTTACGGAACGAAATTGTCACGAACGTGAAATGTTGAATATTCTAGTAGGTTACATTCAAAACACGAATCGTGGAAATAAAGAGGGGTGATTGTGTCAACAATACACGGTTTAAGTTCCTGACACAAAATATATTAACATCTTAATTTCTGCAAGATGTCCGTGGCAGGACTACTACAATGAAATAAACGTCACCTCTGACTTTACTAAAAAAAGTCATCAAGTCATAAACTTGGGGAAAAAACAAAAACAAACGCTATTCTATCCAATTAGCACAATGTTTTGTTTTATTAAAACTGGTTATAGCACTACATGTTTTGGTTCACACCGAATAATCTCTGGATGGGATATGATAAGAACGTTATCAATAACATTAAACACACTCCCTACTATTTATTAATTTATATCAGTATGGTCTAATACCATACCTGATAATGGTTCAATATGAAATAAGAAATGTAGTAGGGCAGGCAATTATAAACAGCACAGTGTTAGAAAAACGGCAGTAATTCAGAAAAAAACAATGAACACGACACAGAACAGAATAGTTCTACACAATTCTGAAACATTAAAAAACACAACACTGGAGGGCATTTGAGATTAGGGGTGAAGATGGTCCTACCCTGCTGGGAATCAAACTCCAGTCGCTCAAATTAAATGTACAATCAGTACTAATTAGATACATATGAATACATAATTGTGAGATTGGACAGTTTATCGCAACGCTTTCCATGCCATGAATGACATTTTATATTCAGAAACACTAGAAGTTTTGCTCTGAACATCTATGGTACTTGATAACGCCTGTGAAAAATTCTCCTGCTATCTCTTGACATTTCAAACGAATTAAATGTATTTTAAACTACCATACAAACACAGATAAATTAAGGTATTCATTATTCAAATTGAAATTAGCATTAAATCACTGACATATTAAAAACATTTTTAGGAATACTAATAATTATGAAGACAGCACAAATAGTCAAATGCTATACAAATAAATGCATAATTAAAATTATTCGTCTCCAAGTCTAAGTTCAAGAGAAATGAATTCATTTAAACCGCTGTCTATTTAATTTTCTAATCTCAAATGCTTCTGAAAATAAAAACTCAAACATTATCATTATCGTCATCGTCATCAATTAAAATTCTTCACAATTCTTACACCCTGATTTTCAGCAACCACTCAAATAAAAAATGCTGACATGCCAATAAATACGTTTGTAATGAAATAATTAACTGTGGATTATGGAGGAATCATATGCAATTAATACTACATACTAATGCACAGAGATACAATAGCTGTAAAACCTTAATGCTATACCATTGCTTCCATGCAAACTTGTCATGCACTGCAGTGCTAAGAATATCATGCTGCTGATCACTTCAATAATTACCAACAAACAATTTTTATGCTATCATCATATTATTAATTTCTCAATATTCATTCCACTTAGATTTCCCATCACAAACAACATGTTTCGCTGTTGTAAATTCAACACCATCAGTGCCACTTAGAACACTTCAGAAAGGGCCAACAGTGAAACGTGATTGAAACCGATCAGTTTACCTCTCACAGCATGACAAGAGACAATGCAGGCTACAGCACACTTAGCTCTCACTTGCCACTTGTCTCACTTTATACTCAAATTACTGTTTTCTTTTGGCTCAGCTCACCTAAACTCAAGACATTTCCTGTGAACACACAGATATGAGTCTGGCTTCCACAACAATCTACCTGTGTTATCCAGACTGTTAACACATAGGCCAGAAACAAATTTTCTGTGTTTCCCGAACCTTCGCTGTGTATTACAAAGTATAAAACCACATAATTCTGGAAAAGAAACATCACATACATCGTTCATCTCATGAACGGTTCATCATAAGAAAGTGAACCTTGAATAAAAAATATTAACTTTAAGAATTACATTAGAGATATATTAAATTTACCAGAACCCTGATAAAATACACTACTCCCAAACATAAGTGTTGTTAACAGTTATTTTCTGTGATCAAGGATCTATTAAACACAAATTCGGATATCTTCACATTCTTATAACTGTCATTAACAATCATGTCTTTCAAATATTTTCAGAAAATTTAATCACCTAGGTATCAATCATCATCATCTACCTACTCTTATTCTTTGTTTAAATCTGAATCCCTTTTGTATCACACTTCACAGTCCTCATGGTGAACTAAGAAACAATACCAAAATAGTATATTATGTAACCTCTGCAGCTGACATGATATTGTTAAATAACCTACAACTTACTCCACAAAGCAGAATCATTAAAAACTTAGTTTCCCATCTGAGCTTTATATGGAACCCAGAGGTTCATTAGTGTTTGTGTAACAGCCTATAAAACATTCTACATCCTTAGCCTTGGCCTGTGAACGATCTAAGGAATCTAAATAAATTGTATTCTAGCTGGTGTATATCCAAAGCTTCTTGAAACCAGACCACTCCCAGGCACTAAATTTCTCTAATATTAATACTTCTCAGGTGATCAACCATGTTAACATGGCTGATCATTCAAAAAACGTTTATAACATTCATAAGCTCTGAAAGTATTAAGTGTTGCATTACTAATATGCATATTTAAAAACTGAAAAAAACACCAATATCCACAAAATAACATAATTGAAGCATTTCTCCGCTATACTAACCATGGAATGTTTTCTTAATCAAGACATATAGAAATTATAAATGTGATAGACAAAGTACCTACAAATGTGCCTGATACAGAATGCAATATTTTCATTTTTCACACTTATGTTCCATCATGTCTGATCACAGTTCATGTCCGATTAAAAAAATTAAAGTTAGATCAGACATGCCGAAAAGTTTCCCAGAAAAAATGTAATTTATCCAACTTTCCACACTACTTTTTGACACGAAAACAACCTAAATTTATATACAAGGTGCTTCCATTAAAAAAAACTGGCCTTGTATGTCCAGTCCACAAGCACATAATTTATTGACAAAGTGGCCAACTTGTAAAAGGTTTGGTGGCCTCTGCTCTAGCAACATATATATTTCAGATGGAGTGTCAGAATACATTTCTATCTGAATACTGTGAGTTGATGACAGACAAATGGCATGGAGCAAAGAAACATAAAATTAAATTGTAAAACACAACTGCATCCTCCATGGAAATAACACAAATGATCTGCAGCAAACAACCACCTTTAACAAGATATAGAAAATGTTACTGGTAAGTGTATTTATGTAAAATGTCAGAACATACATGTCCCAATTTATTACAATAAAAATGTATGAAAGGATCATATAATGCGTGCAAGAAATACAATTTCAATGCACAGATGAACACCCGGTTAGAGTTCAGAATTTATTTCATATGTATAAATCAATGACCTTGTAACCAAAGCTAGAATTGAAATGTAAAACTGTTTCAGTAGAAATAGTTCAACAATTTACAATAAAATTACAAGTTTACTTTTGCCACTTTCATTAAAACTACTTAAGTTCTCCATGTTATAGAAAACACCCCCAAAACCAAACAGATATGTTAAAACATTTAAATGAATTACTGAAAGCAAATGTAAGTACCGTGTAAACTTCCAAATCCCCTTTCCTCCATACATACATCATTTTCACTGTAAACTAATGATCTTGCTCAAATCCATACCTAGTCTTACCACTATGACTTACTATCTTACTCTAGAAAATTAATGAACATGACATCTAAAGCTTACCTTCTAACTCAACAACTTTTCCAGCTCTCTTCAATGCCTTTACTGCTTCATCATGTGTGGCATCTCTCAAGTCTTCACCATTCACTGAGAGAATGGCATCACCAACATAAAGTTGTTCAGTCTGATCAGCTGCCATTCCTTTAAAAATCTTTGATATCAGGATTGGCATTTTGTTTTCTTTCCCACCCTTAATTGATATCCCTAAACCATTGTTGTCAGACTTGACCACTCTCACAAGTCTTTTCTGATTAGCCACTGACTCTGGCACATCAACTGCATCCAAGAGTCCTGTACCAGAGTCAACATTATTATTGTTGTTATTATTGTTATTCAAGCTCCCATTTAGAGTTGTTGAGTTCTCATAGCTTTCATCTAAACTTATACTTAGGTAATCATCTTCCAATGTCACAAATACCCGATACCACTGTCCTCGTACATGCGTCTCTAACACTCCTGAACGGCCGTAGCCCACTCCTGCCATGTCCACCATTGATACGATTCTGGGTTACTTCTCAATAAAATACATAATATATATTACAAAAGTAAGGAAGTTGCTTAGTTAATATCGCTCAGTTGAGATGATTCTTGCAAAATATGGTGTCACCTCAGAAACTTGGATATGACAATTTCTTGATTTCTTATATTTATATATATGGTTTACTGCACTGATGAGTAATGTTAAAGTAATACCTTCTGACATTTAAAAAACTGTTATAGTCCCCATGCAACTTCCCTTTTCAAAGATGTAGACTTGGCACGTAAATTGTCACTATCAACATTTCAATGACAACACACTAGCTGCTGTAATTCTTTAAACTTCATGTGAATTTCCATAACTACTTCAATCACGGTTTATTAATTAGTATTGTATCTACGATAAACTTCACAACACAAGACATTAAAAACGCATTTTCTTCTCTCAACACGCATTCAAAAGCTCCTGTCGACGGATTCATTCCAAATGTTGCCGATATGGAACCACAGAGCACAAATCCACAGTACACAACTCACACCACAGATGACAGAACAACATGTCGTTTTCGTCCTTCCGACATCTGTGTTTGAGACTAACGATTAAGTTGTGATACAGCATACAAATGGCCATCTGGTTGCTAATTCTGGAAATATGCTTAGGCTACCGAGTTTTTTGTTTTTAAGTTGCTATGGTTACGAGGAAGCACTGACAATGACAAATGATGAAAAACTACACCTGTTAAATGAGGGCCAAATGTTCCTGCAGGATTTATTTTTGTGAATGAAAAATAAAGGTAGCAACTTTGAAAAAGAATTATCAATTCATTTTGTTTTTATCTCTGGTAGAACTTTTATTATGTGCATCACAGCCTTTATCATATTGTACTACAGGCTTGCTAACTGTACTTTATGTTCTTGTTTAATGCCACACATTAATGGTCAGGTAGGTCATGCATAAGATGCAACACATGGACAATAATGGTAAGAGATTTAGAGGAAGTCACATCACACTGTATTTTTACACACCAGTACAATTCACATTGTAAACTCACCTAACAAAAACATTCTGTAGGATTGTAATAATTATGTCACATCACTTATTTTGGCTGCATTTTTACTATCACTGTTGCAATACTTTTTGTCTTAATGCTGCAAATAATAATATTGCAGTCAAGTATGTTCTTCTGCATTGTGATGCCATATAATATTACAGGTCACCTTCATCTTTTGGATTAAAGTAAACTCTGATAATGGAGACAACACAATCCTTCAAAATGCTGGTAATCAGCTACAAGACTACGTGCTGTCACAATGCAGAAAGTCATAAATGTCATCTTCACCACCATGAGAACCTCAACACTACAGTAATATTACAGGTTTCTCAGCATCTTGGAGTGGTTATAGCAGACAGAAATGATTAATCATGAAACAAATTATCTGAACTTCAAGACCACTGTTTTATGTTGAACCTGTATCTTATTCCAGTGAGAAAGGTGTCTGCTGCTTAAATGACTTGCTCATATTGCATGTAAAGTTTTTTTATTCTGGATTCTTTACTTTATAAATGAGCAGGCTATGTGAATTTTCAAAACACTGAACTATGAATATGAACATCAGAGGCATATTATTATATATTAATTTTGTATTTGTTTTTATAATGTAATGTGAATCCTGTTGGCACTAGAGTAAATACAGATCATAAAAATGCTCATATATTATAATTACAATACTTTTCCATCACACATGCAGATAACAATAAGCTCATGTCTGGTATAGGAAGTGGGATATTGAAAGTATGATGAGAAAGAATCTGGAAGAAAAGACCCAAGACACGTTCATATATTTTATTATGTGCGTAACTTAATTCATATTTCTGTACGTTAAATATTAATATAATAGACAGGTTGTATCAATCCATTCATCAAAATGTTTAATCTCTGGAATTACTGAAGAGATTTAAATAATCTGATACTGGGATCTACTAAAAAGTTGTCAGACAAATTTAATATTGGTCTGAATCAATCCATTAATAATACATCTGCTCTTCGCTTATGGAATTGTGTTGATGGTTATAATCAAAATAACAAGTAGAGGGAGGGAAATGCAGAATCTCAGAGCTTAGAACGAAGGATATAGATATATGTTTTATAAGAAGGTACACGTGTAGGTTTTAAATCAGGCCTGTTAAGAAATATTTATGCTCCTATGAATACAAAATGTTGAATTTGAAGGAAAAAAAAATATTATAGAACTGTAAGGCCAAAGGACCAAATTAGTACACCCACTTCTTCTATCATTCAATGGTTAACACTGTCTGCAGACTTTCATAAGCTTTGCCATAGCCTTCATCAGTATGTGTTTTCAAGAGTATAAAATTACTGTATGATTATTTTTTTCACAATAAATAAATAAATTATGTAGTAAATCCCTTCCTTTAAATGAACAATATTTGTACTCTGAGGAAATATCATGTATCACTGACAGAGCATCAAGTGTCTTGTGTGGATTTTGTATTCATGCGTTTCTACAAGTTAGTTTCACTATCAACTCATGCCCATTAATGTAAGTGCCAGGAAGAATCTAAACAGACCAGGGAATTATTATAAAGTTCAAGGTTAACTCTGTAAAATTATAAGAATGTCATAGTATGATAAGCATAACATTCAACTCTACAAAATGTTACATGCCAACTGATATCTAAAAGAAACTAGCAATTAAAAGTGATAACTGATACTACTGTCAGACTTTTACATTGTGTTTTAAATAAACATAGCATACAAACTAAATAAATAGTTTTCTCATGTTGGCATTGCGTGTATATATAATTGTTAAGCAAAAAATAAATTACAGAAATCATTATACATGTTGTCCGAGTTACTCGGTGTTAAAGATAAGACAGTACACAAATCAAATGCAGTGGTGCAAACTACAGAGCTCCCCACACCCGTGTGCCGCTTCCTCACCTCGTTAAGTATTATTACATTTTTGCTACTTATCTGTGACTTCTTCCCTGTTGAAATGGGTTAATATTTTAATTTACAGCAAACTCATCAAATTTATGTCTTATAATTTAAATTATTTATTACAGATAACAATAGTTCTCTTTAAGATTATAATCTGTAGCTTAAAATCAGATCTGACACAATCATCATCTTCAACCACTCTGCTCTTCTGTCTGGAATCAGATTACCATCATGATGGTGTTCTAGATCAGTGGTCCCCAACGCGGCGCCCGCCAAGGCTTCTTTTGGGTGCCCGCATTGTTACGGAAAGAGGTTATACTGAATAATGAAGGCCGTTCAACCACGAACATTTTAAAATCAAAGCACAGATCTCGACTTACTGATGCCCATCTTGACGATTGTTTGCGAGCAGCAACATCATCCTGCACTCCCAAATTTGAATAACTGGCCGATGAAATGCAGCGCCAAACATCGCACTAACTTCCCACTTGAGTAATAATAATTGTACTTATGAAACTACGTATTTTTGATTGCGTGGTTTCTTGTATCATTAAACATCGTGTTGTTTTGCGTATTATTTGGTGTCCATATCTTATTTGTCCAGAGAAAAGAAAATTTGGCTTTGTTAATTGGTTTGTGCCCGCTATGATCTCATAAACTCTCAAATGTGCCCGTAGGCACAAAAAGGTTGGGGGACCACTGTTTTAGATCTTCTGGAATAAAATTAAATTTCTTATTTCCCTCCTATTTTCTGAATGTGTTGGACCATGCGGGAGACAAACTCTTTCAGAACATCCTCCTTGTTTTTGGCAGTTTCCATCACTTCCTCATGGTTTGCAACATCATCGTCATCATATGTGGTCAAACATTTGTTGGTGATGAGGCTAAATGCGAACACAGTTATGCCACTGTGACAAGCCACAATAACCTCATGGACAGTGCTCATACCTGTCAGAAAAGACAGACACAAAGACACAAATTGAAATGGAAATGTCAAGTAAGGTAAAGCTTGACCATGAAATTATAGTTATGTATTGGAAAGGCTGTTAATACTAACAAAATTTGGTACTTTGATGCCAGAACATCTTAAAAATATATAATGAAGTAACACTAAAACTTTTGTCACACGCGTCTGTGGTGTTTAGAATTAATATTAACAATATTTGATATGTATATTATCTATATACATATATAAATGTGAGTGTGTGTGCACATGTGACAGAACAAATACTAATTCATATTCATCTACATGTAAGCACCAAAGCCCTCAGAAAAACAGAGCACAAAGGGGTTGTGACATTTCGCACAGCAATTTTCCAAGTACGACACATGGTGCACAGACAAACTATGTACTGAATATACAGTATATGAATATTTTTATGTAACATTTTGTTAATGTTAAGGACAGTCACATCAAACACCTGTTTCAGTCCTGAAAATGTAAGCAAAATATGATAAACATTCCATAACCTATAAAATGAAAAATGTCTACCACAGAAGTTTTGAAACAGATGAAAGTGTTTGTTATGTTATTTTAGTACTATAAAGACCTACATTTTTATTATCATCAAGAAAACACAGTTTACTATGCTAATCTGCTGCAAGAATATTTTCAGTCAACTCACCAACCGCATCAATTCCAAGAACTTTCATTGCAGCAAGTTCTGCTATGGTCTCAAAGTTGGGTCCACCAAGACACGTGTAAACTCCTTCATGCAGTGAGTTCTGAATGCCCATCTCCTTGCCAATTTTTAAGGCTGCTGCTCTCAATTCAGCATTGTAAGCTTTGCTCACTGCTGGGAATCTTGGACCAAATCTTGACAGAAACAGTATTTTAAAATGAAACATTTAACAGACAGATCAACACAGAAATAAACAATAAAAGAAAAAATATGGTAGCATGTAAAAAAATGTAAATAATAAGCAAAGAATAGTCAAATGGTAAAATTTGGCCAAGACCATCAATTCTGCTTTAAAATTAGGGAATTTGATAAAAATTATTACATCTTAATTAAAGAACTGAATGTCTGCCGTGCTTTACCAAGCTCAGACTACCCATTAGTATAAGCTGTCTTGTATCATACACATGTACTTTGACAAACATTTTCTAGTATCTTCTTATGTAACATTCTGGTTGCAGATCCCCACATTGGTTTGAACAAATGGAGATTATTCTGAGGAATTTTAAAAAATGTGTACTCTTTAACCTAAGAAGAGTAGTGGTATAGTTGAAAAAACCCAAAGGAAAAGGATGACTTAGGAGTTCTAGTGGAGGAAGGAAAATGTTAAAATCAATCTTTGTGAACCAGTATGTGAGGGCATGGACAGGATTGAGTTGGCTGAAAACAAGTTTCAATGGCAAGATTTTATTCCATAAAAGTGGTGAAATTTGTCACCAACTTTTCAAGAACTACAGCGTGCCATGATTTTGGTTTCTCTTCAAATGAACACATAACATGAAAATCTCTACAGGTAACAGAAATCATTATTTGAATATCATATATTCTTTACCTCTCATCATTTGGACCTCTCAGAGGGTTGACTCCTGCAAAACCCATGAAGTTTACATGATCCTTGATAACCACTATGTCACCAACATTATAACTTTCATTAAGGCCACCAGCAGCATTTGTTGCTATCAGATAATTTACTCCAATCATCTTCATCACACGGACGGGCATTGCGCACTGCAATACAAAATCATTACCACTGTACAGACAAGAAATTACTTGATGTGGCAAAGTAAAGTGACAGCATCATTAAATGAACCAGGCTAACAACTCTAAACCCTACCTTGCAGATAGGATATCCCTCGTAATAATGAAAACGCCCCTGCATGCACATGATAGGCACTCCCTGGAGCATACCAAATACGAGCTGACCCACATGGCCTTTCACTGTTGATACTGGGAAATGTGGAACTTCTTTGTATGGGATGTACTGTTTCTCTGTAAGTGATTCTGCCAATGAACCTATCACAACAAGGAAGACAAGTGTTGGCATAGAGATTGTATGTATTACGATATAATATTAATAAATTAAAATAAAGCTTTTAATGTTTGCATATATTAATCATACAAGGAAGAAAGAAAAGCAAATTAATTTTCTCTGGCATAATGGCGACTTCATTATTCACTTCAGGTTAGTAAGGTCCGTTTTATATGTATTTTTGACGTTTAGCTACAGTCAACAAGTATATTTCATATACAAGTACTAATTGTTACAAAATGTGTGAAAAACATAGAAACAGAAATGAACGTCTGATACTAATATGAATGACAATTAAACTGTAAGACTTCCTACTGAAACTTATCTACACTTAATAATAAATTTGCCAAGTGTCACATTATTGCCTACATTTATAAAAATAGAACTTTGTGTTTTCACAGTGATTGAAATGATAATATCCTGGGCAATCAGCAACATCAGTTTGGAGCAGAAGTGCAATGGTCTCCAAACTGTCAAACTTCTCCTCCAGATTATTGTGGCTTATTGCCAGACAAGATTTCATCATTTGCATGCATCACCAGTAAATACAATTATGAAAGTAGCCGATAGCAACATAACCTAGATCCTGTTACAATAATGCAAGACCTTGTTTTATGGAGGGCAATACAAATTCAAGGCTACTGAATATATCTTACCAAGTCCTGAGCCACAGATGATGCCAATCTCAGGTCTGTATTTTGTTTTCTGCAGCAGAAATCCTGAAGTCTCTCTTATGTCCTCATACGTGTAGCTGGAAGTAAATGTCACGATCAGTGTCGGTGTTTGTATCTTCATGATTTTTCAACACAAGTTACATACAAATTTCAGTAACATATATCAGCCCTATCTATCACAAAGTTCAGGTGGCTAGATGCTGGCTTTTCACTGTGGAGATCCCGGTTCAATCCCAGGTGACTTCAATTGACATTTGTGCTAAATTAAATGTCACTGGAGCAAGCTCTTCCAAATTCTCAATTATCCCCTGTTAATCATCATTCCACCATTGCTTTATACTCACATAGCCCTGACCAAGCAGCACATTATCATACCCTCAGTCCCAAGTTAGGGGCAAGACCCCCCAAATATGACGCAAGAGTAACCATTCGGCCAATACATTTTGTAATCAAAAACATTTAGAATCTTCGAGAAGTACAAGAATAGGCCAAATGCCTTCATTGCCACTAAAAGTAACTTTCTTAATGCCATTAATCATTAATGCTGAAATTCTAGAAAGGTGTACCTAAGTGATACACAGTATGAGAGGCGATTCTGAAGACTGAAAATAATAAACATTTGTTCAGTTTGAAAAGGTCAGAAAAAATATAACACAACAAATTATAAAACAAAGTAAATAAGTATTATCTTATTTCGAATTCTATAGTGTTCACATTCCAAATACTGACATTTAATATTTGTCCTCTGTTTCCCAATTGTGAGCCATACTACAGCGAGGATATTTGACGGCTGTACCAGTAGGACTACGAAATACGACAGCTGACGCAGCGATCGCACATAGCGTAAAGGTCGTTCTGTGCCATGAGCACAGCCGCCAAATATCTTCTCTCTACATTATAGACAAATTTTGTACCAGAGTATAAATTCGTGCCACCTTTGAGTTTCTCGTTCGCCTGTCTGATCGCGATCATATTCGGTTAAATTTCGAGATTTTTAATTAAACTGGGCATCTACAGTGGACTATTAATTCAATGAAAATATATGATAAAAGTGAGGTTACGTATCAATCGGACAGGGAATGTCACTAGACGTGAAAGTTTACAAAATTAAACATTTAATACATTGAAGAATGGAGAAGATGTATATTTGAAGGTATATATCCCTATATCTTTTCGATCAATATTGTTTTTTTTTAAATAACAGCCATGAAATGATGACTGGGCTTGATGACTAAACAATATAACACGCAATAATGTAGTTTTGAAGTTCGTTAGTAGCTCCTACATCGTTATATTATAAGAGTGATAACTCACCGAGCAAACATATTTCTGCTCAAGAGTCATTATTATGCTCATTTACAACACATTATTTCAAAATGGAAGTTATTTACGTACGCTACTATAACCACCTTCAGCCGTTAAGGACCAAGTGCCACATTTTCCATCTATTATTAATAGTGGGCCGACGATGGCTATCATAGGAGATTTTGAATTCACGTGAACGACTTCAAGGCATTTTCTCTGCGGTCCGTCACGTCACCTTTACTATTCAACACATTTAGAGTGGTCAGTAGTTCTCTCTACGAAGCAACAGATGAAGGAAGAAAAGTGATAGTTTTAGATATGAGATATTAATAGATAATGTGTTATTCAATCGTAGACGTAGCCCTACTCTGTGTTTGTGACGTCTCTGTACGTCAGATATACTGATGTTACAAGGGTTATCGCAAACGTCAAGCCGCAAGCAATTATAGAATTTAGGACCGTAATAAAAAAACAACAAATACATGATAATCTATTCGTTTGATATCTTTACAGGTCGTATATAACAATGTCCTTGCAACAATTTCGAAATATCCCTGTTTTGTTTTCCTTCAGCAACTCTGTCAATGGTGATAACAGTTTCTTTTTTGTCAGTGTTATAACTTCATGGATGAACTCAATAGATAATGGATATTTCAAGGATGTTTATGGAGTTAATGTCAGGTAGCGACGAGGACTTTGTTGTTCAATGACCTAGTTATAAAAAATACAAAGTCTAAAATATTGCTCCAAAATTTAAAATTGCAAGCAGTGTTCAAAAGGCCTTGAGAAATAAAATTTGTATTTATTTTTACTAAAGAAACTGTCTGGACCGTGAAGAGTTGATCGTGCTTTTGTGGGCTGTGACGCCGTATGGCTTTTACAAACTTGGCGGAGGAACGCTGGTAACTATCTACTAGATCACTTAGTTCTTATGGTTGCGTTTCAAATAGAGCATACTGTATAAAACGTTTCAGGTTAACTAATCGAAGCTAGCGAGTAGGAAACTACCCAGCTGTATACAGTGTTGCATTCTTCACATTTCATAGACCGATCAATGTCTCTAATTCAACACAAAACGCTGGGAAGTTCTACAGTCATCTGAAGCAATTAATTCTTTTGGTACGTTACCAAACTTATGCTGTTATTTCTTACACTTTATTACTTTCTATTTGATTTAAGTCTACACTAACAAGGCACCTCAGAAAATTTCGTATCGCCATAATTTATAGAATATCACTAATTATTTAAAAGTATGAATGTAATATTTACATGGAACAACAAAATTCATTCGTGTGGTCGTCACAGTTATTTCTTGAGCACAAAATGTTTTAACAAATGTAATGCGTAGAATCGATCACGATTATTAGTGACGCAGGGCTTAAAATATATTATTGAATATCAACGATGCTACTGCCTAAATATTTTATGAGTTATATCATAATATTTATGAATAAATCTCTAAATTATACTACTTTATCTACATTATTTCATTCTGAGTTGTATTTGAATAATTTCATAATTGAAACGTATGTTATATAAAAACATTATTTTATGTAACAACACTAATAGTACAAATCACATGAACAAAACGAAAACTTTTTCATCCAGAACAACCGTACCTTTCTCTGCATGGTCCTCCACACGCGTTAACAATTATTGTATCAGTCGCACACGTCTGTGATAACATTACAATCTTTAGTGGAAGCTATGTGCGGAACATAAAACGTTCCACCACCGAGATAAGATTCTATAACGTGTGATTAAATATATGAGATACACAACTTTCAAGTGTTGTAATTAAACTGGGTGTGTTCCGTGTAGTAGATGCATATTTTCTCTGGCTGCAATTGCAAAGTAAAACGACGCTGTGGGTTTGTCGCATTTACGAATCTTTGTTCGTCTGGACAAGCATCAGCTGACAACGATCCAGCCTTCAAGCCCATGCGCATGAACAGAGTAACAATGGCCTGTTTACGTTCTTTTTTTATATATACAGATCCACAGGGATCATTCAGCGTGTAGTCTTCACACAGTTTTTATAATGAAATTACATAATATTATAGAAACCAAATAGTCAAATACGACAAGTTTCAAAATACTAGAAGTTAATTGTTATTAACCAATGATAGAATTCGTTAATAAATTATTTTATTTATAATTTTGTAATTGTATATTTAACACGTGACGCACTGAAAGAAGGTGACAATGACATTGGCAATCACTGTCCATCCATCATCACATCCTCCTTAATTTTATCATCTTTATATTTAGAAAATACCAAAATCATCAGTGCCAGGGTAAAGGGATGTCAATAGAACAGAATGGAATTAATTTACATTCCATAGATCCTTCATAGCCCCAAGCCAAGGATGTATAACATGCCATAATACAAATACAATTCTTGTTTCTAATACAAAAATAAATTACTTAGTTATGACAGCAATTTACAGTAAGCTACAAAATTACCGCGAAAATAATTAAGCAAGAAAGCATAGCTACTGTTGGTTACATGTGTTTATAATAGCTGAGAATTTTTGGTTGAGGTAAATTCTCCTTTGGAGCAGGAGGAGTAAGATAGGAAATACTCTTTTAATACTGGCTCAAACTTCTTTATATTATGATTCAGACTTTTTATAGTAAGGGAAAATTTGCTGAGTTTCGTGTTTGGCACATTAAGGTTATATCTGTATCTCGTACTTATATTGTGGATATCTGAGTTAGTTTGAATTCTTCCATGGCTAGAGGAAGAATATTAAATTTCTTAAACAATTTCCTGTATGAGGCTCTCCTTTTAGTACATTTTATTTTTATTTTATTTTTACTTTATTTTTATTTTATTTTATTTTTAATGTAAAATACTTTTAAATTCTTTTTCGGAAAGTCCTCACAAATGATTCTAACTAATCTTTTTTAATTCTATACAAACATTACTATACAACGTAGACACGACCTTCAGGCAGGTACTGTAATTTTGCTAAGTTACAGGTACTGAAAAAAAAAACCTAAAACACGTATCATACGAACACCCTGTTCTCTGACACCTCAGTGTGTTCTTCCCTTAATGGCAGGCCAAGTTTCACACCCATACAGCACAAAGGACGTGAGTCCCTTATGCGCGTTTAATGTCGCTGACGTAACAATCTAGATTACTGTAATCACCTCTTTCTAATCGTCTAGGTTAACAATTCGCAGGTGTGTGATTCTCAACCTTTCGGTACTTGAGGCACACTAGAATTAGAGTAGAGAAGCTAAATTTTTATGAAAGTTCACCTACTTGTAAGGAATTATCCACTGTCATATTTTCTTGTAACAAATATGTCCATTTTTAGGGGTACTGCAAGTAATAATTCTATTTTTAAATGAAAATTACTTCCAATAAAGGGCACTACACTCAGCACACCTTGTGTAAGGACTGAGGACACAGAACCTTTTAGTGAACAAAAGTAGATTTTTTCTGTTCGTGGCAGAATGTCAACAAATGGAGTCCTTACGAATTAATTTGCTACAAGGAGTGGAGTCAGGTACCTTCAGCCATTGTTGAAATTTAAAAAAGAAGATTGTTATGCTCTAACTAAATAAAAAAATACTTTCAATTACGGGTAATAATGTGAAATTAGCAATTATTAAATTTTTAATTTACACATTTAAATTTATATAGCCATTATTCTATTCAAATCGTGTTGACATAAACAGTTACAGAGGCATGCAACAGACATTTCAGCTTACCTCTGACAATCAATGTCCATGTATCTGGTGCGCTTGTAGCAATTACATGATGCAGAATGATCATTGTTGCAACCGAAACCATTTTTCGATGGAAGACAAGGACCGTTTTCTAAATTGTAGCCATTGGTTACTGTACACCCATTCATCTTACGACTCATTTTAAACACTCGTGTTCAGCTGGCGCAAACTTCTTATGGCTGCAGCTTCCTAGCAACTACCACGTCATAACACAATCTTTGCGTTATAAACTGAAGCACAGGCTACTCAACCATCATTTTACATGCAGCTATCGGAAGCAAGTCAGTGGAGGTGTGGTAATATCTACAGCCAACAGAACAAAAAAAAATATAAAGCCTCGTTCACATGGGCCAGCTTGCTTGAATGCAAGTCTCTTCTAAACAAAACAAAACCAAAATTAAAGGAATTTACTAATATGAGCTGTGCTCTAAGTACGTACCAGATCTACTGAAAGGACTGTTTCAAAGATGAAAGCAAAGTAACAACCAGTCCAACGTTTTACATGGCTCTAACTAATTTGAATAACAATTTGAAAAATGTGAATTACTATGTATCTCTCCAGCTTATTGAAACGTAGGAACTCAGCTGTCTTTCTGTTGGTATATCTGAGAAGTAGACTTCAAGGCTACAATTTATTTTGTTCAAACATTTCTTATTGTAAATGTTTACGTAATGAGTGATAACTTAAATTATGAAGACCTCATTTGCAAATGTTTAAAATGTGCAAAAGGGAACGTTGAAAGCGATAAGAGGACTATCGTTACATAAATGCCAGACACGAAAGGGAATAAAGAAATCGGCGCAGATAGTGCTGGAAGGAAAATTAAGATGATGAAAACAGTGTCAGCCAGAAAATGAACAAATTTACGAAAAAGAGTGGCGCAAGATTTATACAAGTTACAGCTAGTGACTGAATGTGGTTTGACATACTCAGGTGAATTTATATGGAATTCTCTATCTTCCGAGGCCACTAATACGTAATTGCAGGCAAATTGGATGCATTGAGGACATTCCTGTTCCCAATCCAGTTTCTGTAACCTCCTTTTTCCAATAAAGCTGATAATTGACTCTACAGAATAAAAATTGACAGTGGAACCACGGTTCGGAGAATCTGACGTAAATACGTCTTTGTATTTAAATTATATTTAGGCAATAAACACAATGAAAGGAAGTTTATATATTGGCTTTATTCTAAATATTCCCTTTATACATGCTTTACAATTGAGTAAATAGTTTGATTAAGACATTGCTTATTTAACTTGAATTAGTTACGCTTAAGATGGCTCTGTGGTAGCTGAAATATGTTATAAAATTTGTGCACTTAAGAGTATCAACATTTCGTGCAAACACCATATCTTTACAAGATTTTGATCTAGTAGTTCTACATTGAGGATTTGACGTCAACATTAAGCCAAACGTTTCCTCCATAAATGTGACAAAACTGTGACTCGGCGCTGGATCTTACACATCTTCGTAAGCAACGCTGTTTTTGCCGAATGACCCTTCCGTATAGACGTATTTACGTCAAAAGAAGACATGCCTAATTCTCTTACACGGGTTCACAAATGCAAATGAAAACATTAAATGTGATGAACAATAATAATAAATAGGAATCCCTAACCTCAAACTTTGTTCAATTGTAAGAGACCACGATGTCCACCGGCAATGAACAATTTAATCAAAACTAAAATGGAGAGAGTGGAGGGCAGTATCACAGATTTCTTAATAATTTTTATATAAGGTAAGTACTTGTGATATTCTAAAACGTTTTTAACAGCACAAAATTATCTACTCTACGACGCACTTCTTCTACAAGCGATTCACAGCTCAGTTCTTTCCGCAATAACGAAAGCGGATTGTTGACGGCAGTAATGTAACACAACAATGCCGAGTAAACAGATGACGCAACAATTAGTTTCTTAGGTAACACTGCCATTTTATGTTATACTGGCATCCAATTAACTTACCTAAATGTGAACATAAGCTTAAATTCTTGCTGCTTCTGAAATTCAAGCGACCTTTATCGAAGCAACTTGACTAATGTGAACGAGGCTTAACAGATCGTTCTCACTTTTATGCAGGGGTGAGGAACGTATTATTTGGGGACCTCGTTTCATTATAAATATGAATAATTGCCTTGTTTTTCATATTTTCTTCTCCTTGTAATCAATTTGACTTAATTGAATTTAATTGTTATTACAAATATACTGATGTATTTAGTACAAAGAGCATGATTGATTTTCAACTTTGGCTTAGAAAAAGCCATTAAAATATCCAAGAAAGCAGAGGAATTGGATTATACACACGAGCTTCACCTTCATCAGATATTAATACCATCAAATGTAGGAGGATGCAATGAGCGGGGCATGCAGCATGCATGAGGGAAACGAAAAATGCATACAACATGTTGGTTGGAAATCTAGACACAGACTGGAAGATAACATCTCATTGTTAAGTGCGGATAACTAATCCCATCACTTGAAACTCCATGCAATATCAACTTCGTACCTTTCCCAAATCTCAGGCTATTATATGTTATCTAAAACTTAAAGTTTATATTTGTAGTTTTGACTAGTCAACACATATTTAAGTATAGAATAAGAAATTAATAATTTTCGGATGTGTGCACTTCCATGTCTGATTTAAATTAGACATGGAAGACTAATAATATACAAATATAATTAAAATGCTGCACGTATAATTGTATTATGAACCTTAAAATAAGATGAGAAGTGATCACTTACTTACTGAACACAATTACACATGAATTGACAGAAGACTTGCACTCAATATATAAGTAAATCACAAATACATTTCGGTAATTAACGTGTGTAAAACTGTATTTTGAGATACGAAAAAAAGGACACATCGATTATATAAAGATATGGATGTATCCATAAATAAGCACTTACTTACACGTTATGCAATCTGCAGTCAACAAGTGTTACCAACAACAGGGAAGAATTATGGGTCAGCTACAGAGCTCAAATCCAGTGAAGTCGAGTGGGTACATTACATAAAACAAAGATCTTTGAAGCACAAGCAACAGAGAAAACGACGCTGGAATAAATTGGCACAAAACAATCAACCAATTTTAAATTCAGACCTATCTCGTCGGCGTAATTCGTGCTCTTGAAGATCAGAAATATTTCAAACAAAATTTATAAATATTAATGATATACGAGGTGCGATCAGAAAGTTTCCAGACTGCGCCTATAAAAACCCGTACATTTATCTCAGGTATTAAATTCATCCATCACCCTCGAAGTAGTTCCCCTGGGAGTGAACACAACGATCCCAGCGCCGCTGCCAAGCCTGGAAGCATCCCTGGAAATCTTTCTTTGTCAGCCTGTCAAGCACCATCTGCGATTCTGCCTGAATCTCTTCTATTGTCTCAAATCTCCTTCCCTTTAGCCGAATTTTCATCTTTGGGAAGAGGAAGAAGTCACACGGAGCTTAGAAAGGAAGTTGGGGTCGGTTCTTGCAAGATCTTTGAGCTCCTGACAAACGAGAAGTCGATTCTGCTTCTGGTCCTCAGACAGGAGCCTTGGCACAAACTTGGCTGCGATGCGTCGCATGTGGAGTTCTTCCTTTAGAATCAGCTGACAGGTCCCATAGCCTATCCCAACAATGTCGCACAAGTCGTTGATGGTACGACGTCGATCTTCGTGAATGGCCTGCCGAATCTTCGTAACATTTTCGGGGGTTGTGCTCGAAGATGGTCGTCCAGAACGCTCGTCATCATCGACAGAGGTTCGGCCATTTTTAAAACGTGAATGCCACACAAAAATTTGTGCACGACCCATTGCGGACTCCCCAAATGCTTGCTTTAGCATTTCATAGGTTTCCGTAGCCGTTTTGGCGAGTCTTTGGCAAAATTTGATTTGTTCATGAAAATCCGCCATTCCGAAATCGCAGGAGGGTCGGTGTAATGCACTACCAAAACGCCCGTAACTAAGAAACAAATGCTAATTCGATGATGCCGGCTGGCACACTGATTCACTATTAATGTAGGCCGCACCCCCTAAAGGTAGAAGCTCGTACTACATCCGGTTTGCCCGCTATTGACACAGTCTTGAAACTTTCCGATCGCACATCGTACAGTGAATTCCGGTTAATTGGGATACATCGGGACTAGAACACTTCGGCCCAATTAAGCGGCTGCCCCAATTATGCGAAGTTCCACGTAAAGAGTTAAAAAGGTTTAAAACATAAAAATTTATTGGCATGATTTATTGAGGAACAAAAATACTGTAAATGAATTCTGTAATAAATGGTACAGATCAGAGAAAAGTATTTAGGCTAAAAACAATTTCAATTTAATCTATGTATCGATCACGCATGTGTGTAGTTCTTAAGAGTTAATGATATTAGAGGAATTTATCGAGTGTACCCTGCCGTGACCTCTTGATTGACTGCAACTGAACCAAATCAGAGCAGGTATCTAGTGCAGATGTAGGACTGCCTTCATTGCCTTCCTGCATGAAGTAGCGTCATAATCCTGGCATCCTGGTTAGTCAATCGCTCAAGCTCAGGTGTGTCGTCCTCATCACATTCCTGGTCTTCTGATGTCTTTTGGTGTTTACTGCAATTTGTTCAACAGCTGCGTCCTCACAATCTTCGTTTTCATTGTAACATTGAAGACTATTGACGATGCATGCAAACTCTTGGTATTTTCTGACGTGTTGCACTTCCAAAGTGGCGTCATTTTCACTGTCGGTCGTATCTGGCATCCCCAAGCCTGAATGCTTAAAACCACAGCGAGCAAAGCAGTTCTGAATGGTCTTGCTGCGTATTGCTCGCAAGCAGCAGAATCACTACATTGTCTGAATACGCACGTGTTCGTTACTGAGTGAATCAACGATCACGCCATCTTGCACCTACTGTCCCGATTAAACGGCATGGTGCCCCAAATAAGCGAAGCAAATTCCGGTTATTTTCTCGATTTGTCTGGTAGAAGTTTACAGACGTCTATGAAACACAGCGAATCGGTCTTGGAGGACCATAATAGACCTGTGTAATAAGAGGTGCGATCGGAAAGTTTCCAGACTGTGTCAATAGAGGGCGAACCGGATGTAGTACGAGCTTCTGCCGCTATGGGGTGCGGCCTACATTCATAGTGAATCAGTGAGCCAGCCGGCATCATCGAATTAGCATTTGTTTCTTAGTTACGGGCGTTTTGGAAGTGCATTACACCGACCCTCCTGCGATTTCGGAATGGCGTGTGCATCAAATTTTGCCAAAGACTCGCCAAAATGGCTACGGAAACCTATGAAATCCTAAAGCAAGTATTTGGGGAGTCCGCAATGGGTCGTGCACAAACTTTTGTGTGGCATTCACGTTTTAAAAATGGCCGAACCTCTGTCGATGATGACGAGCGTTCTGGACGACCATCTTCGAGCACAACGCCCGAAAATGTTACGAAGATTCGGCAGGCCATTCACGAAGATCGACGTCGTACCATCAACGACTTGTGCGACATTGTTGGGATAGGTTATGGGACCTGTCAGCTGATTCTAAAGGAAGAACTCCACATGCGACGCATCGCAGCCAAGTTTGTGCCAAGGCTCCTGTCTGAGGACCAGAAGCAGAATCGACTTCTCGTTTGTCAGGAGCTCAAAGATCTTGCAAGAACCGACCCCAACTTCCTTTCTAAGCTCCGTGTGACTTCTTCCTCTTCCCAAAGATGAAAATTCAGCTAAAGGGAAGGAGATTCAGGCAGAATCGCAGATGGTGCTTGACAGGCTGACAAAGAAAGATTTCCAGGGATGCTTCCAGGCCTGGCAGCGGCGCTGGGATCGTTGTGTTCACTCCCAGGGGAACTACTTCGAGGGTGATGGATGAATTTAATACCTGAGATAAGTGTACGGTTTATTTATTAATTTTTTTAAAATATAGGCGCAGTCTTGAAACTTTCCGATCGCACCTCGTATACCTATGTAGGCGTACGTGCGAACGCTTACCTTAGTGTGTGAATGTCGGAAGGAGCCATTTCTTACAACACAGCGAAAGGAATCTCGCCGACAGAACGGTGCCGACAACAGTGAGCGAAAATTTCGCTCATCGTCTATTACTATCAACAGCAACGATACACGCCAATTCTCGAGATATTTTAATAGTATCAAATAATCGATAAGATAAAATACGATGAAAATACGAAGACATTTGCACTGTACAAAATACATACAACTTACTCTGTGGGGCAGAGTCCTTCTTAGCTGGTCATGAAATTCTCAACCTTTCACGGAACATGAATGTTCATTACCATGTTCATAAAAGCCTGCCACTAGATATTTATGTGAGCTACATAAATTCAGTCCACACCCTCAAACCATGTGTAATATACCTTTTAATATTATCGCCCCATCTTTTCCTAGGTCACCGAATGGTCTCATCCATTCAGGTCCTCACAGTTTCTACAAGATTCATTGTCTTATGTGCGCTCTTAAAGCACAGTTACCACGTTGCCTTAAAATTGCCTTTCGACACTACTAACACACTGTTACTTAACTGTTTTGTAGGGCGCACAGTTCGATATTAATTTTACGACAGGGCGATCCCGCACATTCAAATAAAGAGGCAATTTGGATTCGTTGTTATTCATAATTGAACAGAAGAAAGAAAATTACGAGGTTTGCAAAACTTAAATTTCCAAACAAAACATGTTTTCTTTGTACATTCTTCTATGCTTGATGACATAAAATAATACAATAGGTTTAGATAACGTTTAAGCAATTAACTAAGTAACGTGTATTTACTCCTCAAGACCAGGATGAAGTGGCTGTTGGATTTTACGTAATCCTACACCTAATTTTCCCGGACCTTCAATAAACTCCATCGATAATAGAACTGAGATGCGATGGACGTCCGTGTTAGTCTTCTGAATAGTAATACTGCATGGACCTGTTAATAGACACCAGAATTTCGGAGAAACATACTATCTCCATCTTCAGGGCTGAGCAGTTATCATATTTCTCCGAAACTTTCGTATCTACTTACCAGTCCACCCTGTGTCACTTTTGGAAGATTCTAACAAAACTCATATTACGCAAATATTATAATGCTTGGGAGATGACACAAACGAGTTGCCGCAGTGAAGGACAGGCTTCTACGAGTCATTTTATCATCCTTGGGCAAAGAACGCCTAAAAACGAACCCACATCAGCGGGTACGGGGACTGGCAGATTGTCTGTGAGGGAGGAAGAATGGAAGAAGCTTTTGAAGAAGGCTAGAGCCCACACAGGACTGTAGAGCCAGTGATGATGATGATGATAAATGACAAGTCATGTTACCAGCCAATAAATAATTCACGTCAGTTCTTATCACTTAACTGGTTTTATTTGTGATGCATACAAAATTCAGCTTCTCATCTTTAACCCCCCACAGAGATATATCTCTTTAGTCCCAAATACAAACAGCTCATGTGCCAACAACTTTATGACATTTCATCATACTTCTGATGTTTGTTACTTCAATGTGACGCAAATGACCTCAAACTGTCGTGCGTTATTAAAACGTTAACATCTTCCGATACTGTTTACCATTTAATGTTCATTTTCCAATTATCTGTCACCATGGATACTCAAAACACATGATGACATTACGTCTCAATAACATTCTATATCAAACTAAGTTAAAGTTAACAACAGCATATATCTACTAGAATGCACTTTTTGTTTCACGCAGAAAAGTTCTTCTTGACAAGTTACTTAATACTTACTCGGCTGACCAAGAAATTCCCCACCGTTTTTGGAATCCCAAAGTCCATTAATGTCTTTGTCATTAGACCCTATCCTGAGGTAGCTGACTGCAGTCTACTTCTTTAAGACCCATTTTAATATTACCCTTCCATCTATGCTTAGGTCTCCTAAATGATCTCTTCCCCTCAGGCAAATATGATGACACACATTTTGCAACTATTTAGTTTTGTCCAAAATCTGTTTATAGCAGAATCCATAAGAGGCAGAAATTTACCTAGCATAGAAAAGTATTTTATATAAATCAGTCACGAGAACAATTTTACCAAAACTATTGTTTTTTTAATACACACACAACGAAACTGTCTAAAACAGAGACAGAAAAATGATTTGGTGCAAATACGGTTGACAGCCATGATGAACGAATCTAAATCTATGGACAACCGACGTACCGATCACCTCATCCTGGGAATAAAAGTTCAACTGTAAGAAGATGTGGCCATTGAAGAATACGGAGTTATGACCCAATGTTTTGGACACTGTCTCAAAGATGGACTGAAATGTCAGGGGGTTTAACCTCGTTGACTTAAAATCATTCGATGCATCTGAAACTTCACTGCAGACACTTAACACCGCAGATATTTGTAGGGTATAGAGAAATTATCACCACCGAGACCTTGGAAAATTACAAGGCTGCTTAGAAAACTGTGAGATAGGACCGACAATTTTGAGAACTGCGTTATGTTACGTTAACATGCAACTGTAAAAGAAATGCAACATTTAACAAAATAATCAAAGATTTAGTTTAAATATTAAAATATTTTTAGATTCATAAACTTGGGAATAACCGTCTAAAATTACAACTCTACCAACTGTACTTATTACTTTTATTTTCACTGAATGTTACATTCTATGCCAAAAATTGTGAATTTTTAAACTATACAATCAAAAAAGAGAAAGGAAATTTGACTTCTTTTAACAAAATTAAGCATTGTAAAAACTAGCCACACATCCACCAAAAATGTACACATTATTACTTCTTTTAAAACTGCGATGGTATGTTTCATTATAAAATATAATTAAACTGCAAACTACAGCCGGAAACATTTCTGCATGCCACGTGAACCGTGATGTACGAATAGTGTTCTCACATTATAATTACAAATATTCATCACAGCAATCACACATGAAATGTCTGCCACAATTTTAAGTATTACTATTAATTATCTTGCATTTACCTAAGTATTCAGAATTAAATGTGACCTTGATAAGTACAATGTTTCAAGTGCAACTGCACCAATTTTAGCTTTAATCTGCATTAAATTCAGTTAATGCATGATCAGTAAGATTGTACCTGTGTTAAACATGTTTAACTTCCTTGGTTACTGGCTTCCCTTAACAACTTCATTTCCTAATTAAACAGCACTCCAATATGGCTGTTGACAACTGACAATTATATTACAAAACATTTTATTCAGGACTGCCACAAGTGATAAGTCATAATTCAACAGTAATAGGTTCCAAGTTGAAGATTTCTGTCTTCTGGGTTGTTGCGCTGTGTAGTCTGGTAGATGAATCGCCCTGATGACAGAGGCAGTATGACCTCAGAAACATTGGTAAACATCGACCAGACTACACAGCGCAACAACCCAGAAGACAGGAATCTTCATAATCACCGCTGTGAAATCCTCAAATCTTACAGGTTCCAAATTATTACCAAAATCCAACTTCATTAATATTGAGCTGGTAATCAGTACCGAGTCTTCAATAAAGTTTAGTAACACAAATGACTGTTTCATCTTTTGTCACGTGTCATATTTCGTAAGGGCAGTAACAGCATAAGAAATTGGAAAAAACTGGAGATGTTATCATGGAAATTTCCTACCACCTTGCAATACAATAACATACAGTCTTCTAGAGATGGTATACATGCACGCACTTCTAAATCAAATCGATGGTTTACACAATAAATATTAACTGTATATTACAATATAAATACATATAGTTTATCTCCGTCAATTTACTGGTCATCCCCTCTATTAAAAATATTCTAGCAGTCATCATGTCATGCACAAACATAAGTTTTTATGTTTTTTTAAATCAGTACATAAGGGACTGAGGAATTTTACAGTAAATAATTCCAATGCTAAATTTCCTTTAAACATACCTCAAAGAAACCAAAATTTCTCTGGGTGTTTTTACCTTGTATAAAACTGATGGCAGATGTATTTAAAGCCTAACTTCGTATAGTACGCAAAGACTACAGATACCATCATAATATGCCCATGTATCTACGATACCCCATCAATGTAGCGGGCACACTAATTTGTCAAGATGAATTTAATTACAGATGAAACTGAAGTGGTTTACTTTCTGCAAAGATAAAGAGATTAAAACACAATTCTCCATTCTCCACTTGACTAATGCTAATCATCTGTTATATCACTAGGCACGAAACAATCCTGCAATGCGGTAGAACAATTCCCCAAAATGTAGTGTCTGATGCAACACAAAGATTACATGCCCCAATATCCATCCCAATATTTACTATTATTTAAAAAATGAATTTTTCTTACAAATTCTTATTCATTCAAACATGTGACCTCACTTTTTGTGCAATACAAAAACACTGTTGACTTATTGTGGATTTCGCTTTCATCTGTGTGAACGTGGATGAACTGCGAATCTACAAAAGTCTATACTTAAAATGAAATTTAATATTTATTTAAACAATTTAAAGGATGGAACAATTACATTTTGAGATACAAATCTTGATTGTATGATGGGTTAGTGCTGCCCTAAACCACCTCAGACAGCCAATGAAAATTTTCACATGGACAAAGTATTTTTAAAAACAGTTTCTAGATGTGTAATATTACTTATGTATCATACTACTTGAGCATAAACAATCACCTCATTTTCATCAATGTACATGTATCAAAATGTTGT
The DNA here is from genome assembly GCF_977971745.1 of Zootermopsis nevadensis. Classification (NCBI taxonomy): domain Eukaryota; kingdom Metazoa; phylum Arthropoda; class Insecta; order Blattodea; family Termopsidae; genus Zootermopsis; species Zootermopsis nevadensis. The sequence continues at coordinate 5,750,145 of NW_028259149.1, read as the reverse complement.
TATGCCAAGACCCAAATTGTGCTAATCATTTCTGACATGCAGATAGCGGCAGGGTACTGCTTTATCAACTTATTATCACAAATATCTTTTAATGCACAAATCATGATCTTTGTTCAAAATAAGTGTGCTCACAAGGACTGTAGTGCTTGTTTCTAATAAATTACTTCATCAGAATGGACCACAGCGTCCTGTAGGAAGTCACATATTTAAAATCCTAGATGCAGCAACCTTAACTTTTTTATTAATTAATTGGTATATACGAGTGACACATGAAACATTAACACAAAATTTGTTAATATAGCTACAAAATTTTTAAATCATATGCTTCCAAGTTTAAAATGTAACAAATACGGCACACAAAGAAAAAAGCGAAATTGTGCCAATTATCAAAAAGAGCTGCCAAAAGACTAGTTTCGTGTTTAAGGTATGGAATCAGCCACAAACACCGAGGTTAAACTCATTAACATTAGATCTAGCAACTAAAAGTGGCATTACTTGTAGGTTAGCAGAAATCTGCCTCAGACATTTACACTTGTCATTAAACTTGTATTACTATGACATACTCAATTTAACGGTGTGTGCAGATTATGGGAAAACTAAACAAGAAAATGTATGATTAGTGGAAATAATGAATCTGTCTTTATTTAATTAGTGCAAGATCCTAAGCTTTATATTTAAAGATGATGTCAACATTTTTATCATACGCTCCAAAAAAAATTAGGAGTTCTAGGGGAGTGACAATTAAACATATTTTACAGATGCCAATAAAAAAATCTGACAGACATTATTATACTGCCACACCTTATCTTTCATATAGAACACACGTACCAAAAGAACACCAAAAAATACAATTCTGGATTCCATGTTTCTGAACAATCATTAAGGAGGGTAGACAATTCTTCTATATGGATGTAAGACTGCACTGAATTCAAAATTTCTCTCAATGGGACCATAAGTACCAAGTTTTGATACGATGCAACCACAAAAAGGAAACCATACCAGATTTCATGTACATAATTTATGTACACACTAAGTAATACAAGTGCTTTAAATATCATATTATCAGAGTTAAATGTTAACAGATATTGAGTATTGGAATGGCATTACTTGTTATGTGCTATGCATAGGAGAAAACTAGAAATGTTAGACCAAGTTTGTTGTATTAGTCTGAATATAATTCCATACTATTTTCTTGTAAGGCTTATATTAAATCATGATTTTGTACCAGGGACAAAGGAAATGTCATATTTCCAATATGCTTATAAACAGAATGAAGCACATGAAAATATAAAGCAGGCAGTCAGATACAATTAATTAATTTGCTCAATATAAGCAAAATGGTAAACTAAAGTTGTCCCCATTCTTATGAATTATGTAAAGGTGGTGCAGAGTGGGCATGGAGAGAAAGCTCCATGTATTATTAATCTTATCACTACTTCGAGATAATGATCAGCTTCACACTCAAGTTGCGTAACACTGGGGAAGGAGCCCTCAGCTTTCACTGGATAGGAAGCTAGCTGGGTCCCATGACCAGAATGGAAGTAGTCACCCCTCCCTGGAACTGGATATTAACCTCACAACTCATACCCAGTAATGAACAGAACAATGCATTTTAAATAATATAGAGTATCTGTGGAAGTGACAATGAATTTGTCAATCCTGTTTTTCTTTGACTGTTTGTAACATATGATCGATGCAAACATGAGATCTACCGTCAGCAAAAACAGGAGTAAAACAAAGCACCTCTACCGTTACCTAACATGATACTATCACAGTAAGTATACATTTCATTACCAATTAGTTCAGGAAAATGGCAGTGAAAGTGCGAAATTGTTGTCAACACTAATATTCACCTCAATTACAACTGTGAATCATCTAAGTGAACAGTTACAGTAATTATTTTCATACGACTTATTAGTTTGCAAAATGAATACGGAAGAAAATGAATATCTTTACCTAATGCCATCAGAATTAGGAGAAACAATTATACTTCAATAACATCAAGTAACATTACTGGTTTCCACAAAGATACTCAGCGACTGTACTAGTAAGGGTTTTAAACTGACAGCAAACATAAAAAGAGAAATAACGTGTGAAGATAGCATATTTATTTGTTATATGGATTTAATGCAGCTTGTAAAGGCAGTATTCCACCAAAACCTTAGAGTGCGGTTGTACACTACTATAATACGACCTTTAGTATTGTACGGATCTGAATGCTGGACTTTAACATCTCTAGCTGAAAGAATGCTTATGACCTGGCAAAGGAAAATTTTAAGGCAGATTTTTGGTCCAACATGTGACAATGGCCTATGGAGATTTAGAATGAATATCGAGCTGGAGAAGCTGTTCATCAGCTCAGATATTGTAGCTGTAATAAAGGCAAGGACAGAATGGCTTGGACATATACTCCGAATGAGTGACGATAGAGGATGTAAGATGATCATCAATAGTAAACCTCCTGGCAAATTAAAGAAAGGAAGACCGAAACTCCGGTGGATTGAAGACGTGGAGTCCGATCTTAAACAGATGGGCGTAAGAGGCTAGAAAAGAAAAGCACAGAATAGGGAAGACTGGGCATCGATCGCAAGAGAAGCCAAGCCTACACTGAAAGGGCTGTAGTGCTAAAGAAGAAGAAGAAGTAAAGGCAGTATCATTGTATTCAGTGTAAATGCCAATTGTGTGTACTTCATTACCATGTTCCAATAATCCTCAACCAGGTGGTGTAAATTACTTCATACGTTTGAGACTGATTACTATTATTAAAGAATACACCATCCTTTAGATTTACTTATATTGTGGAAAAGATCTAGGACAATGCTGTTATCACTTCGACTGGCTTATAGAACAACTGTAATTTAGCTGTATAAATTCAATAACATGACGAACTTGGCTGACTCACATAATACAATACTTTAGAAAATATTCGATAGCTCAGCTGCATAAATTCCGAACTCCCACATGACTAGAGCTATAAAATGAAGTTTCCTTCTTACTCATGTTTAACCAAACTACAACAAAGTAATTATAGCAAACATATTACAACTCCAGTATCTAAAAGAAAGGGGACTCTGAATAAATTTCTCATGAAAGTAAAGTTGTAATTCTAATGCGACAAATATCTTGATGTTCTAGAATTATTGCTTGGACCAATACAAACAAAATATGGTAAAAGAATCAGTTGATATGAATGATGTAATTCAAATGCCAACAACCAACACGACCCGATGCTAAATCTGACTGGCTGGAGCTATTACCGAATCACGCCTTACGTAACTAAATCAGCATAAACGTATCACCTCAGACACTTGCACAACAGGATGCTAGATTCTCTTTTGCTGCCTACTATCTTCAAAAACAATTCTGAAATGGGGTGAGGGTAAAGAATGACAAAGTGTACTAATACCAACATCTGCAACTTCAGTCCCTATGATATTACAATGTACATATGTTTATTTATTTAAACACATGTTCCATGAATTACTTATTGTTTTCAATAATACTTTTGTTACTGAATCTATTCAATTAATAAAAAAAGCAGAACTTGCTTATAAATTTGGGTAGAAACACAGGATCTAATGGTTTATTTGTCACAGAAATGTGACTCAACAGTATTATTGAAAATCTTCTAAAAAGTAACTAGATACAATGTTTTTGCTGCCATGGGAAAGAAAAACAAAAAGGAACAAAATACATTAAGTCTCTTAGTACCGTTAATACTTAATCAGTATGAATAATAATTAAATACCATTTGAGATATTTACAATATAAATTACAACTCCAAATAGCTGCCATTTGGCACTAATATCCATTATTCATGACATAACAATGCCTTTATTTCTCCCAGTGCAGTGAAGACAAACTACAAACAGTTTGTGTAGACCAGTTCTGCACCAAGGCAAATATAACAACTGCTATCAGCATTCACAAAGACGTCAAATTTCTTATAATAATTATTTACGCAGAAGACCAATTCCATCTCGTACATTCACACGCTACAGCTTGCTAATCACAAATGCATCATTTACACACACAGATCCAGACATTCCATTTGTTTATATAATAAAGAGAATTAACCTTTTTCTGCAACTTGAGAGACAAGTCTCAGCTTTTATGTTAATGAGAATGTGAACTAGAAGTCGCAAATGCTACTGTTAATGGATTCTGTATTGAGCAAAGCCTGAATCAGTCTGCTAATCAACATATACCATCATCTATCACCACACATTGATTTTTCTAACAATTAACTTCTCTTTCACACACATTTTTACAGGATCTGGAATGTGGAATGGACAAGAAGACAAATGGTGAACTTCAACTAAAAATAAACAGGTGCAGAATATTTACTATGACAGGAAAAATGATGGAAATGGATTTCCTAAGAAGAGCGGCTGGAATTTCCAGAAGAGAGAGAGTGAGGAACGAAAGGATTAGAGAAATCATGAGGGTGGATTGAGATATAATTGAGAAGATAGAGAAAAGACAACTGATTTGGTATGGACACGTGCAAAGGATGGAGGAGGATAGGTTACCAAAAAGGACTATGAAATGGCAACCAAAAGAGAGAAGGAAGAGAGGGAGACTGAGACTAGGATGGAACGACATAATTATAAGAATCATGATAGAGTGGAAACTACCTCCGGAAGGATGGGAAAATAGAGAAGAATGGAAGAAAATATTAGGCACTGCAAGACCGAAGTAACGGTCAAGAAACAGAAGAAGAAGAGGCAAAATGAAAGTCACAAAAATAAAATTTTGAATTAGTTCCTTTTTAAATTATAATTACCATCATTAGCAGATTAAATTAACACTGAAAACATATCTTTCTCTTTATCTGTAGCAACATCCATAACTCAGTTTCTATGTCTTGTGGCCTCATAAAGTAAATTGACACATTTATTCACTTCCATCCTTCATCTCCTTTCTACATACAAACCAAGTTATTTTATGAAGATATTTCATCAAATAAGATGAAATAACTGGTATCAAATCTATATTATAGCACAGGACATACAGATGACATCAAACTCTCAATAAGTGAAACTGAGGACTCATCCACAGTCCAATAACTGCCTGGAAGGGGATGGGAGCAAGGAAGGACTGGGAGAGAACCACGTTACTTGCGCTTGCTAGCTTTCTCAGCCAACTTCTCTGCCTTCTTCTGCAGTCTCTCCTTTTCTTTTCTCTCCTTCTCCTGCTGGCGTTTCTCCTTCTCCACCTGAACCTTCAGCTCCTTAAGCTTGCGTTTCAGCCTGTTCTTGTCATCGCCATTTACACCCAGCTGTTTAAAGTCCCGTGACTCAAGCTGTAACAAAGCTGAGCCTCCCACCTGCTGCTCTAGGAATTTTGGGATGTGTTGCTCCAGCCCTAAAGCCAACAGCCACTGACAAACCTGCGTGCACAAATTGTTACATTCAACAGGATCACTTCAATCGTTGGGCACAGTTGGCTTACCACCTCAAATATGATACGGAATTAGTGTTTTTCAGCAACAAAAAATATGGCAATACATTTGTACTTCCTTTTTTCAATGTCTGATAAACACACAATTCTTGTGTGTTTAGTTAGAGAGTACCTGCACATTTACATAGCCTCAATTTATAAACTTACCATTTTCAGTAGAATGAACTGATTTTATTCTGGTATGAACACCTGGAAGAACTTCCCATATGCAATTCAATGACAATCAAACCATTCACTCCAATGTTATATCAGAAACAATATTACGCAACTGCAATAACTGTATACATTAATCAGAAATATTTGCAAAAAAATTGAATCACCTGTGAACGGAAAAAAGAAATTATTGTCCACACATATAAGAAAGGGAATAAGGATGTACGAATTACAGAAAAGGTGCCTGGCTCTGGTACTGTTTTGAGGTGTATGAAATGATTTAATTATGTAAACTATTAAAAACATTATGCTGAAAAGTTAAGAGAGACAGTAATATGTGTTAAGAATATTAACAGGTTAAAAATTTAATTTTGAAGAAAAATGTTACAATAAATTGCAAAAAGAGCAATATACAAGGGCGATTCAAAAGAAGACTGACACGTTGTACAGACAAGGACACTTACCAAAAAAGTAAATAAAATCCAGGCAACCAAACTGAAGTTGTTAAGAATACAACTGTGAAAAGCACTACAGACAGACAGACAGACAAGAAGTAAGGAGAAGAGCAATGCTTGATAAATTGCAAAAATTTCAAAGACTTCGATAAAGATGACTGTCTTCTGGGTTGTAGCGCTGTTTAGTCTGGAAGAAGTTTACTAATGTTTCCCTGATTATGGAGGCAGCAAGGAGAGCAAAGACAGACAGAAGGAATGGACCTGATACAGTGGAAGGATAAACAAAGCTGGAAATGTTTATCTGAAGCCTGACCATCACAAGAATAAAGCAATAAAAAACTTGAAAATACCTGTTCTTTTGACCAGTCTGTGACTGGGGCACTCTGCCAGAAGTGTGAAGACTTCTTCTCTGCCGAGTATGAACTATTGAGATCCTGAGGGTGTGGAGGTGCCCATACATCTGAATCTTGTTTCACAACAGAACATGTTTAAAATTAACATCATTAACTTTAACACTGCTGCAGTAATAAGTGATGCGGTGGCTCACACAAACCTGAATAATATTCTTGACAATTTTATATGAAGTTCTTCTAGCATAAATGTTTGATTCAAACATAAATTTTATTGAAAACTCTCTTTACGTTTTAAAGTTTTCTAGAACTAGTTACACTAAAACAGCAACTAACCTATAGCGACAGGTTTGCTGGGGCTCGGATCGGCTGTGGGTACTCCCGGAGAGACACTGCCCGAGGATGAGATTGAGGAAGGTGAAGGAGGAGCCATTTCTTGCAAAAGAGAGCTCTGTGGTTGCCATGGCGTCTGTGTGTTGGATGGAGATAAAGCTGAGCTTATTGACACTTTCTTCACTGCAACACAAAACAATTACAATCATGACATCTTTCTCCCACGTCTGCTGCAATTCTAACAAGTATCTGACTGAAGATCGGATAATTGGATTTTATTCAGTCTCCTCTTGAATAAATACACGACATGTTTCATTGGTCTGGTGTTTGCTCACTTCCACATATGTTGAGAATAAAAGAGTGAATGCACTTCAATGACATGATACATAAATTAATGGTCCACTTGGCCTTTACCTACTGACGCTGCCAGATCTGGCGAAAGAAAGGAACAAACTATACTAATTAAAACACATGGTAAAATATTCGAGATAATGTGGAAAATTAACAAAAACTGTTCAGTTCTGAAATTGCACGTGAACATAAACTGAGCTGATATGACTTCAGTGAGTGCTAGAAGTTTAAACTACATAGTGCAAATTCTCGTTCTGGTTACATGCACAACCTTGTCTCAAACATTTCAATTCAATTTGGTTATTCTTCTGATTCAAATGGAATACAAGAGGACAGTAAACCAAATAATGCAGTTTCAGTACTTATTTTTTGAAGGTCTTCAACAAAAGGAGTTAGTTCAAATCAAAAAACCTTGTATTCAAACTGGAGTTAAGATATACAATCCACGCTTCAGAAGAATAACAGGTGTATGGAAAACATTAACATGATTCTAAAGCCTTACTCTTGGAAATACCTTACAAGAATACAGACACACTAACCAATCAGCACTGCCATTTCACTTGCAGGAACAAACAAAATTTCAGAATGCCCTAAAATATAAAGTCTATAAATTTGTCTTGATTGGTTCAGGGTTGGTTACTTGCTTGTTTTAGTTATAAGGAGTAAGAATGTTTTATTTCAGCCGTATGGCATAGCCACAGCGTAAATATCTGACAAAATAAAATTTATAAAAACAGCAATCAACTTCAATGAACTTATGAATGAATATTGTGATAAGTTTGTTAGACTAAAATCAGTGACCGCAAAGGAAGTACATAAATGGACCTGCAATATGGGTAGTAAAATAGTAAATACCCATAAAAGGGGTGAAAGAATCATGATTCCACAAGATTCTAAAGAGATTAGAGATGCACAAACACAACTATAATTCTAACTGAAATCATAAACATACAATTAGCATCAGAGTGCATCTTCCCAAACTTTGTACAACTTCAACTATTATGTTGAATGCAATGCAGCTTACCTCTGGCATTAGCTTCATTCACCGCCTGTCGTATTTCTTCTGCCAGACTCTGAGACACTCCCTTATTAATCTCAGTGAAGTCACCTGAGCACTCTCTGGACGAGGTCTGATCTCCTCCCGATATCCTACGTTCTCTTTCTGCAAGCACCTGTTTCAGTTGCTCCGCCAAAGATGCCGGGGGTCCCGCAAGTCCTCGAGGTGGTCCAATTGGATATGTGGGTGTGGGCCCCTTGTTTCGACCAATCCAGGGGTCAGGGCTAGGTTGATGTTGGGACATAACCCCTGTCACTGCATGGTGTGACTGAGCGATACCATGGGGATGAGATGATGTAGTTTGTTGACGGGGGTGATAGTGGTGTAATGGTTGAGATGTTGGCATATGAGTGACGTGACTATAGAGGGCAGTTGAAGTTGTGTGAGGTAGAACTGCTGAACTGGAAGGGGAATGTAAAGAAGACGGTGAGGTCACTGGCTGGAAGTGCATGTGGTGTTGTTGATGCTGAATTTTTGAAACTGTCTGTTGTGTGGTCAGGTGCTGAGAAGAGGTAATGTAATGCTGCTGCTGTTGGCTGGATGAGAACTGGGACACAAGACTGTGGACGTGAGATGTGCTAGAGCTGGATGACACGGCCGAAACATTATTGTACAGAGATGAAGAGGGGGACAATGATGTGGGACGACTGGCAGGCTGATGATGCTGCTGCTGTTGGTTCTGAGCATTAAGAGCTGATGTCCGAGGTTCAGCGTTTGATTCCTCATGCCCCACATATTCAATATACAGATGTCGCCTATCCTGGTCTTCTTCATCACCAGAATTATCACAGCTCTCATCCAATCCATAGTCCTAGCAAATCAGAAACCTTAACTAAGCTCTGCATCCACATCATAATAATGTTACTTGTTTGGCTTTGCATTATTTTTCAGCCCTGCCTCAAGTAAGAGTTACACTTTAAATCAAAAAGTCAATATTATCACATCAAGAAAACAATTAAAATAAAGTAAGACACAACCAAAGTAAAGTCATTAAAATTAATGTTCTTAACTGTTCATGGTTTGTATAAAATTGTTATTTCACACAGGGGAAACAATGGTGACAACTGTAATATGTATGGCAACAAGAAATATTTGGTTAAAAATCATACATACAAGATGCATAGTAACACAATATTTTGTGTTAACACTATAAAATTTAGATAAAAAATTATTCTGAAAAATGGGCTACTTAAGTTACACTGTGCAAGAAGCAAAACAATTGTATATACTTATCAGCTGTAAAAATTTACTTGTCCCAGAAGAAAATGGCCAGACCTTACAGAATCATGTATACTGTGAACAGTCAATGCATGTATAGTTCAGATGTCTATGAGTGGCAGGTCATTAAACTTAATACCAAGAAGAAAAAGGTTTTGCCAAATTAACCATATGAAATTTCCTTCAAAGATTAGTATGAAAACTCTTACTTAGTAACTTAATTTGTGTTGGCATAAAATAGTTTCAATAACATAAAAAACATAACCTTCTGTAATAGAAAGAAAATGGGAAGGCTTACAGAACTACTTGAGCTAAGTCCTCCAGAGCCCTTCTTGCTTGTAGGGAGCTGTCTGCCTGCAAGGCCTCCACGTGTCGCTAGCTCTGCCTTTGCCTTGGAGGCTGATACATCTAACAACTCGTGGGGTGGAACTGCACGATCCAGCTCTTCCTTCACTGGCATCTGGGCAGTAAGATCATCCGTAACCAACCCCATCTAAAAGTGCACCCACCAACCAGTTTATAACACTGTCACTATAAATTGAACTAAACTAAAACACAAGCCAATATGCGACCTGTTGAAAGAAAACACCACACAAACATTTTCAATATAAATTTCTTCAATTCTGTATACTTGAATTCAATACCCCAGTGCCAACTTCTTTATTTTAATTTATAATGTACTGGTTACTGCAGACGTTTCATGGCAACTAAAGCAATAAAGTCTGGTATGGAGGCACGCCAACATACTGATGTTCAATAACTATGTTATGTTGTTTTTGTTGTCATTATTGCTACTATTATTTCAGTATTTACCTGCTATTAGCTATTTTCTGTTGACAAGCAAACTAACTCCACTGAGCAGTCCTTCTCGAGGACCTGGTAGACACTCAGTTAGTCAAGAAATGATCCATCATTTATACAACCTAGAGGTTCATCCATGATAATGAAAGCCTGCCACTGGTCCTTAATCTTAGCCAGATGAATCCTGTCCACACCTTCCAACTCTATTTTTCTATGACCCACTTCAATATTATCCTCCCACTAAAACTAAGCTGAATTACCACTCAATCAATGAATCAATTGCCAAGTGACTAACCTTCCGTTCTACTGTAGCAGTCTTATCACCGTCGTCTGGACTGATGTCAGATATCTCAGTGTCGGAGAGTTCCGCCTCAAGCTGCTGGAGAAGGGGTTTCACAGGAGGAGCCTGCTGTCTGCGGGAGAGCTGAGGTGTCAACTGACGCAGGCTTGAGCTGTCATATGGGAGCACTACAGGGAATCCAGCCTTGCGCTGTGTCTCCAGTAGTTCCTGCTCCAGTTGAATCACCTGAAAAATAAAAACAGATTCAATTTTACTTTCATTAGTGTTTATATTAGTCAGCCACAGGGTGTGAAAACAGCCTAGAGAACTGATTAGACTATAAAAAACTGATCAGAAATAATGATCACTACTACTGCGTCAGTCCATTCTCAATTGTAAAGTTCAAACATAATGTGTGTGCCCCTTTTCAGAGCACCCAAATTGATAAATAACCCCAAAGAGTTGCAGGAACTGAGACATAAATTTAAATGTGTTACGAAAATGTGAAGGAATATTAAATAAGGATATTCCAAGGCAGACATTTGTCTTAACCCTTTAAAACCCAGCGATTACTATGTGTACCACAAGCTTTAATAATCAGTAATGCTGCATTCTGTATTTATGAATTTCATATGAAACTCAGAAAAAACAGTGATTACTTTCTTAAATGTGTGGTATGAATTATTAAATATTATTTAGAATACCCTCTTCTTCAATATGTTAAAATTTTACTTTCTTGCAAAATGAACTACTTCATAATATTTTATGCCCACACAATGAACTGAAAGAAATATGGAATGTTTATGTAGATGTATATGACAAAGAATGGCCCAGCTTGAAGCAGAAACGTGTTTGGCACAGTAAAGTAAACAAATATCTGATACTACTACACAGTTTGTAAGGTTTTAAGATGTGAGAACCTAGTCAATGTTATGAACTACGCAATGTGCTATAAAATTCAGAACAACAACTTACCCTGTCCTTAAGCGTTTTCACTAGAGCATTATACTCTGTGTCTTTCTCTTGAAGTAGCTGAAGATAGAATTCTTCACGGTGCAACAAATCTTGCTCTCTCTGCTGGAACTCTCTTAGCAGCTTCTTTGCTTTACAGTACTTCTTCTCTAGTGCAATGTACTGGCCCTGCAAAAACAATAATGTAAACAAAAATATATATAAATATAGTTTTATATCTATTCAATAACACCTGAGAAACATATCACAATAAAAGATTGGAAAGGTGTACTCTTTGGAGTACAGTAACATTCCATGTCACATCATGTAGGCCACTGTAGCACAAATGTGATCTGTCATGTTGGGCAACAATGTGTTCCAACAATGACTGTAGGCCCTTCTTACACAAATATAGCAAGTAGGATGGTAGAAGCACAGGAGTGTCCAGGCCTGGTGGACAAGACAGGGGAGAGGTGGCCCATGGGACAAAGCCCTGCAGCGATTATTGTTGAGGGCCAAGCTGCAAGAAAGCAAGCATCCTCTAAATAGCATAGCATAAAATATTATCTGACTGACCTGAGACTGTTCCAGCATATCCTGATAGCTGGCCACATCCTTCTTAGCTGCAAGTAGACTGTGTTCCATCTCTCGCAGTTTCATCGTTGACTGTCGAAGTTTCTCAAGGAACTCCTCACTGTCTAGTCCACTCTGCTCCATCTCCACCAACTGACCCAACACAGACACAGTGAACAAGCAACCCAAAACCAAACACTAGCACCACCACCCCTGAACCCACAGCAAACTCTCCACACACAGAATAATACTCGCCTTCCAGACCCAAACAACCACAAGTAAGCTAATTTTTAGGGAGTGATGAATTTTTGAACAATGAATATACATACTGTCTCCATCTTCAAGGTTAAAGAGGGAGACAGTATGTTTTTATAAAATGTTCGTATGTAAGATTTGAGGTTTTCACAGTGGTGAGTATGAAGATTTCTGTCTTCTGGGTTGTTGCGCTGTGTAGCCTAGTCGATGAATCGCCCTGATGACAGAGGCAGTATGACCTCTGAAACGTTGGTTAACATCGACTACGCAGGGGCAACAACACAGAAGACAGAAATCTTCAAATGTTGGTATCTTACCCACGAGTCTACATGGCACCAAAATCCAGAACATCATCATCATTTGTTTCAATCCTGTTAGTATCCAATCTCATTAAAAGCAAGTGTTAAAACTATCCAATCAGGTTAAAACTGGTAATCAAAATCAAGTACGTGTCCTTCAACACAAAACATGTTAGCACAATTCAGTGCGAGCCTCATGCACTGTTTAAAGCAATAATATTTAAAATCATGCCAAGTACATAATAAGACATTACATATAAATGTTCTTGTAATATTTCTACAGTTTCACTGAAAACAAACTGCACTATTTGGTATACTTAAAATCAGTAACTGAACAAGTAATCTTGACAGTATTGATTAGCACATGAGAACCGCTCAGGAGCAATGCTTACCCTAGCTTTTAGCCTTGAGATATCACCATCAGCTAATGCAACTTTGAATTGACTCTGAAAATCAAAGAGTGATAAATTTCCAAAACATTAAAACAAACAAACAAGTACACCCACACATAAACAAACACATTAAATAATGCAACATGCTACACAATCACGAAACAATAAACATGATGCAAACAAAACATACAGGAAACATAAATGTGTTATATACGATTACGAAAAACATAACTACTGGTAAGAGACTGTATCACATGTAAGCTGCCACAATGTCAATTATATTTGTTAAAATTAAATTCTTTGTGGTTGGTTAATCAGAAATTTCAACTTCCACAAACTATTATTATTCTCTGTCAATATCCAAAGGACAGATGTCTAAAGTGAGAAGTCTAAAATAATGGAAATGTGTACGTCTTCTTTATTATACTCAGATCTGTACTTGATTTTAACATTTGTTCTGAGTTTCTCAACAGTCAGCATAAATTAAAATATTTTTAAATGTATATAAAAGGTGTTACCAAGGGATAATAATTCTTTCACAGATTTGTAAATGTAGTAATATTCACAATTAAAATTTCTGGCAATGCACTCACAAATAGTTTTCTCAATATATAACGAGGGTCAAATTTATTATCTTAAAGAGTCTCAGGATAGTATAAAGACTGGAAGTAGTTATATTTTCATAAATATTCAGAATTCAATCTTCAGACTTGCTGAATTTCAGGACGCATGCTTCAGCACTTCAAAGCTAATATGTTTCACTGCCACAAGCACCAGCTAACATTTCAAACATATACAATCAAGACGTGTTACAATAAACATAAAAATCATTGCAAGAAAGTTAACTTAAATTAAGGGTATTCATTAAAACAAACAACTTCAAACAGAAACTCGTACATACTGCATTATGCATTAGAAATTACCTCTTGTAGAAGCAGTCTCAGCGCATCAACATCATTTGATAAAGCTGATGATTTAGAAGCATCATGGTCAAAGACACTGTCATTGGCACCTGGGGGGCTAGTTGGGCCTTCAGATGAATATGATGTGGTGGGAGAAGTGCCTGTGAGAGGCAGGGTCAAACTGCTGTCCTCGGAGCGGGTTCCATCTGGTGATGTTATGCCACCATCACTAGCATGATGGAGGCCCCGTGATGAGCTTCGTGGAGGTGGTTGTTGCTGCTGCTGTTCCATCTGTCGACGTTGTTCTTCTCGTTCTCGGTCAGCCTACCAAGGAAGATGTGCAAAACTCAACACTAAACGATTTTTGTATTATACAAAGTAAAAATTAATGTAAACTTTCACTATCGACAGGTAAAATTCTTCATACACTGCATACTGAACCTACCTGTAAAGATTGTTTTATTAACTGAGCCACTTCGCTGTTCTGAGGATCCTTCTCCCGGCCAATGAGGAACTTAACAAGACCACAAGTATTCCGAAGTACTGAAGCTGCATATGCCTGGGTGACTCCAACTAGAGACTTTCCATCAACTTCTATTATCTGGTCATTCACCTGAACAAACAACACAGATGCAAAAAAAAACAAAAAAAACACAATTACTGAGCTTGATCAGCTCATCTTGACATTTCAAGGCATTCCGGATTATGATGAAACATTTAAGAGCCAGTAAAAGTAAGGAGTGTAGATGAAGTTTCACAAACATCTACAAAAATTAAATGTCAGAAAATTCTGAATAATTTCACATCTGTGTATAGCTGTAGCTCTAACCTGGATTTGGTGACAAACTAAGTTGCCGTAATGTGAAACTTCTGGGTCTAATAACACATAACATTTCCTGTACATACTAATGTTACATTCCTAGAATTTTAACTATAACTTTTAATTCGTGTATACACATCCAAACAGATACTACTAAATCCTCTGTGACAACAATACTAACCTGAATCCTGCCATCCCTAGCAGCCGCACCACATTCAGTGATAGTCTTCACAAAGATACCTAGTTTCTCCAAGCCTGCATCAGCACCAACACCCATTCCAATGATGCTGAGTCCAAGACCTTCTGGGCCTTTGGTCAGTTCCACAGGGAACACCTCCATCTTCTCCACTCGCTTCTCAAGCTCATACTCTGCTGATGCAGCCACTGGATCAACATCTTCATTACGACGATCATAATCATTCACAGAAAATGTGCTGTATACCTGTTGCATAAATCCAATTTATGTTGACACAACACAATAATCTCATTTAACTAGCTACAGTGTAACATTCACAATTTAGATAAATAATTTCCTATATGAAAAGATTCAAGAGAATAAGAAATTAAAAAATTAGACAGCAATTAAACATCTTGGAAGCCAAATTAACAAATTAAGATGGCAAGGACACATCTTCAGAATAAATTAAGAAATAACTGCAAAGGTTTTGAACACAAAGGCAGAAAGAACACACCTGAGATGAAGGCTGAGGTGAAGATGAACCAAGAGGAAAATATGGGACACAACTGAGGAGGAGAAGATGTAGGACGAGAGAGACAAATGGAGAGGCTTGGTTGTCTGAAGACAAAGTTCACGTGTTTTTGAGAGAAGAATAAGAAGGTTTATGAATCCATAAAGAAGTAAATTTTCTGGTGTTGAATTGTGAGGAAAGTCTTTTGAAGTGATGGTAATAACGTAGTTTGACCCATAAACTAAAAGTCCTAAGCTAAGGAACTAGAAGTAAGTTTATAAATTAATTCAAAGTTTTTGAATACAATTTAAAAATACTCTGCACATATTAAAGTAAAAGTAATAATATAAAAAAATAAAATTATGTCCATGAAAGACAAAGTTCTCTTTAACTTGGAGACCAGATGCAGATAGGTTTTGTCATGTCCCAGCTACTTTACTCTAATAAAAGAAACTATGGTACCCAACAGACAAGAGACTGGATGGGGCGTACAGGCAGTGCGGACATGGTGGCAAACAGAAAAATCTCTGCTATCTTACTTACTTTGATTGGCCCTGTACTAAATGTGACCTTAGTATTCTTCTTCACTGGAATGGGGAAATCCACATCATCTTCCTCTTCTGATTCTGGAAGACCAGGAACTTCCATCCAGAAGTGACCATCTTCAAAGTAATGAACACCATTCTCTACAATTACCTAGAGGAAAATGACACAAGTTACAAAGTAAAAAATTAAGCTGTTGGTAGAATGCAAGACAACTTCACAATGAAGCATTAAACATGGAAATATATGTTCACTCCATTAGAATCAAACACAGTGAACAATATTTAAACAAAAGAAGTTGGTAAATAAAATGTGTGTCACACAGAGATATTCACTGAAAACTGTTACCATAATAAATTACATTCACACAGTGAATTTTCACACTGATAGTAGAATGACAGAACACTGAAGAATATTTTGTTGTACAGTAATGGTTGATTATAGACTGATGTCTTCAGTATAGAAGAAATTTTGAAATGTGCAAGATTACTGTCATTGTCATCATCATCACTTTAAAATCCTGTTAGTATATACCTACAAAAAGGAAGATTGGAAGCTAAAACACCAATGTCTGTGTGAAGATCTTTTAGTCTTCCGTCAGCCTAGAGTCATAGCGTTTCATTTACTGGGTCGATTTATACACATGTACGTAGACACACACAATCCATCCAACACACAAAACTTTAATCCAATGTGCAGTATAAAATCTACAGGAGTTAGTTACATGATATGACCAAGATTTACCACTTTCCCTGGCTGGGGCATAAAATCTTCAATCCTTGGTTCCTGATCACCAATGCCATCCTGATCATTAAGGCTACTCACTGAACCAAGCAGTCCAGATTCTGATCCAGACCGAGATCCAACATGGCTAGATGTCATCGAGTCCTCCATTGTCACACTCATTTCACTCCTGGACCTATATATATATATATATTCAAAGCATCACTATAAGATGAATAACATAAAACCATAAAATTCAAATAGATGGATGGATAGGTGTGTGTGTGACATTAGAACATTACTGAATGTTTTCTGAAACCATAAACTTTTGAAAAAATACGAAAGCACACTATTCATCTCAGTATGGAAAAAACTCACAATACACATAAATTCTCCATTAGTATTGCACTGTCTCTGTGGGCCCTTGATTCAAGAAGTACAAATCCCTTCATCACTCATCTAATTTGCATAAAGATGGAAAGTTATAATTCTGTATGGTATTCTGGTATTCCAATCTTTTGATTATGCATTCTTACCCCTTATAGAATACCTGATTGGCTGGTTTCTTTGAATTTAAACTCCTGTTTTGTTGAATCAAGTAATGCCATGAAAATATCCATTAGACACACTATACCAGAAGCAGGCTTAGCAAACTGCAATTATAAAGTGAAAACATCAACCTGAAAAATTATTTAGCAGAAAAATACTCGAGCCTAAAATGATAGTTCCTTCTGAGAAAGGAAAAGTAATTCCTTTCAAACAACAGTGAAGTACACTAATCTATACACACCTGTAGTCAAGTGTAGACTCTTGTATTAAGGAATCACTTGTGACTGAAAGGACATCAGTTAACCATTCTGGGTCTTCCTGATCTTTCTCATCTGTAGGAGACAGCAGTCTCGTGACTTCTTGCGCTTCTTCATCTGACAACAGACCTTCCTGACTGCAGAAACAAATACATGGTTATCATACTGCTGTGTAAAACCTCTAATGACTGAACCATCACCTGAACATACCCTGTGAATAGTAATGGCTTTGCAGACTGTCATGAAGCACAGAAGCAGCAATTAAAATTATATAGCTTCATGCCAGATAAGATATTAAGTATATTAATTGGCAGCAGGTTTATGCTAGTTAGTTATATTAGTTATTTATTAAAACAAAGTTTTTTAAAAAAAAGTTTAGATGCTTTGGATAAAAGAAACCTCAGATAACAGACTTTCTTCAAAATGTATCAACCATTGATATAGCTAAAAACATTTCAGATGGAACTATCTACTTAACAGAAAATGTACTGAATCTTCTTATGGTAATACACGGCAGTGGCATAGCTAATGTGGGTAAGTTCTGGATAACGTGTATCATTTTCTAATGAAGAAAAATTAAGAAATTAATTTTCAATACAATTTACAGTTTCTTTATAAAATACAATGCTAACCAATTCCTTCACAATAATCTTTTCAACAGCAATGATATGAAACTAGATCTCATCTTATGCTGGTCTGCAATGATGTCCCTCCATCAATTTTCCTTACAATATGGGATGACATTTCCAATGTAGATATTCAGTAAATGTTTCAAACAGAATCTGATAATAAACTCATTGTGCACAAATCTGAATAAATCTGGCTGTTAAAGAACCTCCTGATATATAACAGAATCTTTACATGTGCCCAGTCACTAGTAACTTAGTTGATTGCTGTTCCAAAATAAACAAATGCACAATAAATATTTTTAACCTTTTTACACTTCATATTTTGATGCATTAAGGGCACTCTTTAATATTAGTACTAAATTCTGCAATTACAATTCTACACTATTTTTGTAAGAATTCATCCACAGTCATACAATAACAAACAGATGTCCAACTTTTTCAAGCTTTTGTCAAACCAACTTGTATAAACAAATTCTGAGCAATTAATACACACTTGGGTGCTCTGCTTACTATAATAACCAACAGAGCACTGAAAAATTATTTGTCAATAAAGATTAAAGTTACAGATGTGCTAGATAATACAATAGGTCCGTTTACACTTATATGAATAAAGATTCTCTGATGGAAGAACCAATTTTCAATGTAAATACCAACACCGAATTGGTCCCGACTCAACTCACCGTATTTTCTTTTCCAGAATGCTGCAGGTACAGGGTACAGCAAGAAGAGCAGAAAATACAACAGAAATTAGTCAAATGGCAAGCAATGCAAATTTCTTACACTACTGTATTATAGTCTGCAATGGCATTGCATACTACATATCACAAGTTAAAAATATGTTACCAACTTCATTCATGCATACAAGAATTACTGTTTCCAAACTTAAGAGTAATGGCATATTTCATAATTAGAATAATTAGTCAATATTCAGATTTCTGTCATTATTTTAAAGTCTCGGGTGCATCCAATAAGAAAGACAGCTGCAAACTGAAGTAAGTGCTGCTGTGCCTATTTATGAAAATGTGGTACCCATATTTTAGGCCCTTTGACTTGCTAGCATAATGATATGTTGTATTTAAACAACATGGCAACATGTGAATGAAATCATGCTGAATAAAAAACATAATTTTCAATGCATGACATCAACATATGTAATAAATGCAGTAACTTAAAAGTAATATTCTAATGCATAAAATTTGAATTTTCCAAAACTGATACATTGTGAAAGTAATGTATGGCTTGAAGATGATTATTTTAAATATGGAACAGACAGCATTTTTGACAGAACAAAAAATCGGGAAGATCTGACTAAAATAAAATATGAATTTTGAGGTTCTTAGGGCAATGAAGATGTCAGTGTTGGTATTCTGGGTTGTAATGTCATGTGGACTTGTGGGTAGCTATCATCATTTCAGAGGAACATACTGCCTAACATCCTCACTTCACCCTTGAAGATGGAGGCAGTATCTTCTTCCATGATGGTTATCTACGTACAACTGCACATGGTTTTACAACGCAGAAGAACAACACTAACAAAACAAAAGATGAAGATTGCTGTCTTCTGGGTTGTTGCGCCATGTAGTATGGAACCCAGAAGACAGCAATCTTCAGACTCACTGCCATGAAAATCTCAAATCCTACAAAACAAAAGATGTTCAATGAATATTTGTTATTCTAATATTAAATTTATTTTATTCAGATAAATGAATATCTTTGAATAATATTATTTCAAGCTACTGATCATGCATCAGCTATAAGCATCCATGCATTAACAGCTACCTACACACTATGAGATAAATGCCAGTTTCTCTGTGGATTCAATGTACATACACACACACACACACACGCACAAATGTGGTATGTGTAATAAAACTCAGTGAGCAGTACAAACAAACCACAGGCCCAAAACCAGATAACATTATAGAAAGCAGCAATTTTTCATACGAACAATTCAGAAGCCAATCAGTAGAAGACATGACTCAGTTTGCGAAGTGTAATGTGTTTATACATTACTAGAACAATTTTATGCCAATAAAAATTAAGCAACCAAACAAAGTTTTTCATGGAACATTTTTTGTACTTACCTTATATATTAAATTATACATCTAAATTAATAATAATGGTTTTATTTCTTCTGCAATTAGTTTAATGACTTGCACTGATTAACTTCTCAGCTATCCTTATATTTCATGCATAATTTTAATTGGTACATGTTTCTAAATGATACTTCACTCATCTTTACAGATCAAAAGAGAGATCTGATGCATGAACCAATACAATTTCCCCATTAGATCTAATCACTGTTTATTTTCCATTACTCCAAAATGCAATGTTTCACTGCAGAGTACTCACCTTGAACTAAGCAAATTTTCTGCCTCATCTGGTGTCATGGTCTCAGGAACATCTGAAGCCAAGCTTCTAGGACCTTCCTGCTGCTGGTAACCTTCTTGATTCTTGTCATTTCCTCTCTGAGCTGGAGTTAGTGTTACCTCAGAAGAAAAGTACATATAAAACAATACAATGGCACTTCACCAACAGAGTTATCTCTATATAAAACTATCAAAGATTTTAAAATACACCTACACATACATACTCATACTACTAGTACACGAATACACATGCATATATGCATGTCCCCTTGTTCACACATTTACTGGATACTGGGAACGACCTGTTCTTCAAGTGCCTGAGCACTGCGGGTCCCAACTTTTCGTTGGCTTGATCTAAATACATTCGGTAGGACTCCTTGGACGAATGATCGGCCCGTTGCAAGGCCTCTACCTGTACACAGGACAGCACAACACAGAAAAACGCAGACAAACATCCATGGCTTGAGTGGGAATCAAACCCACGGTCCTAGCGACCAAATGGCACAAGGCCCACGCCTCAGATCGCGCAGCCTCTGCAGACCCCTCATACATTTACACAACACAATAAATTCAGAACAAAGAGCTGTTTGAATTCAAGGTGATTGTGTTTTCTGCTCAATACCAACTAAACTTACACCAATATTTAATATTTATTTAGTGAGCCATGCAATACAACTGAATTCTACCTGAAACATACCTTCTGTGAGAAGTCCTCAGGTGCCTTAATTCTTTCCTCCTCATGTTCAGCTTCGTCGTCTCCATCTTCTGCATCAGCATCAGCATATTCAACATCCTGTAGATCTAGGATACTTGCTTCTGATGAAGCCTCCTTCACACCCTCACGCTGCTCAGGTGATCCTGCTCTAGCTGTCACTGTGGGGGAAACGGAAGGGGGAGAACTCACTTCTTCAGGACGGACAACTGACTGAGATACCAAAAATGGCTCTGATTCCTGAACAGAGAACTTGATGGACTGTTCTGTCACTGATGCACAGCTACCAGCAGCAACCTTCATTTTGATGGAATCAACATCTGTTGCTGGTCCCAAGACAATAGGCAAATCTGAATTTCCATCACTGGATACAATATGAGAAGCAATGTAACCACTACCACCAATCACATCAGCACTGGTTTTACTTGTCTCCATCTCAATTTCTGGAGTACAGGAACCTTGTCTAACTGTTCCAACCAATGGCCCTAGTTCTGCTTCACTGTTAACTTGTTCTTTCTCACTCAACTGCCCTGGTTCTTCGTAGTGAAGCGCTGGCATTGAATTCACTTTTAAATCCGTATCAGTCCGCTTCTTAATCTCAGAAACACCATTCTCATTATCACCTTCTTCATCAGACTGCAACTTAGCAACTGTACCTTCATTATATCTCCACGCTAAAGTATCTTGCTGACCTACAACTTGCAGCAATTTAGATTCCTCTACCTTTTCACTACACTCATGATTGGTGATCTCAGTATATCTAGCTGCCGGTAACCAAGAAGTATTATCTGAGTCCTGATTCTCTAGTTCACGAAGCACTGAATTTGTGATAGGCGCAGAAGGATATATATCAGTAATATTTCCGCTTGAAAGACTGGAATTACTCTCCGTAGAGTGATTTATTTCAGGTTCAGATGATGGGAGGCAACCTCTGGACTCTTCTCTGGAACTAGCTACAGATACGGGTTTGGTAGGGCCAAGCCCCGCAGCCTGAAGATGGAGCTGAACTGAAGACACCATCTTTTTGCCGCGTTTGTCAACATGGGCAACGTCATAACAAACTTCTCCTGCTTCCTCCTCGCGTGCTCGCTTCTCAGCATCACTAGTCACTGCTACAGGAAGATTACTTGCACTATTGGTGTCACTTCCTTGCCCTGAACACACATTTCAAAAGCATGTTTCAATCATACAGGTATGCAGTTTAACATAGAATGACAGTTTCACATCAACATGATACTGAAAATATAAAATACAATTTTTATTTGAATATGAAACTTTGTTAAAAGTACCTTGTGTTACTCAAATGGTTTATTATTACTGGGGTTTTAGTTCCAAATTTTGTGATTTCTATTTGTACTGAGATGTCTACACACAAGCTTTTAACACAATTTATAAGGTGCTCCATTATTAACCCTTTAGAAAGCCTTATTACACTCTATAAGAAATGAATGTAGACATGCTGTGCTCTTAACTTATAAATGTAATGGTTAATCTTAATACAGGCACTTAAAAGATAAATGTCTTCATACTTGTAACAGTTAATTTTGGCTTGTTTCCTAAAAACAAGGATAATTATGGCATTTCCATTCTTCCAGAATATGTTCATAATTCATTAACAACAGAAAGGGAAAACTTGTCTCCCCCCCACCAAGTGTTGGTACCCTAAAACAAAGTCATCTTGCATATCAAGGGACAAGGGCTGTGAGACCTTAATCTCCTTTAACTCACACAACAGCAAACTAAAATTGTGTTCAGACAAAACTGTCAGTCACAAATGCTTTTATTACCTCTATCACATCCTGTATTATCCCTTTCATAACTGCCCAAGATTCCACCAGCGAAATAAAATTGTTGTTTCCATCATCATGTACTCTATCAAGAATATCATCAAGAAGTAGGTCCACTATTCAATCAGCTATGGTCAGTCAATCATTATTATTCTGTAATGTACAACCCACTATAAACTACGGGGCAATACTACGTACACAAATATACCAAGCAGAACCATCTTTCACCACCTGTGCTTCCAAGTGACTCAATACGATGATCACAGGACATTCCAGGTACTGACACTCACAGAAAACACTACTTAATACAACACTGCACCAAATTTACCAATCCCAAACCATATCACTGAGTAAAAAAAGTATTACAGTAGATTAACAACTGACACCATCCAACTGAAAGTTTAAATCCTGTTAACTGAGATAATTCTAAAAAATGTCATAACCAGTAATCAAAATTAAGGAAAGTAATAAAACTTGTATGACATTAAGGTTCTTAATTATCACAATTTTATCACGCGTTGGCAGTTTAAGGACATAAGCCACTGCCTACTATAAATAATTGTGTGGGCTGGAAAATAAGATGAAATGTATAATGATATTTAAATGTAAACATCTTAGCTAATTGCAATGTATTATTATGTTCAGTATTAAAAATAATTTATTTTTAGCACATGCAATAAAATTTATTACTTGGGATTTGAGGCTCTCATAGTGATGAAGATATCACGGTTGGTCCTATGGGTTATATTATCATGCAAAGTTGTAGGTGGATACAAATGTTTCAGAGGTACATGGAAAATACAGAGAGAGTATAAAGTAAAGCTGTCTTGCTACAAGCCATGAAGGCACTTGAGTGGGAGGAGGTATACGTCCTCAGCACTAGATGGGGTGAGTGGTCAGCATCATGCCCTAGCCATGCTTTACTCCCATGTGGGTGGGGCATGGGGAAGGTCTCGATGTAGAGGCTAGAAAAAAGAATCCTTTGCCCCTGCCAAGGATTAAATCACGCTTATCCAGTCTGTAGAAAAACACCATACGGACTGAGCAGTTCATACAAAGGCATCATGCGCCTCCAGAATTTTGGTGTACACACTTACAAGTCCACATGTTGTTTATAACCCAGAAGACCAACATCCATAATATTTTTTGCTTGCATTAGTATGAGTTAAAAATTTGAGATTATCCAAATTAAACTAAGCACACTGATATAACTGACACTGAACTAGCTACTGGGGTAGAATTTTGCAAAAGCCTATTACTTTCCATTTTGAGCACTGTTCACAACTGGCACATCACACCATTAGGATCATACCCGAGCAACTGGTGCAGAGGAGACGTAGACACATAGTTTGTGGGAGATAAACAGAGAGAAGGAGATGGTACACAACCAGATTAAGATACAGACACTGCTACTCCCAGGGTGAAATTTGCACTTCAACAGCCGTCCACAAGCCAAACAACGAACACCTTCACTTCACTTTTATGCACTAACACATCTCCTGTTCTGCATATGAAAACAAAATATCTAGCCATAGTCTAACATTAAAATATTATACAACCAGGTCGCAAAGTTGATCTCAAAAATGTCATAAATAACAAAATAATGAATTAAGATACAGCACGGTCCAAATTATCTGACCTAAAGGAGACTGCAGAACAGTCATAAAATACAAGTGACCAATGAAAATGTAAATATCAACTCAATTTACAATATTATTAAATTATTAAGAAAACATAACATTACATCAAATAAAAAATCCACCATCAAAAATAGTACTTAGCAATACATGGTGCATGAGTGTGATTAATTCTGCTACAAGCTGAGTTGATTGTCGATAAAACTGAGCATTCTGACATGGCATAATAAAACGAAATAAATGTCAGATAATCGACAGTCAGATAATTGGGACTCAACTGTAATATAAAATACAGCAGTAATATTTGAATTATTGCATTCAGGGTTCTGAAGCTGTGTAGTCTTGTGGGTGGTTACCAATGTTCCACAGAAATGTACTGCCTCCATCTTCAGGGTAAAAAATTGAAGTGATATGTTCCTGTGAAAAATTTATAACAAACTACAAGGTAATACAGCATCAAAATCCAGACATTTCAGAATTTCAGAAATGCTTCATCAACCTGAGCTCCTCTGGGGCAACACAGGGACTACATCCCAGAAGACAGCCATCATCAGGCCAATTAAATTATTATATGGCACCCTGAGAATTCAGTTTTCTAGATATATTTAATTTTTGGCTTAAGTACATGTACATGTAATTGCCCAATGTCCATCCCTCAGATAATAGATGACTGAATATGGAGAAGTGGCAGTATGATGACAGCCAAAAACCAAAGGACCTGGGAAAAAACCTGCCCCACTGTCCATCACAAATTCCACAATGACAATCGTGGGTGC
The DNA here is from genome assembly GCF_977971745.1 of Zootermopsis nevadensis. Lineage (NCBI taxonomy): Eukaryota > Metazoa > Arthropoda > Insecta > Blattodea > Termopsidae > Zootermopsis > Zootermopsis nevadensis. Next base: position 5,724,821 of record NW_028259149.1, on the reverse strand, counting down.
AGCTAACCCATTCCTCTGTAGTGAGAAACCACTGAGCTGTGACATGGTCAACTTATTATTCAGTAACGTTTTAAAACAGTCTCTAAAACTTATAATTATCATATAATTTGGTCAGCTGGATGAAGAACATAATACTATGTTCATATTAAATCAATTTCCTACTACCAAATGTATATACAAAGTCTAAATAACACTATTTCTCAATAATACATAGTATACGGAAGAGGAACACACACAGTAATATACTAAATACAGAATTCTGATGTTGAGAATCTGAAGTTTCAAATATCACAATGCAGACTTGGTTTTGGCGAATGATATCACAATTATATTTTACACACTCCTGTAAATAAGTGCACACATAAAAACCACACGATACACTGCACAGACTGGTGCATATGAATATAAAGAACAGTCCAGTGAACTCTAATGAGCCTTCATTCAAAAACCTGCAGCCACTTTGTGATGAGTAACAGCAGCTTTATGTGGCTACACTTGCTTACTCTCTCACACACAGGAAACTGTTTCAGGGGCTGATGATTCCCTCCCAAGTTGCAAACTAGTTATAAATAGGACCCTCCTCCACCTTCCTGCATCACACCCCCATTGGATATGGGCCAGCATCTGATTCTCTGTTTTTGTTGGAAATACTTGAATAAACACACATAACTTGTACTTCACATGCTACTGGAATTAACAAAGAAATGTATCTGTTTTGAGATATCCAAATGTCTGTAAATCATTATTTATAATGGGAACATCATACTTGTTGTAAACAAGCTGCTCTTTACAAAAATGTTTCATTTCATTCAACTGATGAAATGGGTATAAATCTTTACTTACAATATGTTCTCTGTTTTATCAAGTGAGCTACAAAATAAATTTTGAATGGATATTAACTTTATGCAGTTTCAGTGTGAGCTGGAATTAACAAAGACATCCATAATGTACAAAAACACAGGATTACAAATGGACAATCATACACATAAACACTACCTTTACTCCAAGTGCTAAGTCAGAGATGAGGACCCTGACTTAGGGCCAAGGTTGTGCCGTTGTAATGTTATTTTAAATTTCATACATGTCTCAGCCCCTCCACCCTCAAACAATAAATTACTCACCTTCACAACTTGGAGTGGATTCTTTCTCGAAATGCTAATAGTCACTCATTAAAGTCAACGAATTTCCCACCTACTACGGAACCTGAAGGTTCATTTACACGTTCACAGGAGCCTGCTACTACTCCCTACCCTGCACAAGATGAATCCAGTCCAAGATCTTGTACCACGGAACCCTACATTAGGTATACTAGTATTGTACTCATCAACAAGTTTATGTGGCCTCAATGTTGGTATTCCTGATAGCAGGAAATCAAGACCTACAAAGGTGAGGTAATCTCCAATGACATGAGCATACCATGTTTTATAAAAAACTGTCAACTGTCTCAGGACAGACCCACAGAAATGATGATATGATAAGCTAGTCTTTCCTATGGAGTATGAAAAGTAGGTTAAGAAATTAAATTTTTTCATCCAGAGAGGCACAACACAACACTCAAAAAATGACAGAGAAAAGACAAAATTTTGTTTAACAACTAGGGAAACATAAACATGGTATTTGGAACAAGAAATAAATTCACCAGATACCAAAGTATGTATGTTTAGAACAATTCTTGCAAATTATGTGTACTACAAAAATCAAAATACTTTTCTTACCTATGGAAGTACTGGTTGATGTACTGTTTACTTCTGGTGATGTTTTAGGCTGCTGTTTCAACAGGTCATCATTGAGACTGGAAAATGAGATAAATTATTTTAAAGATGTGCTGAATCAATAGACCAAGTAGCTTTCAGAGCGGGGTTTGTAAATGTCAGGTAAAGTCATGAAACTGATGCAGTAAAATTAATTACATAGAAATGGGCTCTGTTATACCTAACACAGTAAAATATAATGATTTGCAGGGCATTTAAATTTTAAACTGTCTGGCAGTGTCAGATCACAGCACAATTAAGCAGTATGTTCAGGAAGACGGTAATAAGTGAATATTTAGTGATTAATGCTGGGGAAACAAATTTTACTACTAAAAAATGTTGCATGATGATGGAGGCTTCAGTCACCTCTGAAACGATGGTAAATTTCTACCGGACTAAATGGTGCAACAACTCAGAAGACTGTCACTCACCAACACGAGAACCTGAAATCTCACATATACAAGTACTTAATTTTCTCTGTGTTTACTACCAGGTCACCCTCCTTACTTAAAACAATCCACACTTGTCCAGTTTTGATAAAAACTTCACCAACCTCATGAGGAAATCACTATCCCTTCTCTCATATCCATTATCCATCCTGTATAACACTTCAGAATGATATTCCTCAGGGAACCTGAGACACACTCAAAGAAAAGGAAAGACACAATCATGACAAAACAGAATGCCTTCTTTTAGTGCTTATATATCACATCCCTGGTGCAGTATTTTCAACCAATCTTTGACAAAATAAGTTTTTGTGTAGAAATACTTTAATTACCTACCTTGATGAAATGGTGTCCCTGACTGGTGAGACAGATGGTGGAGGTTCTGTCGGACTTCCAACCTTCTTCTCGTGTCGTGGTGTGGGACTGATGGGTGAAGGCTGTCCTACTCGAACAGGAGGTGGTGGTGGGGATACAGTGGGAGACCTCACAGGCCTTGTGGCACTGAATGAGGCACTTCGAGCTGCTGGGTTTGTTGATGGCAGAGAGCTATCACCTTTTGACTTCTGAGCTTGTTGTTGAGAACTTAGTACAGCTGCCTTGTTTTCTGTGGCACCAGCACTCAAACCCACTCGCACTTCTGTTTTGTTGGGATCACTGTTATAACGTGATGAACGAGACTTTGAAAAATGTGATGTCCAGTTCCTTTGTTTCTCAATCAGTTCCCTACTGTTAAACTTTCTTTCTGGTTTCTCTGGTTTTTCTGGCCTCTTTGTCAAACTTGTCACCCCTCCGATTGTCTCCTCAGTTACTGCCTTCTCATTCTCAATTTTAATAATCCCATTTGAACGATTACTCTCTGTCACTTTCCCAGCTGTACGCAGATTCTGTGTCTGCAATAATCTCTCTGTGGCAGATGTTGGAACATTTGTCAAAACATTTGTTGATAGCACAGTCACCTCTTCATCTACATCTAGGCCTCCATTAGTTTGATGCCCGTTGGTGGTAAGTGACTTCCGTCCATCAATTTCTGATGTCCCACTGCTCACAATACCAAATAAAGATCCCCCACCCATTGAGACACTATCACCTTGATTTCGTTCTCTGGGAGAAGGTGAGCGAGAGGAATGATGTGAACCTATTGCTGTTCGAGGTGAACGTACTGGAGATGTACCAGAGGAGGAGTTATCAGAACTGGATTGGGACCGTAAACCATGAAGGCCTTGACTCACAGGCAACTTGGGACCTGTGGTAATGGTAAGAACTGTGACTGGTTTCTCTGGTTTAACAGTATTGCTGACGATGCCACGACCATCCTCTGCCCCCAACTTTTCGAACAATGCACGGGCATTGTTGAAACGAGCGACATGACTCTCAGTGCGAACAACTGTCACCTGAGTCGGAGAATCACGGGGTGTTGACGGCTCCTTCAATGCCTCCTCTGTTCCTGTAGCTGTTCGTCTCCGTTCCAGTTTTGGTGAAGAGTCAGATGGTTTGTTCCGTAGAGGAGCAGAGTTGCTGATCAAAACCTCAGTCTCTTTGGCAGGTACCATGCTCTGGAAGATGTTTGCAATCTGGGATACTTTTGATCCCACCAGTCTTGATGGCTTCTTCTCCTCCATTACTGGTTTCTTGTACAAGTCCTGCAGCAATCAAACACAGTAAAACATAAATTACAAATGCACCAATATTTTAAATTAGCTTCAAGATACATGTAAGCATTTTTTATTTTTGATTCTTCTTCAGCAGACTCTTCTACACCTAGTAATTCAAAACATTGACTGAGTACTACATTCTTGTGATGCAATGGCTGTAACAGCACCAGATGATATCCCCACATTTAAGGTTATTTATTTGGGGCTATAACCACTATAATAATAATGGGCATATTTAATATCACAAGACAAGTTTATCTTGTAAATAAAATAACTGTATTGAATTTTTGACAAAGTTCCAAATAAATGTGTACGAAATAATATAAAAATGAGAAAATAAATATGATGATGACGACAACGATATGGTTGTGACGGTATTAATGGGAACAGATAAAAGAAAATAAAGAAAAATGAAAAATAAAGAATCTACAGTAAGTCAGGAAATGAAATGAAAATCAGATAACTGCGTAACAAATATTGGTTTGGAAATCAGAAGGGATGCAATCAAATTTGGAAAATGCCAAACATTCAACTTGTCTATACAGATCCAGAACCACTGAAATTTGTGGAGTTGTAGAAATATTCTGAACATTAAAGCATTATAAATAAATTTAAGAGTTTCTATTAAATTATGTGCTGAGAGTATTTTAATGTATATACAGAATCAAAATTCACAGAAAGTCAGCACTTGTATTGAAAATGTTAGAAACTCCTTAGCTGACATTTAAGCTCACATAAAAATGAGCATAAACAGAAATGCTGTGTGATGTGAATAACGTGTTTCAGCAGTTTGTACTACTAACACTTTTGTGCAGCAAGAACAGATATGCATAACATCACTTCCTTTTAGCTTGGTGCAATCACAATGCTACTAGATTATAAAATGATGTGAGGATTAACCAATTTTGGATTCACAAATGTAAAAAAATATATATGATGACAAACAGTTTACTACTATAAAGTCTACTCACTCAATTTTGCATCAATGTAGAACAAATGAAGAATAAGAAAAATGTAAGCAGCCATTAATATGATACAAACTGCAGGACATCCAAAGGTGGCACTAAAGTATATTGTATATTTTAATTATCTGCAAAGGCTATTCCCCAACTATAAAATTTTCCACCCACCTTTCAACACTTTAAAAATATCTTTACTTGAAATCACTTTAGTAGCAGAGATACAGAAATATCAGAAATAAAGCACTACAGGAAAAATCAACAGACTTTACAAAGATCCAAACTAAATGATTAAAAAACAGAAATCAACTGGAGGAGAAAAGATATGAAGTTAATTAGAAGAGACAATCTTCTTGGGACAAGCAATAATTATATTGTAAGACTTGAGGTTCTCACAGCAGTGAGTATGAAGATTTCTGTCTTCTGGGTTATTGCGCTGTGTAGTCTGGTCGATGTTAACCAACGTTTCAGAGGTCATACTGCCTCCGTCATCAGGGCCCTGATGACGGAGGCAGTATGACCTCTGAAACGTTGGTTAACATCAACCAGACTACACAGCGCAATAACCCAGAAGACAGAAATCTTCAATAATTATATTAATTCACACTTCACTACAAGATACATGGCAGTAACAAATTCATTCTTCATACCCACTATAAAATAATTAATTTAATATCTCAACAGCAATTTTCACATTTAAGCTGCAATTAAGCACAAGTAAGAACACTAGAAAATCTAGTTAAAATACAGCCTGAAGTAAAGTGGTAAATGTCATACTATGAAAATGTATACTCAAACATTACAGAAACTTAAAACATGTTATACCAAGTCTTTCAAAAGTATCACCAAATTCAATCAATACTTCTTCTGAAACAAAAAACAGGAAGCAATTCTAAACTCAATGAAACTACGTAGTTATAACATAATACATGTAATGAACAAATATATCACACATTAATACAACTAAATCACAATTATGAAATGTACTGATGCAAAACGGATCTGTAATTGCAATCCATTATTAACAGTAACCTGTCACTGTCTACTAGTAGCAGTAACCAACATCAGGGTATACAGACCAGTGGTCCCCATCAATTTTCCACACATGATCTATAATGACAATAAATTACAATATAACTTAATAAAAATACTGGGACAGGAGCCATGTCTGAAATATGTGACATTATAAAACCCTTAGACACAGAAGGCCTTTGAACGGCTGTCCTTCAGCAGCAACACAATTCTGCAAGTGCCTGGACAGCCGTTTTCAAACATTTCCAAAAGTCATTATGCATGACTTCCTGCAAAGTAATCTTCATCAAAGTCATCTGAATTTCCCCTGCATCTTTGATGTGACAGCCCTTTAGCTGGTCCTTAATCTGTGTAAAGAGCTAAAATTTACATGGTGTATGATCGGAAGAGTATGGAGATCAGGACAGCATCACAGGACCCTATCGAGTGAGCTGCAATCGCACAAGCAGCGACCAATGTGCCAGGGCACTGGTTTTCATCAGCACTTGACCACTCACATTCCTAAATGCTTTCAGTAAATTGCCTGCTAGTCAAACACCTTCTTGTACCTCTCTTTGTTGAGTGGAATGCCCTCGAGATTAAACTCTTAGTAAAAAATGTCCATCATACCCACAAGTTTAACAATAACTGATAAATTCCATGCATGAAGAGTATGTACATCTCTCAGCATATACCAGCAAACTCGAGCCCACCTGCCGTAATGAAATTGCATTTTCTTCTTTCCTGAAGCTTGTCTTTACACTACCATGCAGATCTTTCATCACTCCCTTACATAACATTCACCAATATAGCTGTTATCACACAAAAGACACTCTACCTCATATCCTATTATATCGAACAACATTCACGAGATATAACTGAAATTTGTGAACATATATTGAAATTCACACATTTTACACGTCTCATATTTACAATGTAATGCAGTATATGAAAGAAAAAAATAAGGGAAGTATGATGTAACAATGCAATTAAGCACTCTTTTTAATCAAGACTGCTAAAACCATGTGGGCATATTTTCATGTTTGGGAACCACTGGCACAGTACACTTCAGAAACATGACAAGAATCTCTACTACAGTTTACTATCACGTACACACACAAATGAAGCCTGTTCAAAAAGAGAACACAGTTCAGAAACAGAATGTGTCCTCTGGAAAACCTCATGAACTGGAGCTATGTCTGATGAAGTGCTGAGCTCTTGTGACCGACAACGGCGCACAGCTGACTGAGTGCGACTGTATGCGAGAATCTCTGCACGAACAGAAGATGAGGAAGTGGAAGGCATGTCCTGTGAATGCCAGAACAAACCAAAACTGATGGATTAAATTCTGTGAACAACCTCAGAAGAGTTTATCTATATAAAACTTTCAAAAACAAAACCTTAATATATATGTACCTACTTCACAATCCCAAACCATCCTTTGAACATAAGCAAATAACAGAATGTATGAGATAAAGAACGCCACTTTACAGTGTCACCATGCAAACTGACCACAACAGTAGAAAAAAAAAACAGTACACCTCATAAAATGGTACTGGAACAGAACAACAAGAAATTTTCAATAAGCCTTCTTACTGTTCTGTGAAAATGATATTAAGAAAATGTGTAGCGAATTTTTGGAAAGGCAAATAATTCAGAAAGGATAAAACTTCCTATGTCTTGATATGAATAAGTCAATATATATATACATACTAACAATGTATGAATGATAAACAAAATATATGTTATTACCACCATGATGAACACTGGCAAGTATTGTTACTTGACCACCCCGTGTTAGATGTTACTTTTAACACATGTATGAATTACGAGAGATTAGATTAGCTACGAGTGTGATTGTACTAAGGTTTCTTATAAATAACTACTAATATTCAACACCCTCAGTTTACTATTCTAGACAACAGGAATGAAGCAAGCTCGGGGAGTTTGTTCTCATATGGCACCCACACATGGGGTACATACACAGACAGAGACACACACACACACAGGTTCATTATTTTCACTTCCAAGAATCCAAAAACAATGATCACCAAGCGCCCATTGCTGCAACCTGTCTTGTCCATCACCAAATCCTTCTTCCAATTCAAACAACTGACTTCACCATCCTGTTAAGGATAAGGACACAATGGTTGATAGCATAATTTACAAACTGCTGACAAGTTAAAGGACACACATGAACTGCCCAGCTTATAACGCCATGCTGTATAGTAAAAGTAAAGTTGTTCCTGTGCTTAATTGGCTTCATATGTGAAGGAGTGGAGGTTCAGTTCTATGCCACTGTAACTTTGGATGTCCAGCCCATAGTCTAGTCACTATACTGACTATGTACTGGAAAAAAATCTTCTGACTTTTGGAGAAACCAATAACCTCACTTTCAGGGTAGAAGTGATGTGAATTACACAACTGCAAGCCTTGAATCTTTCACAGCGAATAAATGTAATAAAATCCTCTCACATGAAGAGCCACATTTATTTGAAGCAGAAGCATGCTGACAAAACATAAATTACTGGGAAGAAGGGTTAAATGGTGCAAGAAGTCATACATAAACTGTGACTGGTAAAGTACGTAGAATACGATAAAATGTGCTCCAGATAGGATGAAGTACATAGAAGCAGTAGTATTTGAGGTTATCATGGAACTGAGTACGAGAATGGCCGTCTTCTGGGTTCGAAGTTTACCAACGTTTCAAAGGTGTTTAGTGCCTAAATCATCAGGGTGATGATCATTATGATTATGGAAGCAGTAAGCACATATGACACACTGGTAAATTTTTACGAGACTACGTGATGCTACTACCAGAAGACACCCATCTTCATAAGAGAGACAACATTTCAATTTGGAACACTGGCAACAGATGCAAATTAGTGCCCAGTCCAATTTTAGAATTTCAGGTGGTCAGAAGCAATAAAAAGCACAAATCCAGCATCAATGTGATCTGAACAGCAACTTACCTCAACTTGTCAGTACTGAGGCAAATTCTTGGCATGGCTGTAAGGCCAGCTTCATGTGGACTTCAGTTCATCATCAGAAAGTCTGCAAACACAGAAATAAGGGTCGGTGCTTGTGTGCAAAACTAATTTACTCACATAGATTAATGAGTGTGATTAACTGGATTAACCCTTGATCACAACATATAGCAATAAAATTAAATATTCCTTGTATCAGTATCAGTACTTAACATTCAAAAAATAAAAAAAGGGCCTGCTAACAGTCAGCTGTGACATAAACAGAAATGTGTTTGTCAACATTCCAAACAGGGCCATGGTAAGAATATTTAGTATTGGACTACACATGGGGGTAGAGGAATAAACACAGTCTCCACAGTTCCAGAAGGGCATGAAAAAGGGCCAAAATCGTTTATTGACAACTGATAATCATGAAAACATTTATCATAAGAGGAATGCAGACTAATATACGCGATGTTTATCCATATTTATTTACTGTTCATTTGTCGTCGCTATCAACACCTCAGACTACATTGATTAACAACGAATAGGAAAGGAATGAAAGGCACAGAACAAGCACAAGAATGTTAAAGATTACATCCCAATTAAGTAATATTTCATAAAGGGCAAAATATACTTGAGAATCAAAACACAAACATACACTAGCCACAGAACACCAGCGAATGCACGCATACAATAAAACACGATACACCACGACAAAAACATCGATAAAAAATTCAGAAAATTTCCCACACTAATCGTTCAAACCAAATATTGCAACGTTGACGACAAGTATAATCTTCAATGACAGTAAACTATTGCGTTACCTGCATCAGCTTTAAGCATGGAATCGCCTGCAATATAGGCAACTTATCGAGCATACGAATGTGGCAGTGTAGACTAAAACAAAAACACATTTGCGGTCTTCTAGTGCAGTGATATTCAACCTTTTTTGTTCGCGTACCCCCAGATATAATTTCTCTTCAACTTTGTACCCCCAAAGTTGTTGGTGTTTAATTCAAGTGTATATAATCTACATCTAAACTAAATTAAATAAATTACATTACTGATTATTCAGTGTTTATCATAAAATAATATTTTTTTTTTAAATTTCGCGTACCCCCGGGCGTTCTTCACACTCAACTCGAAGAAAGAATTTTGACTTTCATTTTCTGATATTACAGCGTGTAAACTGTAAGAATTCTTAATACAACCAACAAGAAAAAGCCCTCTATTGTACAACAGCTTTTTCACGTCCATTCGCCTCAGGATAATATTACGTCTTCGATTAAGATGACTGTCTTCAACAATGTGCGCCACAATGTTTCCTAGAAACTGATAGACGTTTCAGACGTGATTACTACTTCCATCAACAGGGCGATAGACAATTACCTTACTGAATTTGTCGACATATTGTACAGAAAAATGGAACACGCAGTTAAAGCCTAATTTAGATTTTCTGCTTTACAGCTGATGTGGTGTTGACAAAATTTTTATTGAAGGTCTTCGCTCGTCCGCGCCGCCTGTTTTACGATGTTTATGAAACAGCATCAAGAGTAAACATTCACGAATTGAAAATATTCCGTCAATAATCCTAACAGAGCGACCGCGCCACAACTGTTTTGCTACGCGTTCGTTTTCTAACGTGTTAGTTTGCCCTTAGCGACTATGTACTTAGCGTTGAACATTTACTTCTTCCGTTTCACTACTAAAGTCAGTTTCAAATACTTTCCCTTATGAACAGACATGTAAATATTGTAGATAACTGAAATATCGCGTTGTTTTATATTCATTTATGCGTAATTTCTAATTGCAAATGTTCGGAGTTGGAAATGGCGTTGTGGCATCGTTACAGGCGTTGTTCTGTTCTCAAATCCGAGCTACGCCAATGGAAATGTTTGCAAGTACATCTCGACCTGGCAACATTCAGAAATTCCTCTGGCATGAGAAAATAAATACACGCCTGGCGGATACCTTTCGTGGTTCGTCTTCAGTTTCAAATCTTGAGACTGATGCGACGAAAGACAGAGCAGCTTCTGCCCTGTTCAATTAGGGTAAAGTCGGGTGTGACGCCCCATCGGTAGAGCTGCCCCGGTTTCCATATACGAGCCCATGCGCGGGAAAAGCCACTGTATGTTGCTGTTGTAAGAAGAAGTAGTGAGATTTTTCTTTTGCGTATTTCAAGCAGAATACACACTTATATTTGTTATCTGCCATTGCCGAGGTGAACATTTTTCCGTTCGTGGAGTCATAGTTAGTGAAAGGGAAGGAAAGTGAAATAATTACTGTTGTTATGTTTTTCTTGCGGAGACAAGGGAATAAGTTCATGTTGCTTTCTCACAGTTTGCCATTTTCTTGGTGAGTCACGTGATATCAACTGGGGCTTCTCACCCGATACTTTGGGTTTGTTTGTTTGTTTGCTCCAGCTAACTCAGGGTCGATCACGGGGATCGAACGTAGAAGAAGGTTACAACTGCATCAAAACCTAAGTACATTTATTGCGTAGTTTCTTTTACAAAGTACGCTTATAATGATAAACCTGGTCTCCTTCCTTCAAGAGACACACACTAATAATAATCACTCCTCCCAGTTTCTATTACGCCCAAACGTAATCCGGTCCACATCTCTATGCCCCTTTTATCTAATATACATTTTAAAATTATCCTACCATCTACGATGTCTTCCAAGTATCTCCTCCTATAAGATTATCTCACAAAATTCTGTATGTATTTCTCGTTTCCCACATGATGTTCCACATTCCGCTCATTTCGTCGTCCTCAATTTAAACGGGCAGTAGCATCGCACATTGGAACTCTACTGTCGTTGACCTGGCCGCCACCTGCCAGACGACTTGGTTAAAGCACCCGAAGAGTCTGCATAGTCCCAACGAGCTTCAGGATTTACCTGACCCGTGTCTCAAATGGTGATCAATTTAAATGTAAACCCGCGTGTGCGTATTCTATTCAACACAACATAATGGGGAACGTCTTTTCCAGCATAGGGATGGGAGGACGAACAGACTGGGGTTACTATGGCAACAAAAGAAAACAGAATGAAAACATGCCAAGTTCTGTTGCCTGGGTGACTGAACGCTGGCAAATGCTTAAGGGCGCTCGATCCATATTCCCATGTTTACACAGATGCAGAAATGACTACACAGAAGAATACTTTGAATTTGATTAAATTTAGATGTATTTTGAAATAAGTAAGGGCATCACAGCCAAGCCACCTTAACTGTACGGTACTGGCCCGTGAATAAATTATTCAATTTTGAACCAGATTCGCCAGCCCTTAAAAAAACATGATACTATAAAACCTAATCAGGGCTGCTGGCCTACTGAAACGTCTAAGCAGCTATCAAAAATAAAATAAAATAAAATAAAATAAAATACATTAAACAACTTTCCCAAGTCATCTCACAATTTTCAGATCACAATACTATTTTCCAACTGTCTGTAAACAAGACGTTCAAAAAAATCCTCTCAGTAATGGATCCAAACTTTGCGAGACACCTTTACGTTCAATGATTAGGTACATTTTCTACTGCGCATTTAAAACCTAAAGAAACAAAATAATTTAGCCTATGACGCTATCCTGCTCAGTCAAGTACGGAACAGCCTTAAAAAAGTAATGTGAGGCACAGGTTAACTGAAGCGACATTTCAATTTCGCTTTTGCGGAGAAGATACATTAGTGTCGACGTTACATGGCAGTAAGATTTAAAGTAAAAGTAAGGGATGGAGTCTGTTTCAGGAGCATAACCATTAGGATTACACATGATGTACGCTGTTTGTTATAGCCAGGGGCGTGTGAGAAGCGGGGGGGGGGGGCACACACCAATTACTAACAGAGATTACAAGGACTGAGTTGCACTCACAGCTGAAAACACGTTGTACATGAAAATGCAAGCAATCAGCCTGAGTAACCGAACGCTTTGTGTACATTTACATGGGGATTCCATGGACGACTGTGATCGATTATTACAGTGTGCATAACAATATTTACGTCATTAATTAAAGAGACACTAATGTGGCATTGTAGCTTTACACATTACAAGCTGTCCCCGTCAGTCACACGGCTGGATACCTGGACCTTCGGCGAGAGCGACTAATGCGACTGAAACTGGCTCTTAACAGTACATTCCGACAGTCCTTTATTCACGCTGCTGTTCCTCCTCCATGGAAAGTAATGATTAAACAAACACTATGACAGCAGACCCCAACGGTTCAACACGCTATTGGACGATCCTGAGACAGTTCCATTCACGTAACTACATACTTACCTTAATCTATCTTTGATGTCGTCCTCCTACATCCATTTCGGGCTTCCAAATGACCGTTGCCCCGCCAAAATTCTGCCCTTATCCATCATTTATACATACCCAGACCGTATTATTAGCCTTTTATATTTCACTATCCAAACAGTGATCTGTTAGTGTCACGAGTTATTCGTTATCATAAAACGCAAACAGTGCTAATTTTATCACACGTATCTCCCTATTCGTGTTTATACACGTCTTCAAGCTATCTTTCAGCTTAGAGATATACGACCACTACCAACATTACGCACACAATTCTTAAGCCCCCGTTTCCTATGAATGGTGTACCTAGTGTATGGATGGATTCGATGGACAGAATCAGTCATAATCATGTTGACGCTTGCAATGAATGACTGAACTGTTCACAGGAAGAACAGCCTTTGTATTAATACGATAAAAATGTTTAAAGTCGACATTCAAATAATAAACAGGTTCTAGTGAGATTTCAGGTTTTCAGGCCGGCGACTGCACCGACCGTGCAGTCTGACAGAATTTTTGCCCACATTGCGCTGATGACGGAGGCAGCGAGCACCCGTCTCGTCGATTACACCGCCAACTAGCAAGTCTCTTTCCTGCAGATCTCCAGGATCATGGTCTAACAATCGCATCTGTCTTACGAAGTCTGTGACCCCTCGGTAGGTTCCCAGCTGGACGGATTATGGCGAAGAGTAGGATGACTGGCGCTGATCAAAGACCGCACACAGACATCACCACCCAAGACGCAATCCCAAACTGTACAGAGGGAAGCATGAACGGTTTAACAGCTCAAATCCACTATTTTGAACTACAGAGTGCAAGATCTGGGTTGAAATATTATATAGATTATAAATCATTAAACGACTTATAACAAGTCTGTATATCGACGTTTATGGTATTTAGCTGGGAAACAGTAAACCATAGCTTCCTTGGTGAAATAAGCGCACTTAACCTCCTCTTGTGTAAGACACTGACGAGAGAAATACACAAATTCTAATCTTTAAACATTTGAGTAATAACATCTGAAAATTCAGAACAGTGATATATAATTCGTGTCCATCTCCATGTCAAGCGACGTATGTGGGCTTACAGCGTAAAGGTAAGTTTGCGGGTTACGTTTAGGCACTGTGAGTTTTGAGGTTTTAATGACGACGATAATGACATTCAGGGTTGTGACGCCGTGTAGACTCGTAGGTAGGTAACAAAGATTCGGAGAAACATACTGTCTCCAGCCCTGAAGACGAAGGTTGTATCTGCCGACGAGACCACACTGCGTTACAACACAGAACATCAACATCGTCAAGTCTAGACACATCAAGCAATTTCTTAGTTTCACATGTTATCGTTCACACAACTATTATTAGCTTCTTTCATACAACAAAGTTTAAACAAACAGATCTAAGTAAAAGTCCTACTAATTAGCCACAAGTTCTAATATCAGAATATCAGAGTGATATACAAGACTGCTCCTATGAATAGTCCATATGACGTCAGACCTTTATCGATTAATACATTTTGTATGACTTTTGTCTCCAGTTCTCTGACCAATCGGCTTGAACGGCAAACAAAATCCGAAATTCATTACTTACAACACACCACGTCAACGCGTGTGACCCTTCAATTTTGACATCAGCCCAAGTTACATTTCTGAAACAAAGCTGCATGATCTCTGACTTTGGCAGCTTTTCAGACAAGCTACCAGCAGTTTAAATCTCGACTGAGGTCAATCTCAACAGAAAGTTCCGCTTACATGTTAAATGGGCTGCATAAATCACAATCTGCAGGTGCAAGGTCAGTGTCCAGTCTAGATGCGATCGGCTACAATTTTAGGTCAATGGGTCGCACGGCGATTAGAAAGCGTACAGTTACGAAGATCAGCCTTAGCACCGCGACATTAGTTCCTTGAAAGACAAACGAAACTCTGCCCTCAACACCAGACTAAACTCAGGAATACAGTAAAGAAAATTACGTGTGAGAATTGGCCAGTTGAACACAGAACTCAAAAGTTAAAGTGACCGACGTTTCAGATGGACTTACTGGTTCCATCACGTGTACGATGAGTCATCGCCCTAATGATGGAGGCAGCACGCACCCTGAAACATATTTCACACCACGTTCTGACGGCATGTGGGGAACCTATTACGAAATTAAACATATGACCCCATTTAGTTTTACAGAATTGGTATCTGTTGAACACAAAACAGTGCCTTGCAGCAAGGTTGTTTTTGTTTACAGCTGCCTTCAGCTCACCGCTACATCCACATAAACCAAGCAATTCACTCAGGTACAAGTAACAGGAAAACAGCATAAACTGATAATTTGGACTGTTTAAGGAAAAACATAACCTCTGCTGACAAGAAAGCGATGTCATTTAAATATGAAAGGCTATTATCATTAGATCCATTTTAGCACGTTGTGTTATGACTGCAGTCCGACCTTTCAGTAATTAGTAAACAGCTGTAAGCTAAACAGCGTGTTCAGCAAGTTTCTATTCAAATGATAGGTAGTTTTCCAATTAAGTGCTCCCGCATCTGACAGTCCCACCAGTTATATGAACAGGATTTATAGGGTTTTTGCTGTTATACAAGGCCAAGATACGAAATACATGGCAAATAATTTCGAAGTACACCTACTCACTTTTCCAATGTTGAAAATGTATTGACATGCATTTCTGCGGGACAAAAATTAACATTAAAAAGACTAATTACTTTGTTTAAGCTTCTTTAAACACGAAGACCAGTCTTAAAAAAATTCTGCATTGCATACATCAGTTGGTTAATGTAGTTGAGATAAATAATCGGCTTATGTGAGAATCTTTCGAAACCCATAACTACACTGTGAACAAAAATGAGGTGGTATATATAGTCACCAACGTGTTTACAAGGTTAAAATCGCGTGACGATCATTCATAAGAGTTGCATGTCACTGAATCCAAATACGGATCTCAACTGGTGGCTTTCTATTCTGCTGTAAATTCGTATGTGCTTACAGATCTTTTCACAACACCGACAAAATTGCTTACAGGCCAAAGGAAGCTGTACTCGTCCTCTCTAAAAGAGTAATTTGTGTATGCAACAGAGAACATTCAGGGCATTCAGTGACAAGACCCTGTTATTCACCGGTCCTCACTTTATGGATTTCGCAAATCATATTTCCTGCATTACATGATATCTTTAAAGGAAAATAAAACAAAACGCGTTTCATAACATAAGATTTTCCAGTATGCCTACCTATTATGCGTTAACTTCATATAGATGTAAGCAAAGAAATGAAATTGTGAGTTTAGTAACACTGGAAAATCAAGACCGCAGTTCCGGCTTACGGCCTTTTAACGATGGTAATTACACTGTGTGCATATTTTTAGTTCGTTGTGAAACTCGAGGAAAGAAAAACCTACATATTGTACTGTAAGACCACGTGAGTGCATTAACAATTCAAGCGGCAAACTCATACATAAAAGCAATAAAAAGTGTGGCTGGCATTCTTAACACGGTTTTGAATCGGAATGCAGACAACACGGAACAATCTGATTTCCGTGAGATTTCAGGCTGTCATGGCGAGTATGAAGATGGCTGTCTTCTGTTTATTCTAACCTCTCCTTTCAAATTAATGTAGGCTGATGTTCTCCGAATCACGAAGTGGAAAGGATATGGAATGAAATAGTCGTCGCTTGTTTCGGAGTAACATACCAGAATCTGCCTGAAAAGACCGAGGAAAAATAAGAAAAGTTGTATGGCCGGTCGGTCTCCAGGCCGAGAGTCGACCCCCGGACCTCCTAAATGGAAGCAGAACTGCCAACTACTCAATCGCGATGTTCTGTACACTTCTCAACAGTCACACATCATCGCATTCAACGGAGATGATGACCAAGTTAAAGACTCGTACCTGATTATGTGTGAATACAGCCTCGTATGTATGTATTAATCTGATCGTAAGTGGGGTCGGGCCGCCCTCACGCATGTGCCTTGTGGCCAGGCTACGGCAGCGCTGCCTGGCAGATGGTAACGGAATTATCTAATAATTTCATTAAAAGATTGGCAACGCTACGAGGGGAGGGGTTAATTTAAAAATAAACCAGCCGTATTCAGGTTCTCCGTACTGCAACTCAGTAAACGCCTATATTACAACAAACAGTACCACATGGAAAAGAAAAAGCAAAATTATGCAATATTTACTGTAATGTTCCGCTTAGATTTTTCTATTTATATCAACTACCAATACGCGACAACAGTCGCCTGTTATTATATAGCTTCTAGAAATGCGTTAAAATACTAAGAGCAGAAATTCTTATGGATCTAGGCCCTAAAATTAGATTCGGATTTTCATGAGCCCTTTCAGCATATTCAAAACAAATTCATCCCTGCATTCTCCGTTTCTAGCCTGGTTGCTAGGCGAATATATCCGTTATCTTATAAAACACGCCCATCGCCGTTTCGTTTTTTTACAGCTGTTTAATGCTTAAAGGCACAACCATGTGGCGTCGTAATGCTAAATAACAAAATATATTTTTTTCACTTTCGGACCAGTACGGGCTGAGGGGAACAAAGGCAAATAAAAATTAATACGACGTTGAAAATAAATAAAAAAAATTCGTTCCTTCAGCACAATTTACGTTAAGAAAAGTGCAGAAGAGCGGCCACTTTTCGTTAGACGCTTCATAAACTCCTTGTACGTACTCGCAGCGTCTTGTCTCAGCCTTGGATGTCTTCCAGTTGGTGTCTAGCGAATTAGCATCCACTGGTGTCAACTTTGTACAGATTGGACCCCGCATGTACAGATATGTTTTTATCTTAATGTCCCTACAAGGAACTTCGTATGTAGTTCTTTCTTTTCATCTACTGATTCACAATTTCGCAATATCCGTCTTCTTTTGTCTCGTCCCCTCAGAGGGTATCCCCAGTACAAACCATGGAGTGGCAAGCCCTCTCAACTAAACGTTATTACATTAGCTACTCTTTTATAAAAGGAAGGATCTCAAATTCGATCATGCCACTGCATGTGTGTCTGAGAGAGATGGGGAAAAAAACAAGGCACTCAGTTTATTTTATTGTTACAATAAAGCTCTACGACCTCGTCGACGCGAGTCCAATCATCGTGTTTCATTTCGTCTATCTTTTACTATCAACAAGTATCTCAACTTGGTCAGTACCTTATACGGTTTCGACGGACATCCGGAGGTCATTCCTTCAGCCCTTCAAACTCAATACCACCTGCTTTAACAAACAGTAACTGCTTTTTACGTGGGTTCCGTATTATTCCTAGTGTAAACAGCGAACATTTCCTTAAACAGCGTTAATCAGTTGAACTCTGTAACAGTGAAGGGCTGCGTTCTCTTTGCAGTATGGAATAAATCCTTACATATTGTTTCGACGAGCTTACAAATTATACCTAACATTAACACGAAATCTAAACAGAACATTAAAGATACAGAAATGCTTTCATGAGTTTCTTCGCCATTCCCTTTGTTTTTATTTCTTCATTCTTTCCCTCTCTTCCAACTTTTCTACGTGAAACACAACTTTCATAGTTTTATCGCCTTTAGAAGTACTTATAAAAGCTGACTAATGATAGCAGCATTTGTAAACAAAACATTCTGCCATCCAATTCCACTTTTGAGAACCTTGCCAATCACGTGTAACACACGGACATAAACATTTTTATTTTATATATGCATAGGCCTGTACAGATCACCAACATTCACTTGAAAACACTGAATATAACCACGGAAACACCTGGCTGCACTGCAGGCCATGCGTCTATTTTCACACAATAGTGCCTATAATTAAGATCTTTGGAACATTATCATCGCGGCACAAAGTAATTTTTTATATTGTTCCACAAATATGTTTCACACGCAGCAGAAACACGTTCATTGCTAGAACTCGAACTATTCTTCAGAGTTCTTAGTTCAAACCCTGTCACGCACAGTTCCCACCGTCGTGTTTTATTTGGAGTTTCTTGCCCTCTATAAAGGTGCCAACGTACTAGCAGTATCGTGTTGTTTCACCAAACACAAGTACTTGCCTCTCTCTCTCGGAGACTGTTCCAAAAACCACGGGGGTACAATCTAAACAAAGCGAGATATAAAGCTTTCTTCTGCGCGGCAAAGTTCCTCGCAGCTGAGAAGTTTACATTCTCCCGCATACGTGCTACACAAATGTTTTGGTTTGAAGTTAAAATAGCTGTTAAAATCAAGTTATCGCTTATTCGCCAAAATGGTTTAAAAATAAAATTTTATACCGCGAAATATAAACCAACAATAGGAGTACCAGAAGGCACTTTATATTCGTACATGTCCGGCCTGAATCACAGCCAACAAATTCCACATTTTATGACTTCAAAATTTTACATCAAGACACGAAATTCGGCACTATCGGTAAAGTTTAATTTTAAGACTTCCTCGGATATTATTACACTTTATAAAATGAGCCAGGACATTGACTGAGAGAAGTAACTGGCTGGCTATGATCTTAATTTCGATTCCCGGCAGAGGTAGGCATTTTCCTCTTTGCCACCAAGTCCAGACCGGCTCTGGGGCCCTAAACATTCACCTCCATCTAGTGCCCAGGTTAACCACGCGGCGAGCATAGACCCTAGCTCCACTCTCCCATTCGCCTCTAAGACGTGGTGCTTAATTAAGCACAAGAACAACACAAGGTTATCGTTTAAAATATAAGAATGGGACTCTTTCTGTATTTTAAGAAAGCGGAGCTGTATAATGCACAGTATCTAAGAGTGGGCTACTGTGGTTCCACACTGAATCTGACACACGCATTTAATTTCATTAGTACCCTAATTGACGTTTAAAATTCAGAGTTACATTTATATAACCTCTTGACACTAGCGATACACATTCTAGGATATCTTAAAACTTCCATATCTCTAATTCCCTCAAGCGCATAAAAATATCGTATTCAGTGTCTAGTGAGTACAGTCAAGTACGGTAAAATGTACTTGAAATCTATGACAGAATATAAAGATAAGAATTTGGTGTTTCCTTGAAAAATATGAATTCTTCCGGTCCCGCAGAGGCCAGGATGATCAATGGTATAAGCCACGTCGACACAGCAGACACGAAACATGAACTTAACTAGCAAAGACGAATGCTAGACCATTTAACTGTGATTACTGTGAATGAGATTAACAACTGCTTTAGACTGCAGCGTTGAATGTAATCAAAAGTTACATGCGCAAAGTTTGAAACCGATGGTACATGTCATTAGTCAAGAAATGATGCTCGAAAGCTCTTTAGTTAGTCACACTTCAGCAAATAATGGTAGTCTTCAACTAGAGGGGCTAATTAGTCAGGAAAGTCGAGTGCCGTGAGGTTCGGCGACCTGGGTGTTTACTTCGTCGTATTACAAACAAACCAACTGAAATAATAACAATTAAAACTAGCTCACGGAACCTGCAAAAACAAATGTGCGGTTGCGTTGACGCCACTTCCAGACATCCCGGTCTAACAATTCAGGGTACTGTGAAGAAGTTACTCTTTTACTACGCGACGTTTACGGTTGCAGTCTACGCCATACAGATCGGCGGCAGACTGGCTTTTAAGTGCACACACGAACTATACTACCATATAAAATACCGCTGAAGTTTACTGCGCACATGTTAGCTTTACGAGGAAAATCCAAGTCTGTTTCTCTTCTACAGCTGGGAGGTAAGGACAACTACGTGGTTCAATCATTACTTGAGTTCGAAACGAAAACAGACGAAAGAAGATGGCTTGCCCCCCTTCTGCCTCTACGTTTCTTGCGCAGGAAGTGAAACAGGGGTGTTACAGTAAGCCGAAAGGTATTAAATATATAATAGAATAAATTTTGTTACGGGGCTATTTATTTATTTAGTGTTCTGTCTGACGACAGGTCCATATGAACAGGATCCTTCCATCCTTTTCTCGGACTGGGACCCGTTCATATACGTTCTTGGCAGATGATCCAGAAGTGGTTTGCCATTGCCTTCTTCTGTGTGTGAATGGAGTAATTGTTGGGATGCCACGGAGGAAAACTCCGTGTTGCCTAGACACGGCCTTGCCCAACACAAGTTATAAATTCGGGCACCGCCGGGAATCGAACCCGAGACCCCAGGATTACAAGGCCAGCGTTCTAACCGCTAGACCAGATAATATAACAATAATTTTTGAATTCTAGATTTTGATGCTGTTACAGCGTAAGCAAGTTCCTAGTAAACAACATGTGATCAAAATCAGTACAATGCACCGGCCCTCGAGTTACGGCATAACACAATATAGAAGTCCCCACTGTTTAATTAGATATCTTGAAAACGTTAATATCAAACCCCATGACATTCTTACAACAATTTTCGAGGACCTGAATGCTGATAGACGGACAGTCAGCCAAGCATGGCGAAGCTAAGAGGCGCACTTCTGAAAATTTTCGTTTGAGAACGTGGCAAAAAGGTCGAGAATCCTTTTTCGGACACATCAAATCTCTAGCAAGAAGTCGCGTTCGGGACCTGAGATTATCTAGTAACTTAAAGCATGTAGGAAGTCCACATGGCGCCACTTTCAGGATGCTAAGTGTGCAATCTACCAGCTGATGCAACATTGTAGAGTAAAAGTGGAGGAAAGGAAATCTGCCATTACAAAAACCAACACGAACATCAGAAATGATGAAAGATGTATCAGAGGTAAAGTAGTACAAGAATTATTGCACTTCTTCCGTATTACCACATATTATTTCCGTCCTAGCTTTCTGCTGTTTTTCTTTATTACAGTACGCGATGTACAATATGTAACGGCGAAATTTTCTGTTGCAACTTCTCATACACCCAGCCTACTGGCTTCCAAAGTGCCGTCAAACAAACAAATCCCGTCGGCTTGATTTTCGTAGCTGCCCCCTCCCAGAAAAATAATTCGAAATAACGCCCCATAAATCTGGCATCCGATATCTTTGTAACGATCCACAAACACTACAGTAACTTCAGTTGTCAGAGCGTCGTTAAATAATTCATTCAAGGATTACTGGCATTTACACATTAAGAGATACACGTATTTATGATACGATCGTCAGGGAAGTTTGTAAACAGACCGGCCTTCAGTCGGGCTGGAGCAGAAGTCGGGCTTCGGTAAGGCACGGGTAACATATTTGAAGAAAAACTTCGGTCTTGGGTCAAATACTCCTCTACCATGATCCTTAAGGATAATTTAATTTCAAATAACAGCGATTAGATTCTGCACAAATAACACAACTTCCTTATTTCTATTTGCCAGCCTCCAAGGACCAGTTATGAAATGCCTCGACGCACAGGATCGTTACCGACGTGGAACTGCAATTTGCAGCTTCCGATAAGCCAGCTTGTGACGCAGTAGATTACAATACAGACGTTGTGTTGCGTCTCGCTGTAATTTGTGTTTTCACTGGGCGCTGCGACCCATTATTTTCATTTAGACCCTGCGGCGTCCATTTCACCTGATAACACGCATAACATGTTCTGTATTACGACCAAGCGTGACCGATGACAACAACAACAAAAATCTATGCAGCAAGGAAGGATGTGCTAATTATTCACAGCAGACAAGTCGGTGTTGCTTCATGAGCAGCAAAAGCAGAACAGAGAAACTGCTATCTTTGCAAGTCAACAGTGTACGGAAAACTTGCAGGTAGATCGAACTTGTTCCCTGACGCTTTCATTGCATTAACGCGGTGTCCCCCCCCCCCCCCCAAAAAAAAACACCATCATTTGTCAAAGACACATGACAGCGCACCACAAAATCTCGCCTCATAAAAAATACGTAGAAAACCAAACATGACCACAAAAAACGTCCACATGTAAATACTTGCCCTATAAAATGCATGTTTAATACAGAGTCATTAAAGAGGGGTCACCATGAGGAAGCACACTCTCACACAACAATTAGTCGAACACGATCGACTATAGTGTCGAAATGAATGGGGGGGGGGGGGGTTCCAGTTCCCTATAGTAGACTCAAAATATCTGCGAGCGTGAGCAACGTCACATTATGAGGGGAATGGAAGATTGAAAGGCAAGGGGGAGATCAAGACGCCGTACGCTGTCGCGTGGCGGCCTCTTCAGATGTGCTTCCTGCCTGGAGGCTGCACGGCACACGGGCCTCAGAACCGCCATTTTGTTGGAAAGCAGACGATGCAAGAACGCGGAGATGTCAGTTGCCTAGATCTGTGACACACTCCCGTCCCTTAGAAGCAACATAAAAAAGCGCATTGTCTCACACTTCCGGAAACACGCCAATCTCGTTCACAAATCGGAGACTGTACCAACCTCGGGTTCACTCGGAAGAACAGGAAAATCAATCACGACATTTTATTCATGCCTGCAGGTTTTCGCGGCTCCAGTGCATCGTATAACTTCGGCTTCCAGGTGACAACCGAAGTTATACAGAGCGTTTTACGACTTTCTATGAAAACCATGTCATGCACGCTACAACCAGGGTAGACGACTGAATTAACAAAGATCGGGGAATATTTTCATCCTCTTTTTCTTATAACACTGGAAGATCATTTGACATGGACTTCCTGAGGTTAAAAAACAACTTAAACACGTTCCACTGCATGGTACAGTAAAGGTTAAATTGTCCTTGGTGCTTAATTATTACTCCATGAAGACAAACGTGAGAATGGAGGCATGACTCCACGCATTCTTAATATATGTACTGTACATGTGGAGATGACTCGTGAAACTTCAGTAGTAATGGACTACACACTGACTTGGTGTCTGTAACACAGATCGGGGCCACCAACTAGCGCCCGCTGATATTCTGTGCGGCCAGCGAAACTTTGTTGTAATAAAGTACCAACCACATTTGAGAATTACCCCGTTCTTTACGGAATTGTAAGGTTCATTACTGTGTTAAAAAGAGCCCGTCACCGGTCCCTATTCTGAGTCCGATAAATCCAGTCCACAACCTGCTACTCTGTTTCCACAAGATCCTTCTTAACATTAATCCCCCATCTACGCGCAGGTCTTCCGAATGGTCTCTTCTCTTGAGGCTTTGCACAACTGTGTACGATTTTCTCATCTCTCTAGTGACAGCTACATGCCCGGCTCACTTACTTATTGGCTTGGAGGTTCGCAGCATCATCAATAAACTACAAGAAGTTTCAGTAAATTGTCGTTTTCTACCCTGCGGCCCCCCAAGTCGATAAGAAAGGTAGGTGTGACTCCAGGTCCTAAGAAGTCTGCGAAACCCTGATACAGATGCTAATAAAATAAGCATGCAAATAGGTCTATCCACTTTCAAGCAAAGCTCTTCAAACCCTGAGAGATACTGACATATAATACTTCAAACTGAATATTGCAGACTGTATTCCAATAACGGACTAAAAATGTCATAATTTATACTTTCACGCAAGAGGCCAAGAACTCGTCATGTCTCCGAAAGTCTACTGATTTACATCTATTACTTAGAGAAAAATAAATATTTTACTCTCTAAGATAACAGGACCAACATTATTACGTCCATAATATAGGTCTATGTGTATTGCAAGTTCAATAATAAAATGGCAACATGCACGCGAAAGTTGAGTAAAACGTCCTTTACAATTATATATACGCACGCACGCACATACACACACAAAATACATGCATTCTTACATAGATACAAGTAATGAAGACATGCTAACAAGAAAACTTGCTGTTGAAACACCGAAGCAACCAGTACTGCACCGCCCACACATTATTAGACCGTAAATAATTGTTATCAGCAGTTGTGGTTCCACATTATGTATGAGTGAACGCTACACTGAATTCGTAACACAATTCTTAGTACACTTCCTCCTACCGCCAGCGTAAGTAACAAATATTGCTTCCACTTAGCATAGCTGTACGCATCCTTCTTATCACTGACATGGCCCTGTTGTGACGATGGCTCGTCTGGCTTGTACCGCCGTGTAGTGTGAAAAATGTTTACCGACGTTTCAGAAGTACTTGCTGCCTCTATCATCAGGGCGATCTCATCACATGTACAGCACAAAAAAACCTGAAACGTCTGTACACATATATCAGACTACACGGCGCTGCAGCCCAGAAGACAGCCAACTTCATACTCGCCGCCGAGAATCTGAAATCCCTACAGAGTCCTACTACTTCACTACAAAATGACTGCAGCAATTACTTGCCAACCTCTGGGTTTAAATTCCTCAAAATACCCCTCGATTATCAAGAGCAAACGGGTTAAGGAGAGTAGGGTTAAAGGAACCGCGACTGCAGTTAAAACGCACCAATGTGTAACGGAGTTGCCAGCTTCTTAACTAAGCACACAAAACACAAAGCAATATTTTTGAAAACAAATTAAACACAAAGTATAAAAGACTTTCACAAAAGGGCGCCCCGCTGAAATGCATAAAGTTAATTTCGGTCGCCATCGCAGTCTTGTGGGTCTCTTAGCGCGTCAGCCACCGAATCCATCCGCGTGCACACACATTAAAACAAGCTCGGAAAGTGTATTCCGCAGCTTACCTCAGGACTTTCCCCATCCGTCGTTCCTTTATCACCGCTTGCACGATTTTTAGAACTGCAATTTTTTTGAGATCGTGCAGAATAGCACAACCTCCATTTCAAATTTCAACCAAATCTGTCTAGTGGCTCCCGGGCAAGAAACGACCGAATAGAAGATGTCCGTAATATTTGGGTTAAGGTTCTAAAGAAATCCACGACCAGATACAACCATTTTAAGTAACGTAAGTAAAATGTGAAATCCTTATGCTTAAACGAGCACTACTCCACAAAGACAGAGTATGGGGGAGCGGACGGAAACCAGTAGATTAATACATTTTTAACCTCCGCAGTTGATGGAGGTAAGTAGATAGCTTCACGCCCCGGCACCTTTACTCCCAAGGAATGAGCAACTGATACCAGGCGGATAAGAGGGTTCG
Source organism: Zootermopsis nevadensis (assembly GCF_977971745.1). Lineage (NCBI taxonomy): Eukaryota > Metazoa > Arthropoda > Insecta > Blattodea > Termopsidae > Zootermopsis > Zootermopsis nevadensis. The sequence goes on along the minus strand of NW_028259149.1, from coordinate 5,698,868 downwards.
TGGGCCTCAGAGCCGGTCTGGACGAAATGACAACGCGACATTAATAAAAGCCATTTTTATACAAATATAATCACGTAACTTTATGCGCATTGTGTCATTCTTGCATTAATGTGAAACCAGGTCGCCGCTACGTCTCAGGTCATTCTTGCATCAATATGCTCCGAGGCCCAGTGTTTAAAAAAGCGACACACAAACATGGACGGGGCCACGAGGTGTTCTTCGCTAACGCCAGAGCCGAGAATCGAACCCAGGTCGTCAGGCCACGCCCTAACCATTATGCTGCCACGGCTATAGCACCTACAAGCCCCATTGAAACACAAGCGAGGAAACACCGCAGTTTCACTCAGCTCAATTACATTCTGTCGTACTTTGAAATGGAAAGTGTAGTAAAGTTATTGATTTACCTTCAATCCGTCCGGGAACGTAGCTGATGTCAGAAGTGCCGGCTTCTGTTCGTCTGAAAGAAAAAAAGCAACTTCAATTAAAAAGAGTCAAACTGCTTAAGAAGTTGAAGTTACTTTCACCTCCGCTGCATTACGTCAAAGTAACCTAAAAGCCACACATTTCCTAATTCGCATTATATCGTATTAACGCTGCCATCTTCACGGTATTCAAATCTAGATCCTCGGATAGGATGGGAACAAACAATGGGTTTAAAGTGTTGGCGAGGAGTCAAAACAGGTTGTAGGGATGTGATCTGGACTGAAATTGCCAAGTATATGACTAAATGGCAGACTGCTATGTCAACAATGTTGAAATTTAGGGGTTTACGAGAGTGCTCGTGCAAACGTGTCTCAGATTTATTCTACTACTAGATTTCTTGGTCGGGCATTATTCACCATGAAAGGTCTGTAGCTACCTTTCGTTTCCTGCCATGTTGTAGCACATTTAATTGCAATACGTTATTTATTTGTGGTGTTCTGTCTGACGACAGGTCCATATGAACAGGATCCTTCCATCCTTTTCTCGGACTGGGACCTGTTCATATACGTTCTTGGCAGATGATCCAGAAGTGGTTTGCCATTGCCTTCTTCTGTGTGTGAAGGGAGCAATTGTTGGGATGCCACGGAGAAACCGGGGAAGCCCCCGGAGGAAAACTCCGTGTTGCCTAGACCACGGCCTTGCCCAACACAAGTTATAAATTCGGGCACCGCCGGGAATCGAACCCGAGACCCCAGGATTACAAGGCCAGCGTTCTAACCGCTAGACCACCGTGGCGGATTTAATTGCAATACGTTATTTAAATTCGGCTCGTAACTCAAAAACAGCTGATCAAAGTACGAAGAGATAGGGACATCGAAAAAAACGAGCGGTATGCGTCGCTCTGCATACTGATCATCCAAGTTACATATGAAGACTGCCTCAGGAATGCGTCTTCTCTTCGAACAGACCATTTCGTCTTGTTCACACTCCATGCCACTTGCACGTAATTCCAAAGGCAAATTCTAGCGGAGACAGCGGTGACCAAGTTATGGAACCTCTTCTTCAACAGTTTCTTAAGACAGCAACAATCTGTTTAAATTGTGGTCTTCTGGGTTGTTACGGACTGTTGTATTGAGAAAATTATAATAACTTTACACTAAGTAGGATTTGAGGTTTCACGGCGGTGAGTTCAAAGATGGCTGTCATCTAGAGTTGTAGCACCGTATGGTCTGGTCAAACTTTACCAAAAATTTCAGAGGTCCTTGCGCCAAAGACCTCTGGCAGCCATATTCTAACTTTACACTGTTCGAAAAATTAAAGACAACAACCAGAAAAATTAAAACACAAATCCCAGGAATCTCTCTGTAACTTTAACAGCACACAAAATAATTTTTGATTAAACAACAGATTCATTTCCACTTCACATGTAACTTCGCACTTTTATTTAATAATTCTGGTTCCAGGTACCTATAAACTCAGAGAGTATTAATGCTTTTAAAAATCTTGATAGCATTCTACAGACTTGGAATGAGCATCACCATGAAGTCCAGTTCAGAACATTTCGACTGGGATAGATCGATAGTTTCATTAGTTACACCGTGCAAACGCTGTCGAGTTCTACGTTCGTAGTAGTACAAGTAATAATCGCTTTCCCCACAATAATGACCAATTTGAAATTCCATTTTACATTTTAATCGATTCCATTAGGTTGGTTTTCGAATACATCGCTCTGTGGCAAAGCATGTCAAACTGATGTCATTCAGATACACGAAATTTAAAGGGATATTTTCAAATTAAAGCGTTGTGTTACGTTGCACTAAGTTCAAATTCACTTTAAATCATGCATTTTAAAGCACAGTGGCGACAAATAATGAAAGTAAAACAACACAAGGAAATACAACTATCGGAATTCTAAAAAGTGTATGTAATCGCAGGTCTAAAAGAGGGTCCACTCTTTAAAGCACTCCCTCCTAAACATAAATTCGATAACTATTATTCAAATATTCTTCCTCAAAAAATTACTAACTTTCAGAATAACAATAATTCTGTGCTATAATGATCCTTGCAAAGACAAAAGTTACAAAACGTGTTGTATTTTCGAGGCCATTTCTGGTGACAGCCTTCGTGAAATATTTCTTCTGTAACAGAATTAATTACTTACACCACATACTGAAGTTTCTTAAATAAGCAGCCTATGAAGATAGCGAGGCATTTATAATAAATTATGATTTCCTTGAACTGCTCAAGGAATATCACGCGCGCCTGAGCTGCATGGTGAGTACTTCTATGCAGGCCTGATAACAAAAGTGAGTAACGACGAGCTTATTTCGAAGTGGCCACTTCCCTGAATTCTGAATTCAAGTTTGATAAAACAATTTCCGCGAACAACGCATGAGCAAAATCTGATCAGTTCAAGCGTCATTTAAAGAATATAAAAAATATTACAATCCTTACTTAGGCAAGACATAAACTCAGGCCTGATAAAAACGTATATTCAATCGAAATTCTATTAAATATTTATATAAATATGGAAAATTTAAATTGTCAAAGTTCCAGAATGGCCGGTTAAATTGATTTAAAATATCGGCAAGTACAAAGCACCTGAAAAAATTAATTACTTACGAAAAGACTGCACTTTCAAATAACAGATTACTGCATCATCATAAACCGTGATCATAAATTACAGCATAATTTCAGATTTACAGCGAAGAACTCGAAATGTGGGAGGGGAAAAAAGAGAGAGGCAATTTTAAAACATTTACAACATGCAATCAGACTACAGAATATTCATGTTCGAGCTTATTAGTACAGTAGTCGGGATAAAATTGTGCGTTCAACTTTCTTTAGAAGTAAAACACGAAGGTGTTCACAAGCATGTGTTGGCTTGCTGTAAATATTACTTCCCAGAGGCAGAACTTTGTAGCTCGCTGTCTCAGGTAATGTTTCTCGTTCACATAGTACATGCGTTTTTTTTTGTTCTACCCGCAGGATAGTGACAGACAAAACGCACGGTTTGATCCCGACTACTGTAACAACCTTGTGCCGGTGTACAATAGCGGAAAAATGAACTGCTTTAAGCTAAGAACAAGGCCAATACACGACGTGCCTTTAATTACACATTTCCGTAGCAAAGCACGAAATTCTGTCTCTATAGGCCTGCACCGATGAATTAGCAACTTCTGTGAACTTCACCGCGGTTTCAACTGAACATCAGAACCTCTTGGAGCGATCCCGAATTCACTGTTATATCTTTGCAAACTGTTTCAGAAGCAGTTTTCGAAACCTCCATATGAAACGCGCTTTCTGAAGGCCACGCTACTTCTCGAATATGAACCACCAGATCATGCCGGTAGAAAGTTTACGCTAGTTAGTTTAATGTAACCTGTTTCGCCTCAACAGCTTACCAACTATGGTAAACACCAGGGCCGAAGCGATTATGTTAACCGTGTTGGCCCGGCGAACTCTTAAAAAACAAAATATAAAAAGCTTCCTCTCTTGATTTCGTGATCCAGTAGTACTCCATACAATGGAACATAGCAAAACGAAACAGGCATCGTTGGCCATACAGCTGTGGCTTACGCTCGTGGCGAGAGTCACAAGGCCCTTTTAATAGCTCAAAAATATAGATAACGCCAACAGAGATAACGCTAAGTAAGTGGTGATAAACCGATCGTTATAATAACCGTGTATCATAATAACTTATCAATTACAAACAAAACTGCATCCAAAATCCTTCCTTAAAGATTAACTACAAAATCAGACGAAATTAATGGTGATAATTAGCGTCGATTTCAACGTAATCGATCCTATACTAATCAGAAAATGCGAGTAGAATGGGACAATACATTGGCTATTTATAGACTTCAAGAAAACCTATCACTTAATCAAAAGGAGCGTATTAGGCCTATACAACAGTCTCACTGAATTCGATATGCCAATGGAACCAGTTAGGATAATTAAAATGTTTTGAAATAAACCTATAGTAAAGTCTATATTGGTAAAAAAAAACATGTTACGTTGCCTATTCAGAATGGTTAAAAAGATGACGCGCTGTTATTATCAATTTTCAACTTTGCATCAGATTACAGCATCACCAAAGGGACATATCAGCTTTTGATCAACGCTGATGACATTAATTTACTCCGAGAAGACATATCATAAATAAAATCACACAGAAGCTCTGTTAGAGGCTAGGAAGGAAGTTAGTAAACCCACAAAAGATGACGAAAATATCCATGTCTTAGTAAAATCAAGTCGAAAACATTTAACGTTAATGCAGGAAAGCCCAATGTCTAGGGTGAGGTGGGCCGCTTTATACTATCGAACATCGTTCATACGTCATTTTCAATGAGGAGAAACACATACAGTTGCATGGTTTGTCCAATGATGTAGCCGTGAACGGTGAAAAGTTTGTTTTCCTTACTGAACGACGTCATCCCCCCCATTCAGAAACTGAAAGATGGCGTTTCACTTTCCAATCTGTTACTAAAATAAAGATATGCTCTGCTTCTTAAGATTCCTCCTTTCGTACTGCCGGAATATCACGAAGCACCAGGCACTCCTCGCTCCAGTAATTCTTTCGGTTCAGTGATTCCCAAACACCTCAAGTTAGAGACGACATGGTTCCAAGCAATTGCAACCACCGCAATCATAAAACAATGAACATGCTACTAATTGCGACTATATTGCAAAAAGTGTTAAGAAAACAAACTCGACGTCTCTCGCTCTTCAAAAATAAAGTTATCTAGCAAATAAATGTTTCCATTCCTCATCACAAATAGTTACTGGCTAAAAACAAGTTAGGAAATGTACGCTTATAGAGGCAATCAGGGATCGATCTTCAGAAGCTGACCTCTGACCTTTGTAAATGAAGCCAATGTCTGGGGTCAACGACATTTAACCCCGCATCATAGTACCTACGAGACTGTTAGCAGCTCCCGGAGTGGTGTGCGAATTAAATCATTTTCATTTACAGCAACAAAATCCTAACGACTTAGTGTAATAATTCGGGAAAAAGCAAAAACTCTTCACGTTACAGCAAGAAGTTATTTGGATACCGACAGTAAAATTACACGCTACGTTACTGACAATTAAGTTTGTCTAAATAACGAATAATTTAAAAGTATGCGTGCTCTCATGTAAAGGGTTCGTTAAAACTGTCCGATATAAACCAAAACTAAAATGGCATGTCAATTTTTCGTAGTATTATGCAATATCGAATTTAACCAAAATCTGTTATCGGTTGAGTTTCTTCGTACGTGCGGACATTCAGACAGGTAATGCCCACTTTGAAAAGTACAAAAACAATATTTACCTAAACGTTGGTCAACACTAAACATTCGACGCGACTCCGCCCCAAAACGGACGTTATACAAAAACACCACTAGCACTCTCAAATTACGTTAGCGTTGTACAGAACTAAATATAAACAAGGCAAATGCCAGAAAAATGCAAAAATTAACTCAAATAGGATTTATAGGAACCATAAGTGATCAACTGCAATTATTAACCAATTACCTTCGCAAGACTCAACAGACCTACAATACAGGCCAACGTTAATGACACTGACACAAAACGAGAAGTCATTACCATACGCGAATAAATTAACGGTTTACGTTCTAATTAGCGAAGAGTCATGTTCTTTAAGGTCTGTTTCCCATGCAAAAAGTTGCCCTCTGCTACTAAAGAGAATCTCATATCACGAGCTAAACTAGTTTACAGAAGACAGCCATTACAGGGAATGGAAGATTCGATTTGTTAGCGCAGTGGAAGAGAGTTCAGGAGAGCCACAGGTTTGAATAATGAGGTCTGCTGCCCTACATGAAGTTCTGTCTTGCGATTCCAAAGCAAAATCAATGAACAGGTGCTAAAAATTATTCGCGTCTGTTCAACACAGAAAGAATATTCTATATCTTCTCACCCGTGCCCGTGTGTTCAAATATTACTGTAACGAAGCCAGTCTGTTAACGTACGGTGAACTGGAAATAAGGCTACAATTCCATTGTACACAAAGGACGAAACTAAAGGCAAATGTTATGAGGACGTTTCCCTTTTTCAGCCGCAAACATCAGGCCGGTCCGAATATCAGGAGCCAGGTTGCTACGATGATAGAATCCAGAATTTTTTGCATGTAATTCTGATGACTTTGTATCTTTGCACACTATTACAATTACATACAGTGCGTATTCTCAGAAAAGAAACATGCAATTTCACTTTTTCATAGAAGTTTTCTGCTGTGGAGATGTGTAAGGTAGCATTCAAATTATTTATCATGTTTTTCTATCGTTGTCCTTAATCCATTATAAGAAAGATGTTAGTAATAAAAGTGTGCCTATAACAGGGTTTTAAAAATGTACACACTGATTCTACGTGATTGCAGAGGTCGAAATAGGGTCTAAGTCGAAGAAGGCTGTCTTCTGGGAAGTTGAACCGTGTAGCATGCTAGATATTAACTGAAGTTCATTGCCCTGATAACGGAAGCAGGAAGCTCCTCTGAAATGTACGTTAATATCTGCCAAAATTCGCGATCCAACGTCCCAGAAGACACCCCTCTTCATATTCGTCGCTGGGAAAACCTGAAGTCTCACAAAGTCTGACATATCCTACGAATGTCAGCGACCAGTCTTCTTATGGCCGGCCCTGCAATCACAAATATTCTCCGAATACCAATTTTTCATTCCCTTTTCGCAAACTTCTACACTGGGTCGGAGATTTCGACAAAAGACATCAACGACGTTACCGAGAGTATCTGTAGAAAACATGGTTTTATTGTTTCTAAATCGTCTTTGTTCAATGATGAGTCTCATCACATTATTAAGTTAATCACGGACCACATATTTCCTACTCGGAGCGCTGATCAAAAACAATTCATTTGGATTTTGACTCGAACCTCCATAACAATTTGAACCGGTCACATTTCCATAACACATACTGACTTCCCTTCCACTCTTAAGCATCGATCTTCGTCGCCAACCAGTCTCAAAACAACGGACTGAGGCGTTAACCAAGGAAATGCTGGGTCAGAGAGACAGCAAATTTCGAAGAAAACTGTCAAGATTCTCTTCCTCGTCACAAAGTTATCACGAGAAAGGTAGTGAAACCCGCTTGGCATGCGTACGCCGAGCCGAGTTTAAAACATACAAACGGACGGGCATTCGATTCCGCGTTTTGAAGCCCCTAAGTGTATATAACTCCAGGCTGGGTAATATGAAAGTAAATTACACTTTTCCGTGCACAAATAGCAAACAGAATATCAAGATTATAGGATTAATATGCCAGCAACGATGGACGTTCTTTCCAGAACACCTCACTGCATGCAAGAACATGTACGTCTGTATGCCTGTAACAGATCTATTACAATGATACATAAACACACACATTAAGTAGGTAGCCTTCACATGTATCGTGGGCATAAAAGACCGAACCCCATGATAATAAAATTAAAGGCAACCTTTTTAAGTTACAAGTCATAAAAAATAAAATAAAATGTCAGTTCCCACCTCAGAGTGTCTCCATTACAAAAGCTAAGTAGTTAATGTTATTTAGCGAAATAATCGGTTTATTTAATGAGTCCCAATTCCACATAGTACTACGCGCTTTTTACATGAAACGAGGCTTTACAAAAAGCAATAATAAATGAGTTCGATGCACTTACAAATGAATGACCTCTCTGTATCTAACAAACCAATCTCGAAGTAAAATAGCGGAAAGGAACAGGATCAGAACAAAAAATTAACACTTCAGTTTAAGAACCCCGCTGATATCCTGATCGAGACGGAGTTTATAATTACAGTGAGAAGTGCAGCATTATCAGATGGCTGCACGTGGTAAGCCGGTTACGCAAAGGGCGGAAAATTACGAGTAAATTGCGCCAGTCATGGTTCCATCAGCTGACATGTTACCTTCCCCTTGTTGAAAATCGATAGGCAGCCTGTTCGTATCCATTTCCTGCAATTTGCCTGAAAGAGGAGTTTGTACCGGAACGACAAAAACCAGCACACAATGGCAAAATACGTAAAATACGGTATTTAAAACGATAGGAACTGGGAGCCTGTTAAATAGGTTATAATCGATAAAGATTAAACATGTCAGACGCTTCATTTGGATCATTTTCAATGACAGTAAAACCCTCGCTGATATGTAACAATTAAGTACTCTTTTTAGTTGTCTTCGGAACTCTGTGGAGCGCCTATTCAAACAGCTCTGCCCGTATATCCAAATTCACTAAAAAGATCTATAACGGATAAATCGAATGCGATTAAATTTGATACCGGACAAATTTATTTAAAACTGTGGAACACTTTCAATTTTCATAAAGATCGGACAGTTTTCACGGCCACTTTACAAAAGAGTAACATAAATAATCTTATCAAACAGTGGGAGTCATTATAAACGTGAAGCAAGATGTCACAACTATAAGTCAATAGATAGATTACATCACAATCGTCTTGTATCCTAATCAAACTAACTTATATAACGCGCGCGGCTATCGGAAACAGCTGAAGGCCAAACCAGCAGAGAAATCCGAACCTCGTGGACATACCGCAAAGTTATATAGCACGAACCTGCCAAGCAATAAGTTAGAACCACGGGCCAATTCCACAGTCACAGCACGGCCCTTTTTCGTTGGCCGCATATTAATTACCTATTCATAATGTTGGTAGGAAGGTAAGAACTCGGGGTCAGGGTCAGGCCAGGTCCTCATTTTGCAACAAAATATGGAAGGCGTTGTATGCAGCAACACACAACAGTCCGCATCACCACGTTCCACACTGCAACGGTTACACCACAGACGAGCAATGCAGGTTTCTTGCAACAACGAATCAAAAACAGTTTCCTTCCTGGTACTTCGCTATTGTAACTGTACGAAACATTTTTGTCCGGAAACTTTCACTTGGATGAAATCTTTAAGACACCGCCTCCTTTTAACTGAGCCTACACATACACAGAGAACAGAAAAGAAAGATTTAGACCCTGCGCGTACTAGCGGTTTGGGCCGCAGCGGTTTTTATGGAACGCACTGTTTCAGTAGGAAGCGAGCGCACGTGCGGTAGTTTTACCGCTGCGGCAGAAAAACCGCTCGTGCGCGCTAGCCCTTACTCCAATTCGGATTTCACATAATTTCTCACTGTGTTATTTCTAATATTTTTCATACCACATTCGCCTTGATGTTCATTAACTGAATATCTTAGAAGCGCTGCTGCAGATGATAAGCTTAGCAAACTGAAAAGACGCCAAACTCGTAATCCTCTTCAATATTTTATGCGACCTGACACAGATGTCCAATTATACACAAAGTGTGGCCACATTTTCGTTCCAAATTGATGTCAAATAGCTACTTAGGTACGCTGGTATTTTTAATCACGTGAAGTGCAGTCCAACGAAGTTAACATACGTATGTGTATGTAGAAAAGTAGAGGAACGAAAAACATATCCTAAGCTTAAGGTTGAAATTAGTAATAGAAGGAGCTTAAAAATTTTCCCGCCCATATGATGGCTCCCTGAACAGTCGCGAATTCTAAGCGGCCCTTAGTTGGCACAGAGTTAGACTTGCCTGCTGTACAGATGCACAATGCAGTAAAGATTGTTTTTCCTTGTACTTTCCGCTGAAAATGTTCACCATACAGAAAATCGTGTGGAACAGAGGTTCTAAATATTAATAAGATCTAAATGTTAATGTCATCTGCAAACATTTCTTTGTACCATATACCGTTTTTGAAAAAATCTACAAGTTCTGTATGAGTTATTCTCGTTCTAATAAAGCCATGCGCGATACAGTACATAGTATAAAACGTTGACAATGACAATGTCTGGTAACTCCAGCCAAAGCAACGGAACCACTCCCCTTCCACCCCAGTGAAAAGACATTACCATTTAACCCCACACCACACACGTGAGCACACACAGGGTGGCAACCAGATGTAACAGGAAGTGTAAGGGCTGTCCATTTTCCATCCCTCGCTACTTAATGTTCGAACCATAACATAAAATCGGCCACATATCTAGCACTCATGCACACAACAGCTGTCCGTAAATCGTGAAAGGAGGACACCGCTTGGAAGACTAAAGCGTAGATGAGAGGATAATATTAAAATTGGTCATTAAAAGTTGGAAGTAGGCTAGATTCAACTGGTTTAAGATTAGGTCAGTGGATAGAACGGCGAGAAATTTCGTTCTAAGTCAAACGCTTATCAGATTTTCTAGAACAGGGGTTTTCACTCTTTTTCGCTGGTGTACCATTAATTCTAAGCGCTCAGGGAAAACTTATTTAAGTTAATATTATCTTTTGATTTTCTTACTAAGTTCGCGTACCACCAGTGGTACGCGCACCATAGGTTGATAAACACTGCTCCAAGGAGACAGTTCATAATAAAATGGGGTGAGACTAAATCCCTTGCGACTGCAGCCCCCGACAATGATGGCGGCGGATGCGAAAGCAGCAACAACACTGGAACGATGACTGGCAGGGGAAACCCGAACCTGACCCACTGTCATCTGTCTACCAAAATCCCATGTGGACTGCCTTGGAATTTAAGCCGGGCCTCTGCTGTGAGGAGATGGCGTCACCTATTATTACTTTACTTTTAATTTAATCAGCCCACAAACACCTACCTACAGAATGTCCCAAAAAGATGTACACACATTATAATCAGGAATACTGACCTTGTGTGTATGGGACAAACGTGTATTTCAAAAATCGGGGGCTGAAGACTTAGAAACAATTCCCTGAAAATTAAAAAAGGGGCCTAAAAGGTGCTATCCTACCTGCTTCTCTGAAAACGAAACTTTTTTTTATAATTATGAGAATGCATATAATGCACATCGTTTCATATGGAATGTAAGATATAACACATGCTTCCTCTGATATGTTCCCTAACGTTTAAGATGGCTACTTCTGGGATGTTGCACTGTGTAGTCTGGTAGATGCTGACTGTCGTTTCATCGCCCTGATGAAAGCAGTAAGCTCCTCTGCAATGTCGATCAATATCCGACTACCGGACAACGTAGTGTAACGTTCCAGAAGACAGTTATCTTCATACTCGTTGCCATGACCACCTAAAATCTTTCCTAAACTTTGATCGTTTAACGTCGCCTCACTTTAATCCAATCAGCATGACTTGGCAGGTTCCATACTATTAACCATCCACATCCGTACATTCTTCCAAATGTGAATTACATTCGTACCTCCACTGCTTGAAACTGGTCTCAATGCGTAGTGCAATCACTACAATGAAACGTATAAGCCCAAAATTAATATGTCCTACAGAAATGTTAGGGATTAACTATAGGATTGTTAGCAAAGTTATTCCCCAGAACTGCAGATTCACTACAGAACCATTAATACAGATTGTTTTAAGCGGTTTAGGTCACAGCGTTACTGAACGTATTGAGCAAATTCATGAGCCACGACCGGAAAACCCACTCACAACGTCGTCTTCTTTCGTAAGAGTGTATCAGACATCAAATTAAAGATTCAAAAGAGAAACATACGAGCAGCCAACTCTCTAGACGGCAAGAGACAAGGCGAACCACATAGGAAAGAGACGTGGGTACATACAAGACAATAAAGAGTCGTACAGCTATCAAGGCAGAAGACACATCGGAAAGACCACGTGTTTATTCGACCCGTGCTCTACGCGCCAACCACCCTCAGACAGAATTCAAACCCAAGGACTGCAGAAGAGAATTTGTTCATCACAACAACTAATGGACACACACATACGTTCGTTACTATATGCACAAACTGTGTAATGGCCTGATACCACGCACAAGTGAAATTATGTCAATCTATTTAAATAATTAATATTACAGGAAATTTCCTTTGCGTCAGCATCAGCAATGCAGACAAGCCTACATTCAGTAGCCTACACCATTAGGTATACTAACTATGAGAAATGTATAAGCCACACAATTCTAGCCAGAAAACCTGAAGGGAGAGATCAATATGAAATACTAAATAAAGACGTATATTAAAGATGCAGGGTGTCTGCGTATGGACTCATCCATCTGGCCCAGATTAGGGGCCAACGGAAGGCGCTTGTGAGCAAGGTAACAAAACATCAGGTTCCAGAAAATGCTACTAACGTCTTGACCAGCTAGGCCACTATCAGCTTCTCACAGAGTTATTTATCTTCGAGATAAAACCACGTGGGCACACGTACAACTCACTGTGCTCTCACATCACGGACTTAGTGCAAGAACAGCATAAAACTGTAAGATAAAGATTATGGTATAACGTCCCAAAATATCACAAATTAATTCACAGAACTGCGAGTCCTTTTATCGCGCATTAAAGATAACAAAGAGACAACTCAGATATCACGGCTTCGTCTGTTTCTACTTCAGCGATCGCCATTGCCATGGCTCCAAAATAATAGCAGGTCCTTTGTGGCTTTCCACTGGCGTGTGGGAGGCGGCTAACCTCCCCTCCGGGCTTTTATGCTGCAGCTGGCAGACATGTAGTCGTCCCTCACTAACATCAAAGATACGTCTTCTGCGTGCTCACACTCCAGAGGGCTGCGAACACAGCCGAAGACACTTCGCAAAACCCGGCTTACATAATCACATAGTCAGATATAAAGCGTCATCTTTGTAGAAAGCATAAGTATCCAGCACTTCAGAAACAGAGCTCAGCAAGGTGGCGTCAGACTAGAACGCAAAGGCGAAAGTTAAATTACACGAACTATATGCGAGACATGATCATTCGCAGTTTGTTGGAAGAAAGATCAACGAAATAAAGGGAAAAAATACAGAGAAAAGAATGTTCTTGAACTTAATACGATTACACCACACTGCATCTACAATGGAGATGCTGAAGCCGAATGTCAGTGAACCAACCATTCAAAGCAGCGATACGCTTCTAAAGCATTAAATGTTATCTAGGATAAATGCATATGGCTAAAGATGTGTGAATGTGGCGGCCCCTTCATTCTGGAAACCTCGTCATGACGTAAGGTATCTTTGAATCCATGTCGTCACAGATAAAATCTTTAATTTGAATTATGTCAACGGTTTCCATGATGGAAAAAAAATCACTGCCATTCAAACACGACTCTAAATTGGATCGTGACAAAATTTTAATTTCTGAAGGTAGTGAAACTGGCACAATGGGTTTTGTTGTCATGAGTGACGTGATTCTGAGCTGAGCGGGACCTGCATAGGATGTAAAGCCAAAATTGATAATCAGAACTACACCAGCTCAGAAACACGGGTAAGGCACAAGGAAATGTTCAGCAGCATTTACGTCAATGAGCCGTTTACCTACGCCTATACCATTCTAGCATTAACTTATAGCCAACTGTGGGTTTCCAAATCTTCGCGTTTTCCTCTTTTCTTGACCGAATATACGCAAAACTGTAGCACACCAACAATTACCAGGGTTCGTATTACATCTCCACAAATCCTCTTAAGAGTTCTGGTTTAAAGCTGACGACGTTCTTGTTTGTGACGATGCCACTTCAGCCCTAAAGATGGAGACAGTATGATTATCCGAAACGCTGGTATGTACATAAAGTCTACACGGTACCACAACCCAAAAGAACAACATAGCCACCCTCATCGCCGTAAGAACCTTAAATATCACCTGTTTTAAGTTGTTTGTGTTCGTTGTTTAATTTTGGGTATTAGGGAAACCACGAAAACCTGTCACATTAGCTGATTTCTGGGCCCAAATTTGAACCCAACCCACCTGCAGGATACCAAGGAGTGCTTAAAAACGTTTCAGCATACGAATGGACCGACAATTACTTTTTCAGAAATGGATTATTTTCTCCGAAGTAAGAAAGCTGCAACAGACTCGGTTTTTAAGTGTCCAGTCTTTAATATTTATTAGGGGTATCGCAAGCTGTTAAAAGCACGTGAAATGCGATTTCTTGTAACAGGTGTTAATTGTTGCGACAGTAAGTTCAAGGTCACGACAGCGAAACCTTTCGGTAACGGGGACATCGTTCGTGCTGAACACTGTTATTTAGACTACTCAGCATTACACAGGTGACGGAGTAATTGCCGCGCTGTCACGGCGAACCAATCGCTAACTGCCTTTCCCTCTGTGACGATTACCTCGCAGCGGAGCAAATATAATTTCTGATGTGGGATTTGGGTAAGAGACAGGAGCTGGAAGTCTCACCAACGGCTGTTTTCAAAAGAAAGTGAACGGTCTCAAAGTTACTTCCAGAAACCTTTTTGAACCTTGTAACAGAATGCACACACATTTTACGAGAAGATAGAATCTTCCTCGAAACAAGCGTTGGAAACGAGCAAATAAAAAGTCATCGGCCAAATAGGGCGTGTCGATGCGATGCATTGCGTTAACTTTGTTTGTCATTAACATCTACATTATAAGATCAGCTGGTTAACGCTGTTTAAAGAATCATACGAAATCCGGTACGAAGAAATTCTAGAGCGACAGTGTACGAGAGCCAGCGTCTTTTGCAGAGCGTGCAGTGACAAAGTTGAACGCAAGTGTCACTCCCCGGCTCCTGGCAGGAACTGCTATAATTTTGGTAAGTTTATTTTTTACAGAGTGATTTTTGGCTCGTGTTTGGAAAACCTTGAATAGAAAATGTTGGGAAACTAAAAGCATTATCATGGAGCTGCAGTGGGTCCCACTACGGAAAGAATACCCTATAGACACGAGAACCAGAGTAGGCTACCCTGACCCTCGTAACGCGGGAGGGTAGCAGGCGAGCGGGCAACAACCCTCAGTATTGATTCAACAGCAGGAACCCAAGCTAACCCCAACAGTGCATGTGAACACTGTCTTCATTCACTCTTCAGGGCCAACTCCCATTTCCCTACTAAGAAGTACTCGAGAACACGCCCTTTCTCTAGAAAAGATAAAACCTTAACTGAAACACCGCACTTCGTTCAAGAGGTTACCAAGGCATTGAGCGGTAACTAATTTTACGCTCATATGGAATAACAATAAAATTATGGTTTAACTTCATTACAGTTTCGCTCTGAATGTTACACTGTTTGTTGTCAACATGTAAGAAAGCATCTTAAGTATAAATTCGCTTAAAAGAAGCTTTGTTACGTCCCAATAAATAGACGCCACTCTTTGGGCGCCCCTGGAAACGATGGTGGGAAAACGAGAGACCTGAACAAGCTCTGTCCTAATCCATGAAGGAAGAAGAAAGTCCACTGATATCTTCACCCCAGTGAGACCCTTATATCTCAATCAACTCAGATTCTCTGCTTTTTAAAACCAGATGGTGCATTGCCGTGCTTATATAAGCACTGGACTATATTCTGGGCCAGATGACTACGGTGCACATCCTCAGACCCTGTGTGATACAACCACTTTTCTCTCTACAAATATATGAGCTAATGGACAAGGACAGCCGAGACAAGTTGTCCAGACCAAACCGAATGGACTTTGTAGCGTAGCAGGTTGTGCAATTACGTCACCAAACAAGATTGTGCTTACGGGGAAGTTGTTCTCCAACCAACACAACAGCTTCAGCCTTTCTCGCAGCAGTGCAAGAAAATTGCTCCACGCTCCATCACCTGCCAACGCTGTGAATGGACGCGGGGATAAACTGTCTATAAAAGACCTCGTCATACCTTAAGAAAGAGAGAATACATGGGGAACCAGATACCCTAAGCCAAGACACAGTACCACGAACAGTTCGCACGTACCACGTTCCGTTCTTTATTGTGCACTTAAATTCGCAATAAATAACTGAATGAACGGGATACAGATGTCCTCTACAGGTCAAGATAATGCCCTTTCTTACTTTTTATCCTTTTCCTTTCTTCAAGGTTACAGTAATTGTTATTCGCAAGACTGGTAACTTCATTTCTTCGTGTACACAGTTGTCATTCGTCGGAATGAAAACAGCAAACGGTGTCTTTAAATACCAATGTTACATCATGCACCAACATAATTCAGAGTAGATTATGGCTCGGGTCGTTACGTCACCTCCCACAACACACGAGACTCCCTGTCCTGATAATGGTGGCAGCAGACTGAAACGTCGGCCAGTATCTACCGGACTACATGGCACAATATACCAGAAGAAAACCATAAAGCTATCTTCGGTCTCACCAAAACGTCTGTCTGCACTACAATGAAGCAGATGAAATTGCATAAGTACTACGTATTAACCGGATACTGTCCAAAAGGTCCCCCCCCCCAAACATACATACAGCATACTGCGCAATCAAATACCGAAAACACATCGCCTGAAAAGATAAATTATCGCCCTACCATGCATCTAAACTACTCGACCACAACTATTCGTGGGAATTTCTGATCCGTCCGGCCCACGAGAGGAGAAAGTGTTTTCAAAATGGTAAAACTTTTAACTTCAGTACGAACCTAACATTAAGGTAGCCTATAAACACGGATCTGTAAAACTTTAAAATGGATTCATGGAATCTTCTGATTACAATATAAAATATTCAACATAAAAATGCCCTTTGCACTCGCTGGAACACATATAACGGTCATAGTAGCCTTCCTAAACACAAAAAGAATACACTAATAACATTCGTACTATGAAAAAGTAAAGTAGGACTATAAACTTACAACACAAAAATCAACCAAATAATTTGTCTGTGTCTACGAACCAAAAGAACCAGGGTTCCTCTCCGCAGTTCATTTGCTTGTATATTACGTGCCCATATTTGCTATGGATACCATAAAATGTGTAAGCAGAGTTAACTGCAAATACGAACTTAGATGAAGTACATAACAACGGTGGTCCACTTAACCAATTCAAGAAAATCTGTGCAACTGACTGCAGTAATGTTTTGACAGTTAGGAAGTGTTAAATATCCTCCTCACTCCCAAATGGTCTGCATATCTGACTGACCGGCTAGCACAGCGTTAAACGTTCTGAGATATATTCTGAACGGTCCGGTTGTAATTTCGACAGAGAAAAAAACTATTTCCACAGTAGGACTTGGTGGTTTTACTCAGTGCCTCAATGTAAATTCCGGGACAGTATTTTCAAACAGGCCACAAAGCAAACTTCCAAATTCTTCCTCATTCGGTAACTACCTCACGAGCTAGAAACTTCACTGGCCTCTTTAAAGCCCAAGACCTGAGTGTATAAAACAGTGCGTGTTTCTGTCAGGGTGTCGACTTGTAAGGAACAGCTAATCCGTATGTTTACAGACATTTTATCTAATAACGTGTATGCCTATTTGTAGTTTGTATCATCACACATATTGAGTTACCATATAACTTTGTACTATGAACTAAACGTCCATATTCAACAACATAACTAGAACATGTACCGGAAATAAATTAAGATGTCGTGGTGTATTTACAGTTGATTACCACAGATCAGAAACTAGAAAAACCCGTATGATAGATATAAAATAGTACTGGGATTTTCAAATTCAGTTTTACATGCGTTAACATGGGGAAAATTTCCTACAAAACAACAAAAATTATATGTATTTACATTTATGTATATAGTCCAGCATGTTATGTAAAAACATATGCATGACTCCAGCACTGTCTAGAAGCAACTTAGTAAAAATACGAAATTATCACGAACGGTCGAACGTGTGTAAGCCTACTGCGGTCACTGATCATTACAAAACATCATCCGTTGGAAACTGCTAGACAAATGCAAGAAGAAGTTACTTACTACTTTAGCTTCGTATTCGAGGGGCATGAGGTTCGAAACCCGGTCGATAACTGCTATCATCCTTAGAGGCGAACGCCTAGAACGTAGGGTACATTCAATTTAGTTGTTTAAATTTTATTAATTTTTCTTACTAAGGGAAAGTATCCAATGAAAAAATGTAATGGTGTAGAAACACTTGATTCACTCAACCCTGGATTCGAACCAGGGACCGAAAATGGGATGTTTCCCAAAATATACATCCACTACATTCACAGTGCACGAGAAAATTCTGGTTCCATTCTTCCCAGTGTTTCTTAACCCTCTCAAATTCCCATAACGAAGGTAATTAGCAAGATTCGAGAAGATACTACACTTCACAGCGGCGAATCTGTTACACCTCCAGGTTATAATGGCGAAGGTAAGTGTTTAAGATAGAAAAACATCGCATAGCGTGAAACCATTACACGAAGGTAGCGGCAGAGAGTTACTTGTCGGAATCGCCCAAGAGGACAGCCTGCGGCGTCTCATGCCGACCTACATGGCAGCTGTCTCTTGAAACCTTCCCATAGGCTACGGATGCCAAGATCATCTCTGGTCAGGGCCATCGCGAGCCACTTTGCTTGCTACTTCTGAGCCAGCATTTCGATGGCAATGAAAATCACAAGAACACTAGCAAGCAGCGAAAACGTTCAATAAAACTTAAAAAAAATTGTGTGGATGGCAAACGCGATTTTGAAGCTGTAAATGAAAAGGCTGAACTGAAGTTTTAAACTGTTGACATTCGTGGGTTCACGACGGAACCATATCACGTCCTCAAGGCATCGATGAAAGTTTTTAACTATTAGAAGCAGGGCACTTGGCAGCGAAAGGCGGATATATTTCGTAAAATGAGGGGATTGCTGCTGGACAGTAGTTTAAGGCAGGGGTAATTAATATACAGAAATTTTACCAGGGACAAAAGTATAAACTGACCGGCCGAGAGAAATCTCCTGCTAGTTGTGACAAACACTCTCCTGAGTAATAAATTATTCAACAAAACAAACAGAATTCTCTGACTGCTAGTATTCACCATCAATAGCGCGCTACAACTCTCTTAAGAGTCTTGGTTTCCTTCACTGCTATCAGAATATTATTAACAGACCAGAACTTAAATACATTTTTATCGATAAAGAAGAGATCCTATTCTAAATCAACATTTATTCTGACTTGTCGGCCCTCCAAATAAGAATATAACATAAAACCCTACGCTTAAGTAAAGTAATAAAAGCATAAGTGTAACAACGTCAAACTTTACTTTGAATCACAAAAGCGACTGTTAATATGCGTGAAAATGAATCAAAGAGGCAAACCCTGCCAGTTAGTAGACGCAGATGGTCCGTTACAGTTCGCAGACAACCAACGAATGCTCTACTTACGATTACATGACAAAAAATATAGTTCAAAATAAACTTCTCTTTCAAACAAATCACTGGCTTTACATTAAAATCAGCTGCAGCTTCATATTCAATTTCAAGTTGCACTAAACGTAATTAAGTCTGCTTCGTTACATAAAACTGAGGCGTTCTACGACGCTCTTCCTCTGAGAATTGAAAATGTTGTTGTGTGTTCAAAAACGAAACGCTCTCCTAGGTTTGAATTCGTCAATTGTCCAGCCCACTTTCCATTCTTACGAGATAACACGCTGTGTCTTTTTCTTACAACTGCCGTGGAAGCAAGTGACCGACTTTCAGGATAATTGTATAAACATTATTATGACACTCGCGATCATACCAGGCTTGTGATTTATAATGACGTACAGTCAGTGCGTGAGTGAGTCACTGAGTCAGCCATGGCGGACAACGAGCTTGTGCGGTTGCAGCGAAACTAGTCCTGGAATTCCACATGACAACGGATCTTCAAGAAAATACGCGATTCTGAAAAGCTACTTCTGCAGAATGTAGAACAACATGGCGGACGTGCGAATTTTTTACAAGCCACATCGAGAACTTGATCTCGAAACAGCGTTCACTTCGTGGAAAATACGTGCCGCAGAAACAGAGCCAAATAACGCAATCATCTGGCCAATGTAAGTGTATCACTTACTGAGGGGACTACAGAACTGACAGTGCAGCCAACTGAAGATAAAAATTCCTTATGTGGATGACACATGGACTATGTGGTACCTAGAATTACAGAATTTGCATGCCACTCAAAATAAATTACCACCACAAATAACAAGCGTATCAGATTGAGATCGTAAATGTCTCGGGCAAGAGTGGACAAACGACGTACTGAGAATGTACAACAGGAAACTAGAACGTTTTAACAGATGTAAGGAACACGCAAGTCGAGCATCTGAAATCTGATGAAGATTATGGCGGTCATTCCTTTACTCGTAAATTAAAACCGTCTCCTTGTGGTGTACGTTCGTGACGAAATTTGAAGGAGCAGAGAGAAACACAGCTCAATTAAAAAATGATGGGATGAAAATTATTTCTTCTCATAAAATCAACCTGAACGGAAATGTCTTGCGATAAATAGATATAAACATTGATGTCAACATCATCGTTAATTTGTGAAACACTAGTAATACAAAATAAAAAGTCTGTTTACAGACTTTAACATTCAGTCCCACAAGAAATACTGGATGTCAAAAGCCTAACGGCTATCCTAATATTTCCATACCTAACAAAATTAATCAACATTATATTCCACATAAAGCACACAGTAATTATTACTAAAAGATAAAGGTCATTCGATTATTTTAAAAACTCGGTTTATGCATTACAATATAAAGCTCAAACAAGCAGCACCAACATTATACGAATCGACTGAGATTGCCGGCGCAGAAGTTTCTATAATGTTGTTCACTCGTGTAGTGGAGATGAAGCCGCCAGGTCTAGATGGAGAGCCACATTCCTGAATTACCATGATCTGCTGGCTGGACGGACAGATTCCGCGACCAAACTAGTCAGGCATCAGATACTTGTCTGTATGGCCGCAATAACCTGTCGGCTCTGAGTCCAGAAAACCGACGTCATCAACCCAAACAAGCCAGAAGTAGGCCTTGCTCATTTTTTTCACACTATAGGCATGTTAATGCCTACCAACAGTAGTTCTGAACTGACCAATTCGCCATGACGTCCTGCAGAATGACAGAAATTGGAACGTTGCGTATTACAGAAAACTGCATAATGCAAGCATTCAACTAAAGAACATATGAAAACGTGCTACGAAAGTAATTGGCATACAGAAACGATTCGTAGGTGAGGTTGTAATCAGTTTAACGAATAACGTAAAATAAGAGGCGAGATGTAATCAGATGTATTGTGCGACCAAGTTTCGTTGCAATCGCGTTCAAAATAAACATCAAATGCACCCCATCCTAAGCCTGATGAGTCCAATCGAAACTCCCATCGTCCTATTTCAGTAAGACCCAGTTCAACAACGCATAAGCAAACGCGCCGAAGGTGGAAAGTTAAAACAGGAGGGAATGGTCCTTCACCCACGGCAAATAGCCATCGAAATCAATACAACTTTCCGAATGCCTCATTAGATATTCATCGAAAGTGTATAAGCTGAATATGCTCTTGTAATACCAAATTAACCTAGTACGGAAATTTGCCTACAATAACACTGCTTCACAAACACTGCATGGTATTCTAACGATTACGAGTAACGTTTATGAAACTGAGAAAAAAACACGACGTTCATAAAAAACAGTTTCAAAGCAAGAAGACGAAAATACATTTCAAGAAGAGGGTAAATATGATGGAATTTTTTTTCAATTTCTTAATCTACCTACAACCTACAAGCCTGCCTATACAGCAATTGCCATGAGATTTGAGGTTCTCACAGCGATGAAGATGTAAATGTTGGTCTTCAGGGTTCAACACCGCGTAGACCTGTAGACAGACAGGCCTACAAATGAAGGCGGCTGTGTTCTTGGAAGCTGCGCCGTGCAGTCTGGTATATGAAACTGTTTGGAACTGAAAGCAGTTAGCTTCCATTTTATAAAAACCTAGGCTTCGAAGTTCGCATGATTCCAAATGTACATTCAGCGCACTCTACGACGACATTCCGAATAGGCCTTTTCAGTTTTCTATCGCTCTGCGTTGTGCATGTTTAAAATATGGACGTCTATACCACAACAGTTTCGTCGGCAATGCCAAACAATTCACACACGCCCTATACAGACCAGAATTTGTTGACCGATCAATAACTATCATCTGCCCAAGTAAAACCTTGCGTAACGTGGTTCGGCTCATCCGTAACAAATAAAATACATACAAAAACGTTCCTCCCACGCAAGAACATCGTCTGTCAGAATCCAACAGAATCTAATAGTTCTTATTCATTCAAAGCCTGCTCAACTGCGAAGAATGACGATATAACAGAATATTTCGTAAGTAATAAATCAAATTACTGGAGAGACAAGATATGAATACATAACTGCTCCCAATATGACAACAATTCCCATACGTATATCAAATCTAAAACTTCTTGACGATGGTGAAGAGTCAATTGAATAAAAATTTCCTTGGATATTATCCATCGTCT
This sequence comes from Zootermopsis nevadensis, assembly GCF_977971745.1. Taxonomy (NCBI): domain Eukaryota; kingdom Metazoa; phylum Arthropoda; class Insecta; order Blattodea; family Termopsidae; genus Zootermopsis; species Zootermopsis nevadensis. The sequence continues at coordinate 5,676,324 of NW_028259149.1, read as the reverse complement.
AGTAAATATAAAACGTAAAACGACGTTTCGGAGATGGGACTCTATCTCCGTCTTCAGATTCCTACACAGTTGGGCCCACTAGATAGAGCTAATAATAATATCCAAGGAAATTTTTATTCAATTGAATCCCCATACGCTTTTCCTCAGAATTATAACGTTTCGCTAACGTCAGTGAATTATTATCCCCGGAAGCTCAAATGATCAATCTGCTACTGAGAATGATGTGCAGCATGGTTAGAAATCTTGTTTCAGTTCGGTATGTCCCGATTTCAAATGTCTGTCCGCAGACCGATTATCCCGACTAAGTCTTTTCGTGGTTTCAATCAGTACATCCACGCAAATACAGGAAGAGAAGCTTAAATCAGCCCACGATCGCTAACTTCTACATTCTTTCAAATTCATTAATCTAGTATCGCTATCATTCGACACTATATGTCATTTTACATACATCAAACTGTGAACAAATAATTGTTATAGGTTATTTTGCGGATGGAGGCAGCAAGGAACTCTGAAACGTGGGCCAATTTATACCAGACTACACGGAGCAACAACCCAGAAGACATCTTCCTGAGCAATGGTACTATTCCCACCGACCGTAAAAGAAATACAAGTTTCTATTTGGGTTCAGAAATGCCAAGTTGGATGTACATCGAATGATCGGTACGAATAGTAATTAGTGCGACCTTCATCTCGTCCTTTGTAACTTTCACCTTTCTACTAACCCGTCACCGGTACCTGGCTCGTTCACCAGGGGCAATAACCTTCCTTAAGACACGGAACATATACCATCCGCTCCTCAGGAAACTGCGGATCAACACAGACAACCTTCACACGAGTTCATTCCCTTCTCGCGTTAAAAAAACACACGAATACATTGCTAAGATGATTCACAGCATGTACATATATGAATGTTAAAGCTTAGACCTTGGTCGAACGTAGGGAAATGGCGGCTACAAATTTTTCTAATTCAGAAACCGAAATGATCAGCGAGCCTGTTCAGTGAAAGGAGAAATATGCAGCAGAACCGAAGTACTCAAACGACCTTCATATTCTTATGCTTGCAGATTACAAAGGCATGAGCAGTTGCCGGGACAATATCGTGCGTTCCACGCCAGAAGTGACAAGGGGGTCAAAGGAGTGGACAGGTAGCAGGTAAGAATGGAATTACTGTCCATACTATTAACATTATTACCCAGCGGCAATAGTTTGTAGCTCGTTGTCACTGGCACACAGAAAAATCCTTTGTTTTCCTTCTAACCCCAAGTTAACGCGCTGTATGCTCGTACGAAGGTCCAAGTTCGAAAACCTAAAGCCGGCAATCGAGGAAAGAAGTTGCGTTGTGTTTCAAGTGACACTCAGTGCCCCCAAAACGAGGCATAACAATTTTCCCATAATTAGCAGTCATCGCCCCCGAGCGAAATACACCTAAACACAAAGAAGACAGCATCGGTAGATCATAGCAAAAAAATTTCACCTTACTACCGTGATTCTGTACGTGAACCCGATACGGAACTACCATGACGTCAGTTTCTTCAATTACATTTCCTGGAATGGTGACGTACTTTTTTTCCCTTTTATATGGAAATAAATGCTCGATAACGGAATTCCTTCCTGCAAGCCACCCAAGAAATGTTTGAAAATATAACATGCGCAAAACTACGCACAACCAAAAGCATCTCAGTGAACTACGCCGGTGTCAGAGGAGAACAGCGAATTAAACTTACGAAGACGTCTCCGCCTTTCGTAATTCTGCGACTTCAATTTTGCAGGTACTTGGTTCGAAACTCGTCCTGAACTAGCTATCCCTACTGCGGTGATTTGTTTCGAATTCACCAGCAAATGTGCATATGAGATCAGGACACATTTACTTCTTACCCGAGTCCTTCCAGCCTCAACTCGATTTGTTACGATGTTGTCATAGAACCTGGGGACAATACATAAATATGCAAATATTTGCGTTTCTTCTAGACCAACATAGCATCTAAGAGCGCTCTTGAGCTTTTCGCTTTATGATACTTCTGATTTCAACTAATAAGTCAACATCAGCAATGATCTTTAGGTGATGTGTCCATTTACTCCTCGTCTTCCGGTGTGTCATTTTCAGCTGGGATAACAGATTTATTTGAGACTAATGTCAGAAGTAAAGAACTGTGTACTGGTTGCCTACATTAAGTCCTATTCAGAGCTTAATTACAGTGACTGGCTTTTCTCGTGGTACACAGAGCCTCAAATGTTATGCTGCAACATCACGCCACTGTTTACCACTAATTTATTTGAAAAACGAGAAGCAAAATCAACGCTCGTGTGCGTTTCTCTGACGACAATATTTTTAGAGGTCGGGGGAGGTTCAAAACATCACTCCCCTTCCTACCACAGCCCAAGACATGACGGCATGAGACGTAAATATTATCTTGTCAACTTCCGGGTGTATCTGCTCGTACACATAGGGGATTTGGGGGTTTTAAACCAACTCAGCACATCTTAGGAACAAGCAGAGTTGCGCGACCCATTATGTATAACAGGTTATTGTAGGAACAATGGACGTTTTGGTGATTCTGCGAGGTCAAATTCGCGAAGGTGGGCACCAGAACACACAGCGGGACACAGGGTCGCATGCCACACCCACATAAGCACGTATGGAATCCACTGCGAGGCTTTCTGCCAGTGCCCAACCTTAACTCACAACAACAGACTGTCTAATCTCACGTACAATGACTTTCAAAATTTCACAAACATAAAAGAAATGAGAAATGCATGTAAAATTTGTCGGAAACACTGAAGAAGGGACCAGTTGGAGAAAGTAGGTTCAGATCAAGGATAATATTAAAAAGTGGTTTAAATAAATAGGATAATTCATCCGAATCCAGCGACGGGACCTCCGGGTTAAAAAAAATAAAATACTTTTCGTTTCGCCGATGGTAAACTGACGAAACAACCCTAGAGTTGGGGCGGAAGGGCTCGTTTCGTGTCTGCCACACTACCCACCGCTGTTCAACGGGCTTACATGTTTCACCCAGATAAAATTGGAAATAGTCTATGAATCGAAGTCAGGATACGATACAAATAAGTCACTTGATGACATGTTAATTTCGATATATCGTTTAGTTAACATACTTCGACCAGCTGCGAGACAATTAGCTTCTCAAGAAGTACTCTGCTCTATGGTGTAAACTTTTTAAATCCAGCTATCTAACGAATGCAGGCAGCACAATTCGACTATTAATTAATCAATAAGATAAGGTACATACAAGCTACTGACCTTTAGAAATATCCTTCGTCGATTTTTCAGAAAGAGAATTCATGTCAAAGAAGTTCAGCGATTAGGCACACAGGAAACTCATAACCTTGCCCTCAAGCAACGCATACTATAGAAGATTCGCGGACTCTCTTCTTGTTCGCAAATCCCCTTCAAATACATTGTAATGCGGTTATGCTTGCACACAGATAAGCAGTGGCGGTTACTCAATTTCACTTTCCTCGTAGAAACTTTATTACATATCTCAGCTAATACTGCATATTTTACCGATAAACGTACAAGCTGGAACACAAAACTCTAGTCAAGATTAAATCGTGCAACCAGCATGTCGGCTTCATCACTGTAAATTCGTCGTTCCAAGTCTCTTCAATATTGAAGTCTCCTGCCAGGCATTTCACACTGAATATCGAAGTGAACATGTTTACAATCTGTATGATTCGAGGTTTTAACAACGATTGTAAACATGAAGGTTTCTGTCTTCTGGGTTGTTGCGCCGTGTAGTCTGGTAGATGTTTACCAACGTTTCTATGTTTTGCCTCCTTGTAGTATAACATCCTCCTCAGCTGCTCTTTTCCAAGTTCTTCTTGATCTTCCCCTACTTCTATCCCCACGAGGGTTCCAGACCAATTTCGACCACTCCCTTAACGTACTGCCTCACATTTCAACTGTTCCAAACATTTAGACAGCATGTAACACGTTGATATGAACAGCCATTTCATTACCTTCTTTTAATCTTCTGAAGCACCAAGTTCATATAATAAAATTCAATTCATACCTAAAAGAATACAGCTCGTCTCCATTACATAGATAAATTGGGGTATGGAAATAATCGTTCTTTACGATTAAACCCACAAATACACTCTTAGGCAAAATGAGGGGTTACTGAATGTTGAAGTAGGTGGCACATATAAGATACCACTTTGCTTCAAAGTGGTAATTTATACTATAATCTCTTCCAGGCCGGTTCTGCTCTACATAACTTGGTCAGAGATAACTTCTGGTTCTCTTTTCTGCATCCAATGGCAAGATCTTGTTACTGTTGCATGACAGTAAGTGCATAAGAGAACAGAAATAAAAGTAATACATCCAGGCTTCCTACGGGCCACAGTAAGTTTCAATTCAGCAGCTTCAAGGGCGTGCCACAGAGAGTTCCGTCGATTTTAGAAGGCGGTGCTTTTAAAGCGGCCTTCGTACGTTAAAACGATCGGGCAATGGGTCTTGTATCTCAGCATCTGTCGTAGAGAAAATAAAAGAAGGAAAAATTTGCAATTGTTTGTCGCTAATCAGGAATAGCGATCACTGCCACAACACAACTTTCTTCCATATACACAAGACATAACGAAACTGGAGGTAGTGCACTGCCTCAACAAGAAAATTATTTGAAAATCGCTTCCAAACATTCGTTAATTGGCACCAAAGTGTTTGGAAACGATTGAAACACACATACCAAATATTCCTGGATGATGTTATACTTTTCACTTTTAGAATATCAGTTTAATAAGATGATTAGACGATTATTTCTTGCAGTCCACTATCTTTCTTAGTACTTTTTCGCTCGTTGGAAAATTCAATTAAATACGCACGCAAAATTAACCTAATAGGACAACATACGTATATAATAATTACTAAGAGTGCATTCATTACATATGCGCGATACACGAAATAATCATGCTCCAAATTTCAATGCAGTTTCTTATAAGAAAAACCCAGGTGAAAAATTTGATATTTTAGCTAGAGTGTGAGCAACGTTACTTTAAAAAAGAAGAAGACAGAAATCAATTATATTTACCTCTCAGACTTTGCACTATAGTTCTGAATTCATAACACTACTGTTATAAAATCTGAACTTCATATGTCGACAATGCCATGACATGACATCAGTTGACACTCCAGAATGGTAGATGGCGTGGATATGGCAGTACAAGTTCTTCAGTGTTCCCGTAAGTACTAAACAACTCTCACGATACATAACTTGGATACAGTGAAAATTCGATGTGACGCCAAGGTACTAATAGTCCATTACCATCATCCAAAATTCGAAATGAGTATTCCATTACTGCCTTCAAGTCTGGGAGCGAAGTCAGTCACATCCAGCGTTAGTGGTTTATCAGCAACGCTTCACTAGATGGTGGGGGAAAACAGAAGTTTTAAAAGAACAGGCCACACACACATCTTCTGTCCGCTTTAAGGCGGACCCCTCTTTGTCCACTGCATTACGTTTGACGCAGAAAAACACAGAAAGACGCAATCTTCTACCATAGAGCCGCCCAATCCATTTCACGCGCCATCCCCAGCCAACCAAATCCACAGCACACTATCTCACATTGCAACTGTTCTGAACATCTCGAAGCACTGTAACCATGACGACACAGCTGACCATTTCAGAAACTATGATAAAAAATAGCCTTCAAGTTACAAGTGGGCAGGGTAACCTGCAACAGTACCATCGTAGTGAACGGTAAAACTGACTCAGAACACAAATAATGTAATAATATGCATCACGCACCAACCAAATCAACGTTCATGTAGATCAATTTATTTACATTCTGATTTGCACTCTCCTTCACTAGAAATTTATGTCCTACACAAAAAAACCTCATGTGAACCAAACGTAGTTAAAAATCTCTGCAATTCAGACTCGCTTCCCTCAGAGGTCAACTACCTCCATCCTTGTCTCCCATTAAATGACAGTGTCCCTTAAGCTACCAAACCATAGACATTCATTCTGACAAGTCAGGCTAAACATAAAATGCATGGCGTTAAGCATGTTGAAGAGCAGTCCATGTATCTGAAAGTGTAATGCCATAATAGCAGATACAAAGAGCCACAACTGATGCAGGTTAGGAAATCAATTCAAATATCATAAATGAATAACCAGCTACAATGGATGGCACATGGTTATCCTCTTCCACACTGAGTAAATCTGAAATTAGTTTTTTGAAGAATTGCTCCAACTCCATACTTGTCACTTTACACTCACTCAAAATCAATCACACACAAAATATTGCTAAAATATAAAATTGTTATAAATTTGATTTGAAATGGTTTTTATTAACAACGTACTTATGCAACAGTAAGATAACTGAATTATTACACTGCAACCCACATACCCTGGTAACTCAAACATTCACATCTTACAAAGTACCAAACCAATGGACCTGAAGCAGAAAAAAAAACGAAAGAAGGAAAAGGACCTGGAGGGAATCAGAGGGTACATCAAATCCACATGCAATTCTGTCAATGCTTGGTAACAAATCCATATTCCCCAAGAAACACAACACACATGCACACATGCGCACACATCTTGAAAAGCATATTTCAGACACAGATACCATCTTAAAATGTATGATGGGATGTAAAGCAACAGTTAAAACATTAAATTTAAATATACATAACTGGGGAGGGGGGAAATGCCATAATGCTCTTCAGTGTCCAAGACGACATGGAACTTTGGTTTTGAAGAAGTCCTGTCGAAATACATTCTTTCCACAAGTGAAACGAATGAACACAATGGGGAAACCATGTCTGGCTGTCTGTCCTCATATTTCATCTTTGAAATTACTGATCAGATTTCAATTAAATGTAATGTTGGGGTAGTACATTAACATTTCTCATGAAAATTTAATATTGGTTTGTATTAGCCAAAAACATAAAGCCTACTTTGCATAAACCTCAAATAGAATGTAATTACTTTCTCAAAAATATATATTTGGAGTTGACAATTAATGACAGTACACAATGCTCAGGGATTCAAGACAATACACATTTAACACAATATGTAATTAATAGTAATGTAATAAAGGAATTACATGAAAAGCTCAACAAAACACTTACAAGACAAAAATGAAAATACTGTAGTATACGGCTTATAAGTATTTAATTTTAAGATGCATATAAAAAAACTGGCAGTGGAATTTTTGGAGGCTAGCATCAATAAATTCCACTATGTAATTGTATAAAAAATTCTTTGTATAATGCTGTTTTGAAAGGGGAAAAAACAATTAAAATGACACAGATATGTCCAAAAAATGTAATACAACAGATGGTCCAAACAAGTCTTTTAGTAGAAGGAAGAATGAAAGATACATGGATGGAGGGAATTGAAGGATGCAGTGGATGCTTAAAGATGAACAGCAGCTGGAAACTGTCTGCAATGTTGAGGAACTAACACATATACACAAACACATATTAGCTACATTACATGCATGCATTGTACATAACAAACAGTACAGACCTACTTAAGACCAACAACTTTTACTTCTTTTCTGTACAGCGGATACTGAATGAAATAAAAAAAATTATCATATTATGCAATGTAAACAGTTCTGCAACAACAGATTTGTATTTGAAACATAAAAAAGATAATTTACTACTATCATTCACAATTGTTTCTGCTAATGAAGATGTATTTATAATATGGAAGGAAGATCATGGTATGACATGACTACTATGGATAACTGAAGTAAATATACTAAAAGGTAATGTGAATCAGTACATATATTATAATACTCATCACTCACTCATTCTGAGGTGAAGGGTATTCTTTGAAAAGTCAATAATTGTTACCGAACTTCTCAAATAACTCACTCTCTTTATGGAACCTGAAGGCTCATCACTGTATTTACAAATGCCTATTACTGGACTCTGTCCTGAGCTAGCTACTCATTTCTGACTAAAATATTACATCATATGAATGACAACAGGATACAGAAACAAAAAGACATTCCAGCTTTTCTACTTTTGTTTCACTTATACACACCTATATCCTACAAAACTACACAAAAAGTAAAAACTGTCACCTTCTTTCTGTGTTCAGTTTTTCCTATATTAAAAACAGAATACACATGATTAAAATAATAAAAAAAAAAAAAATGGGTACATCACACACAACAGATTAAGTCTCAATTACAGTACATAACTGATCATTTGAACTACCACCTCATGTACAAACTGAAGTTTTACCAAACAAACTCACATACATTCATCATATGTTCATTCCTTTTTGCCATGATTTATCTACTCAGGATGCAAAATTTATTTTTATCTTTAATTTTAAATTATATGTATTTACATGATTATTTTTTAATAAACATGAAAAATACGTTTAAAAAGTAAAAATGAAGAATGAATTGAACTGATGAGGATGGTGAGGAAATGGCAGAAAACACTGCAGCCAAGTTTCTGAAGAAAATCCTTCAAGCACAACAAAACAGAACAACAAGGCAGGAACTGGACAACAAATGTGCCAGCTTAAATATGAGCACTACCATTGTTTAACTTATTTTAAAAAACAACTTTTCAAACGTAGGATTTGAGATTTTCATGACAGTCTGAAGACAGCCATCAACTTTTTAAACACGTTTAAAACCTGTATTTAATACCTGCACACTAATAAAAATATAGATCGGATCTTCCCTCGTTCCTCCGTGAGAACGTGGGTTTTAATACACAACCGCTTTCTTCCAAATCGCTCCCTACGCAACCATGATCGTATATCACATTTTAACGGCACATACACTCTATACTACATACAGCTACCTTATATAACCTATGCTACAACCTTAGACATATCTGCATATACAAAATGAAAGCATTATCAAAAAACAGTGTTTGTATAATATTATAGTAGATGTAAATAATGTGTATAAAAAGTAGCCTTAGCATGTCTGCCGATTATTATTTCGTATAGTTCTACGTATATAAAACGCTACAAATTGTAACTGGCCAGCTTGAAGACGTAGCGTAAAATGAATGGTCAAATCAGATACGTTACATGAATTTATCAACAAAAATAAAATTAAATGGTTAATACTGGGCTCATGTCCCGAATTCTATCAAAATAACGAGTATTGTATAACATACGATTTCAATCCAAACTAAACTAAACAAAGAATCAAGGTGTAAATAACGACTACCTACGCCCAACACTTTACATACAAAATAAAGACACATACCACATGGTGGTGATTACTGTTGACCGTTATTGTTTTCCTTGTCAAAACACTTTATATAATCTTCCAGATCCACGCACACACACATTGCATGTCCCACCCTAGTAAAAAATGGAAGGTGTTTGCAAAGTAAAATAACTTAAATATTATATTTTTCGTTAATATTCACAATCACAGGAACAGCACTAGTTTCCTACAAAAATGTCTCATTTATATATTCACTGCGAAAACAACACTCATCTACAAAACCTACCCGCGGAGAGACTCGTCTGCACCAGTCAACAACCCGAATGAGTGCGATCCAAACGACTAATCGCCAGGTGGCATTCATATCGGACTGCTGCCAACTGATGAAAGTAACATGTTTGTTTCCACCGGTGTCACGCGAAGCATAACCATACAATCTTAGACAAACTACCTTATAACTCTCAAATTATACCAATATAACTGTGGTCGGGTGAAATCCCCAATACATCTAAGTCTGCATCACAAGTATGTCTTACCTTTGTTACAAACCGATGTTGGTAAATAACTCCACTTAAATTCCCTTTTACTTAATAAACAAGCAATTTTTCTTTCCCTAAAGTATAAATGTTTCCTAGGACACGTTTAGGGTTTATACAGGAACACGTAAACATTTTCCAAGCAAAACTTCTCACAACCTTACTCACTTTCGCCGGGGAATTTTACGTAATTCTAAGCGAAGAGTATATTACAACTATTAGCACTAGCGCCATTCAGTGTCAGTTTTATAAATTAACAGAGCTGACATAACATACGATGCTTTTCTTGAACATGCCCGACACAGAGTCACGTGATTGATCAATACACATGATGCTTTTAAACATACTGACGAATGACAGCTAACAGAAAACGCGCTGTTTGTTCTGATTGGTTGTTCCTACACCATAGCAGAAAGGAAAAACACTCTACATCCCAATATAAAATCCCACCACTATGCGGTTTGAAATTGCAATTTTACATCCTCCAAGTTCTGTAAGCATTAAATTGGTGGCTACTAAAGATACTTACATGAGTCTTGTAACTCGTAGAAATGATGGGCTGAATCATATTATAACACTAATTACAAACAATCAACAATGATTCACTGTAATTCAAAATTATGAATACAGCACAACCTCCAATAATTCAACTCAACAATACATCCATAAAACTATAGTACTTTAATTTATACACATATTTTATGAAATAAACTAGTGCCCTATTCCTTAAGTAGGACATACATATACTTCAAATAATGTATTGTCAATAATGCATTACCAGAAAAACTTCAAGGATTCCAAAAACAAAACATACATACGAAGACATAAATGAGGCAATCACAAATACAGTACGAACACCATAATGAATTGACACTTCATGACTTGAGACACATTATCTATTCAAAGTTATAAACCCAAAGCAAAAGCAAACCGACACATTTTTATAATATTTTTAGGTCCTAAATCATGTAGCTTCAAAATATTATGGATACAGTAGTACCCAAAATATATGCTATGCTATATGAGCACTCAATATATCAGCAGATATATGAAACTGTGGATCATATTCTATCCAGATGAGTGTGTATTATAAACACTTCTACTATTATTACTTAACAATATCCAGTTTTTGATAACTCACTCACTCACTTGAATCACACTACAAAAGAGCAGCAATTGTATTCTGCTACAATTCACAATGAAGAATCTTAACTGCATTCAATATGGCGATCTCTGAAGTGCAAGATACAAAATCAAACACTGCACAATACAGTCTAGGAACAAACACAATAAATCAGTCTTACCGTCGCTCCCTATAGCGATGGTGATCTCTGTCACGGTCTCTTCTCTCACTTGTTCGCCACAAGAACTCATCCACAGAGCGATCGTAAGAACGTTTGTCTGAATGACTGCTAGACCGGGATGGCAGTGAATACTCTGGAAGTGGCAAACCATCATAGTAGCGTGGGGGAGGAGGCATAGCATCATATGGAGATGAAGCTGAGGAACCATACATCCCTGGTGGAGGGGCATATGGCATTGGTGGAAGCTGGTGTTGCAGAGATCGCATATAGTCTGCTACATATGCTTCAGCTGCTGCAGCTGCACCACTGTATGGTCTACTACTGTCTCTAGGACTGCCAAACCACAATGAGAATCTGTCACGTGACCGTGTAGATGAAGAACTTTTGTAAATGTTGCCACTATTGCCAATACGACTACGGCTACTTAGGTAATATTTCCGACGCCCCCTGCCAAAGGAACCTCCACGGCCACGCCAGCTATATGATGATCTAGGTGAAAAGCGACTACTGCTTATGTGCCTGTGTTGAATATCATATCTGTAACGTGAACTACGAGGCCTCACCATCTTTGCTGCTTCCTTGGATTTCCTAAGTATAGGAGTCATTTCTATCCCCTCATCCACTGGAAACAGACGACACAACTCTTCTGCTACTTTAGGTTCAATCTCTTGGCCATCACGACCAATCTTAACAGGTTTACCTTCATTCCACGGATTATACAGATGCATTGTGGAATTAAATGGCAATTCCTTACGACAGACCCAGTCCACTCTGAACACTCCACCAAGAGCCTTGGCTGAAAGACCAGGAGGTAGAACCCATGATATTGGAGATACATCTCTACGAGATTCACCATGAAGCCGTGCAAAACCTGCAAACTTCCCACTTTCTTTCACTGAGAAAATAAGTAAAACGTTTCTAGATTCTCTGTATGCCTGATTCAGTTTAGACTCATTCTGTGGAAGAGTAGACCACACCCCCTTCGCCTTTGAAAGAGTCACATTTTCAGCATTGTTACTCTTGATAACAAAAAACCGAGCATCCCTGAATAAGTAATTCAGTTTTGTTATATAGTCATAAGATTTACCCTTTTCTCTTGACTTCGACCTCTTCACCTCTGGAGTCGGGCTCTTCCTGTCTCTTGAACGATCCCTCCTGTGCCTGGAATGTCTAATTTTACGGTCAGATGAATCAGAACTGACAGAACTTATACTGGGTTGACTTGAGCCACTATCCGATGAAGATGAACTCACCTCACTGCGGGTGTCATACTCTGGCATTTCGTCCAATTTTAATTCATCGCCCATTTCTTCACCAAAACTGAGATTCAGATTTTCTCCATCGTTATTAGCGTCCATATCACCATCCTCCATAATTTACCGAATCTTAATTACACCTCCTAATTTTGATGGTAGATATGAACTTCAGGATAGGGCTGCCCCATATTCTAAAGAAAGATTAGGTAAAATAAAATTAGTTTGGTAATTCCAAGTGTAAAGGTTATTTACCGGTTTCGGCATTACATAAACACTGCTATAAATTTGTAATTATATCTCTTAATAAGGTGACAACCAAAAAAATTAACATCAAATTACAGCATATAGTTAAACAGAACGTATTAAATTTTATATGTACCTTATAAGATATGAAATTAATAATAACACATTTTCTAGTATAAATGATGCATAAGCAGATACCACACACATCAAATGTTTCTTTTGTTATTTGTTCTGCTTTCTAGCAATACCAACATTTGAAAATGTATTCCGTAGTATGCTATCGAAATTTCTCACGGAGTGCGATGACCGTCGGAATTGATCGGAATGCTCTACATTGCCGTCCCATTCTTCTTATAAAATCATAAACAGGATTATTAAAGCAAACAGGAGAGTTTGCAGAAGTAAACATTGCGATGTAAACGAAATACAAATGCCTAGGCATTTTCGATAATATATAGAGCTTTACCTGTATGAATGCTTTACGACCACAGGTAATTTTGTTTACCAGTAATTACGTTGACAGTTTCCAATATTTACCGCCTTAAGAATTAACTTGGTGTTTGTATTATAATCTGAAATGGACTGAATTTTTCTTTGAATTGGCAGTTATTGAATCATATTATTAACAGAGTGGGACACACATGTCAGATTTCAGTTGTTGAGGGAAGCCAACGTTCTGATCAACCAGGGCTAAAAACTTTATATTATCCAAGAGATGACAATATGCCACCTTTGCTATTATGTTGCTTATTCTAACATTTGGAGTTTTCTAAGCCCATGCAACTATTTGTAAAGACTTGCTGGACTTAAGATAAGGCCCATCTTATCAGCAAACCTACTTCCCTTCCAGTATCTCCATCCTCCCACTATGGTTACATGAAAACTCAATTTGACAGTATCACACTGCTCCTCCCAATGCTCTGCAAGGCATTGTGCACATAACATTGTTCCATTATTTCAAAGGTTAAATTCAAACCTCAATCAGAATGAAACCATGAGTTGCACTTTCATTTTGAGGCTTAAAAAATCAGTGAAATGCATATTAATAATAGTTGTGTTAATTGTGTCACTTAATTTAACTTTCATATCCAGAGGCATACTTCAATTAAACAGGAATGAGAAAATAATATCAAAGAAATTAAACTGGCTTAAAAATAATATATCTACTGCCTTATCAAAGCCCTGTACCAAAGGATCTGTAAGTATATATACAAAACAATATTCTACTTCAGAGAAAGCTGTTTTCCAAGAACTGCATAGCTTGACTGCATTTTTCACTTACATTAGTAATTTAAAGTAACTTCATGATTGCCTGCATGAGCAATTTAAATTTTTATTATTATTGTCATAAATTATATTTTAATCAGATTTTGGCCATAGCTGCAATATAACATGAATCTTGTAAATTTGTCACTTTCCTTAATAATATAAATATTTTGACATAAGTTATTCATATTCATCAACTTCAGCATACAGTATTCTCTTGCAGCCTTTCACTTACAAATCTGATAAGAGAATATAATGAAAATATTTAACATCTCTGAGACAGTTCACAAACTCTTTTGCAAAGAGTGATTACAATTTCATGCAAAATATGACCAATATGACTTACACAAACCAAAATTTAAGTTACAGAAAATAAACCCCTAAATAACAAAGTTAATTGAAAACCAATGAGTAATTCCAAGATGAATCAATGGATAAGAAAACATGATCTCCCTATTACACATCCATTCTGTTTGCTTTTGCAGCCAACACATGAAAGCTAACAACATATATACAATATGGGAATCAACCAATTAGGAATTCTGATCTTGAAGTGCTTTCTAATGGTGCTGCAGCTGCATACAAGGGCTATTAAGAAAACAAAACAAGCAGAAGAAATGAGAGATACTGACTTGATGATGGTTCTACCCACTGCATCTATTATATTAGCATCACAAAACAAATTAATTTTTGCTTGTATGACTGGCAGCTAGGAGGACGATTAGGCAGACCCAGTAAGAGTCTGGCATTAATAATTCTACCTCAGTAAACCTTCTCTATAACATACCTGTATCACTCACTGACACACCACAGAACATATTCCTTAATTCAGTCATGTGACTGTCTCAGCTAATCTTTTCTGTGGCACTCATTTTGCAGAGAAGTGATGACAGGCATCACAGAGTGGGGTATCCACAAACAGAGCTCTTATGTAATCACTACCACAGAAATATTCTACTTGAACACTCCTATATCAGTGTAATTCTCTACAAACAATAGAAGTGGGCAAGAATGTATTCATGCCAAACATGCCAATACTGGTACCTGTGCCAATTCAAGTTTTCCTTAACTATGTGCATATGTGTAGCACCTTTAAAAGGTACCTCCTATATTTCAATTAACTTACTCAGTCTCTGCAGAAGCTAACAATTATCATTCATCACTAATGCTACAAAAATCATTACCATTAGTTTGCCACCATGCACAGATAACATATTTTGTTTTAACACTATATCCATATTAGACAATTCTGGCACCAAATATGTGAAAACTGTATCAGTGTACAAAATACATATCAAATACCTTAAAAACTTTATTACATATTCACAGGTATTTAAAATTAATTAAAAAATTAATGTAAATCATCAAAGCAAAGAAACTTTGTCTTAATTTTAAGACAGTACACAAAACACATATCAAACACCTTATTTTAAAAAAACTTTATTATACATTCACAGAAATTAAAAATTCATGAAAGGATGAATGCATATCATCAAAGAAATGAAACTTTGTCTTCTTTTTAAGACAGCACAGACTTTCCACCCTGAGGAAACAAAAAATATCTGCTCACAAGTCAAGGTTGATTTGAGGCTACCGCAAAGACGTCACTTCCTGGTAAATCACGAACACAAACTGCTGTACTGTTGGATTCACAAGGTAGCATCTACCTCATGGATTGCATTATTTAGCCACCTTGCTAATAGGACGCATATTGATGAATATTACAGGTAAATTTTATTTTAACCCTTCAACTAGGACAATACATGTGCTGACCATCTGAAACAGGATAGAGAATTATTAGTGGGATGTCATAACTCAAAATGTGTTAGCATGGGAATACAGTATTATTTCTGACCAAAGTAAAGTCTATAGCACACTGATGGTTATGCAGCTCATCAAAACATGCCACATTATGGTATGCTGCTGGTATTACTTACTACTATTACTCTTATGTCATCTTTGGCTAATTATGCTATATCACCTAGAAGTTATATATATTAGTAACAAATAAGATGGGACTATGATTCTAAATGATGAAGAGACCAATTTCAAGGCACCATCCTGGCATACTTAAAAAGGAATTAGTGGGAAAAGTCAGATTAGCTGGTATAAATTCTGAATTAGGTGTCCCAAATGAAAGTCTCATGTATCACAATTCTCCATGAATTTAAGACATTAGTTGCAAACAGAATGCTCAGGTAACACACATAAGGAATTAAAATAACAATTATGTCATGTTATAGGAAAGCTAATAGAAATAACGAATAATTTACAATTAAATGACTTGTAAAATATATGCCAAGATTTTAACCAACAGAAATAATATGCAAGTAACAGTACAAGAATAGCATAATGATTTAGCAAGGTGCAGATTTCAACATAATTAGCCGAAATGAATTACAAGTATGGGAAATGATGAAAAAAAAGTGTTCATTATAACCAACATTTCTTAAAACTTACTCTGATGCCAGTTCATCAGTATACTCCAAAAGACAGAAGAGGATGATCACATGAAAGCAGGAAAGATCAATTTTGAATACAAAGCTTGCAGCTGGAACAGTTTAATAACAAAAACCTGTAACGATGATGATGATGATGATCTTTTTTATGTTCACAATAGGGAAATAAGAATTTTGTCTCCAAAGAGTGCAGAAGAACTTCATGGAATAATAACAACAAAAGACTATTATAAATTAATTGTAGTGAGACATCCATTTGAACGCCTGGTGTCTGCCTACCGTGATCGGATTGAAGATACTTCAAGATTCACCTCACAAGCGTGGATTTATGTTCCGCGCATTTTTGCTCTCACAAGACCAGTACTAAATCGTAACAAAATATTTGATATTAACCATAACCAAAAGCTTTCCATTGTGCCCACATTTCAAGAGTTTGTAGAGTGGTTACTTGTAATACCACCCAAAAAATATGATGTTCACTGGAACCGTTACAGTGATCACTGTAAACCTTGTGCTATTCATTATGATGCCATCATAAAAATGGAAAATTTTTCGAATGAAAAGGAAGTATCAGTGATGCACAATATGGAGCTAGAACTTTTAAATGCGAGTCTTCCGCACCTTCAACGAACTTCTGGCGGACCAACTGATTATAATATCACTTGTCAGTATTTTCAGCAACTATTTTCAGAACAAGTCAGCGCCCTCTATGAAATTTATAGTATGGACTTTGAAATGTTCCATTATTCACCACAACTGTATATAAACTGTGCACAAAACAAGAGTGGACAAACAGATTTATCAGTACCAAATGCTACCCCATAATACATGCCTAAACTGTGACTGCCCAAGTGAAATCTCTGTTCATTGTTAACCTAACGGATAATGGATTTAAACAACAAAAATAACTGAAATAAAGTATGTAGGATAGTAAACCTTAATATTAAATGGGTATTTCACTGTGTAAATTCTACGTAAAACCCAATTAATTTGTTATCGGATAACTCAAAATTCATTCAGTACTAAATCATTCTTCATACAATAAGTGACCAGATGTACTCAACATTCATGTTTAAATTTCATTTTAAGCAACTGATATAGTTTATGTAATATTAGCAACATTCCCTCCATTTCACTTGTAGAATTATTTTATTACTAATTACACTATTAATGTCACTAGCTTCAATTAATAAAACCAGCATGTAATGTATAGAAAATTGGATAATTCAAAGTCTACTAATATTAAGTTCATATTTTTCGGTCTGAAGCACTCCAAATTAATGAAGTTTGGTGCATATACATTTCTCAGTGCTACAGATTAAATTTGGAGAAACAGTTTCAATAATATCTTCCAAATACACATTACACTGTAAAATGTAATAACACAAATATTTCAGTGCCTTTTGTTGCAAAGACTGCTTCTGAGATATGCCCTACTTTTTAAACCTGTATTATATAAATACCTCTGCAGAACTAAGGAAGTCACAGGTTCTGCCAAGATACAATAAATTTGTAAGATTCATAACCTGTAGAGTGATGATCAAACATAAGAATTGTAAATAACCAATAAACTGATTTATGTATTAAACCATATGGCTGCCTAGCAATGAAACAAAGCGGACATAGCTTGCTTTACACAGTGTACTTTGTATGGTCTCTTAGCAACCACCAGGCAGATAGGATGGAAAAAAATGGCAGAGGCAGCCAGATTTTACATTACAGATACATGAAAATAATTAGTAGCTGCTCCTGGTAGTAGATGAGTGACATTCATGGAATCAAATGTAACAATAAACTCTCTGAACTGATGAACATAATTTTTATGTTAGTATCACTACAAATAATTACTCTGGTTTCATGCCTTATAGTTTTCCACTTTCATTGAGCACTGAAAGGTTCATTTGAGGAGTACTTAATAGCAAAGCCCTTTTACATTTCACACATTTACATTTTTTATTGTCCTTCTTATATGACTTGTGCATTCAAATAATTTGTGTTTGGTTAAAATCAAAATTAAGTGATCCCACAATACTTACAATTATATCTCGCCTCTAACAACAAGAACAACATCTTTAGTCTTTTGTTTCTTTGAAATGCCATCATCTGTTTCACCAGCTGTCTTTCTCTTTTTGGAATCTGCAGTTGTGAAATTGGGATTTTGTTCCTCCACCACTTCTAATAAATCATCATCTTGATCTGATGCACCTAACAAAACACATTGAGAATAATCACAGAAACTGAATGACTATTAAGTTCTGGTTTACACATTTGAATTCTACCAAATTTGTAATTTAAAATACAACCAAACAATCAAGAAAACCTTAATATGTAACAAAACTGTTGCATTTATTTTTCAAAAAATAACCTGAAAAAGAGAAACAGCATAAAAATGCATGTATTCCAGACATTTCACCTAAAAAACTAAGGTAAAACTGGTTGCTTATATATGTGAACATATGTATGACAAGCACACACATAAACATAAAGTGTATGACAGGATACAATTTCAATATATATTAAATTTTTTATTTATAGTTATAACAGTATAAACACACTGCAATCAGATTTTAACTTCTCTACTTTTCCAGTATTTCTTACACAAAGTTTCATCCTTGGATTGTCTTGAGTACAGAATCTAAAAATTAATTATTATATAAACAGAGTAACATGGTTTGCTGGAGAAAAAGACTAGCATACAAGAAACAAAAGCAGCATAATATTTTATACCATTAGCTCCAGATGATTCTGCTTTATCTTCCTTTGGCTTTAGCTGGGATGAATCAGCAACAACATCAAAATCAGGTCCATCCTTTGGAACTAACCTGTATATGAAGTGAGAAGCATGAGTACTATTATACACAGATTTATGAATATCAAAAAATAAATGTCTTTAACTGTGGAGAGATAATTTGAATTTATCATCTTTGGAGACTTGCAGCAATGTACATTTGAAACAACTCACATTTTTGCAAAAATTATTTTGTTGTACAAACTCATACAATGTCAGTCATAACTTTTACAATAATTCACAATCCGTGCATATATTCTAACATCCTGTATCTGAGTTACAGTTCATTGTTCCATGAGACTGGCACATTAGTTTTACAAAATTGACAATAAAAATTGTTTACATTTTAAAGAAGTTCATATTCTTTTAAAATTGTCATTCTCCTTTATATTACAGAGAATTATTTCTTTATTCTTACTGTATTTAAGCAGAATATTTTTCACATAACCTAAAAATTAACAGCTATACAAATATTTCAGTATCTTCACATTTCAATTACCTTTGAACAATTGTAATGCTAAGTTCATAGTTTTGAAGAAAATCATCCACCTTCAAAACACTTCCATCCACAATTCCAAGCTCCTAAAAAAGAAATAAAAATTATATTCCTTCAAGCACAGTCAGAATGGGTACACATGAAGCTGGAGTCATGAAGGCCTTTGTCTCGACACATAAAAATTAAAGATTTCCATGCAGTTTCCAGAAAAAATTGCAACTGAAATGTACAAAACTTAAGGGCATAATAACTATTTCAGTCATATAAGCTTATAACCTGTATAACCACTGCTTCATGATTGTAGAATACAAGCTTGTCTTTTAAAAACTATAAAATAAAGGGGAATGGAAAGGTGTTCCCTGATCTGAAGTATTTGTATTTCCCATATGCATCTTTTGCCTCTATTAATGATAAAAAAACATGCCATAAGACAATTAAAGTTTACTTCTTCATTAAATATTTAATCTCACTAATTTAAATCTTGTACAAGATATCTATCTGGAATAAGGTAAACTCCTTTACTTCAACAATCTTCTTTACTTCTAGTAACTGTATTCCACAGTGGTTATACAAATACATAATATATGTATAAAATAAAGCAGGTGTATGCATTATTTTCAAATCTGCATCTATTGACTTTGAGAGGTTTCTTAGCAAATTTATTAGGAGCGAAAAGCACGCGACTATAACCTATCTATAACAAAGTTAACTTACTTCAAGCTTCTTTAGATTATTCTCTGTAGTTTCACCTTCTTCACTAGAAATGATAACAGTTCCCTTTCCATCAAGAATTACATCTGGAGCCACCATATTGAGTGTCTTTTTCAACACCTGCTCCTCTAAATCCTTTACTGTCATGGAGTTTACATCAACACAGAGAGTAACCTGGAAAACATCACCCATTCTGCAGTTTATCACAGGATAAAACTTTGGTCATGTAAACATATTCAATACAGCTAAAACAAACTCAGTACTCATGGGTACAATACAACATAACATAATATAATATGATATGCAGATATTTAATGGAGGAATAAAAATCTTCAGTGAGCATATCTGCAGCTCTGTAACATAATTTTAATAACCGAGTGTTCAACTACAACCCAGGAAACATGTTAAATATATTAAGATACAATTAGTAAACAATATTCTGTTAGCTAATAATATTAAAAAAAGACAGCAGAAACAAACCTGAGGTTTTGGAGAACAGACATAGCATTTTGGATTTGGAGGATTCAGAAACTTTTCTGGCACAATCAGTTGGTTTCGGTGGGTGGGTTTGGGCCTCAAGTATACTGTCTGACAACTTTCCAAATTATTCTGCAATATGTTGAAGGCATGCAGCACCACAACACCAGCTATAATAGCATTTGTAGTCGCAATAGCAGGGATGATGTTGCCGGCCATAGCTTTGAGAGGGAAGATAAGTTTAAATTATAGTTAAATGTAGAAATTTAATGTACAGTTCTTTAAAAGTAATAATAGCATTTACACAAGCAATACAGAGCCAGTAACTGTTCTAAACTCTGGTCACACGTTACAATTTAAATTCTGATTTGTTTTTCCAGGACTGATACTAACTTCTGGAACTTAAAAGAACTAGAAGTCCCACACAGAAAGTCAGCCACATTTAAACAAAATGAAGTTTATAAACTTTTTTTGTAATTGGAAAATAATATAAAAATTAAAAGAACTGAAATAAAATTGTTATAATTGCTAGCTTATTTTTATAAAACCAAATTAATAATTTCTGTACTGGGTACATATAATTATATTACATTACAATGTTGTAAATAAACTTAAGCTCACAAGGTTGTGGCCCAAAGGTTGCAATTTAGAACTTCAATATTGTTGACATGATTTCAATTTTACAGCCAAATAAACAATAAACATATTTGCTACACTAGTTTTGTGACAAAAACATGTTAATAAACAAACACATTTTGGTAATATGGCATCATTAATGAAAAATGTCCAAAATGCCAGTTTTATATTTGCCAGACTAAAATAGCACAAGTATCTTATGATTTTGTGTACTGTCCTCAGCTGAAAGTCATTAACAATGAGACTGATGACATTAGTTTCCAATTTATTGTCTTAAAATATGTTCCTTGTCTGAAAATTCCTCTACTCTGCCTACTTCTCTTATTAAATTACTACACATTTAAAGAACAGTATACGTACATTTAACATCAAAACGTGTTTTCTGAGAAATCCCAAATATGTAAGCTCGTATATTTGCACACGATGCAACAAAGTCCATTGCATTCTTGTCATCCTTATCCCAAACTAAGTGATCATCATCCTTCAATGACTGCAACACAATACATGAAAAACATTCAAGAAAACTGAAAATCTGGATTAACCAACACACACTTCTGACCTTGCATCAAATGATTCCTATCTTCAGATCCCTGTAGGAGCAAATGGCTGGTAGGAAATATGCAACTGATACTGGAGTGCAGCACAAAGCTGTTTCCGGGTTAAAGGTGCTTCACAATGATTTCTTCCTTGGTGCTCAAACACCCGTGGCAACTATGTGGAAAAGTGTTGTACACCAAAGTATTCTTATGTGTAACACATGCATGTATGAGAATAAATTCTTGCACACAGTAATGTTTGTTACTGTATTTTTTAAGTACCCTCATTTTCATATTTCCCTGCATGATGATAGTGAAGCTGACATCCCTTTCTCACAAAGGCGACTGTGACACTAGACATGAACCAAAGAAGAGTAATTACAAGCTTTTACCTCAAACTGATTCTTGAGATTTCTGCAGCTGTCAGCGAATATCTGGGCACACTCAGCAATACTCCAGTTTTTCTGATCTTTCAATACACTCTCTATATCATTTCTGCTGCAGCCTGCAACTAATGATATGTTAACTTTATGAAACAGCTTTCAAGCGTTAGTCTTGACACACTTCACAAAATAGCTTTTCTTTCACAACAGCTATTGTATATTATGTATATAAAAATATTCTGTCTTCACTGGATATATGCCTTGATTTCAACATATTCTCAAAATTGTGAAAGCTATTTTTACTTTATTAT
The DNA here is from genome assembly GCF_977971745.1 of Zootermopsis nevadensis. Taxonomy (NCBI): domain Eukaryota; kingdom Metazoa; phylum Arthropoda; class Insecta; order Blattodea; family Termopsidae; genus Zootermopsis; species Zootermopsis nevadensis. Next base: position 5,653,748 of record NW_028259149.1, on the reverse strand, counting down.
TATTATTTGCAATTCCTTCTATTATAATACTGTAATTAGTAGCAAAAACACTTTATAGTCCTGAAGGTCTGGGAGTGACAACAGCAAATAGTACAATTTTGATAAAGCTGGGATACAAGATATTCTTGTGACCTATAAATAAGTTAATTACAATAACATCTGAATAAGTACATATTAGAGCCAGAATTTAAACATTAAATAAACAAGAACATGGATAAGGTACAAAGAATAACTGTCCACTAGGCATGCAATGAGCTGAAAACATTTGACAATGACAAATTACCACTGGGAAGACAAAGAACTGGATGCTGACAAAAAGCAAGAGGACTAGTGAAAATGTTGACAGATGATGATTTAATTACACACAGCTAGAAGACCTATAAATCATAAAGATGGATACACAATTTACAATTACTATGAGAATCAATATTAGTGCCTACCAGCATCTGGAAGATTTCCCCAAAGAAGAGGCGTTGGAGGTCTTCTTTTCTTCCACAAGTTATCCATACTGAGTAAGTATTTGATGTCATCATGAAACAACTTGTGAAAGAGTTTCTCTGGCTCATATTTGCAAGACTGTGACCAACTACGTGTTGACACACGCTCCACATTGCCTTTCTCATTTGATGCAACCTTAAGAGCATCACCTGCACCACCTGATCAAAAAAATTGTCAAGCTATATACAGTACATGCCAAACAAAAAATACTCTGTCAGAGGGCACTTCACCAACCATCTGCTAAAAGCTGGATACAGTGCTGCAAGGAGAAGGGTTTAACTTCAAGTCAAGTTGACAGAAGCTTGTGACAATATGGTGTGTTACCATACTAGAAACCTTCTATGAGATACGATTTAACAATTTTTCAGAATTACAGTCTCTCACCTGCAGCTTCTGGATCTGCCATATCAGGTGACACATCTTCATCAGGATCATCTTCTCCAAACAGCTGACTGAAAAAAATGCAAACTTACACATGAGCATAATTTCAAATGCTGTAGAAAGAAATCTTGAAAAAGACAGTCATATTTGTTGCTGTGACAGCTTGATATCTCATCTAAACAAGTCATCACAATCAAAGTCTTCTGTGACTTTACTAAGCTACATCATGAAAACTATGGCTGTAAACCTTTTTTTTTTTTTTCAAGAGCTACCCAATTCAAGTCTCTGTCAGGCTATTCAGACTGAGATAATGTGTAGTTTTTCTCAGGCTCACCAGGCAAATGCTGAGTTAGTACCTTCAAATACACCAAATGACTGCCTCCTTCCAAATTATTAGTAATCATTTGTGGTAATTCTCCCACTCAATTTGGTGCATAAATACACAGTTGTGATATAAGCTCAAACTATTTTCAAAATACAGATGACTAATACCACATTCTTTCAATGAAAAAATGAGGAAAAACTGGATTATAAATAATACATACATCTGTATGCAAATTCACATCTGAGGTCAACAATTATAGTAACATTTTTACATAAATGCATGTATCATCCTAGCCACACATAAAACTGCATTCTCATAATCACACACATAAACATACAAAATAACGTAATTATTTACTTAAACAGATGTTTTGCCCATACAATGCAGTGAATGGGCTCGGAGGGTGTATTGCGAATGGTACACCCTGGAAATGTTTTCTGAGCTGCTTTTGGCTGACATTCATAACACTGCGTCAGACCTTTCTTTATTAACTCGACTTGACCATCATAACCTGCTGTCCCACTCTCAACCAAAGGCACATCAGCTGCTAAACACATTCGGTTGACATGGTTCCGAGCAGCACGATTGTCCAGGGCATTCATCACCAATGCAAATCTCTTGAAGAAACTCACCCCATATTCAGAGCTGCAAAGAAAATTTCGGCTACTATAATAGTAAAAACTGAAAAAAAAGTACATTCCCAAAGCAGTAATGTCAAAATTATGACAAAGTATATGTCAGATTTGAGGTGCTTACAGCAGTAAAACCTAGGAAACTCTAGGAAAATAGATACATAAACCAAGGACCTATTAAGATCCCATTTCAAAATAGGTATAACAAATACTACAATTACTTACGATGTTATACTGTCATGATATGCTTTGATACATGCATTAGGATTAAATGTCAGTGCACTTTCCCGTGCAACTGCTGCTTTGGATTTTCCAACATGCTGCTTATGAAACAGAAATTGGCGATTTAAATTGCTCACATCAATGGTATCCAAATCAATCTGAAAAGAAAAATCACTAAACTGCAGAAAAGATAACAGTATAACAGTGACAAAAATGTCACTGACTGAAACACTGATAATTCAAGTACTGGCCACATTCTCTACACAGTTCCTCATAAAAAGTTGTCTCCCATTTCTTATGTTTGCTTTTCTTTATACATCTCACTCAGTATAAGCACCAGTAGCAAGCTCTTGTAAAGACAGTATGGAACCTCTGGAGTACAAATAAATAAAAAATAATAAAAATAAACAACAACAAAGATTTATTGATTAGATGAGCATCTCTTCACTTCTGAGTTAGTTAACTGCCATAAAGGCCAAATTATTCTACCCATTTTTTCTCATAATCCAGTTTAATATTATCCTGAGATCTACACCTAGATCTTCTAAGTAATCTCTTTCCTTCAGGTCTTTAACAATTTTAACAATTTGCTAGCTCATATCTTTTTACCAGAAGTATGCATAAAAATTCCAGAGGAATAGCATTATAACCCTAGGGGGTTTCCATTTCATTGGGGATTTATACATTCTAATTTTTCTTCAGGTGATTTGGATTTGTGTCTATAGGCTTTATAAAAGAAATTTCTCTCAAATTTTAAATACCCATTCTTTGATATTTCTAATTTTGAAGTTTTTACAGGGGTACCATACATGACATGTCCAGTAACAAGTTAAATAAAGAAACTAATTTTCTCTGCTGTATAAAAATGTACACAAATTATACTGAAAACTCCCATACAAAGTTAGAAAAAACCAACTTATTAAGCCATACAACAGAGCAACCTATACAATTGCAAACAATAGGTAAAAAGGCATTCACACATTACATCAGGCAGAGCTACATCATTTGAGACCCAAAATCAATTTTTAGAAGAAATATGGAATGAAAAATGAGTAAAACCTTAAGAAATTCACCCCAACACAAAATCTATATAACAAAGCCATGTTAAACATAAAATCCACAGAAGAAAAAGACGTATTTATATGAATTTGAGTTATGATGATAATACAACTGAAGAAGTACATATTACTATAAAATTTCTTAGCATACAAATTTATAACTTAAATTTTAAAAAATTTAAATTTGCCCTTGTGTAATGTCTATTCTCTAAATTATAAAACAATAAAAATACAACCTTTCAGAAGTTGGATTCTGCTTCCACTTTCAGGAAAGAATGGGGGGAGCCCATCTATTGGGCCTCATGGTTGAGTCAGCCTCAGTGCAGGTCTGAGGCCAGCTCTATCATGGGCTCAAAAGAACATAACACAGAAAATGTGTGTGCATGTATGTATGTGTGTGTGCACGCATAGATATATATTGTGTTGTTATTTTCTACATCCTTGGCTTGGGCCTATAAAGAATCTACAAAATGTAAAAAAATTCTTGTATTCTATAATCTCCATCCCCTTTTTTAGAGAAATTACAAATTTTCAACAAAAGGGGGGGGGGGCGGATAAACAACCGTTCCAACATTAGCCTGGTGTATTGGTCATACTGTAAAAGACAAACGACTTTCTTTGCAAAAAATTGCCTCCGATAAGAAACAGACGCACAGACTAGATCGTTCAGTAGGCCGCTTTGTTGTCCAGTTCACTCCTAACCTCTATCCAAATTTTAGACTATAGTTTCACAATACTGGCTTTTAAAGGTATGAAACCTAAACAATAAAATCAATACAGTATGCTATCCAATACTACTTTAAAAGTCAAATTCAAAAATAAATTTCAAACAGACCTGAAAAATGTATCGAATATATCATTACATTTTCTAACTTACAATTTCTATATCCTTGAAACCTGAGAGCACAAGATTCTTCAGAAGTTCACAGCCAATACCTCCCGCACCCACAACCAAAACTTTGGCGGTTTCAACAGCAGATTTTAGATTCTCTTCAAATACACCGGCAATACTGGCTGCCATTTTTTCGCGTTACTTTGTAACACGGATGACAATATAATAGATTAATACCAACATCACAATATTGGCCACAGTTTAATATGTCACAGAGATATTTGCCAACTGAATTTCCCTCTCCGTGCTTTGTAGTTCAAATTCAAGAACTTTTATTTTCACAGATAATTTACAGGACTATACATTTCGGCTTAATTCAAACACAAAATATAAATAATTCCAGAAATGAATTATGTATTGCAAAACAGACAAGCATTGGCCATTATGCGTTTAGAAGCAATGACATTTCACTTAAAAAAAAGGGCACTCAAATATGGGAAAATTATACCCTAGTACTGCAGAATAAAGCATTCGAAGGAAAGCACACTTTTATGACATAACTAATAATACACAAATTGTCATTAAAACTCTCTCTCCTGACTTTAACTCAACATACTGCACCCTTTTTCTAATCTTCTATACACACCAGGATTTAACTATTTCTGTTGAAATAATAGTACATACAACCAATATTCCCTTCTACAGTCTCAATGGTCATGTGGTGTGTAAGTGTCACACCCAGCTGTGCTTACATGTTGCTAATTCAATTAGATGTTTCTTCTAGACTAGGAGAAATCTGCTACCAGGTTTACTGCAATCAAAACCCATTTGAACAATGATCACTTCTTCTTCATGTAGTATTGTGGGTTGACTTTTGTACCAGAGTCTGTGCAGACACAGATGAGCAAATGGAAATGATGCCACAAGCATGTCATTTCCTAGTAAAATAAGAAAAGTAGTATAACATTTTGGGAACTTTCCTAATGGTTTTGAACAATATTGTCATTGGATCTCAACAGATTGTTAAACCCTTAACAATGCCCTTCAATCCAAAATGGTTACTGTTACAAATGGAATATGACAGTTACTAAATTCTATCACTCCAGTTCATCTGCCTCAACATAAGTATAAGCCTTCTCAAAGTCCATTTTATGTTTGTCATCATTTGGTTGGAGAGCCACAGCAGCCTTCAGTTCTCCCATCCCCTGCTGCATCATTCCCAGTCGGCACAGAGCTGTTCCACGGCGGGCATGACAGCGAGCACGCGACAAAGAATTCATTTCCACACATGGTGTTAGCAGCTCAAGTGCCTGATAAAAATAATAAATTGTTCACATTTTATTTGCTGCAAATTAACACAATCCAGTCCATTGTCAAGGTGGACTCAACAACAAATTTTATTCCACCATGATGTTTTTATCTTGTGTGAATACTTCTGCCATCTGTTCATGGCTGCATGAATAATATGAAGTTTGCTGTTGAAGAACTTACATTTTACAATGGAAATTACCTCAAAACAACTGCATGTCATCATCCAAGCAGTGTTATTATATGTGCTGGCTAGCAGTCTGATACTTCTCTTAAATCTATTATGCATTTTACATTGCATCATGAATGTTCAAAGAATGGAAGCAGGATAGGGGTGTGCTACACAAGGCTCAAAGGGGTTTGCTTGAGCCCCTTATTAATTTTTGGCTAATTATCTGAGCCCTTTGTTATCACCACAAAAAAGAATAACATATTACACAGATAATGCACCAGTATCAAAATATCAATACACATACAAGGTATACACAAAAGAATGGTGCAACTGTGTCTGGCGACTCATTTTTGGACATGTTGGAAAGCTGGTTGTTACCCCAACTGAATACCAATTATGACGATTACATTCTACAACTGGTTGGAGCTCCCCCCCCCATTTTCACAGGAATGTAGGAGTGCTTCTCAATCGTGTTTTTCCACAGCGCTGGATGGGATGAGTTTGATTACCGTGTGGATGTGTGTCATGTGACCCAGGGTGCACACATTGCTACATCTTGCCTGTTTCTACTTTCAAGTGGAAAAGGGGAAAGAAAAGCTTGCTGATGCAAGCCCACCACTGAAGCAGGATGCTCCCAGTAATAGTGGGGTAAGAACACCATATAGCATATATATTAATCCTTTGAAGCTGAAGAGAAAGAGGCTAATCTAAATATTATTTAAAAATGCAGTTCCTATCACAAATAAAATAAAATGCAGACCCATTACAAATATCAATTGGTTAATTTAAGGAAATACTCACCCTTTGTTCTGAGAATCGTACAAAACCCATTCATACACTCTGTGGGCAAAAGGCCAGGTGGTACATATAATTACCACTGGATTTTACAGGGATATGAAGTGGTGTCATGAGCAGTAGAAGATACTCAAGGCATAACATGTGTATACTTACAGTTGAACAGTCATCAACAGTCTTGTGGAGATTTCCAAGTGCCATATGAGCAGCAGCTCTGTTCATATATAACGCCGGCATCTTACTACCAATACTGATGGCATGACTGTATGCACTGACGGCACCAAGGTAGTTGCCAAGTTTGAAAAAAATACTGAAACAGCATTAAATAACCTGTAGTATCAAAGAAAAAGAATAAAGACTGCAACACACTTCTCCTGCTTACATTGAGATCAAAATTAAGTAAAAGCTGTGCAAGAACAGTTTAAGGCACAATCAAAGGAATTTTAGTCAGATGGATTAGGGAAATCTGTGGATCAAATGCATTAAAAAGCAGTGAGACTAAAGACAAAATATTCGCTTATGATATGTCTAAGTATACTATGTGATTATTTCCTTATGATGGCATTAAACATCATACATTTCAGCAGTTAAAACTTACTCTCCCTTTTCTTTCAGCCACACTGGATCCAGTTCATCTGGACTCAAATCCTCCACCACAAATCCGACTCTTCGTCTAGCTTCTGCCTGCTTCTTTAGCCACTAAGAGGGAGAGATATTTAATTTAATTTTATTATTTGACTTAATACAATGCACAATGATAAAATATAAGGCACTGACTCAGTAACTGGGTAAAACTTAATCACACAGTGGAACATCACAGTAAGGTTAATTACATTACCAAAATACTGCCACTGTAGGTCCCAAAATTTGCATTTCATTTTTATAAATTTAACATGTCACTGTCGTGTGCGATATTTTATCACGTTTTCTATAAATTCCATACATTGTTATATTGGTAACTACTAGTAACATAGGTCACAATATTTTCATGTCCAATTAATAATTTAAACATTCACTACCATAAAGGTAAACATTTTCTGTATGACACATATAAATACATGTATGGCACAGTAAATAGGTCATTAAGGAACAAAACTAGGAGACACACTGCTTAAAATTTGATATAGTTTGTAACAACTTATTACCTCCTCTTCTTCAGGAGCCTGGGACTCCCGTTGTGGTGTGGGAAATGCTCTAGCAGTGAAGTGAACTTTAACTGTGCCATTTTGTCTTGGGAGTGGGACAGGCTTCACATTTTCATCTGGTTCCACTGCGGGTGAGGATTTATTTGTAGGAAAGTTCTTCTTGTAGATTGCTGACTTCCTCTCAGTGGGCACATCTTGTTTTACAGAACCTGAAACTGCCAAGCTGTGAACTTGGGGGGGATAAAAAATAATTATGTATATATATATTTAACACCATAAAAAAGAGAAAGTTGGAATATTTCGGTCATATCATGAGAAATAGTGATAGATATGGGCTGCTTCAGCTGATAATCCAGGGAAAAGTATTCGGAAAAAGGGGACCTGGCAGGCCAAGAATCTCCTGGCTTCAGAACCTAAAAACTTGGTTCTCGATGTCCACTGGAGGTACTATGTGAATACAAAGGATTCCCTTGTGTCTCAAATGCATACTTTTATCTTCTAGAACTCACACACACACAAACAGGTTAATATGCTAACAGAATTCTTTGTTTTTCAGTGGAATAAACTTGCTCTGGAAACAGCATACATAGTCAAATATGTTCTTGAAGATAATGAAGAAAACAATTAATTAAAATCAGGAAATATGCTGACATGGGCAAGATTTGAAAGATTTTGAGTAAAAAACAAAACAAAACAAAAAAACACATTATAAACTGAAAAACCCAGTGGTGGCGGAGTCAACTACAATGCCCTGGACAAGAATTCCCTTCAGAAAAATAAGTGAAGGGTAAAAATAGCATTTTATGAAACATGTTTAAAAAATTATCATTTGCTCTCCAAAGGCTATTAAAAATGACATACATCCTCAACTATACTTGCCCTTGGTTTCTTTTGTTTGATTTGAAGACTTCCATTCTTCAAGCTCTCTCATGGCAATTTCTTTTACTTTTCCTTTTATTTCATCAATACGCTTACGCTGATTAGCATCAATAACAATCTGATGTCTCACAGCTAACCGATCCAACTCTGCTCTTTTCACTGCAAGTAAATACAACACTGTCACAACAAATCATCTATAACACCTCCATGAAACAAAGAAGACTTTCTTTTAGGCATGTGAGCTTACAGTTGACTAACAATTGGCAAGACAGATAAATGTTGGAAAGAATAGAAGCTCACAGGACATACATCAGTACATGATATGTTCTACATCCTTGGTTTGGGCCTGTGAAGGATCTATAGAATGTAAATAAATTTTCTTCTATGATGTCATAATACAAAGTTGCATTAGCATCATAACATCAAAGGAAAACTGTTTCATCTCACGTCCAACTGGATTTTATATATTCATGTACATAAAGAACATATCACAATGACCAACATCACCTAACTTATAAAGACAGTACAGGAAGTTAACAGTATATTGAGGGGGGGGGGGGAATATATGTGTAAGTTGCACTGCAAACTAAGAGAAAATATATGAAGTGTGTCTACATCAGTAGCCTAATAATTTAACTACAGAATGTGATCCCACAGCAATGGTTTGTCCTCAGGTTAAGGATGGAGGTGACCTTCAGGTATGGAGTGTAGCTATGAATATATTGAACCAACAAAGTAATATTTAATTTTACACCATGTTATTAAATTCTTCACATACCACACTTTCTTTCCTGCTCAGCTCTTGCATTCTCTTGAGATCTTTCTAAAATCTTCTTACGCATTTCCCGCTGTTCCTCTTTACTCAAATTAGCTTCCAAGTTTTCCCAGTAATCACATTCCGTCTTTTGTAATTCAAAAACAATTTTACCATCTCCCACAGTACACTTACTCCGAGGTTCTTTTACCGAGGAAAACAAAAATACTTCAAACAGAAAAGGATGAAAATGTGCCTGTCAAAAAGATAAGTCAATTATGAACAATGCTGAATAGACGATCACTGTTTTATGCAACAGTAACTCAATGAAAGATACCTTTATATAGTTATCAGAAGAAAATATATCGACTTTGCTGCAATGCACTCCGTTCAAAGGTACCCGAATCACCACCATATTTTCAGTTTGTCTCCAAATATAATCTTTCACTAGAACTGGCATTTCAAATGAAGCAATGTAATATGTGATTAGTACTTATAATACGACTATTATAATTTCTGGTTGTACAGTACAATTAAAATCTCTGACAACACTACTTAGAGTGTTATTATACCATACCACAAGTTTCAAACAATTAAAATTTCCGCCATGTTGTTGACACTACGTTAATCACGTAACTTTATGTGCTTCCTGCTATTGATTTCTGAACGTAATTATTCAAACATATTGAATTACTACATAAAAATCACTGTCATTAATGTAAAAATGTGTTACACTAAGTTAATAACTTAAAAGGTTTTGATGATATAAACAAAAACATGTTATTGACTCATAGCACAGGACGCCAATTTGTGAAGTGTCAGGTTCTCACGGTCAAGAGTATGAAGACGACTATCCTCTGGGATGTCGCGCCGAAGTTTACCAACGTTCGCTCTGATAACGGAGGTAGAAAGTACCTTTCAACCGTCGGTAAACTTTAACCAGGCCACACGACGCAATATCCCAGATGACAATCATCTTCACTCCGCCATTTTGTTACAAAATATTGGGAAGGAAAATAAAATTTCAAGCAGAAGAATAACCAAATGTATTACTTTACAAGTTCCTTTATAGAGAAAAACAAACTTGAATATGGCACATCATTGGCGGCGGCGTCAATCGCGAGACCCTGGGCGGAAAAAAATTATGGAAAGTGTTTAATAATTGTAGGCCTAAATATACATACAAAAGGCAAATTACCGCAACCATACAGAGAGAAAAAGCAATTCCTATAAATACGTGCAAAGATGTAATGAACGCGGAGCCCTGAGCCGTCTATACCCCATTCACCACCACTAATAAATAATACTTTTTTAGCTTTATCACAATACCTTTCTCTAGTTAAAATCATTCACAGAATAGAAAAATTGTCAATGGCACTAATGGAAGCTAGGTTCGTTTTAAACACAGATTCGATGTAAGGGAGTGAAAAACGTTTTATGTATTTGTATGATTATATTATTACATTTTCATATACTACATAAAATTCTCTTTTGCAATCAGTACATCTATTAATAAAGTGTAGAAATTAAAGAAAACTGGAAATGTTGAACTGGGAATTCAGCTTGCTAGGTGTTCAGCAGCATACTCTGGTTGGCAGCCCTGTAATTCAGGGGTTTAAATCCCATTTTTCTGTACGATAAAGGTATATAATGATAGATTCTCATAGTATCTTTTCATTATGAGTACCCTCAAGTACTTTACCATTTTATAATCCTGTACAAATTGTAAAGGATATACATTGTTTGGTCTCTCCTGTAGTGAGATTGACAAACATAACCTGTTTACAATTTTCTTTGTATATACATACAATTTTGCTAACATAATCCCATTAAAACAGTGAACCCTAGTGAATCTACATCACAATTAAGACCAGTCTCAGTATAAATGCAATTACTAACAAAAGTATTATTATAAATAAAGTTACTTATAATGTCAAAATCATAAATTTATACCAGCAAACTATTATTTACTGCATAATGTTTATCTTACACAGATAATACTAGCATTACTTACATTTTTAATTCAAGGGTTATTATAGATTTAAAGATACAAACATACACATCTTACGCAGTGCTTACAATATATCTGGTAGAGAATATATGTTTTCGGTTTATAGACACTTGTTCTTAAAAGATTTTGCAAAAACATGGCACACATTTCATTCCAAGCTTAGAAAAAATGTTTATTTAGAAACACACATTATAATTACATGTAATCTCTCAACTGGGCTTCAAATAAAATTTTATAATGCTTATAACTGTAAAACCTAAGATTTGTAAATTTATATTTTACATATTATATAAAATGTTACAAAACATATTCTTTTTACTTCTTATCAAAAAGCTAATCCAGTTCTTTTAAACTACAACATGTAGAAAGGGATTTGGCTTTTACACCAAAAGGAGCTGCACAACAGAAAATCTATAGTGACTTATAATTAATATAGTAAAAAATCTCATAAGGCCTACAGGGTTCCTATTCTACACACATAAGAAAATCTACAGCATTATATAAATCATAAGATCGTTAATATAATGCATTTTCACCATAACTTTATTATGAAGTTACCATAACACATCAATATCCAATTTTCTTTAATTTAGAGTCTCAAAGATATGTTTGGAGTAAACATGAAGAATCTTGCTACTGTATGTTCCAGGTGAACCCTGGAACTAACAATTGACTACGGCAACTTGTGTTTCTATAGTAACATCATTATAATTTCAATTATTTAAGAAATCAATTAAAAGAACTAATAATATCAATTCATTCTTAATTTTAAATAATGACTTATAACACTTGAATTTATATCAGAATGTAACATCCCTTTTCTTAACATTTATTATCAATGGGTGTATCCTTTTGTTAAGCAACACTTCCTTCGAAAAAGGATTATAATAATTTCTCATATTTGAATATATGAGTAACTAATACCTCTGACAAATATCTTCAATATTCCACAGTATCATGCATAGTAAAGCAAAATTATGTAACTGTCCAATTATAAGCCAACTACTCTTTGGTCTACTAAACCAACAACACAAACAATGGTGGTCAAGTTTTGGACACTCATGCACATCTGTCATGTGCCTTTGTCAGCCAATCAATGTTTCTAAATAAGACACTATGTCACTTTTAAAAATGACATCTTGTATCATCCAATTCAAGTAAAATATTTATTTAGAAAATGTAAACTCAATTTGTAATATTTGCATAAAACAAATTTTCTGGATAATTCTGTTGAAATACCCATTTACTAAATTGTTATGTACTAATGAATTCAGTCATGATGAAGCATAATATGATTTACCCACTTTACCATGAAGAACAGGAACCCTTTGTTACAAAACAAACTCTAGTCACCTATTTCTTTCATGCAAAAGCATTATTTGTAACTACAGTTATGAAATATGCTGAATAATTTTATTAATCCCATTTATAAAATCTAATTACTGCACAACCTCAATAAATACAGTTCAAATACAAATGCTATGTAATCTAATTAACCCATCCCTATAATGCAAAATTATTAATAGTATTATAATTTTATTTAAAAACCTGAATTAATATTTGGTATGAGATTCACTATATAATCAACCTCAGTATTAAAGTCTATGTTCCACAATTTCAATATTTTTTCTTAAAAATTAAGTGCCATACAACTTATACAATAGTTTGCTAACAAGAACTGAAGGATCTGCATGGTAAATTATCTGAAGGTGGACACAGTTCCAATTTATTACATTTTCAGTTTGCCAACCCTGTTTTGTCAAAAGGACAACACCCCTTTGCCCTTAAAAGTTATTTCAAAATGCACTTTTGTACAAAATTCAGTTGACAGAGGCTAAACATTTTAATGGTTTCAGGTATGATCCGTAATTCCAAATGTCCCATGTACAAAAATTCTTCTAAATGTTTCAGAGTTAAAACACATTTCCTTCAGTAAAATAATTCTTTTTGTTAAATACTAGCAACACACGTCAATAATGCTACAAAATTTAAAAATATGCTTTTTCAGAACAAACATTGATATCATCATCAGTATTAATGTAACATGCCTTATATATTAGAATTATTTAACATCATACACAGAATACCTACGAGTTTGCAAGCAATTTACTAAAAATAAATTACATAGCACCTACTTGTTTAACAACACTGATCAAGTTCATACTCAAGTAACTTTGGGGCCTTCCACCAATCAGCAATGGCAACTAGAAACATTCTAATTCTGCTAAATACTTTACTAACCTTGTATGGGAATGGAAACAAATTTGAAAAATAATACAGAAGGCAAAAATAATACTTTACATTCACATACAACAGCACATACGAGGGCATTTTCATTCAGGTATAACAATTCTGTTAAACAGGAATGAGATCAAATTGTTTTACATTACCAACTGAGCACATTACTGTACAAAAATCTTCCTGAACCAACAAGTAACTGTTAGCTGTGTACCGTAAGAACTTGGTATTATGTGGACAAAGATTTGTATATAAGAAAACACAGCTCAATAAACTGAAAGTAAAGATAAAAAATGTTACAGAACAACGGATAAAAATGTGAATCCAAATTCTCTCAACGCTTATAATTTTAATAATAATCATACATGCAATTTATCTTAATTATATTTATATTACTACTGTTCTCATCTACATGGTGTAAAAAGGATGAAGGTCCACAACATTTTCCAAAATCAGAAACAATGTTTGAAATGCTGTTATCAGATTAAGTGAAATTTTAAATAATCTCCAGTCACCAGTCTGATTTATGGACAGTCCCCCTATCACGTAATCTTTAGAACAAATAGGAAAGCTGATATACTGCCTTATATATCTTCATAACCTGAACATCATCATAATCCACTAGAACACTAGTCTAAGGATCACAACATTTAGACTGCGGGTTGTATTATAAAGAACGTACACTTAAACCAGATGAAGAGTATTTTGCATTAAAAAATTAACACAACACTCTCATCACTCACTCCAAATGAACCTGAATAATACCAGTCATACTGCAGATGGTGTTAATCATCTCCATTCCCATGTCTGGCCAGACCAGCATTTCACTTGTTGTTATAGTGCTTAGAATAAAAAGTTATAAACATCAATAATTTTTTCCTTTTTCTCAGCACTTTACATTTTGAGGTAATCCATCCCCCTTTTAGGGTAGGCACAAATTTCACATGATAAAAACTTAAGATTGCATAATTTTGGTCTTAACATATTGCACATAGTATACTAAAAGTCAGAAACCACATGATTTTATTTAATAATCATCAATTTAACTATAGTGCAAGTCCTTGAAACAATGACATACAGTCTAATATACATGGAAAATAAATACTATGTTGTTAAGAATGGATAAAAATAACCATTTAAGTACAAATAATTTTGGTTTCATTGTTTCCTAGGTTATGATCTGTGTCATACACCCAGTTTTCTCAACATGGCAATCCAATCTCAGGAAATTTATTTTATTAGAATAATGCAAAGAAAAAAAATATAAAGGTGGCTGTCTTCTGGATTGTTGCACCATTGAGTCTGGTAGAAGTTTACAGACATTACAGAGGTGCCTGCTGTCTCCACCACCATGGTGATGGTAATAGAATCAACAAGCAGCTCTGAAATATTGGTAGACTTCTACTATACTACATGGCACAACCAAAAAGACAGCAGCCTTCATGCTCGTCATCACGAGAGCCTCAAACCTCACAAAACTGATATTATTTAGGCAATTTGATGTTCATCATTGATTTCAGCAGTGTATAGATAAACATTAAGTCTTAAGCAATGTTGTGGCGCAATTTTCACATGTGAATCTTGCAATGGTAGTTGCATGTGTCACTCACTTCATGCGGTAATTTAAATCCTTAAGTTCATTTTAGGGAAAGTATCAGTTTTCAAAACATCTGACTGTAACTCTATACTTACATGGACAGATCTCAAGACAAGACTTCATAACTAAGACACAATTAAAGATTTGGATACATTATTTTCACTCAACTGTAATTGGTTATACACACAATAATAAGATGAGGTAACGCCCATAATGGCTTTTTATTTCTTGAACAAAGAGGTTCACTGAACTTGCTAGCACAAAATCATCATGGTTCCTGAATATTAGCTGAATTTGTAAACACACTGGATTCTTGCTTTAGATATAAAACATTTTGTTATAGGTATTCTGATGTATCCTGTGAATCTGAATAAAGTAAAAAACAAACATATGCAACAAGGAAAACAATAAACAGACATTAACCAAGGATCTGTAACAAGCTTATGCTGAAGACATAGATAAGTCCTATGGTTACAAACTGCTGTTGAAGTGGATTCAATGATGAGAATCTCTGGCACGTGTCAATTCTGCTGGTTACTAACATTTACTTCAGTTGCTACTGTGTTGTATTTGTATGGCACATCTTAAAATTAAATCTTATTTATAAATTTGCATAACATTTGTTAATCAACGAGCCAATAAATTAAGTAAACTATTCAGTTTTAATATGAAAGTGGTGCTTTTAAGAACAAGATTAGAAATGTGAAATCCATGCCAAAGTACACAGAGTTTCCACACACATTAACACTCTCAATGCTGTGAATGCATATGTTATTGTTCGGATTGAGTTAATGATTTAAAATCTTATAGCAAATATTCTGAAAACCTTCCTAAATTAGTAACTAATTCTTCTATTTCCAGGGTACTGTGCAATAAGCGTGAATATTATTAAATCTACAGAATAAAATCCTACGAGTCAAATATATCTGATTACAATCACTACCCTCATGGACTTATACCTACGAGGTAATGTTGCTCATAAGTTAGCATTTAGGGCTTGTCTAATGATCATGTTATGTCATATGATTAAATCCAACTTGGGTCACAGTTCTTATTGGCTGTTTTTGTGTCATAATTTTATCAGTATCATTAAGGTCTATTATTATTTTTTCAAAGAATTTACCATGCTCACACTGTGTCTGCATTAAATCTGTCAGACACCTCAAGTTTCACATCATTACCATGTTTGTAAGGGTTTTTGGTGTCAGACCTACATTTCAGATGTACAAACACTATGTGAGATGATTAGCACTAAAGTGGTACAAGTCAACAAAGTTATAAAAACGAGTTCTCTTAGGTGTGTGGTTTCAATTCTTCACTGCAATAAATAAAAATAGATTTATACTACAAATAATAAAATCTCCTAGAAGGCACACCAAATTAACCAACATTTTTAATTTGTTATTAACAAGTAAAATAATTTAATAAAACATTACAAGAATTTGACTTATGTCACTTCTGCTCTAAAGGGTTAATATCATGCATAATTTGTAGGTCTGTGTATGATATATCGCAGTACCAAATTACATTTGACTAAGTCCAATGCTCCATTATTTATCGTGGTCAAACTGAAAGGAAAAGATAATTTCTACACAATGACCATGATGCTACCAATATATGCAACCAACACAACTTCTTGAAAGGCTGGATTCATTATCACCAGTATACAATCAAACCTGTTCTGATATACATGTACTGAAATAATGTAATACATGTAATTACATCCACCAAAACCTCATAGAGGAAAATTAAGGAAGAAAAAAATGGATATCAATTACATATTATTCCTTCAACACTTTGCAATGTATGGTAACTTATTAGCAAGACACATAAGCAGTAAACAAAGTTGTGTGTAATTTGTACTATTGTGGAGCATCACAAAATGTTACGATAATGATAACATTTTGTGCAGCAGATGAGTACATCGGACTAGAAAAGTGTGAGCATGAGAATGCAGATGCACTGAAAGATGAACGGCACATTCTACTGGCTTTGAAAGTTGATTTCCTGAGGAGGTTGGCTGTTCTCAACCAGCCACACAGAACCACTTGCAGCTTTCTGAAGAATGTGTATCAGGGCTCTGGCCACATGGTCTGGTCTGTACAAGGCAGAGAATCAGGGTTTTTGGTGTCAGACCTACATTTCAGATTTACTCATGTATTCTCACATAAGTTATATCTTGAGACCTCACATATAGTATAATTAATGTGAAACTGAATGACACTTGACCACACATTTGCAAGGCTGGAGGGGGGTTAGGTTTTAGTACTGTCACAAACAAAACTATTCTTTTTTCTCTCAGTCATTCTTCTGTAAGAAAATATTTAAGCTGATGGGATGGTTGCCTGACATCAATGCGAGCAGGTGCATGAACTCTTTAAATTTCATACCATTTGTGAACGCTGCACATTCGTTTCTACAACCATGAAAGCATATTACATCACTATAATAAACAAGTCCACAGAACATTCACATAGAAGTCAGTGAGTGATACCTGGCAATATGTTTCAATACTTACTTTTGTGGAATGCTGTTAGCCGTGTCACGCTGCCAAGCCTTCTCATATTCTGAAGACAGAAGCTGCTTTTTCACGTCTTGAATAAAGCCTGTTTCTGTTGCAGCAGGACAGAGTGCAATCACACGTACTCCTGTCATATTCACGTGATATGAGTCCTGGAACAGTGTCCTTGTATCAACAACAACTATGTTTTTTCTTGTTGTGTTTAATATTACAATTATATACTTTTATACTACAACAGACCCAACAGTATTTGACCACACAGGTTTTGTGAAGTTGGAATGGAATATTCCTTTGTTTACCCACTTGTTTTATATGATAAAAAGTTAGTCGATGGATGGATGCCTGATGTGTTACACCTTACCTACCTCATCCTCCTTCATTTGATCATTATAACAATATTTTTTAAAAGTACAAATCATGGAGCTCCCCATTATGCAATCTTATCCAGTGTCCTGTCACTTTATTCCTCCTCAGTACCCTGCTGTCAAATACCGATTCATTACATTTTTTGATAATAGACACGAAGACATTAGATACGGAACTGAATGGTAGCAAGCACACCTCAGATTGTAACACGATATTAAAATTAAGATGTAATGAAAGACAAAGATAACAGACATACTTACTCCATAGGCCCGTGTGAAACCAACAATTGCATGCTTGGTGGCAGTATAGATGGGAATGCTGACATATGGATGCAAGCTCACATTGGAACCTGTATTTATAACTGTTCCTCCATGACCACCCCTGTCCTTTCCCATAAATCTCAGTGCTAGCAGTGTGCCACGGATTATACCATTCTGTAAATTGTGCAATGCACTCACAGTCTTAACAAGAAACCAACAATTTCTAATTGTGCCATAAAAATACTAGTTATAAACCAAAATTTACTAGAAAACAAAACTGTTAAGTGATTTGTAGAAATAAAATCTTCAAACATTCAACATCATCATCATACTAACCATGCTGTGGTAATATCTCCAGTTAAAAACAAGGCCATAAGGTTTATCATCAGATGCAAGGAGCACAAAGCAAATTGAAGGATGTAACATATTCATTATTTGATTTTAATATTTCAGGTAAAGTTTTCATATGTGTTTTATAAAATATCTGTCGAGTCTGTTAAATGGCTGAAAGATTTAAATTTAATTTCTTGGCCCTTGATTTAGATTAGATTATGTCAAATTAGGTTTCATGTGCTCTGCACATTCCAGATCAGATTGTGGAACAAGTGAGTGTAAAAAGAATCATACAATAAAATCAATGCGCAATATAAAAAACCATAATAAACACCATGGATAATAACATTTTTTATATATAAAATTTGAACTGTTATTCAAATTAATTCATAAGTTATACAGCATTTAAGATAATGGATGTTTTGGATTTATCTTTCACACCCACAGAACTCTGTTGGTTAACAATCATGTTTAACATCAAGAATAACTAAAAACATTTCCTTTATATTGTCCAAATTAGTTACAAATAAAAAGTACTGGATGGTTACTACATGTTGGTAAAATTAATATCTGCGAGTCATTTACTTCTATTACAGATAACACATACTTCAGACATGAACAAAAATGATTTCAGGCTGCACTTTCTAAACAGCCCCTGTCACTGTCTTCAGTTACCTATGTGAACACTATACATATTTGTAGCATTTCACAGACTCATATTAGTGTGCACAACATCAAAACACACAAAACTGGGCAAAATTAATATTTATTTACACAACTTAAATTATGATTCTACTTACCAAGTTAATATCTACTTCAAGCTCCCAGAAGCGGTCATTCATAATGCCAGCATTATTGATGACAATATCAAGACTACCAAATACTGACACTGTTGTTTGGAATGATTCTGAAAACAATACCATTGAAGTTTTTTAATATTAACTTTTCAGTATTTATTGTTTTATCGTATTTTCATGACAGCCCAATTGTTATATTGAGGACATACCTTCATATTGTGGATAATCTGTGACATCACACTGGCAAAAGATTACCTTATCTTTACCATATTTTGCTGACAACTGCTGAACTAACTGCTCTCCGGCTTCTGTGTTGATATCACAAACTGAAACCTGCAGCACCGAGGGGCGTGGTCAAATACAAATATCCATTCAAAAGTGAGAGAAGAAATTTGAGAAAAAAATCAAATTGCATCAGAAAAGGAGCTTATGATTATGTGAATCATGTGGTCATTAAGTCAATGTGTATGCACCAACTTTATTTTATGCCACAATGTGACAATGTTGTAAACAAAACGTATGCAACTAAATAAAGTGCAAGATTTAATAGGCAATTGTTGGAAATTGAAATTAATAAATGAAACATCGCATATGCACATATTAAATAAAAATTTACATGTGTCATGCAAGGTATTTTGAGGGATGGGTATGCCTCCTTACCTTTGCCCCATGTTTCAGAAGTTCTTCACAATAGGCTCGACCAATACCTGCTGCACCGCCTGTCACTAGCACAATCTTTCCCTTTAAATCCATGACTAGTACGACTTACTCGCCTGAAGAAAAATTCATACTTTACTTACACATTTCATAAGCTTTCACCCTCCCGAAGCCAAAAATAATCTACCACTGCTGCCACCTACGAGGGGTGATCCGGGTTGAGTCATTCGGCATCATACCATAGATACTACAAGGAATGATATATTGACGGTGCATATGTTTAAGCCCTTCACTTTCTCTGGGATTTATAGCGAGATTGTCACCATCAAGAAGAAACGTTTCATCGTAAATAAATTACTAGCAATAATAAAGTAATGAAGTCCTACCTCCCCATTCACACAAGCCCTTTCACGGGTCTACACCATATCGGAGATTGCGCACGAGTTTTGGTGAGCGTCCTTGATCACAGGTGTCCCTGGGCGATTCTTGATCAAGATCACCCATCACCTGCATAATCATGATCTAAGAAACAAAACAATGCAACTGACGACTGGATGGAGCCGGAGTTAGCAGAAATATTTAATTCGAAATGTAAAAGTAAATAAATAAAAAAACTCCCCCCCCCCCACACAATCAAACGTACCTTCGTAATACACAGGGCATTTTCACTATTCTGCACACAAGATTAAAGGCCATGGAAAAGGTCGTATAAATAGGAATCAATGAAATGTGTCAGAGCCCTCTGGATTGGTGCATGCAAGAGTGAAATAATATCACAATTTTGTATATGTCTGTAAATATTGCAATTTATAAATCAAGAATTTATTATTTAAACCGGCCTTCCATATGTCACTTTTTTGCTGCATTTCGTTTTAGAGAATTTGCCGATGTGAACATACAGGTCGTGATTATTTAATGTGGCAAAATTAAATTTTCGAATTATTAAATACATCGAAATATTGAATAACCTGAATAATTGTATGTAGTAATCGAATTTATCATCGACTGGTTTCCATTTGGATATTTAGTATTTGAATTACGTCAAATAGAGATAACTAAAATGCAGCTCTGTTATGCTATGCAGAGTTTATATTACATCCTTCATCCCTTCTCTAAAGTATTTCCATAAATTAAAATGTACATAGATGACTGTGTAACAATCTAGTCTCTGCGTAGGTCCAACATTTTTTTAAGTAATTAAATTTCGATACCACAATAACAAAACACAGACTGAATGAGCTGGCTGGCTTCAAACACTTGCTCAAAATATTCCTACTTCTGTAAAAGAATAGTTTCGCTTCAAAATGGACAGTGATCAGTTCTCTTTCCTTCACATATACTCTCCTTATTCAGCATTACTTTTCTTTCAACTTGATTGACCATTTCAATCCCCTAGAAAACTACAATATAAAAATGCAACTTATAGAAAAGATTAAGAGAATTATAAAATAATTCCATAAATTGAAGTACAAAATTATTATTCTCATCCTTATCCTTATTATTATTAAAATGTTATAGAAATTATCACAAAAAATATACTGTGGTATGAAATAAATAACAGTGTTTGCTTGACAAATATTTTGAGCCATTCGTTTATTAGTTGAGAGTTTTATGTACAAAGAACATGCTCATAGTTAGTTAAACACATTTCATTCCATTGATTTACATTTAATGGGGTTAACATTTGTTTCACTGTATACACAAATAGCAAATTACATTCCACACTTCATGGTACTTGGTGGTTAGACAAATTATTCTGCTGTAGTATGGTGTCTCTACATCTGAATGGATATTGATGTTCAAGGAAATGACTCAAAGATAGTGCTGTCTACTGAAGTTCAGTGTTTTAACTCATGAAGCATTTGCTTTTTCCTAGATGAAATGTGGATGTATAGTTAACTACCAATGACTGAATACTGTTTGAAGATGAACTCTTAGTAAGTACAAGAGAGCTTCATTACATTTTAGAAAGGAAAACATACATTGCCTAGAGTCCATTTTCATTGGGTAAAGTAAGACAATCTACAACAATATTCCCATATAGTCGAACAACATTAGGCATTGTGCAGATATTTATTTATGAGACAACCTTTGCAGCATTATTTTTCTCTCACATATTGATGTTATTAACATCTGTTTACCTTTAAACAAACAAAGTTTTGTTGTATTTTCTTCAATGCCTTGTATGCCACTTAAGAATATACATACATATTTATCCATTAGTTCAGCTTTGGAACTGACAAGAATCCTGTGCTGGATTGCTTCCACTATTTACCATTATTGACTGGCTCATCTTAAGAGAATACTAAGTATCTATAAGCATACATAAGAAATATGAAATTATTTTAAAAAAAATTAAAATTTTCCACATATACATTATTTGCATCTTGGCATTCTGAATGTTCTTAACTGTTGTGAATAGCTTTGATGAAAATGTTAATGCCTTATTCACAAAAAAAAAGGCCAGGAAATATTTACAGTTCTGGTGTGTTAGTCAGAATCAAACACATGTAGGGCCTTCACATAAAGTGTCCATTATTGTTATCTAATTTTAAACAACTGGAATATATTTATAAATTATGGTGAAATTCCTGAATATTAAACTTCATGACAGCAGTTCAATCATACTCAAGTTGTTACATGCCAATGTGTGGATGGACAGAAGAAGCATGTTGAAGCTTATAGGTACATTTTTGTAACGTTCACTTCCTAACACACCTAAAAACTGGAGTACACTGCAGTCCAGTTTATATGGTTTTCACTATTACTATCACAAAACAACGTAAACATGAAATTTAAATATTAATATAGTTTTTTGCCCTATTGCTTCATTTGTTTATCAATGATTGTTGAGAGTATAGTATACTTTGACTTTCTGTTTATAAATATATACGCACGCGCGTGTGTGTGTGTGTACATACTACTAAATATGTATATAAAGTGTATGTCAAGAAATGTAGCCTTAAGGATGTTGGTAATAGCAGTTCTCACATTGGAGAACTACCTTATTATTTTCAAAAAGTAACACAGCAATGTAAAAACCTGATTTTGAAACAGATTTTGTTTATACACACTATTAATGATATAAAAGTGAACTGTGTAAAATACAATTGACTAGGATACTTCCAAAGAAGTGTTAATCACACTTCACTTAGTCAGTTCTCTTCTACTGGCAGGTGTTGTGGTTAAAAGTGTTAATAATGTATAAATAGGCCTGCAGAAGAAACCTGAATTTCTTCATAATCTGATGTTTGAAGTTGTCAGTATCTATAAAGTAAAGTTTGTGTACAAATAAAATTTGTCTGTTATCTATATAAGCAAAATTTGTAAATATAACCACAATTAACTTTTACATGAAATATGCCTCCATGCAAAAAATACTCTATAAAAAGCTGCCAGGTAAACCAACTAGAATATGAAAGTGCCAATCAGAAACAGTGTTAAGATCCAAAGCACAGGACTCCTGTTTAGGTATCAGAACAGAATCCATTTCCCACAAACAGAAGAGCAATGGAACATAAACAACAGACATGTACAATAATTTGTGACATACACATTGTAATAATAAGAGTATAGAAATCACAGTACAGTTATGATCAAATGTGTTATACCACAGAAAAATAGGCCGTATCAGTCATAGCAAGGTGTACACCCCAGAAAAAGTCTTATTACAATATTTATTATTATATACATTAGAATATTCAGTTGTGTCAAAACTGTATCACATCAGTCTTTGCACAATAATTAATTACTTGGTATTATTACAAAAGATGCTACCCCACTGCTGTGAGAGGAATTGGGCAATATAGTATTTTCAGGACTTGCCAAATGAGTTGCAATTATCTATATCATTCAATGCTTCTGTTTAGTTATTATCGAGGCTTATATCTAATGGCAGCTCATAATAAAAAGGTATTATATTTGTATGTAATATACAGGAATACATTTTCCTGAATAGCAATTAGAGGTGAATAGAGTTGAGGAAGGCAAAATGTAAAAATAATAAATTTTGTGTAAACTAAGATGTTACTATGATAAAGAGAAGAATTTATATCTCAGGCCAGGCTTTCATTATACAATGTTCAGCATTGTGTTTGTAACAGATAAAGGTATATTCTGTAAGCTGGTTATTACATTTAATAGTTAGAGGTTCTTAATATTTGTATCCCCATGACCAAAAACATTTTCTTTAAACTAATTAATAACATTTGAATATAATAGTTTTCAAAGTGATGTAACAAAATGTTACTGACCACCTTCCTTGACTGTTTTTTATGAGTTTCAAAGGACAATCCAGGTAGAATCTGGGATAAGAGCTTCAAGATGCTGTCTGATTCCCATTTCTCATCATTACACTGAAGAATTGCTTTGAAAGTTTCAATAAATTTGAATTTATTGCAAGAAGTGAGTATATTCTCACAGTGTAAATTATACTCTGTATAGATAAGAATTGTCAGGTTACAGAACTGAGTGATGGGAATTCTCCCATTGCAAATATGTGTTGTATGTCTGGGCAAAGAACTGACTTGGCCTTGAACCTATGACATCATACTGAATGCTGTTCTAAAAAATTGCTCATTCCTAAAAATCTTCTCACTGTTATATCAATCTGAATGACATTTGAAACTATGGGTGTGTTACCAGTGACCCAACAAATATACTAAATTCTGTACAGAGCATCAAATGCTAAAAATGCAAGAATTATATGAAAATCAAGAGTTCTGTGCTCACATCTGAATCCTGGAATAGATGGCCTTAAGCCACCTTGTGATTACTTTACATAAAAAATGTAAGCAACTTTAACAAAATATATTTATCTGAAGAAACATAAGACATGCCCATTCCTTCTCAAAAACAGTGAAGTATTACAAAATTGTACCCTTGTTTGCTGCAGATTTTTATTTACCATCATACTGTTAAGATCAAGGAACATACGTACACACAGATTTCTAAGCGCTTATTGCTTTCCCACAAATGCCCTTACATAATTTACTTTTATTGTGATTACCATATATTATATAGGGTTTTGGGACAACCAGAATTCCCTAAGCAATTGTTAATAAATATTAAGAAATATTTTACTGTAGTGGGGAAGAAAAATATATATTGTTAATGACGTAAGATAATGGTGAGTTCACATTCTATCAAAATGTTTGCATACATTTTGATACAAAGCAGTGGCTTAGGAAGCTACACCAGCTCTTTAACCATGCTATTATCTACAGGTGAATGTTATCTACTAAACTTCTGTTACATAACAACAGTCGGATGTGGGAGGGGAAACTATATTCTTGTATGTTCCATTTGTGGCATGATTTCCACTCAACTTGTGGTAACAAATTGATGATAAGCTTCTAAGGGATGGCCAAGCAATATTGTCAGTTGATAATTATTTGATGTGCATTGATGTAATAAGTTGTTTGTGCTGTTTGCTTATTACAAATTACATGAACTATACCTTAAAGTATTAATTTTACATTTAAAAATGGAATGAAATTATACCTCTGAGAATAATTCTGATTAATTTATCTAGTTAGACCAGAGTACAGTGGTTTTAAAACACACCTGTAAATCAAAGATACACAACTTGTTTTGTTTTATAAATAATGATAGGCTTATAAGCAGAAATAAGTAGAATGTGACTGAAACATACAATTCCTTGTTAAAATTAAAGTAGTATGTTAATTTCAAGGAGAATCACAACACCAAGTTATTTAGCCTTAAAGGATTACCATTTATACTTTACAGGTTTTTATGATGGTTGCTGGAAACCATTATAATAGCAGCAGATGGAGGCTAAATGTGCCTCTGAAATGTTGGTAATGTCCTACAAGGCTATATGCCATCATAATCCAAAAGATCATAGTCGACAATTTCACTGCTGTGAGAACTTCATATCTAAAATGTAACACATTGGTTTTATGTTCTCCCAGGGCCTGAGTTATTGTTTCATGTTAGGTTATGCAAATCACAGTCAACATATGCCACACATTTGGACAGATCTGTGTATATTGCTCTAATTTTTAATATAATTCTATTAAGAAACAGAAGTGAGTTACTTTTATGCTGTCACTATGATCTAAATTAACCGATTTTTCAATATGGTAAGTTTGTATTTTGATGTAAGCCACTTCAGATGAACTGTTTAATATGACTGGATTTGCATCAAATTGATTTTACATATTGCTGAACTGGTTTAAATTATTTGTAGCATAAATAAATGTAATTAGTTGCAAAAATAATTTTACCTGCAATATGTTTACTGTTACCCATGATATATTTGGTCTTGACTATCATCTTACTATGTATTGTGCTGCATTCTGAGTTTCAATGAGTTATGGTTTTAGAAACAGTGATCTGGTCTTTGATATTAAATTCTATTAAATCAGGGTAGGTCTGGACTGAGAAGTATGTTCAGTGACATTATATTACAGTTAGGCTTTATCATCTTAAATACTACAAGCTAACAACAGGAACTATCAGTTACAACATCACTAATAACACTGATAATATTATGCAATTTAACCTGTTCACGAAGATTAAGAAAAATGGATTGTCTTCTCAGCTGAACAGCCTACAGTACAATAGTCATAATAATGTTATATTTATTCTACATTAGAACAAGAATATAAATTGACCTTAATTCCAGCTATAACCTCTCCACTGTTACTTCCAACATCATACTCTGTCTAATTATATTCAGTTATCACCTAAGAGAGTTGAAAATAATCCAGAATTGTTTTTCTTCTGAATTAATGACAGTAGTCAGTTCCTCATATGTAATTTAAACAGCTATGTCAGTAGGAAGTTATAACTACTACTCTTACAGTCATGTAAACAATGACTTTAGAAGTAAAGCAGTCCAGTTTTAAAGGCATGAATTTGACTTGCTAAGTGACATGTTTGAAGTAATAATTAGATAAAGCACTTACTATTTCGTGGTTTTGTGTTAAAGAGTGCTATTTTCTTCCAGAAGCACATTAACAAATTGCTATAAAGAAGGGAAGAACTGTATCCACATTAAATTTAGGCCTTACAGCTCCAAGTTATGGAATTATATACCAACTCTTTAGCAATATGATTGTTGTAATTTAATTCAGCCAATTTTGACAGTATTATCAGTTTACAACAGGAAAATTGGAAGTGATTTTTCAATAGCAGTAATTAGTAAATAGTGTTTGAACAGAAGAGACATTTAATGGAGGGCCAATAGGGGCTTATAGAAATAGACCAATCTGTTGTCCACAAGCACAAACGTGGCATATTAACACACCTATGACTCCAATGTGCTTTTTGACCTAGTAGTAAATTGTAATAAAGTAAAGTTTTGTATACAATAGATGGCCACACTGGTTGCCATAGTGTTTATAAACTCCTACACACTTTCCAAGCTGACAGTAATACCCATGCACACATAGAAATCCATGATGGTCCACATGCAGACGGAGCAGCCCATGGCTTGCGGTGGACAACGCAAACCACGAGAGACTTCGGTCATTAGACAGTGCTGTAACACAAGAATCCCTCCACCTTGAATAGAATGATGACATGACCGAGAGCATATGGGATAATAGACCAGTTCATATGCAACATAATCCACAAAGTGTGGTTTATAAACATGATATGAAGGAGCAGGATACCATCTTTATGCACAATGTTTTGTGACAACACATTGTTATATGAACTATATGGATTTTATGGACTGATTTTAATACGCCACACCACTGATGATGACCTCATGAGATTGAAACAATGTGTTTTAAAGTGGAAACAGTTGGTTTCTATATGTGTTTTTTATATATAGAAATTTGATACTACACGGTATGCAAGGTTTTATGATTGTCAAAGAATAGCCGACTTTCTTTATGGAACCCAAAGGTTTATCACTGTGTTCACAAAAAACCTGCCACTGGACTCTATCCTGTCCTAGCTGCATGCAGTTTGCTCCATTAGTTTGATGACTAAAACTTCTAAACATTCTGTGAATGTGGTGTATATTTATGAGAAACTGCTGATTCATGTTATGTAGTGGCATGTATCAGAGGTCATATATTTATAATGTATGTGTTTTTGTGTTTGTTAGAATAAAATAATTAATATGTATTCTGCCGCTTACCCAATAAAAATATCCGTTGACAATTAACATAATTGTACATGTACAGCCTCAGCACAGACCAACTGGCAAGCAGTGTTTCTGTCAAGAACTTTCACTATACCAGATGACAGAATTGTAAATTAGATGGTGTTCAATCCACTGCCTTGATAAAAAGTGCAAAATTGGCTGAATATTAATATTTATTATTAAGAGCTATAATATGAAGCAGACTTATGTGAACGAGAAACATGTTTATGTGTCCACTGCTATCTCTCCAGCAGTGACCTGTCTATAGTTATATTTCATGATTATAAGACTGTAACTCTAGTGTCTATCATTGTTTGTAATATAACAGCATGGAAGCTTTTCAGAAATAACTTTTAATAATCACATATCTTGCTGCTTTTCTAAAACAAGATTTCTGTACATACTTAAATCTAAATAGTTTATAATGTAAGAATGGATTAGGCAACTGATTGTAATATGTGCATTTTTCAGAGCTGAGAAACATGAAACATTGTCTACAGAATAAGTTACCACAAATTTATTTCAGTATGACATTAGTTTGTTTAGATATGGGGAATGTGCAGAACACACAACATTTCCTTTTTGCATTAAATCTAAATGCAACAAGATTATTTTTCAGAAGATTGTCATAGTACGAAGTAGTAAGTATCATAACTTGTTTACGGTACAAACAATGTGTGGAATATGAATTTATTTATAGATAGGGGTTTTATGATTGTAACATCAACAACATTAATCAAGCTAATAAGACAATGATATGGCTGTAGAGCAGATGTCTGTGTCCAAATTTGACACAATTTTACATATAATACAATATTCAGGAAACTTCTTCCTCTCCATCACAT